>NC_134382.1:7672500-8297500 GCF_035582795.1 Mycteria americana | reverse complement strand
CATCTACAGATCTTTTTTTTTTTTTGCATGTTGCTGTCTCCTCTCATTTGCTGGCCTCTCATTTTGTAAAGAAGAGAATTCAGTTTAGAGACTGATTTATAGGAAGGAAGAAAGGACCAGAAAAAAAAAAAGGAAAGGTTGTATGTGTTCTCAACAGCCCCTACCAATCCACTGAATACAAGGTTAACCAAATGCAGTGTGGTACCTTTACAGCAGAGTGTGCCCACACACACGTTACGTTCTTGTCTTGCTTCACCTTATCTGCAGGAGAAGTTTACTTTGCTTATGTGCCAGGTCTCTTCTTGAGGGAGGCGGAGAACATTCTGTTGCTCTGATATAGTTAACCATCACTTAATTCACACACACACACATACATGGTCTCTGAGAGTAAGCATTCTAGTACAGAACTTTTACTGGATGTAGCGAGGGAATGGCTAAAAAGCAAAGCAGTATATTCATTACAGCGGATTAAAGGGATGATGTCAGAACTCATGGGTGGCACATCCCAGAGTGAAGTGCTCATTCATTCCTTAAATAAGCATAAAGTGGCACAGTCTAAACAGATTATATAATATCAGAGAGTGAGATAATCCGTTCTCTGCGTACCCAGTCTGCTTCATCACGCTACAGCAGGGCTTAATAATTTCCATACTCTTTATTAAATGCTACTGCTAATAGAAACAGCATGTGTGAACATGTGTGTAAATGCATATGTGCACATGCAGTGTTTCCAAGGGTTGGAAACATCTGTCTGTTGATAAGATAAGAGGATATTTTATGGGAATAAAATTTAGCTGTATGGCCTGCATGTACATACATTCAGATGCACAGAGATACAGACATGTAGGCTGTAGTCCTTTCTCAGCATCCAAGCAGCTGTGCCAGACTTTATTTAACAGTACATAGAGGAGACTGTCATATGTTTTGTCTGCTAAATCTCTGACCATCGTGTGTAGATTTTACAGACATGGTCCGCATATATTGCTACAGTGAAGTATCTCCATGGACATAGGGAACAGCTAAAGGAGATTTATCTGCTCTCCTATGACAAAAAAAAGTTAGGTTATGCAAGTGTACACACTTGTGGCTTGCTTTGAGGCCATTTTATGCCCATGCACTTGAGAAGAATACCAGCTTAAATATCAGCATGGTCCTGCTGCATTTGCAATGCTGGGGTAATGCAGAAATCTCCCTAACTATTTTGAAGAACGGCTATTTAAGCATGTCAGTTGTTCCTGCTCCCTTCTAGCTCAGGGAAACAATGCTGTTTCCCACAGCTCAGTTTCTTTTCAGAATATCACCCCTTTGTTCTCTCCGATAAACCCAGTTTTTGGCAGGAAGTATGGATTTGTCCCCGCACCGTGACCTCGCCCCAGGATGTAGGAAACAGCCTCTGTGACAGCACAGACATAGCAGGGGGCCCTTTTCCCTTCCCTTCCCTTCCCTTCCCTTCCCTTCCCTTCCCTTCCCTTCCCTTCCCTTCCCTTCCCTTCCCTTCCCTTCCCTTCCCTTCCCTTCCCTTCCCTTCCCTTCCCTTCCCTTCCCTTCCCTTCCCTTCCCTTCCCTTCCCTTCCCTTCCCTTCCCTTCCCTTCCCTTCCCTTCCCTTCCCTTCCCTTCCCTTCCCCACATTTCCCCACACTTCCCTTCCTCACACTTCCCCACACTTCCCTTCCTCACACTTCCCCACACTTCCCCACACTTCTTTTCCCACACACTTCCCGGCTTTTCTTGCTTGCACCATCTGGAGGCTGGCACTTCAGATGGTGCTCTCAGATTTGCCGAGAACAGCCTACCTGAAGGCTGGAGGAAGAGAAGGCAGCAAGCTGACGTTTGTAGAAAGACGCCTTCCTTAAGTGTTCAAAGAGTGTAATAAAACCAGTTCTGCCAGATTGAGTTTAGGAGTTTGGAATAACGCAAGCTCTTCATGTACCACTGACTCATCTGAATTCAGAGATAATGCATAAAACTATGGGACAATGCCAAACTAGTAAACGGCACTGAGACACTGGAAAACTCCAAGCTGATACGTATGTTGATGGGATGGGAAAAGGCTTCTCTCAGAAGTCAAAATGCTGGAGCATCTAGCCTCATGGACTTTAATCTTTGCTTGTGTTCACCACAATTATTCGTAGTTTAGTACTCCATCCTTCTCTTTCACCTGCAGTACTGAACTATATGGGTTGAGATGAGATGTGTGAGATGCCAAGAAATCAAGAAGTGGAGGTTTCTAGCTAAATTTTCAGTATGGAGGATGAATATCTGTGAACCCTACATGGCTGAACCCTGTTGTTCTGACCCTTGACTTTGTGCTTCAATGCTTTTTCTGCTGCTGAGGCCCCGTTACTACAATGCCAACTTTGTTCTCCCTTGCCTGGGCCACATCATTCAGTACAGAGGACATATTAATTTTTACTCCAAGCAGCACTGGTCCCTGTTTCCTGCCCAATGATTCCCTCTGCCCCCCTTTTGGCTTTTTGTGTGAGCTTGGGAATTTCCTCCTTGTATATGAGTGTAACCATCCTATCTCCAGAGCAGGGTCCAAGATAACATCGGGTATGCAGCAGGACAGTAAGGTTCATCCTGCAAGGATGATTTACTAGCTCAAAGGGATGTGACAGTCCATCGTATGGCCACAGAGAGCAGATAAGCAATCTGTAGCTGGTAGAAGTCCTGCTAGCTGCACTCAAAAGAATGTCCTTCTCTAAAGCTCGATGACTGAGACCCTAATCCTTTACATGAGAATTAATTCCCCAACCCCACCCACATCACAACAGTTCTATTCCCTCTGGAGAAGTGTAAGAGGAAGTCAGAGCTAGAAAAATGGGACCATACCCAACCCTTGAGAGTAATAAATAAAAGCAAGGGATGAGTAGTGTCTAGGACACTTATTCATATTTCCCCCAGCAAGCTTCCATGCAGCACCAGCTGAAGTAGCACAGCCATAAACTCTCATCCCTTTAGGAAAGGGTTGTGTTACTTACTGGTATCAGTACTCCACAGGAAAAAACCAGTTGTTTTGTGGCACTGGGACACAGCAAAAACCATTTGGCACCTCCGGGAGGGTGCGAGCAACACCCAGCTCTCCCAGGGCAAAGGAAGGGGCAAGGACCCTCCCTTATTGCCCCCAGGTCAGTCAGCACTTTCAGCACTTCTGCTGCCAGAGAGGGCAAGACCTTTGCTGTGTTTGGCAGGACACGACACAGGAAAAGCCTTTCAGACAGAGACAAAGGGAGCATAGAGGTTGGGGAGCTCCAGTTCTGCGCCAAGGCCCAGGGGAGGGAGAGAAAAAAGAAACAAGGAGCATTTAATGCTGAAAGAGATCCCTGCTGGGGGAGGGTGGATTGAGCTGAACTATGGACTAGGGGAAGTCTCAACAAAGCCTGCTGGAACTTCTCCAGCCCTGTTGGTAAACGGATGCCGCTGAGTTCACTTGGGGAGAAGACAGAACTCTTTGATGCAAGTTTTTTGATAAATCCATTTTGCTTGTAAAAGCAAGCAAACAAATGTCATCTGAGGAGTCGCATGCCCACATAACGTTTCTTTCTTCAGCTCAGAAAAGAATATTCCTGTATTCAGTCTTTGCTGTGCAGTTTCCATATTGCCACTGCAAAAGCTCAATCCTTGCGACCCAGGAAGGGAAATGCTTTCTGACGAGCAGACAAGCAATCTCTCCTCTAAAGTTGCTTAGCAAGCTGGATCAAAGTGTGTAGGAAAGAAAAAGTATCATTCATGGGAAAGTGCAAATGACCCACCTGATGAAGTCTTGAGGGTGGAGAATGTTTGGTCATTACCGTGCCTGTTTCAGGGCATGCATGTCACTGGAGTCCTGTTTGTGGAAGCTGTCAGATGGATGAACGAGCTCGAGAGGGTCAAATAAGGCAAGTTACCTTTCTCTGTGGGAGACACAGCAGGCCCAGGTCAGCACAAAGCCAGAGCCAGAAGTTTGGTTCAGGAGAAGTCATCTTCTGCCTGCACAGTGCAGTTGGACTGACCGGTGTGTTGTGGTGTCTGCTGCCTCACTGACGTTGCTCATGATGAGTCTCTGGATGATATTTTCTTCTCCAGAACTCAAAGCCCTCTCTTGCATCCTTCATCTGAGCGACATTCCAGGAATTGAACTGCACAGTGCGACGCTCAGAGAGGCCTGGAGAATACTGAACTGCAGGAGTGCAGTTGTCCATGCAGATTTCAGATGCAGAGAACTGTATCTCTTCCTGGACTTTTCTCAAAGCGTATTAGAGATGTGGTGCTAAGCTCTACTGCACATTGAACCAGGGAGGTTGAATCTTGCAGCTGTGTCATTCATCTGCAAAACAGATATTCAGAACAGAAAGGAAGGTAGAGATCCATTCAGTTTGATAACCAGAAAAATTACTAGCTATCAGCAGAAATAGTGCTATGCTCTGATGAGCTAAAGATGGAAGTTTCTGCGTGGTAGTTACCAGATGATCTTTGTCAGTTGCTCTGCCAGTTCATCAGCTTTAGTGCACATGGCTGGCCCGTGAAATGGTCTGCATGGAGAATCCATCACTTTGAGGTGCTCAGCTCAGCATTTTAGCTGAGAAATGACTTTCGGTGAACTGAAGGGGACAAGAACAACGTTGAACAAGAAATGGGTAGTCCTGAGTGCTCTGGCAAGCGGAGAACCCCCTTTGCCCTTAGGATGGTGCCTTTTTAAAGTCAACTGCCTGACTTACTGTCAGTCAGACTGTAGAATCCCCGAGAGGTCGATGTTCCTTACTGGTTTTACCATAGTTTGCAGAGACATTTGCATACTGCTGATCTGAAACCACCAAAAGGGCTGTGTAGAGAAGAGACGCTAGCCTAGGGAAGCAGTCTAGTTCAATATTATTTCCTGACCTGATCTACCTGTCCTCACCAAGCCAGTTTTCTAGTGGGATTTTCCCTTCCACACAGACTGAAATAGCAGTATTGGAAGATTAACAGTACTATGACATTATTGGGCTGCTTCCCTTTTCTCTCAAGATTTGAGAAGCTGCTCAAGTACTATGGGCAGAAGTAGGAAATAGTTTGCTGCCACTTCTGTCAGAATTTCCCCCCTAGGCTGTAATGATGAGTGGTGAAAAGTAAACTGCCTTCTTCATAGCATTTCCTCTCTGCTTCATGTACACATTATGATCTGCAGATCAATCAGGGCTGGACAGTGAGAGATCCAGATGCTCAAGGTGCTATTGTCTCGAACATTTGGCTGTGGGTTACAAAAGCTGGGGGGAGACCTGTTATCATGAGATACATTACATAAGGAGTGCATTAAAAGAGCTAAGGAAGGATTTAATCTTTAAGCCATTAAACCCTAGAGTAATTTAGGTTGGAAGAGACCTCTGGAGGTCATCTAATCCAATGCCTTTCTCAAAGCAGGTCCAACTAGATCAGGTTGCTTAGTGCCTTGATTCTACGGGAGCTCAGACTAGCTATCAGAAAGTAGTGATGGAGAATTCAGTGTATGGGAAAGTACTTGGTAAACTCAAATACTTTAATAAATTCCAGTGGGCCTTTTTATAATTTGAACATAAATGAGAAGCAATACTGGAAAAAGCCTGTACTTGTGTATATATAGCAGAGTGCATAAAAGCCGTATCTGTCATTGTATATCTCCTGAAGAGAGGTGTCGATTTTTGCTAAATATTAATGTACTGATTTAAAGTCAATGGAACACCATGCAACCAAAATATGAAGTCTTATTCATCTTGCTTCAAAACTCTGTCTAAACATACACCTCCAGCCTCTCAGTAGAAGGATAAGAGCCATAAAGTGACATTTAGCACGTTTCAGACAAAGACTTGGATATTTCTGTAGCTGTGCAAAACGTGCAAAACCTTATGAACACTATTACCACAGCTAGAGCTAAGCTAAGTTTAGGCACAGAATCTCTTCACCCATGAGAAGACATACTGGAAACGGTTTTAGGGGTTGTATACCTACATCTAGCCTCCATGAAAGACATGAGAATATAGAACACCAAATACCAGGAAAACATCTGTATTCATGTACCAGTGAAAAACAGATTTGGGCCATCTGTTTCTCATGTCTTGATGTACTTTCCCTATTTTAATTGTTTATCTACTTGGAGGTTCTTGTAGCATTCAGAAGCTGTGCTGAGACCACCTCTGACTGCTCTTAACAGCGGAACAGCAAGCTGATGTCACTGGCTGGCTGTACGAGCTTGCTCTTAGCAAACTAGTAATCCAAACCCCATCTTGCAGCAAGACAAGCCAGCAATTTCTAACTGTACTGCCCGTTGGGACTTTATGAGGAGCAGAGAGTTGAGTCTGCTAGCTACCTGTAGTTCTGTAGCAGGAAAGGAGCTGAAGCTGACAGATTTGATGACAAGTTCAAGTGCTTGAGCAATCATTGGGCTCAAAAAGGGAAAAGAAATTTTTCAGTGGAGCCTTTGAAAAAAAACAAGTGAGAATAAAACAACGAGGAGAGAGATGAGGACTCTGCGTCGCAGAATCATTTCAGTGTCACTTACATCATCAGAGCTTCTGCTGTTCTAGCTCAGTTTTTCACTGCAGAAAACTCTCTCATGCTCCCAGGATCAAAAAGCATTGGCACGGCCTTCCACATCTGCATCATGCTTATAGCCATCTGTAGAGAGATTTTAGTCAAGATTAGAAATACAGCTTATTCCATTATCCTAGAACAAAAATAGGAGACTCAAACCACTCAACCACTTCTATTGCCCTTTCTCCATTAAGCAATTGGTACAGTTTATCCCAAAGACAGATGCATTTTAATGATGAGTAAAATCCCCTCCACACTCCTTAGAAGAGTGACAGTAAATGAATTACTCTTTACATGAACTCATAACATGAACCTCATAACATTACTCATAACATGAACCTCACATAAGGTAATAAAAGCAATTCAATTTTTTTAAAAGTGACTTAAATGTGAGCGGCTTTAGAACTACTTGCATAATCTGTTTTACCTAGGTTTCTCCCACTTACTCAACACACAGCGTAGATCTCGGGTTGAGCCAGCAGTTTCCACAGGGAGGAGATAGCAGGGCTGCCAGAAATGGAGTACTATATGGTTCACTGAAAAGGGGAGCAAGGAGAAGTACACATCTACCTTATAGTAAGGGCTGATGATCTGAGAAGAAAATGGCTGCTGGCTGCACAAAACGAGTTAAAAAGAACAGGTAGCAGAAAGCATTATTGCTCCAGTGAGTACAAGGGGATCAGACTGGCGTATGGAATTAGCATAACACTTACTATAAATAGATTTATCTGGGCCAGAGTAAATCTCAGCCATTTTGACCAGAACAACGAGTCACCTCTAAATGAAGCAGATCCTTGCTACATTCAGCCACAAAGAAGTGCTTCAGCCTAAACCACAGTCATCAGGGTTCGTGGGAGGAAGGTAGAGCAGGTTCTTTCACAGAGCCAGAGAGATTTGCCAGGCAATTCACTTCCCATTACCTGGCTGCAGACCGGGTTGATCACACTGAGGATGCAGAGCTGTAACAGACTCTTTGCAAAGCTAAGCTGAACCAGCCACAGTTCCCTGTGTGGTCCAAGCTCCCAGGAGGAGTGCAAACAGGCAAGCTTGGTTTCTTAGAGGCCAATGGCAGCCGTGCTCTCGTGGCCAGGCAGGTCACGCTGGCCTTGCAGGGTCGCTTCAGGGCACTCCAAACTGTGGGCTTCAGAGCTAGCACCTCACAGACCGAGCACTACTCGCTCGCTTCCCTCCAAACACAAACTCTTTTCAGCTTTTTCTCCCACCCCACAGCCAGCCTTCCCTTCTGCTGGTGGCCTGTCTCCTAGCAGGGTCATTAGGTACAGCTGAAGCCAGCTGAGAGCTCTGCCCAGGGTGACACTTGGGGAGGTTTAACCCTCTCCTGCTAAAAGTTTTTTAATTATTATTATTTAATTACAGAAGAGGCAATGGGGGGTTTGGAAGGAAATGAAGAATATAGATATATGTGTATACATGTATTCCCTTGAAAGAGGGGAAGACTTTTAGTTGCCCTGACCCTCAACTTCCCTCCATTCTTTGGAGCAGGACCTCTCCAGCCAAGGTGGAGGTGGGGGTCAGTGCTCACCTTATGGCTGGTTTTACTGGTTCCCTCTTCCCTTTCCCCAGCCCCTCGGCCCATCCTACTGTTTGGCCTTTTGCAAGTTCTCTCTGGATGTTATGCTTTTCTCCTGATTTATAGTTTCCTGTGGGCTCGGAGGAATGTGCGGCAGGAGTTGCGTTCTGCTTTGTCACTTCTGAGCAGAAAGGGAAACGGAGATTAGTAGCAACAGGTCTTGGTTTTTGTGGAGGTTTGCAGGCTGATAGCAAAGCTTTAGGAAGGATCAGAGCTACCCTGTGGGGACAGGCCAGAGATTGGCTGCCTTGCTGAAGTGTTGAAAGCCCAGTGAGCCACAGACCAGGCGGAAATCATTGCAGCCATAGTCCCCATTTAGCAATAGCATAGACATGGGTGCTATCAAATACGAAGAGCAGCCATCTACTTCTTATTCCAGATGATTTTTGTTTTAGATAATCTGAATGTGCAGAAACCCTCCACAAAACAGAGCAAAGACCATGGTTAAACTTGGCAAGCAAGCAGAGTGAGCCTTCCCTTCTGCTGCAGATCTGAGAATAAACTAGTCACTGCACAAAGGGAGCCTTAGAAATGTGAAGATAAAGAACACAGAAACCAGGATACTGGTTTCCTGCGTATCCTCCAGGAACATGTGGTGGTTTTGTAGTGCCGTTGGATCATCTCTGTGTCTGGGATGGAGGCAAAGTCCTGTTGGAGCATTAGCTTGTGAGGTGGTTCAGGATACGAACTGCCAGATCAAAGCCCCTTTGGTTCTGGGTTGGGTGGAAGGCTGAATTTAGTGCCTTTTGGGTTGGTTGGTGTGTCACAGTCACCAGTTCTGAGGAGGTTTTTGTCCGTTGTTTTCCAAGTCAGGCTTGTGTGATCTCAGTGATCGAGAATCCAGGGCTGTGGCTTGGCCTCGACTCAGCCTCAAATCAAAACCAGGCACTCCTCCCCACATGAACTCTGTCTCCTTGGCCTGTTTCTTTCCAGGACATCTCATTCAGGGCTCTGCATTCTCACCTTCCCTTTGCAGTGAGAGGATATCGGCTGCCTGGAGGACGCTGACAAGATTTACGCTGTTACATACCTCTATCTGTCAGACCTGTTGGGCTCCCTGCCTTTTTGGGCAAGCGTGGGGAATACTTGCAAACAGGGGTCTTCATAGACTTCCCAATGAGCTGTCCATGGGTCAGGGTCTCGAAACACAACCTGCCTGCTATTAGAGGCCATAAACTCTTCCCTTGCCACCACTCACCAGGCTAAGTACAGCCCAAAAGCGTGGCAGGTAGCTGTGTCTGGCTGAACAGCATCCTTGGCCTGGCACGTGGTTAGCCTGGGGATCGCTGTTGGATGGCCGTAGTGGTTAGCACTGCAGGTGGAAATCCAGCTTGTAGTTACATCTTGCCAGCAGCTTGTATTAGCTGAACACAGATGTGGTTTTATTTAACTCGGTGCACAGTTATACTCCCTCTCTTTGAACAAGGCACGTGGTAAAATACTTCCTTTGTTAATCTGCTGTGTGAGTCTGTAACAGAATTTTCAGAACAGAAATGCTCATGTGTGGAAGAAAAGGCCTTTTTAAACAATGTACTGATAGGCAGTGGTCCTGCTTCCCAAAGCAAATGAGGACTTCATTAATTAAATCAGAAGCAGTTGAATCGCCATTCCAGTGGACGGAGATGTTCACTTAAATCATGGCTGATATAAATAGCATTACTCTGCCTACTGCTTCTCCACTTATTAAGCTCTCTCGCTGAGGGAGAATGTGAGTGACTGTGCAGAGCATCTTAGAGGTGCTGTGAACGTGCTGCTTGGGGATGCCTGTCTGAAGGAGGCAGCTGCTCTGCCAGGGATGACAGCCTTTCATTCCAGGTGCTCAGCCACTTGAGAGCAGAAGCGGACCACGGTGTGTCACACAGTGAACTGGGAACCCCTGTCTGCAGGATTAATGCCAACATCTGGAGTGTTTTGGCTCCGGTTGTTACTATATCAGCAGAGAAGAGAGCTCAGTGGTCAGCAAGGACTTGCAAGCATGGAGTTAAATGCTTATCTCATTTCCAAAGCGAGGACAATGCAGTGCTATCATCTGACTTTACGGAGGGGTTGGCAGTTCCTCCCACCTTTGGCTTTTCTCCTGTTCTCTTGTATTCTTACTGAAAGGCCAAAATCCAGATGTGCTAGGCGCAAGGTAGACAGGGAATGGGCTTCTTCCCAGCATTGCCTGAACCATTTCACCACAATGTGTGTGCATGCTTGTTGTTGGGTCCATTATGGACCAGCTGCAGGCTTGAGAACATCTGGCTTTCTTCCCAACTTCCAGTCTTGTTTCAAGACATACTACTTCCAGCTTGCTTTTGATGATTGCCTTTCATTTTTTAACAGAGGTTTTGAGTTATAGTTATCTGACAGGCAGTGTGAAGTACTGGATGAGGGATCAGGCGGATCAATTCTATTCTTGGTTTGGGTGTTGACCTTTTGTTTTGACTTCCTTGGGTCACATTACCTCTCCCGTGCCTCTCTTTACTTCTCTTGCTCTTTGCCTGCCTTATCTACTTAAACTCACTGGAGGTGTGACAGTCGCTTTCTGTGACATTGTATAATACCAAATATGTAGGGGTTTCAGTATGCTTGGAGGATGCAGTTGCTACTGCCAGTAATACCAACAATAGCATCCTTTTCTTTCCTTATTTTTCTATGGGTGTGGCTTCTATATGTATTTTGTAAGCATTAGGTAGTAGCCAAAACGAGTACAGAAAACCATAGCCCCTGGCTTGACTAGTCATGTAAAGATATTAATAACCATGCACACAAAGGAAATGATTAAGGAATAGGCAGTGTTCCTAATTGAATGCTTCTTCCCCATTCATGGGAGGAAGGGTGTGAAATCTTTCTTATGCTTGCCAGCTCTTATTACAGAAATCAGTCATTAGCCCCATTTGTGCGACAGGTTAGTCTGCCATTCACAGGGCAGGGCTGGGCTTTCTTTGGAGCTGTGTGAGGAGCTAGGAGTGCAGGTTTGCGGGAATTTCTGTAATTTTTTCTGATTTTTATTTCAGAAGTGGAATGGGCTGAAAAATTGGTCAAAGAAACTCCTGTGATATGAAATTCTAAAGTAATTTTTCATTTGAAAACTGTCATTCCATTTGCAGCTGGGTTCAGATCTTATTGTGAAACTTGGAAGTCAAAGGAGCTCAGTTTCAAAGTGGTGGAAGCAGAACATATTGGTCCATCTTTTCCTTCCAGAACGGAATATTCCCAATCTTAACACTGTCCCATGAAAAGTTTCACTCTGATAAATCAGCACTTCCCAATACCAAGGCATTCTTTCAGAAAATACTTTTTTCTCCAGAAAATTCCCAGGCAGCTCTGCATTTAATGCAACACTTCACAAATTCTGTGCCATCCCAGGCTGCGGTGCAGTGAGTTAGCTTTTGGCCCTAATGATTGCATAAGCAAAGCCTTGATGTGTAATCGCTCCTCCTCAGCCCTGAGCAGGAGAACCTGTTTCACAGGGCAAGGAAGCATTTGTTAAAACACATCAGTTATATCCAGTGCTTTTCAGAAGTTTCTTCAGCCTTTCCTGATTAGCGCATCGCTGTATTATCCAGACCTTGTAAATAAGCATTAACAGAGTTCTTCCTACCATTCTTTGTTAGATAGGGAATTAATCTCATTTTAGAGCTGATGATCCGAGGCTAGAATTTTAAAGGCACTTAAGTGCCTATGGAAATACATGGGTGGCTTGTGAAGTTTTTAAAAATCCCGTAAATCCCAATAGTGAGTAGACACAGGCTGAAGTATATAAAATACCTTATGAAAACGACGACAAAGGTAATTTTAGCTAGTTCTGCTGGATTTTGCACTGAAACAGAGTAGAGCCTTCTGATGATGTGGTGATGGCAAGATACAGAAGTGGAGAGTCGCGTAGGTGTCTTGCTAGTTGCCTTTCAGAACAGGTATCTGGAGAGGCAGAGAGATGCACTCCATGTACTACGCAGCTAAAAGCACTGAATAACTCTGGGCTTTTGGTCATGTAAGTCTGTCCTCACACAAAGGTTAGTGTGTTTAAAGAGTTTGAAAAGTTTAAGTTAAACTACATTAAACAGCATTGGACGAAAGAAGAGCATTAAAATTTGCCTTTGTATATCAACGTAACTCCCAGTGGCTTCTTGCAATGGTAATTAAATACCAGGCCAGATTTTGGTTGTGTTTACACTTGTGGAAGTTTGCTGAATTTATTGGGCTGGTATAAATGGAGGAGATTTAGGCTAGTGGGGGTGGAAGTGAATGTCCTAAAAGCAAGCCAGAACATTCACAAAAACAAGTCTCATTCAGTCTTAAGTTTGCTTTGTGGTTTCCTTGTGAATCAGAGAAGAAAAAGGGAGTGGGAGGAGGGGAGAGAAAAGATGTTCAGAACCCAATCCAAAACCAACCCACTTCTCTCCCCCCAGCCAATATCTCTCATATAAGACATTTGTTTCTTCTGGCAATAGGAGGAAACCTTTCCAGACACTGTCCTCTGAGAACCGCTCAGTATTTGCAGTTTAAAAGGGCAGTGCCCATGTAAATATGTGTGCACTAAGAAAGAGAAAGAAGAAAGAATAACTGTTATTGTAACACAAAGGACAGGTTATTTTATTTTTTTGGCCCCAAGAGTTTACTGCATCACAAACTGCATCACATACGAAGTTTGATTTCATGGAGCACTTCCTGATCTGCAGGGCTTTAACCGCCTAAAGCATCAGACCCCCTCAGTTAATTCCCGCAGTGACCCTGATTTCTCTGTCGATGGAGGACATGATGAGGACTCATTTCTTAATGCTTTAAGACTGCACATGTATCCCTGAGTCCCAAAAACATTGGATAAGAAGAGCAATTGTTTTCTTATCGGTCTTCATGAATCAGTAACAACATTTCTTCCCACTCTACTACGAGAGGCCAAGCTAATTTGTTTACCCTGGAGAAAAGGAGGCTGAGGGGAGACCTCATCGCTCTCTACAACGGCCTGAAAGGAGGCTGTAGAGAGGTGGGGTCGGTCTCTTCTCCCAGGTCACAAGTGATAGGGCGAGAGGAAATGGCCTCAAGTTGCACCAGGGGAGGTTTAGACTGGACATTAGGAAATTTTACTTCACCAAAAGGGTTGTCCAGCATTGGAACAGGCTGCCCAGGGCAGGGGTTGAGTCACCATCCCTGGAGGTATTCAAAAGCTGTTTGGATGAGGTGCTTAGGGACATGGTGTAGTGGTGGGCTTGGCAGTGTTAGGTTTACAGTTGGACTCGACGATCTTAAAGGGCTTTTCCAACCTATACGATTCTGTGATTCTGTGATTCTGTAATTTCTTAATCCCCATCTTACTTCTGCAGCCTGGACAGGGAGGACGGAGCTTCTGGCATTGAAATGATTTTCCTTGCAAAGGGTGCTGCCTGCAAGCCGTTCTTAGGTGGCAGCTTGGAATGTATCCAGGAAATACCTTGAGCCAGCCAGCCAGTGTATAGTGTTCCTACACAGCACATTGCACTTGTGGAGAGACTTGGCTAATCCAATTGTTCTGAGTATGCAGAGCGGAGCTTGGTGAGGGCTGAGATGATGCAGCCTGAACATGTTCTCCAGCAAATTCACATTAAAAGCAAAGTGTGGGCCAGTAGAAATGCAGTGCATGTGGAGCTAGTGATGTTGCATGTCTTGATAGCTTCATGTCAAGACTGGGGACTACTCTGGAAAATAAGCTTGCAGCCACAATGTTTTTTTAAATGGCCCATGTGGTCTTACGAGTTAGTTGAAAGAGCCATATTGGCCTTTAAATCCAGCAAGCTATAATGTATTAAGCAAAGGCCTATTAGTGCTGTGGAAAGATTGGGAGGGTTGGGGCACAACCTGTTTTAGCGGATGTAAGAGAAAGCTAATCAACTAATACAAAGGCACCTACGAATGACATACTGTCCATTACCCGGGGATCTGTGGCACGGCTTGTTTTAAACTGTGCTGTGTGTAAACCATTCAATAGGATTATTTTGGAGGCCACACTAATTAAGGGATTATCCAGTGAAAGTGGTAGATATTCTCTCTGCCTTAGATAATGGGACATTGCTCCTTCTGTGGCTGGGATAGAGATTCAAGGACTGTGTCTCTGACAGGAATTTGCTTTGGAACCGGTGGTTTTAACTGGAAGCCTGTATGCCAAGGGAACTGGCGCATCATGCAGAGCTGAAACATGGTAGTTTGGATCCGCCGTGCAGCACATCCCAGTCTGCAGTACCTCCCAGTGGGTCGTGTTTTTTTAATGTCAGATTTACTGTTGACTTCCATGCACCATGGGTCCACTTCTTTCAGTAAAAGCTGTTGTGCTGAGACAAGCTTGAAGTTTTGCTGCAAAGGCAAAGGAGATGTTGAAAGGGTGGTAAGGTGGGGTGCACATAAAAAGGGCATCACTGTTTGTTCCCAGAAGAGTGTAGTTCTGAATATCGCTGCCCTCAGGGGCAAAAGAGTTCCTTCCTTCTGGAAACAGGGAAACATTTGACACTGGCAAATGTTGGCAAGGTAGAATCAATGAATGGGGTCTATGTTTTGTGGCTTGAGACTGAGGAGGAGGGTGCTCTGCTCTGCTGTGCTGCTGGCCTTGTGAGATGACAGCGTGACTTTCATCCTCATGCGTATCCCCGTCTGCAGGCTGGAGGAATGCACTGACCTCCTCTGTCATGGGCTTTAGACCTACCTGTACTTTAGACCGCCCTGAGGGAGTGGGGGGACTGCCACCCCATCTCCAAGTGGCCGTTTGTATGAGAGTGTTCCCAGTGAGCTAGGACTGGTCTTGGGGTGACCAACTGTTAAGTTTCTGGTTTGGGTAATGCAAGTGTGACCGGACAGTCCTAATTGTCCCTACTCCTTGCAGACCGCAAATCTATGAATTCCCGTGTCATTTTGCCATTGATTTTTGATGATTATGTTTATCCTAGAAGCCTTCTTCAGATTTCCTTCTTTCACTAGTATCACAGCACCTCTCCACTTATGGGAGGGTTTGAGCAGCAGGGCCAAAGGCGCTGGAACCTCTGGGAGGCAGATTTTCCAAATGACTCAGCACAATGAGCAGGAAACACTTTGAAAAGGCTGGTCACAAGTGTCACAAATACCTCTCACAAACCGGACTCCTTTTGGGGTTCACAAGGGAGAATTCTGGCGCTTCTGCGCAGGTCCGGACCCTGTACTTCCAGCAGAATGGGGCGACTGTGGGCTCAGGTGCCGGCAAGAGCGGGGAACGTCACCCCTGCCAATGGAGCTGCACTGACAACAGTGCCGTGCTGGGAAATGTAAAGCAAAACCCCAGCACTGAAAAGGCCAGTGAGGCTCAGCTTTGGCAGAGGGTCGGGAAATCTCGCAGAGCGGGGAGAATCGTGGAGAGCCGGCCAAGGGGAACACAGCTCCAGTGTTGGGGCACACAATGGAGTTCCTGTGGCGGCGGCCACAAGGGAGGGCATTGTCTGCGGCCCCAAGTGTGCCTGTGCTCCACGTGCAGAGCCATTAGCAGCTAAGCTAACGAGTTCAAAATTCACCATCAAGGCAGGGGACAAGCAGCAATCAGTGCAAGATGATACTGTGCCCATAGAATAGACCCTGTGTGGTTGTCTGTTCCGGAGCTAATGGGAACAAGAGATGAAGTGTGCGTGAGTGTGTGTTTGTGTTTAGGAGGTCGGGGTGACATTTATCACTGCCATTGCAGCAAAGGGACACCTGCCACTGGCAAACTGGAACGTCTGCCTTGCTCTGCATTTTGTGTATGTGACTTTCTCGCCACAGTCCCTCTTTCTCTCTCGTTTGGCACTTCAGAGACTGTCAAGGGACAAGAAGGGTTCAGAGCCAGGCCAGGTGCACGATCAGCGCCCACGGTTCTGAAACACAAAGAGGCATAGGAAGCAAAGGCCTGATGGAAGAAGTGAAGCCTCATGGCAGAACTCTCTTTGGCTGCAAGGATGCAGAACTAGTGCTGAAGGCTAGCTTCCCAGCTGGTGTAAATCAGCAGTGCTTCACATCGACTTTGTATGAACTGAAACTCTGCCCCTGAGACACAGCAAAAGCAGTTTTCTCCTGTTTTCTTGCACTTCCCTTTGCTAATCTACCCTTGCCTCTCTGCATCGTTTTCCTGGCCCCCATCCCTGACTTGCAGCGTCTCCTGTTATTGCCAGTGTGTCTTTTCCCCTTACCGTTCTGTGGCTCCCATCAATCTCTCTGAAATGCTTTCATATTCCAGTTCTAGGTTTCAAACAAGCAGGCTCTGCATCTTGTGCCAAACTGTGTGCGTGTGTGCGTTGTGGTCACGCATGTGTGTGGGAGAATGAATATTTAGGAGTAAATCAAAGTTTTCTCCGCAGCAATAACCATGATAGACTAAACAAAATCTTGCACACATCTGCAGTCCAGCTATTTCTGGTTCGAGGCAGAAGGCTTGTGCAGCATAGCAGAGTCCACTTAACATCTGCCAGTGGTGCTTTTTTTCCAAAACAACTTTTCTGTGGAATTCCTGTGAGTCATAGGCCCGGAGTCTACCTGCCACTCCACACCATTACCAGCAAGGTGCAAGGCTGCACTATTTTGCATAAAACGGATTTGTTTTCTAACCAAAAACCTGTTTAATCCCTACTGATGTCAGAAGATTTTCCTCTATGTTCTTATGTTATGAATTTGATGTAGATCAGTGACAAGGTATGCAGCCTTCATTATCAGGGTCTAATTCATCACTTGTGCAGGTAAACATTTAGTATGTGATTTAAGGCCTCCATTTAGTAGGTAGGCATTTAACAGTGGATTCTGCAATTCATCACCCACCTACTAGCACTATACATGCCAATTCTGCGTATGTCCTGCCCTCCTGGCGTAGTATTAAGGATGGTATTTGTGGCAGGAGTGGGGGATGTGTGTCTCAGTGTCTCACGCTGTGGAAGATCCAGCCCGTCTGCTTTCACTTGCTGGCCAAATTCACCTCTCATGCCGTAGCAGTCATTCCACTAGGTTGCTGAGGATTAGGAGTTGATAATTAGTTTGTGATAGTTAATTTTTTTAAAGTTGCAGCTTCTGGTAACGTGATCGCATGGGACCGAGAGAAATCAAAGACTTAATGGTTCCAGAGAAAAGCCCAGTAGCCACAGGCAAATAAAAAGGATTTCATGCTTCTTATTTTAAGATATGTCATGCGTTTGAAAGTATGTCTTCTGGAGTCACAGAGCAATGCAGTTCCACGGAGAAGGACATCTGTGGTGTCCTTGCATTAGGCAGTACCAGGAATGAAAGAGACACAATGGTCATGCAGACCTCCAAAATACCTCATCCTCAGTTTTGTGCCTGGCTTTGCTGTTTGTTTGTTTGTTTGCATAACAGCATAGTGAACATATCTTTATTTAGAGAAATTTAGCAACCTGCAGTTTGACCTCCTGTGGCTTGGGGCAACAACTCTTTTCCTCACTTCGTTTAGGCTAGCCTGGGATGCTCAGCTGTGATGAAAACATGTGCTTTGTGGCTGGCATTTTTGTGGGTACTCCGGTTTGTTAGTGTGCACACCTCTTGTGCTCTGCGCCAAATTGCTCTTTAATGCTAAGCAATGCAGATGGAGCAAGCCTGCAAAAAACTATGAGTGCTTCACATACCCAGCTTAGCAGGAGGCTCTCCATGTCTTTCATCTCTCATCCTTGGGACAGCAAGGCACGCGGGGGTTTAAGAGTAGCAGTATGTAAGATTAACTCCCTAGTTTACTCCTTGCTGGGCATATCTCTGGATCTAGTTCATCCTACTAGCTATACCAGTGCAACTGGTTTTACAAAGACATTTCTTCACTCCGATTTCTGTTCCAACTTAGCAAGCTGGGTGAAGCATGTGCTTAGCACTAGGCATATATGTGAAATCCCATTGAATTTGGTGGGAGTGCGAGTCAGGCTTAAAATCAAGTATCTGCTTGAGGACTTTGCATATGCATGCCCTTTAAACCCTAGCTGGCTCAGGGCCTTCTCCTCTAAGCCTTTGCCAGTGAAGGCCTTGATGTTAACCCACCTTTGGTAGCTTTCTCACTGGCTAGCTGTTGCCATCAGAGCATAAAACAGTGCCCTGGGAGTAAGTACTCTCACACCTGCACTGAATTGCTGTGTAAGCATGTGCGATTATTTGTTCTCCCTGCCGTAGTCTTTCCATGTGGAGCATGAGGCTATTAGGCCTTCACTGGCCTGCGGTGAAGCCATGTGGTGAGACCTCAAGCGTCAAAAGCAAACCTTCTCCTCAGCGAGTCTTTCTCCTCCAGGTATCCCGTGCTATGCCAAGGATTCTGGCCGGGTGGTGTTTTTAATAAATAGCATCGCTGCTGATGATTTGTGGTGCAGCATTCAGCCAAGGCAAACCAGGCTCCAGGCTGGTGGGTGGTTCGTGCACACATGCATGCTTTGGTAGGTCCTGCGTGATGCTGGAGCTGCAGAGCTAGCGCGGCGTGGCTGGGCAGAGGACGTTTGCTGTGCAGCAAACCAGGGCTGCAGAAATGAGTCATTAGAAATATCTCTGTCTAATGTCTGTTCTCATCTGTCTCCATCCATCTCCCTGTTCAGCTTTGTTCTTCCCATTGCCACGCTTCTCTCCCAGCTTGAAATGCTGAATGGGACAAGCATGGAAATAGCCCCTTTCAAGACCCTTCAAGTCTGATGGCAATTTAATTAGTGCTACTGTTTCTCATTCATAGGACCAAGTGTATTCCATCCGAGCATCTCAGAGTTCCTCCCTGACATCAACACAGCCTCTTGGCTGCCTTGCAGAGCAGACAAGAGCTGTGAATTCTGGCTTCTCAGGAGCTGTGGAACAAGGACAAGCACTTAAGGGAGGCAGCTGTATGCACAGGCCAACAAGCCAGCAAATCCAGGCACTGAATCCCACCCTCCTGACACTTGCTGTGACTCCCTAAACCCCATAAGATGGTCCTGGTGTGTGCTCAAGCAGCCTTTTGTATTTAGCCTGTCTTAACTGGTTCCTGGGACTTTTATTGTTTGCCACTTTTGATAAATTCCCCCAGAATGACCCGGGCACAGCAGAGTTGAAAGTACTACAGAGATGCCAGGTCCTGCCTATGGAAGCAGTAGCTGATTCATATTGCATATGAATCTGGCACAGAAAGGGACAGATCACGGTACTCCCCAGTGGGTTACAATGATCCTAATACAGCGCCAGGACTCTTTATGTTGGTGCAACAGACAATAGAGTGCGTATGTGTGTGTGAGTGCCTGCGATGAGAGAAAATACCCGTTGGAACAAAATGGTAGAGAAGTCTTTTTTTCAAGCTTTTGGGATGGCAAACTTTATTTGTGAGCACTGAGCGGAGGCAGAGTGCTTAAGAGCAAAGCAAGAGGGCAACAACGACAGTGGGCAGAGCAAAGGGTAGGAGTCACTCACATGTGGTACCGCAGTTCCTCTCCTGTCCTACCTCCGTGTGGGTGGGGAGGGTGACGAACCACAATTCTTGCTCTGAGGGTCTGCTCTTGCCTTTTAAAGACAAAGAGAAAGGTTTTTTGGAGCTGGTTAAATAAAACCACAATAAAATAGGAGTTAATTCCTGCAAAGCTTCTACTTCTTTCCTTAGCCTGGAGGGAGCTGCTTCCATCGCTGTGGCCTTTCCATTCCTTCTGCATTGGTCTCCGCCCTGTCTCAGAGGTCTGCATCCATGCTGCTGCCAGGATGACAAGACTCAGTTCGTCTATATTCGCCTGTAAGGACCCCAGTAGGGTTAAGTTTTTAAAGAGATGCTTTTGTTTAAACTTCATCCTTTGGTTAGTATAGTCTTAGAATTTCTAGTTGCAGAGAGCATTGTGAAGTGCATGCAGATGCTGTTGTCTCTCCCTCCCTGAAAAGATTCTGTTGGTCTAGCTTTGCTTGAGTCTGCAGGGTCAAGGACTCTCAATAAATTTGCCATGAGGCTTCCAGCTGCCTGGGCAGCGTGGCAGAGACAGCCTGTGTTCTTCCTGCATGGTGTCAGCTGGAGATGTTGGCCTGGCACAGTGGATGCGGAGCGTGCTGTCTGGGGAGTGGGGAAGGACAGGGCTGTCTGCACCTTTAGCATGCAGTTTGTTCGGTGAACGTGTGTAATGGAAGCCGTGTAATAACATGTGCCCTCCTGACAGGATGACAGCAGAAGCGTATGGGAGGCCAGCGATTTTCTCCCACTTCAGTCACTCCCGGTGGTACCTGTGGCACTTCTGTGTCCTTCTCTTCCAGAGGGTGTGCTCAGCTAGGCTTATTACCTCAAGTCTGTTGGTCAGGGATCTTCCCATGCCTTGTATTTTTAAATGTGCTGCTTGCTTCTTTTTTTCGTGAGAGCTGATGTCTTCCCTGTACCTTGGTGTCCCAACCACCCAAGGCCAGGTGGGAGAAGCTACTAAGATATCCTCCTTGTTTAGTCAGACTTGCTCCATTGCAACCTATTTTGGGCAGCAAAGTCTGTAATTTTGTTGATGTCATGTGATCTTTGCATCTGGAGAGAATAACTCGTAAATACAGTGCATGCACAGAACCACAGGTTATTTTGTTTAGCAGACATAGTTTTTCTGACACTGCAGACTAGCTCCTGTCACTTCGGATGGGCTTTTGCTGTGAGGATCGTATATTGATCTGTGAAGAACTGACCTGGGATCAACTACTAGGCCCAGCTACTACAAAGGCTGCCTGCTTAGGAGTTGTTGACTTTCCTGTTCAGGAGTGCTCTTTTCCGTGGGAAAACTCCCACAGTGATTAATGGAATCCTCCTTTTTATTTCTCACCACTCCCTTTGATAAACCCAAGTTCCCTGAGGCTTACATGTTCAAGGTGCCATCTTAAAACAGACTTGACTGGTGAACTTCAGTATCACTGTCCTAAATTCACACATGTAAAGGGAACAGGAAGGTTAATTCAGTGCTGTGGAAACATCCCCTACTAACTCTCTATCAAACCTGTCACTTGCTTGTGCCTTGTGGTTTTTATCACTGCCAGAGCCAGCCTACTGCAAGAACTGTACTCTCTGGGGCCATATCTTCATGGATGCTCTAAGCAAGCCATGCAGACAAGGCAAGCAGAGTCCCAGTTCTGTGAAGACCAGTATCTCTTGAGATTTCAGCGCCAGAAGCCAGTTCCTTATACAGACAGAGATCAGGAAGGAAATCAATGTTTTCTAGTAAAATTGGACTTTTCTCCTTAACCTGATTAAGCAAGAGCAGTTCTGAATATGTCAGTAGTGACTTGGCCAGATGAGCTGCTTTGGCATGTGCCGTATGACTGTGTAGAACAAGACCTAGATCTCAGCCCTTTGTACCTTTCAAGCCTGGCTATTCTCTGCAAGCCAGCAGCCTTGTCCCAGTCAGCACAATGGAGCAATATAGCCTGCATCCCATTCTGAAGCCTGCTCCCTTGTATGGTTCACACATATGGAATCCACTGGGAATTGAGCTGTGACTTCATGTTTTGACTCTTGTGAAGGACTAAGCTCCCTCTTGCTGCACTGTGCACTGCTGTTTGGGGCTGTTGTACCAAAAAGATGAGAAACTGGAAGTTCATACATTTAGCAGGAATGGTGGACATATTAAAAAATCCTCTTTTAATAAGGGGATGGAAAATGGGTAAAAATTCTCACTGCCAAGATGATTAGTAATATGTGGGTGTCCCTCCACTCGGACACGGTAGGATGAGGTGCACTAACACCATAGTTCGTACCCCCTGTTCGCTGTAAGGGTTGGGAAGGAGCTCTTTTCTCCTCTTCTCCATTGACAATTGAACTGATGTGTTACGGGAATTTCTTTCGCTTGCAGACAGGTCACTGTTGGCATCACAAGACTGGTCTTGCCACCCTTTTTTAGTGATGCCTGTGTTCACCCTGTACCGCAATGAGTCACCTAGGATTTGCAAGCAACACTGCCCTTTCCTGGACAGAAGTTGAAGTGTCATGGGGTGTTTCATACCTCGTTTTGCACCTAGCAAACATTCTGCTTCCACTCAAGCAGCAGAGACCTCAGTTTGGGGATGGAAAAAGAGAGAATAATCCTTGGTCTGGTCTTGCTAACACTTTGAAACACTGAGCGGCAGTAGGAAAGGGACAGCTCTGAAACTAAAGGTAGCTATATATTCTCTGCTTACGTGAATGCTGCTGACTTGAAAGCCAGAGAGCAGAAGCATCACATGTGCCAGTTTCCAGCATAATTACTCAAAATCTAGGTCAGCGTTTGCACTGCGTTGAGCATTTATGCTTGGGAAGGCTATTGACTTGTCAGCACTGGGGGTGTGTTAATAAATCTCTGGCAATATTAACAGTAATCCATTCACAGTATCTTTGATCTGAAGGTCTTTGAATGTGGTGCAGTTGTCATTAAGTGGAGTTCACAGTACAGCTTTCTGAAAACAGCTCCATTTTACAGATGGGGAAGCCAAGGCAGGGAGTGATTACAAGTTATTTTTGATGACATGACTGAGTCATTGCCAGAGGTGAGGATACAACCCAGGAGCACTGGCTCCCAGACTCCTGCTCCAAGTCACTAGACAGCACTCTCCCCAGCCTAGTTAGACCCACCCTTGGAATATGGTATTCCAAGGCATTAACTCCAGCTGCAGCAAGACTTCTCTACTGAGCTGTAAGCACAGAAGTGATATACATACCAAAGAACCAGATAAACATTTACTTTTCCTTTGTGTGAGAGTGCTGCAGCCAGCAGGGACTGCGGGAACTCCCTCCCCCTCTGCACACAAACAGAAGGCAGGGAGCTTGCAGCGAGGGATAAAAGGGGATAAATAATAAGGGGACAAGGGAACAAGCTGCGTTTCCCAAGAACCTGAAGAAAGCAAATGAACCTGCTCAGAAGCTTGATGAGGATAGGTGAGAGCAGGTAGCAGCAGGCTCAGGGGCTGATGGAGGGGCGCTTTCCCTGATCCAGACTGCCATTGGTAAAACCAGGAACGCTCACAAAGATAAGACAGATGGGATTTCATCCTCCTGGTGCTACACGCAGTTTTGCCATTGATCCACAGAAAGAGAAATGAAGCCTGCACTTTGAGAACTTGCTGCTCTGAAATAGAATTTAAGCATTACGGAAGTCATTGGTCTTCTACCCAACTGAGTTTTAATCTAGTTTGTCCTGATCTTGCTGTTGACGAAAGAACAATAGACTCTAAGGCCCAAGGGAGTGAACATCAGCTGAACTGGTTCCTCTCCGGAAGGAAAGAGGGACCAGTGAGAGACAACTGAGGACAGTGCTGTTCATGTGCTGTGACTCATTTGTGCACATCAGACTCAAGACTATAAAGCCAGCTCCTTTCAGCAAACCTAAACCCAGGCAACAACTGAATAGTAATACATTGGATCTGACTTCCCTCTGTTGTATGCAGAGTTTTCAATTATCCAGGCTGCTCCTTTTTTTTGTGCTCCCCCCACCATGCGGAGAGCCAGGTGTTCTGAAGAGGATGAATGGAGGTATGGAAGAGCAAGGGCTAAGGATCAGCAGGCACAGGATTGGTGGAAATGTGATGGGAAAGTCTGGTTTGATTAGAAATTTTTACGCAACAGAGCTTGAAAGAAGTGGTGGCTGCTGATTTTTAAACGGACAGCATGGTAAGGCTGTGCCTGGCCCACATGTGGGTAGTTGGGGTGAAGGGCTGGTGAGGAGAGGTAGTAGAGAAGAAGCAAAGGAGAAGCAGATGGCAGCAGCACTTGCTACCCCAACCATCAGCCAGGGAGCCACAAAAGCCTCAGGTGCAACTTAATCCCAAATTAACACTCTTTAGCTCTAGGCATCCCACTGCTGGGTGTGTAATTGGGGGAGGGCAGTGTCCTTTGGTGTGCATGGCAGGGACGGATTAGTGCTGGGTATAATAAGAGCCACACTTAGCTGACAGAGCAACAGGATTTAGTGGGATGGGAAGGTTTCCTGTAGATGGAGTGTGTTTCCCACATATTATTCCTGGCTCCTGGTTGGTTTCACTCCCCGCCATCCCTCTTCCCAGTTTTAGGTTGACTCTTCCAACAGGATTCCAGTTTAAGACTGGGACCAGGACTCAGGGGACTTTGTGCTTGTTTGCTTTTTGAAGTTCTGCAAGATGAGTCTCCCTCTTGTATCTCAGTTTTCCCACCTAAGCTAGACCATGTGTGAAGCATGTGAGCATATAAGGCTCCATTCATGTTTTCAGAGAGCTTTTGGTTTCAGGAATGGCTGGCATTAATGGAGGGAGTATACGTTCTCATCCAGGGCAGCTCTTCAGTCCCTTCTCGGATCCCTCTGGGAGGTACTCCTGTAGGCTTGTGCTTGTTGAGCCTGGCAGAACCAGCACCAACAAAGCGATTCAGATCCCAGCATTTTAGCAAGTGATGTGTGTGTCTGAAATGGCAGTTTGCTGGCATGGCTGCTCTTCTGCCTCGTGTATGAGAACTACAAACTTGCTGCGGCTGTAGCCTTGAGAAGGCATCTCACCTAGACTGTCTTCACGTTCCAGCCCACGCTCCAGCTGAGGTGGGATGCTGAGCTGGTATTTAATGACACCATCCGGTTTCATTACTCCTTAGAACGTACATCTCCGACACTGTCCTGTATGCTCTGCTCCTTACCCTCAGAAACCTTTGGCTAGCTTAAATATCTTGTAACCTGTCCCATGCTATTTCCATGAGCAAATGGTGCAAATCAAGCTCTCATTTTGAACGGGAAGCCTAGCAATTGCAGGGTCTGGTTGTCATGGATATTGTCACCATGGAGCTGTTGCCATGGTGCTGCCTGCTCGCATTGACAGAGAGATGCAAAGTACACTTATTCTTCTGAAAAAAGGAGGAAGAACAGTGGATGCTAGAGGGCACAGAAGCTTTCAGATCGGTATTTAGGGAGGTTAATAACTACTTTGTTTTAGAGGTTTGCTGACTCTGCTGTCTGTCTATGTCAGGTTCCTGATTTTTCTCTTCTGTATCTTACAGTAACAGCGAACAAAAGCAAGTAAGGTACTTGCTGTAGGGTTATCCACAGCTGTGTTTCACCATGCAATGAAAGCAGCACTTTTCTCTCTGGCAAAAAAAATCCAAAGAGTGACCAGTAGTAATCAGTGCTTGGCTTTTACCTCATCTCAATTTAAACCTCCAGAAATACAGTATCTTGCAGAAGATGAGGATATGGAGGTGGAACTTAAAATCCCATCTTCCCCTGCAGGCCCCCTTTCCTTGAAGGAACACACTCACGTTATTTTAATTTCTAGAGAAAGTCTGTGCTCCTTTGGAAGGTAGTTTGGCAGCTGTTAGTGACCTTGTCAGGCTGCTGATGGTTCTGGAAGAAGGAGCTGAAAGAGAAACGGCTTGTGTCTGTGCCAAACATCCTTGTCGAGTTAGGGGCAGAGCTAATCTCACCAAGGCAAATGCTGGTTTCACTCCATTCCAAATAGAACACAGTCAGATTTAATAAATAATAGCTCCGCTTTGCACACCTACAGTTTCTGACACTCTGAACGTTTTGCCGCTACTATTTATTAAATCCTCCAAACACTCCTGCGAGAGAGGGAAGGATTCATTTTTCTCAGTCTTTTAATAGCGATAATGGGGCACAGAGACTGAGGTAAGTGGCCTCCCATGGATGCTGTGGCCGTCAGGAATAGGATCCAGGACTTACTCTTCCCTATCCTGAGCTCTGGAAAGCCCGTGTTTCATTCTGTCCCACAGCATTAAAGTAAGGGAGACCCTGAACATCACTGCAGTGACATGTGGTGTAGGGCCCTTAGCAGGCTGATTCGGTACTATATTAAACAGAGATCTGAATGCTCCGGGTGGCTAAATAACATTGTCTTTGATCTGAATATGCCAGTGGCTCACTTCCAAACACATTAGGCTCATGAGGCAGTGCTTTTCCTGGCCACAGAAGATGTTTCTTTGGAGGAGTTGTCACTGCAAGGCATGGAATAGCTATTTTCCTGGATTTGACAGTCATTTTTGTTGCTGCTGCAAACAGCTGCAAACAGCAAAGCGTGTTTTATACACGTGTGCGTGCAGTTATTCCTGGTGCAAGGTGGGTTTCTAGGAATTACCCAGCCCACTCAACATGTTGATCAGGTATAGCACAAGGTATAAAAACACTGCTTCGGATGTGGTGCTCCTGTTCCACGTATGACTCATCCAAGGCAAGAGAGATCTGAAAGTCAGCAAGCCTGCGTGCATCCAAGCCAGCAGCTGGGAACAGCTGGCCTGCAGGTGGGGCTCCGTTCCGAGTTCAAGGGATACAGCTTCTCCTTAACTCCAACTGGGGGAGAGACGGCTTGTAAGGGAGTGGTAACACGATGTAGCAGTTAGATCACATATGTAAGAGTCACAAATCAGCCCCAGTTGGAATTGGCACCAGCGGAGGTAGAGGGAGGGAGGCAGGCTCTCTGGAAGCGTTCCTGCTCCTGCTGAGCTAAGGGGATGTCTTCACGTCGACTGCAATGGGGTTGGCTTGGACCCCGCATGTCCTGCTGATACCACTTGGAGCAGGATCAGCTCATGCGGTGCAGAGCTGTGTGGTCCCAAGGAGACGTACCTACATTTGGTGGGCGCTTTTGAGAGCAAGAACCTCCAAGGTGCTTTTTACATGCTTGGCTGTAAAAATGCAGCTTTTTTGTCGATGGTGAATGAGATAGCCTTTGTGTATAAATATGCCTTAGGAACAAATGAGCCCTTTACTTGACCGGTTTAACAACCTGTAATCTGGTGACTGCATGCAGAAAATAGCCCTGTGTTTTTCTGAACTTCAAGACTGAAAAGAAATCTTAGTCTTTGTATTCTTGTGCCTCAGTTTCCCTGCCAGAAAAGTGAGGAAAACCAAATGCACTTCCCAAGGAAAAAGAAGGGCATGTTTAATTAAGTCAGCTTTGTGAGTTGCTTTGACAGCTGCAAGTATAAGTAGTTGCTATTATAGCAGCTAATAATTTGGAATTACATTTTATGTTCTTTTGGTTCTCTTCTTCATATAGTTGCCAGAGGTAACCAAGCATTTTTAGGTCATTTTATTACTTTTTAATACCTAGTTTGGTGTTGGATTTCTGCCGTCCTTGCCTTCATGTAGAACACGTGTGTGTTTGTGTCAAAGGCGCTCAGTTAACAAAAAATTTCAAGAAAACTGTGACCACTGTTCCACCATGAAGAAAAAGAAATGTGAAAAATGCAGACAGGCCTCTCTGAGAAATGTCTGTTGATCACTTCATGCCTAAGCCGGTTAGTAATATGATATTGTTTAATGCTAAGGTTTATTAATCAAATACATGACTGTTCTTTGCTGTAGTCAGCTTGTCACCTGAGGATCCCCCAGAGCTTGCCAAACATGGATTAATCACGGAATACTCACAGTGTCGCTGTGAAGCAAATGTTTATCAATTTAGCAATGGGGAAGTCAAGGCTAAGAGATGATTTATGTGGCAGCTAATGACAGCTTTGTTAGGCCTGCTCATTGCACCAGTCATCATAAACCATCTCTTTTGTACAACTATACTCAGCAGAGTCAGAAGCAAATGGTGACTAATGATAATCTAACTAAGAAAGGGGCCTTGTGGTTGCCCTGTCACAGCCAGCGCCCCTCAGTCGGGATGTCATTTCCCTTCTGGTTTTGTCTGTCCTCCTCTGCCAGCTCTGTCCTTCTAACTGCACCCCAAGCACAGCTTATAAAACACAGTTCTAGGCACCCACACAATTACACTCAGCCGCAGCTTGTAGTGATGCCAGCGACTTGATTTCTGCATCAGTTTGGCAGTGGGACTTTCTTGCTTTGATCACGTTTCGGATGCGGGCGATTATTCTCTTGGTGCTTGGCTAGGACCATCTAATGAAAGTTTGTGGAACCAGATCACACGAGGGGAAAGGCAGATGTGTTCTTGCCACAGACCCTGTTCTCTGATAGCAGTATAGCTTATTATTCCTGCCCCATGGGATATCAAAATGCTTCTGGGAAGATTTTTGTCACATACAAATC
Source organism: Mycteria americana (assembly GCF_035582795.1). Taxonomy (NCBI): domain Eukaryota; kingdom Metazoa; phylum Chordata; class Aves; order Ciconiiformes; family Ciconiidae; genus Mycteria; species Mycteria americana. Next base: position 8,269,503 of record NC_134382.1, on the reverse strand, counting down.
ATGCTTCTGAATGGCTTCTTTAAAGGACAAAGAAAAATTCACAATGCAAACCCCTCTGGACTGTGGGGAATTGCTGATTTCTCTGAGCAAGGAAACTCAAGCCTCATCTCTTTAGTTGGAAGGGCTCTGCTTTGCACTCAACAACTAGCAGATGAGGTCGTGGATTGTTTTCTCTCCCCTCATGACGGAAATAGCCCAAGGCCTGGAAAAGCATTAGCAGGAAGAGCAGAGCATCAGGAAACACAAAGGGCACCCAGCCAGGACATGACTACACAGCTTTTATCTGCCCAGCAATTGGGACATTGCTTTTTTGGGTGAAGGGATTCAATTCCCTCTTGTCAGAATCACTTGGTTTCCCAGCCAGATGTCTGCAGCTGGGTGAGCGTGTGAGCCCTAAGTGCTGAGCATCCCTGTGTACACACTACAGCTGCTGCCTGTGCCTGGGGTTTTGTTTGTGTCACAGTCACAAGTGCTGTGGACGTGGCAAGCACGCAGGTTCGGAAGGGATCATATGTGCCACTTGCCATGCCTGTTCATCTCACTTCTGTCTTCCTTCAGGATGGAGCCGTGGAGCTCAGCAGTGCTGAGGTGGCATTACTCATCCCTATGGAGTTATTCCAGGTTCTCAGCTTGCTTGTGTAACTGAAAGGGTTTTGCCTTTTATCTATGACACACTGGTGGAACAGTGGGAGGATTTAAATTTGGGAATGAAATTGGCAGAGAATTTAACCCAGTGCTTGTGTTCTGCAGTAAGCAGTTGCACTGAAACCTATTATTTCTCTAGGGAAGCATGATCAGTGGACCCTGGAACTGCATCAGTGAGCAGGATAAGGACATTTTGAACCCCAAAAGCCCAGGGACGGACTTAGGCATGTTGTACCCCTGAAGGATGGGAGATCAGGTGTTAAAGAATCTGGTGGAATCTCTTTCCCCAAGCTTTCTACCTCTTTGGAGCAAATGTGCTGGGCCTGTCCTGGCTGTATGAAGCAGGGCCTGTCAAGAAGCATCTCAGTTAATGCTGCTTTAGCTCATTACCAGCTTGTTTGCACTGTACTGGAATGGCACAGATCATAATGAAGTTCGCTGGCGTTCATGCCCATCATTCTGGGGAGGGACAGCGGAGCGTTTGTGAGCAAGGGAGTCAGCACCTGTAACTTCTAGATTTTGCTCCCTGGTTTCTCCCTTGACATGGCAGGCCCTGCAGTGACATCGTTTGGTCAGGAAGGAGGGGAAGGTGGGGAAGAGGGGGGGAACTTGAACTGCTGCTGGTTTTGCATGCTGCTGCTCTGCTCCAACCTTCTCCCAGCCCTTAGAGAACTTACATTGCTTTCTAAGAAGCAAAGGGCCAGAGCTGCAGAAAGAAAAATCCCTGGCTAACAGGACCAGGTGTATGGGAAAAGACACTGCAGAGTAGGAGTTAGGCACTTGATTGAGCTCTGAGGTCCTTTTGTCTTCCACTTACAGCTTATCCAAGTTGAATGCATGGCTGCAGTACCCCTCACCACATCTCGGCCTCATAATTCACCTCCCCAAGGACTTCATTCAGATATAAAAGCACCATGTAACTGGAAGGGATGGATAAATGTTCACCCTTGCTTCCTGTAATGAAGCTGGAACTCCATTACAGTCCTGGAACTGAATAGGTCCCTGAGATCACTGTCCTTGAAATCAAACACTTGGAACCTTTTATATCAAGTCTGTACACCAAATAGAAAGCTCAAGTTTCATGCTCTCCTAGCCCTAGTCGGTTGTATTCCTACCTTAGTGAATACCAGACCCAAAATGTCTTCCTCCCCCACACAGTCCAAATATATCAACTTCTTTTCTTAGGGTATGATAAAAATGGGGAGTAAATTATAGATGCTCTCTCCACCTTCTGGCAGGAAATATGCTGCTAGACTGCCTTGCTACACTAGCCTCTAGCTGATGTCTGCAGATTAAACAATGGCTGCTGTTGCTTTCCTGAAAAGAAAAGCAACCCCAGAAATCCCAGCTCTCTTTTTTTAGCTGGATATTATGTCCAGCTATCAGGAGCACAAAGAAACCAAGTGGAAAAATTGAATCTGGCAGTAAGAGTGCGATGCATGAAGGCACACGACTTCCAAACCCAGAGAACAAAAATAGCTGCAAGAGAAAAAATTTGCCTGAAAGCAGCTCTTTAATTATTCCATTTCTTTCAAAAGCTTTGCCCCTGGCACAGCCAGACTGCCATTCGTATAGGGCAGCCATATGTGTTGCAGTAAAGCTTGAGCACCGCCTTAGTAGAAAGAAGCTTCTTTTTTGGCTGTGTTTTCAAAGAGCTGGTAGCAGATCGATTGTGGCCAGAGCCCTGGGCACGAGGGAGTCTGTACTTTCATAATGAGTCACCAGGATTTCATTTTCAGTCTGGCTGATGTGAGGGTGAAGGAGTTTAGATTTCTGCTTGGATTCTAGAGGCTGCTCCCAGAAGGCAGCTCAAGGAAGAGGTTGGAAGAAGTGTTGGAGGAAAGCAAAGAAAGGACTACTCAGCACTTACTTTTTCAGTCTGCTGGAGAAAGTTCCTGGGCTGTTGTTGCTATGGCACAGAGGACTGAAATAGTGATGGCACTTTCTGCCGCTGCTACAGAAAGGCAAAGTCATTTAGCTGTGCTGACGCTGCAGTTACCAGCAGCCCGGTGAATCTGTATTTCAGGAGACTGACAGAACACCCAGTCTTCTAGAAGCCACCCATTCCCTTCTGTGGTGTCTCAGTCTTTATATCTTTCTCCAATGCTTGCAAGTTGACACTTTTGAAGCTTATGAGGAACAGTGAGAATATTGCAAAGCTTTGAAATACTCTTGTGGGTGGTGTTTGTGCTGAAGATGGCCATACGGACATCTGAGTTTTCTCTAATTAGGGAGCAGATATTTGGATATATATCTTTCTCTGGAATTAAGTCAATAGCAATTGTATGAAACCTCCCTGTTGGCTGAGATGTTGTTCAAAGGAACACTGCAGCAGGACTGAAAAGTAAAGACATTCCTAAACACTAATAACCAATCAAATGTAATTTGCAAGCCAACAAAAAGACTGCTGTTAAATACACCTACTAAAATAACCTTTTCTGAACTATCAAAGGGGCTTCACAGAAGGATCTGTTTCTTTGATTTTTCTTTGGGCAAGTCCCTTGCTGCCCAGTGGCACGGGTACCAGTTGTACACAGAACAATCAGGCAGAAGAAGAGAGGGATGCCAGGTCAGGTGAGCACTGCAACACGGTAAGGGAATAGAGTATGACATTTCTGTTACGCTGAAGCAGAAGCCCTCATTCTCTCATGGCATCAGTCTGTTGTCTGACCCTTCTGTTAGAGTTTGCAGCGTCCCTTTTGGTTGTATGGCTTGAGTGAGCAGACAGGAAAACAGGGAGTGCAATGGATCCTTCTCTAGTAGGTGCTTGGCTAGTAGGACCTAAGCCACCGTCTATCAGTAGCATTGCAGCTTCCCATTATAGGAGTCCCCAAGTCAGGCCAGAGCTTGGAAAGACAGTGGTGGCACTGCTGTGGGCTGGACATGGACCTGTGTTAGTAATTTTCTGTAATGTCCTTATTACGTTTCCTTCTTTTCCAAGTGCCTGTGGTGGGACAGAGAGGTATTTGTAGAAAGCAAAGGCTGGCATTACAGTGTCATCCCAAGGCAGAGCTTCTTCTTAAAAAACAAAAGTGCAAAAAAATAGATGCACTAGACTTGGTGTTTGTGCTGTTATCATGGAAGATCATACTTGCTTGTAAACCTGCAGTGAATGGTTACCTCCCTTTTCATAAGGGGAACCGAGCGCCCTGCAACTGCAGCAAAGTCAGGCCTTGGGACTCTGCACAAAAGTATTCCTTGCGGGGGAGTTGTTTCAATGAATTCCTCTACAAATATGACCTAAACACAAAGACTTGCTCCTACTATGGTGGGTGCAAATTTAGTCTCTAGCTATCTGCAGTTTTGAGGAACTGCTGATGAAAAAGGCCATTTTGAACACGCGTAGTTTCTTGCTGTCTCGCCTGCTCTGTCCTGGTTTCTTGCCAGCTTCCTTAGAGATACAGGAGAAGGCCAGGGATCAGGTACACTCCTGAGCAGCCATGCTGTATTACTACAACTGCAGAGAGCCCAGGGCTTGCTCCGTTCAGAAGCAGAGTGCTTGGCTGCCCTCCCGTTTTGCTTGCTTGGGTTGGCTCTAGATGGAAGGTGTCTCTGAAATCTGTGTCTGAAGTTCTGGCTTCACCCTCTTTTACATTGGGCGTCATGGCAGGGAAAGGGCATCTAGTTATCAAGGGCCTAGGAAGAGAGAAGGGATGTGTGGGGTGAGGGAAGGTGTAACAAATATGCTTCATTTAAAGTGCTCAGCAGGTAGCAAACTTTTTGTAAGTACGTATTTATCCTTGCATGGCAGGAAGTAGAGGAGCCAATTGTAGGCAGTAGTTGTATTTTCTTGCATCCGGTATTTTTGAATGAAAGCAGATTCCAGGCTGTCTTCTACGATATATAATGGTCATTTATAACCTAGCCTGTTTCCTCTGGATTTGATGTTCGGCTTATGTTAAGATGTAGGGAGTACTGTTTGCCGAGATGACATCAAGAGCTCTTGGATGAAGGGAGCAGAGACACATCCTTTCCTCACACAGCATTGGCAGGGTTTCGGTGCTTCTCGCTGCTCACAGAGCTGAAGGACATCGCAGCTCATTTAGGAACAGCAGACCTACCCCTTTTTCTCCTTCAGACTCACTTGTTAAAAGAAACCAGATGAGGAAAGGGCAGCAGTGGAGTCACAAGTGGCCTGTAAATGGCCAGCATCCCCCTTCTGCCCTCTCTAGCTGGGAGCAGCATGGTCAAACCACAGGCTAGAAGGAATTTTTAATGGAAAGGGACATTGGTGGAGTAGACACTCCTCTGCTTGTAAGTGGCATCATCTGGGAACAAGAGAGCAGTGAAAGGGAAGGACAGCAGTCTCTGAAGGAGAGTTACAGCTGCTACATCCCAGTTCTTGAATATGCAGCCAATTTAGATTCAAGAAGACAGTTATTAGACCCACAGTCTTTGCGGCCACTCAGGTTCAGGGCTTTGTTTAACTCCCTTGAAGCAGCGATGGGCTGTTTAGCACTGGGTCCCCAACCAGCAATACCGGACAGCATCTGCAAGGTGGGGATGGGGCCAGCGTGTGGAGGCTTCTGCGCTGAGCCAGCTTTGCCTGGGGCTGAGGCAGCACCCCTCAGCACGTGAGGAACCAGGGGATTCAGACCTCGTGTAGCACATAGGTAACAGGTGACCACAACCAGCAATGCATTAGGTTGTGTGACTGGGAACTCCCAGTGAGCCCCTCCAAGCAATTAAGAATTTCTTGCAATTGTTTTTTGAGGGTTTAATGCTGCTACTAGGAGGATACGTCAAATGGCCGAGGCGTCCCGTGCTCCTGGTCTGCGAATATCTGTGTGGATGTCAGTAAAAACATCTGAAGTCTCAAGGCAGCAGAAAGGACCTTCCTCTCACAAGTCAGCAAGTCATGAGCAAAGAAAGGATTAACCTTTTTATACTGATGTTTTAACAGAGGCCCCAGGATGCATAGCGCACTGCTGTGCTAAGTGGTGTGCAGTCCTGAGGAGAGAGAATCCCTGCCCCAGAGACCTTGTACGCCAGGGTGCTCCTTTGCCAAAGCAACTTCATTACTTCTAAATGTTTCCTCACATGCTACTGGGAAAAGGCAGCCAAAAGGGACTGGAGATTTCCAAACTGCCTAGAACTTGGAAAACCAACTGCCTAGGTGGAATTCTCTTTAAAAAGACACTAGGGAGAGGAGTCTTAATTCTCAATGCAAATCTTAATCTGAACTGAGATTTAAAAGCCGCTTTATTGACCATTGTCAAGGCCAAAGTGATCTGGCACCCAACAGGAAAAACGTAGTTGATTTCCATTGCCTCCAGCAAAGTCAACAGACAAGACTGAGGGTCTGCCGGGGAAGGGTGCTAATCTGTCACTCTCCATCACTGATTCTTCATGTAACGCCCAATGTATTATTTAGACTTTCCAGCCTTCTGGTTTGCAGGGTGGTGTGTCAGTGTCTCCTAGCTCTCCTACCAACTCCAACTTCTTGGGTGTCAGAAGGGGCTTTGCTCTGCTCCACCTTGTTATCAGTTTCGTGCCACCTTCTTGGAGTACAGGTATGTGGCGAGGCCAGGCATAGCGTGCAGGGAGGGGAGTTCCCACAGTCATATAACATCGCCTGGCCTTTGTTGTCATTAATCAAAGAGCGAACCACACAGGATGTCCCAATTAGCTGGCTGCTCACAGCCCACATGAGGCTTTGGAGGGTGTGCATGGGTAGAAAAGATGCTCTCTCCTGCAGTGTCGGTCTGAAGCTGCTGAAGATCTCCCGGATGCTAGGGACAGACCTGCCAACGTTTGGTCTTCTGTTTTACTCCAGTACTGTGTGAGGACAGACTCCCTCCTCTTTGCTCCCCCTGGATTACACAGGACTGTAGCAAATGTTGGCTGTCTCATAGCTTACAGATGGGGACTGCACACACCTGTGTAAGGTATTATGCATATTTCCCATTGAAGAATGCTTAGAATAGATGTTACTGAGTGTGCTGTGCTACTTTGGTTATGTGTAATCTTTGTAAGGTATATACAAGTACCATGCTGTTGGCCTGAACCTTTCCTCCCCTTGGCAGAAATCTAGATTTAGACCCCAGCTTTGTGACCTTTTGGGCTTTCTTCTTAAATTTACCCTTCCTTCTCTTAGAAGCATGTCCCTTAGTGAAGGCAGTCACTATCTTTATAATTCACTAATTCACTGAAGACACCAAAAACCTCAGAGGCACAGAACTACTACATACTCTAATGGTTTCTTCAGGACTTTTGCTGTTCCGTTTGGTTTGTGGGTGTCCTGTCCTTTTGCTGAGTAGCAGCATTGATTCGCGTGGCTCTAAGTTACATCTCTCCCCTCTGTTCTTTCATCTGGCACATGTTCAGTGCTGGATTTTTTTAAAGCCTGAGTGTAACATTTCAGGAACCAACCTTTTAAATTACAAGCCCACAAACTTAAGAAGCTCCTTGCAGTGAAATTTGGATTACATATCCTTGGTGCATAAGGGTGGTGTGAGGCTTAACCACATTTCCAGGTGTGTGGTTAAAGAAACAACTGTCCAAGTATAGACATCATATAGGAGTGAACAGCTCTGCAAGGGAATGCTCTCAGGTTTACAGTGCTTACCGATGGACTCTGACCTCAAAAAAGTCATTTCATACCACATGCCTCAGTCTGGGAATGCCTCTTGCAAATGGCTGATGTCATGTTAATATTTCACTTTGTGAGGGAGGCCTGGTGACCTTTGCAGCTGGATTCTACTAGCCTCTTGCTGCCACATCTGTCCCGTGATGTGGAAAGAAAACAGATCCGATAATCATGGAGCAGATTTATCTGTATGCAAGCAAAGCCCCACATGTGTGAAAGGTGTTCAGCGACAAAAGGACCAAGATGTCTTTCTGCTTGAGTGATGCTTCCTAAAGTTCAAAGGACATAATTCGCCATGTGGTGGCACTTCAGGCACAGTCATAGCCTAGAAAATGGGTTTTGATGGTACTGAAGGAAGCAATTTGTGCCTGATGTGAGTGGATGGCTAAGGTGTAACAATGGTTATTTCTGTGTCACTCAGCATTACGACCAATTAACAACATTGCCTGCAGAATCAGAACAAGGCCCCTAAATGAGTTTGCTGTGTATGACTATCACAGCACACCTGAATTTGTCATAGCAAATGACAAATAGCATAATCTCCATCTCTTTTCCCAGCCCTGTGGAATTCATTCCTGATGAGGTGTGATCCTCCTCCTGAGTAAGCAAGTCCTGAGCTTACGTAGCAGCAGGAAACCTCAAAGTGGGAAATGTGAATCCGTCCACATACCATAGTCCCTCTGATCTTTACTCATCTGGGACTTTCTGGCTTCTTTCCCAATCATCATAAGCAATCAATTAATCATTTCTTTTTGCTATTGTCATTGCAGGGCAACCATTGATGAAGTGGAAACAGATGTGGTGGAGATAGAGGCAAAGCTTGACAAGGTAAGATGGGGCAGCTTAGTGCGTTGGTTTGAAGAGGGACTGATGAGTTCTCGCTTAGGAATATGGCCCCACCAGTCTCCTCTAAAAAGTGAGCCCATCTCAGGCTGTCAGGAAACTAATGTATAATACACTGGGCTTGTCAACAGGGCCATGTCTCCCTCTACTGACAGGTACCTGTCAAGGCTCCTTTGTGACTGCCAAAGCAGTTAGGACAAGAGGTCCAAGGCTTGGGCTCCTAATGCCCCTGATGGCCTTCTTGTTCTGGTCCTGGATCTCAGGGACTGACACTGCTTCTCCTGCTGTGGCAAGTTCCTTCAGTGCTGCCTGTTTCCCCTTTCCACCATCTTGCTTGTGATATTAACCTGTGTGGGGTAGGAGCTGTTCCATGTCCACACAGCACAGGCACCTCTGTGTCATCTCAGGGATGTAAGGAGACACTTGCAGGTAAGCAAGGGGCCAGATTCAGACTGATGATGGTGGTTGCTGTCTGATGTTCAGCCAGGCTATGTGCCACAGCTGTAATCTGACACTGGAAATATCCTCTGGGGCACCAGTTTGGCCATTTTGCATTTATGGTGGTGATTCTTTACATCCAGTTGGTAGTTTGGATCTAAGTCAGAGGCTTTATGATGGAAGGCGGCTTTTCTGCCCCCACTCCACCTGATGTCTAGAGACATCAGCCAAGTTGTTTCTAAATGAGAGCAGGGAGAAACGAAGAAAAGGAGCCGGAAGAGCTGTTGGCTTTTTATCTGTGAGATTTCCCAAAGCTAGCAAGGGATAAGACTCTTGCGTCTGATGGAGAAATGGGCTTTGTTGAAGTCACAAGCCCTAGGCAAAGCTGTGTCCTATAAAACCTATTTACTACTCAAGCTGCTTGAAATGGTTATCCGCGCAAGCTAACCAGTCGCACTGGTGAAAGCTGCAAAGGGATTTAGGCTATCTGTTTTCCTCTATGGAAGAGGGTAAGGCTCTAAAGACAAAGCACGGGGCAAAACGTGCTCCGATTCTAGCACTACTGCTGTCAGTGCCCCCTGTAGTTAGACGACTTGGTATGCCAGGAGCAATCCTGGAGCGAGGAGGGCAGGCTGGAAGTACAAGAGCTGTTCAGGGCTCTCAGCTTTTTATTGTTCAGTGCTTTGCTGCAAATTGATTTGAGCTCCTTTGGGTGAAGACTGCATTAAAACAATAGTCTCGTGCAATTGTGGTCTTCCCCTGACGGCAGTTATGGGGTGATATTCTGGTAGTGCGAAGTGGGCAGACGTGTCGTTCTCTTTGCATGCATCATTTCCCCTGTCTGCTGCGGAGATGACCAGTGATGCAAAGTGCTGGCTCAGTCACTGTCAGCAACAGGCTTATCAGGTCTGGGTCCAGGGCAAGCGAGACCGGAGTTTGCATCTGAAGAGCCACTGAAGTTCAGATTAGTTTCTCTGAGGGTAACTTTGGACAAGACTCAATCATCCCCATTCCTAATAAATCAGCCTTGGATGGCCCAGCTCCTCTCCTGCGTACCAGCTGGGTGGATGGCCAGGGCGGCCTTTCTAGGGCTTGGTGGAAATGTTGTTCAGTGGTACCCAAACAGCTGGCGTGACTAGTTCTGTAAGAGCAGCAAGCTGGCAAGGACCGACTCTGTTTCTCTGCCTTTTACTGTGCCCCTGAGCACTGAGTTTATAAGTGATTAGCCTTTTAACATCTGTTTAAAATGGAGGTAAAGGGCAGTGTAAATGATTCATCCGAGGGAACACCAGAGATTTGGGCTGTTTCAAAGAGATTTCCTTCATTCTGTCCTGTGCTCCATCTGCAAAGCCATCATTGCTCCCCTTGGGAGTGTGCTTGTGCTGAACGGCCTTCAGCTACTAGTAACGCAGCCTTGGCCACAAGTGTTTGCACAGACGTATGCTAGAAACCGCCACGTTGCAGAATAGGCTGGATTTCCTTTCCGGAGGATCTGTCCAAACCCCTAGTGTACATCTGGGCTCCAGATGTGACAGGAACTGCATCTGTTTGCTTTTCTTCTCTGGGCTTGGATGGGATAGTACAACTCTGCTAGCATCCAATACTGTTCCGTCAAATTGCGTGGACAGGAGAGGATGAGTGTGAAAGAGTGAAGACTGTATATACTATATATCCACAGATATACCACGTGTGACTCTATATATGTTTATACATTCGGATGTACTCAGATATATTTTTACAGAACTGCAGACAGAGGCAAGCAAGCTTGTTCTGCAACGCATCCATACAGACTAGACCCCGAAGCCTTGTGGCTGCATAAACAGAACAAGCACCAAGCCCAAAGCCAGCACACCATGCTTCAGTGGGGCTTTGGCATCAAGCCAAACTTGAGAGCTACTCATTCCCAGCCTGTAGGTGAGGCTGGTTGACAGGGATAGATTTCTAAAGGCATTTTTCGTTAGAAAGATTAATCTCCCTAAAAGGCTCCTGGATTTTGAGAATGGAAAACTTCAGTTCCAAGTGTTGTTCATTATCAGCAGCTGAAGTTTTTCACTTAGTTAAAAAGCCTAGAACAGTGATGATTTAAAAACAATCAAACAACAAATTTAAAAATTGTGCTCAGTGGCCAGCAGTTACTGTTGCAAATCTCTTGGGCCTTTGGTTTATGGATTTATCTTGAGTTGTTTACCATAACCTTTTACAAGAAGCTTTGGCTGCAAGGAGATAGGCTAATGACCAGGAATTCTAGCTAAGCTAATGCTCCAGTCTTTACAGCCAGTTCCAGGCATGCTAAGGCAGTTTGCTGTGGCTAGGAAGTCTGGAATGTTCCCTGCAGCTGTTAAGTTATCAAAAGTTAATAAAGGCTGTCTTGAGATGTATACCTGTGCTGCAGCAAACTGATTCCAAGGTGAGGAAACCACCCCATTTTGCTGCAAGTTCCAGGTAACTTCACTGGTAGCTTCACTATAACAAGGCTGGTGATGAGAATCGGAGCACGTGTAGCTTGCTTAAAGTTGTTAACATTTCTCCGAACAAAGCTCCTTCCAGGTCCATCAGAAAGACTGTACTAAGTCACAGGCAGTCCAGAGATATATGCTGTAATCTCTCACAGTGCACCAGCAAAGTTTCCTTGGGCTGCAGAATTGTGGGAATTGATTCATAGTTATCTGCAATCTTGATGATTTTATCTGCATGTGAGGGAACATAGATTTTCCCTGCCTGCACACAGCAGATGTGGCTTAAGCAGTCCTGGTCAGTTGGTTTGAGGAAAACATGATACAAAAACACGAGGCTGCTGAATGCTGGCTCCCCTTCATCTCAGGGTAACAGCAAGAGAAGTCTCCACAAGTATACAGAACAGCCAGCTGGCCTCAGAGACTCAACAATCCCAAAGAGCAACATACTCCCAGCAGGGAGATTCTAGACAGCTTATCGCTTCCACCCAGCACCAAGGCATATTCCCTCTTCCCAGTCAATCTGTGTGATCAGGTCCCTTTTATTTCAGTCCTGATGCCTCAGAGTAGAATGAACAGCAGAAACCCACAGGAAAAAATAGCCTGCCCTGATTCATCTGTCCTCAGGGGATAGCCTGGAACTGTTACTCTTAAGTGACAAGTGAAATGTTGACAGCATGATATACCCCGAGAAGTGCGATTTGCATCCCTGTTTCTGCCACGTGCAGTAAGGGTTGCTAGGGTAGCCACAGCAGGATCGTCAATGGCATCCTGTTCTAAAGGCCTTGGGCTGTGGCGTTGGTGCAGACTAAAACCAGCCTGGTTGCAATTCAGTTTGATGTGATCAGCTGCCTATCCGCTCACACCTCTCTCCTTGTGCAGCTGGTAAAGCTATGCAGTGGGATGATTGAAGCGGGCAAAGCCTACATCACCACGAACAAGCACTTTGTCAGCGGAGTCCGGGACTTGTCGCAGCAGTGCAAGAAGGATGAAATGATTTCGGTAAGTCATCCTGTGGGATGGAGCATGGGACACAGTGAGGGCTGGGCAGTGTTAAGCTTCCTGACGCTGTGTATGGACCGGATGTCCAAGACTCTTATACTGTTTAAGTAGCCATTTAGTATGAGATTTTATTTTTGGAGGAATGTAGAGACCATCTGATAATGCAATGCTGAAAGATCAGAGTGAGATTCATTGTTTGCAGGGAGAACTGGACTTTTAAGAAGCCACAGTGCTGGCAAGGTTGTTAGAATCTAGGTCAGTAAGCATCAGTTATTTAGGAAACGCCGGTAACCAGCCTACATAAGCAACAACTGACATGTTGATTTCAGCACTAAACTGGAAAGGACAGGGAGCCTATGACTTCAATGTCAGACGTTTTTGAAACGCCTTCTTGTCAAATGACAGAGTGGCTCTTCAGTGGCTTAATGAGAGCGTCTCTCAGCCGTTGAACCCCTGGGAATGAAGGGCAGCTGCTTCTATTCACTGCCAGTTCTCTTTACCTTTTTTTGCAGGAGTGCCTCGACAAATTTGGAGACAGTCTGCAGGAAATGATTAACTATCACATGGTAAGATGCTGCTTCCTCTTGTCTTTTTGTGTGCTGATGGCAACCTCTTTCTCAAGGCACTGATTACTGGTCTCCTGTGGTTGGCTTACTTGACACTGCGCAAAGGTGGGGCCCATGAAGGGAATGTCTTTCAGGTTCCAGTCCCTGCACATTGCGTAGCCAAGAGGATAGCAAAGCGCTGGGAGTTATTGTTGCCTCTTGCAACAGGATTGAATTGGATGAGCTGTGAGTCTGTGTACTCGCAATGATCACTCCTGATGCATCACGTACGCTAGGAAATGGGATTTCCACAGGCTTGCAGAGGAGGTACCACTTAGCGAAAGGGTATGTACTGTTGCATGGGTGCCTTGTGGCTCATTTCAGATCAGAGATGTACAATGAGTATGTCGAAGGGTGAGGTTAGAGACCCCTTCATCAAAGGAAGAGGAGAGCTCACAAAAGGTCCCGCACTGCAGATACCTTGTTCTTCTTTGTGGATAGCACAGGATTTTGTAGTGAGGACAGACAGGGTCCTGAGGAGCTCTGCCAAGTTAGGACTCTGGCTGTTAGCAGCTTGCGTGTATAACCTTGTTGCTGCAGATTTGGAATACACCCTGAAGCTTGGCATTCAAATTTGTGACATTAGGACACCGGCAAGGCTGTGAATGGCTCAAACTGAAAGGACTGCATTGTTCAGTTGGTGCTGGGAGCAGACTCAGTGAGTTGTGTGCAGCTCTGTGTTTAAGGATAACACAGGACATATTAATGCTACACTGAGATGAAAGGAGGGAAATGCCCAGACAATGGCTATTCTCCTGAGCTGACTGTATCTCACTAACAGAGCCCAAGGAGTTAGAATCTGCCCTTTGTCCATTCCAAACATCCAGCCATGGCATCCGTAAACCTCACAGAAGAGGAAGGTGCTTCATGCTTGGTGGCTCCATGCCAGACCCGCAATTTTAAATCTGTAACTCAGTAGGAGCTTAAAGCACAAGTGCTTTAAAGTGAAGGAAGCTTCAGGGTGTCAGCACTGGACTGACCCACTTTTATACCACGATGCCCCTGTCAAAGTACATTAGGCACGATGCTTGCTTTTGGGATGCAAGTTAACCATGTGCAGCTGGAGAAGGAGCTGCATCAAGTCCATTTAATTATTTCATGAAGCAGGTAGGAAGACTGTTTCCTAGTAAAAAATGACAGGGAAAAGAAGTACTGCACACACAGCTCTCCTAGGACTGTTAGTATTTGGGAACAGTCAAACAGCTGTACAGCAATGTTGTTGGTGGGGAGGGAGTGAATAAACCAGTGTGAGCATCAGAGAAAAGGTGTGTTTGTGTCAAAGCAGAGAGAGTCAAACCCTGATTTTTCTGATGCTGCGCAAATTGCCTCTGAAAACGTAAAGCCTTTCTGCCAAGGAGCATATGAACCCCTGAGAAGCTACCCCTTCGTGCCCAGGGATCACATCACAGCTGCACTGATAGGGGCTGGGCTGAGGAGTGTGTGCAGCCCAGCCATGAGGAAACAGTCCCAGCCACAAACCTCTAGATGCAGAATGCTGTCTGCAAGCTCCACTACGCCGGCTGTGCAGCTTCCCCTGGATCCCTGGTCTCTGCCAAAAGTGGCAGTTCTGGGATTGCTCTTGCCTCAGGCGGCTAATAAGCAGAAGGACCCTTCCCAGAGCTGTCAAATCCCCAGCTGATGTGGTAGAACCCTTCCCATGCACCCCACCCTGTTCAGCAGGGGTGAGCTCCCCACTCCATGTGACTCAGGGATTGTAAAAGGCAGTATTTCCCTACCAGCAGCTGCATGCACAAGGGGAAACGTGCTTAAATCCTCCCTCTCCCGAGCCTTTGGAGAGTACCCTCCTCCCCTGGTGCGCAGCAGTGTGAGTCCCTCTCCAGGAAATGGCTTTGGAATGACTGCTGCATCTTGAGCCCTCTCCGACGGCTGTGCAATTAGCTGAGTTATTTTTAGTGCCTTCTGCTGTCTCCTTTGTGTGTGCCTGTGCGTGTGTGTGTATGTGTATCTTGGCTCATCCATGTCTGAGGATCTCAGCTATGAAACAGTTGTCAGTGCTTACTCTAGGAATGTGGCCAGGACAGTATGTACAACTGGAACAAGTTAAAAAGAAGGGAAAATATCCCCCAAAAATTGGTTGGAAAAGCTTGTTTTATGATTTTATTGCTAGAGCATGGGGCCCGGAGATGTCCTGATTCTAGTTCAGTAAAATCCAAGTGTAAAACCCCCTTGAATGTAGAAGATGAACACACTGAGCTCCAGAGCATTCCCACCTTCCTTTAATGCACAAGGAGGAAAAAACATTAAAGCAGCCTTAGAGGACAGATGCCAAAAGAGAGCTGAGTTCAGAAGAGCTGGAGTCAGTGTCCTCTGCCTTTTTTTGTGCTCTTAGCCACGTGCATTTGGGCTAATGCCTTACTCATGTCAAAGCATGCATAGAAGTTAAAAACCTCAATACCTTTATGGATCTGGGCTATTGTACATTTATGTCTCAGCTTCCATATCTGCAAAAGGCATTTCAAGTGCTTTCCTGTCTCTGAGGGGCTATTGGGAGGACACACAACCTAATGACTAACAGAAGCTCTGCTAATTTGTGCCAGGTAAATACCAGGATCGTCAGAAAGATGAATCAATACCTCAGGTAATGGAATTTTGCCCAAGCTGTAGAAAGGGATGAAACCAAGGAAGGGTAGACAGAGGGAAAAGGGGACAGGTTTAATACTGAGATTAAAGGTGCTGGGATTCAAATTGTGTTCAGCCACACAGACTTCTAGGAGATTACACTGATATAACTGGAAATAGTGTTGGGCCCCTCTCTGACAATGAAATTGGAGTAGGACCTGCTGTGAGAGAGCAGCACTGCTCCATGGGGAACCGTGTCTGTGGAGGATTTCAGCCATGGTCAAGCCAAGGCTGCTTAGCAAACAGTGCAGGGAGCAATTCTGCATTGTCCCTTCCCCATTCAGATCTGTGCTGCTTGCTTTGGCTTGGTGAGAGAAATAAAAGCAACCAAATTATAAAGCTGTTTGACCCTTGCAGAACCACGTGCAGCAAGCACTCACACCTTCTGGGTTAGTTCCCAGTTAGGAGACTGGGTTCCCTCAGGAGCTGCTTTAGTCTAAGCAGTTTCATGACTTCTTCCAGCCAGCACAGACTAGCTGTACCACAGAGAGAGGCAGTCCTGCCACCCCTCTTGCCTTCTCTCCATTTTTAACTTTTTTCCAGCACCCTTGTCATCCCTCCGTAGTGCTGGCTCAGGGGGTCATACAGCTGCAGAGGGCACTGGTCTGTGTCCAGGCTAGCTGGGTTTTTAGCTAGTTAAAGCCATTTTACAATGCAACCACACAAACACAGCAAACTCTTTGACCGCAGTGCTAGCTTGTGCTGGCTGAAAAGGTTCATGAAGGTAAGGCTTCCCTGAACTGTCCTCTGGAGGTGACTGCCTCTCCCCATGAACTATTTAAGAAGTTTGGGCTCCTGGCTTTGGCTGGCCATGTTTACTGCCTAACATGGCTTGCTTGGGCAGCTGCTTTACTGGGGATGGCTTTGTAGGGGAGACCGGAAAGGTTAGATGGCTCAGACAAACTGACGTAGGTAATGCTGATTGAGTAAGAGGTCAAGGAACTAATGTCTCTAGCTCGTTGTGTTTGATTTGACTGGTGAGTTGGAGAACGGTACGGCCCTAGCAGCCCCAGAGGACGTGTTTCTGTAACATGCCAACTGCTTAGCCTGGAGCCTGATTTTGCTTGCTGCTCTAGGGAAAATGGCCTTCCAACGTCTTGGGCAATTGGCTTCCTAGGATATTCTGTTCAGAAACGTACGCTTGGTGGCTTGAAAAAGAGCTTCCTACTGATGTTACAATGCTGACCTCTTGAGGCATTGCTGCAGCCGCAGATGTCGGTAGCAGCATCGGCAGAAAAGCCGAAGGTTCTGCTGGCTGCCGTGTCACCTCGGAGTCAGACTCAAGGCAGGATGCTGTGCATGTATTTCTCTTGGTTGAGATCAAGCAATAAAGCAAAATACTGCATTTTGCTTTAGGGGGCTGTCATTTCCCTCTCCTAACAACCACGGAAGTGTGTAGGTCTGCCGAATTCCTCCAGGGAATTCCAGGAATTCCTCCAGGGAGGGATGGCGACTCAACCACTTCCCTGGGCAGCCTGTTCCAATGCTGGACAACCCTTTCAGTGAAGAAATTTTTCCTAATATCCAGTCTAAACCTCCCCTGGCGCAACTTGAGGCCATTTCCTCTCGTCCTATCACTTCTTACCTGGGAGAAGAGACCGACCCCACCTCTCTACAGCCTCCTTTCAGGCAGTTGTAGAGAGCGATGAGGTCTCCCCTCAGCCTCCTTTTCTCCAGGCTGAACAACCCTTGTACTAAACAATTCCTTGTACCTGAGATCCTGAGGGAGTGAGGGGTCTTCCCCTCACTGTGTAAACACTTAAATGTCCCCGAGCACTTCTCTCCACTGAATGTTATGGGCTGTCCCATTATTTGTACTGTTCTGTTCTATCACTACCCTGCCTGCCAGGAGCCTTTGCCTCAGCACGGAATGAGCTGACATTCTGCAGAAGCTCCCTGCCCGTTCTCTGGCCAGTGCAGTCTTTGCAGCGTGGGGCACAGCTGAACTGGCTGGAGGATGCTGTATCGCATCGCCTCATCAGACGAGCTTCCAGGCGCTGGTTAGAGGTGCATGATCCATGACAGGGAATAAGTTCCCAGCTACCTCTGTGAGACCTCTGAGCAGCGGGTGGCAGGCAGGGATGCCAGAGCCTTGCAGCAACCTTCCTGCACAGCTCGCCAGTGAACCATTTCCTTTCACATCAGCCTGAGTGGCATGAACTGGAATTTTGCTCGAGGGCCTGAAGTCTCCCCTGTGACTCCTCCTCCTCACTACATACCACACTGGAGTGAATAAATTTTGACTGTGGCTTGCCAAGCTCTTCTGCACTGGAAATGCTCCTGGCTTGTCTGCAGACAGATGCTGTGCTGTCAGCTCCAAAACCTGTGTGTTTGTTTGCTTGCCTCCTTCCTGCCTCCTTATCACCCTCCCTAAAACACAAAACAGGTTGAAAGGCATAGCAATCTGCCAGACCATTACGTGTGAGCAAACAACCTTGCCCTCTTTTACAGAATCTGATGAATGTAATTAAGGACATGAGTGTAACAAGGTATCCCACAGGTAAAGGAGCATAAAGTTGCCATCAGTTCTAGAGTGGTAGCTGACAATTACGAGCTATTGGATTTACACTGACACTAGGCAATGGTGTTTGGAATTACAGCAGTGCAGAAGCTCACGGGTTTTTTTCACCCCATTGCCAAAGCCTGTTAAAGCCTAGACTTGAAGTGGATTTTGTTCCCCCCAAACTTCTGATTAGGTCAGAGTTCCCTGGGCTGCTTTTAGGTGCAGTTCTTTCTACTGCAGTCATGTACCTAATCAGCACTTGTGAAGTCAGGGTAATCCTCTCCATAGACTTTTAAAGCAGACACAACTGGCTGTGCTCCATGCCAACTCTTGGTGCTGACTAGCTGTCCAGATTAAGAGAGGTACAACTTATGGATAGTTCAAAGCTGTCAGCACCCACTTCCAAGGCACTAGGGAAGGGGCGGCTCCAGGTTATACGAGGGCAGGAGGCAGTGAGTGTGGGGATGCAATAATCCCTGGCTCTGTCAAAGAGCGGGAGGCAGTTTTCCCACCGGCCTATTGCCCTACACATGTCTTGGAAGGAAATACCAGGATCTGCAGCACAACCTTTTCACTTTTACACATCAAGGCTCTTTCCCATGCAGTTCCCTCTCTCTATGTGATCCGAAATATAAGAAAAGTGAAAGGATGCAAGTGAAAGTGCTGTTGTGATAGGATTACTCTGGCTGAGCCCCTTAAGTGCATTTTCAGCAGCACCAGGTATTTTCCAGCTCAGAAGATGTAACATTAACATTGCCCTCATCAGTACTACTCCAGACAGCGCTGTGTGGAGCTTCATTAGGTCCTAAGCTTTCCTCTCTGCCATAAATCACTGTAGCTACGTCACAGGAGTCCTCCAGCAGGAGCAGTAGCAGCTTGCAGGGGAGATTTAGCTATGCTGAGCGAGCTGGGAAGCATTTCCTGCTGACAAGAAGAAAAGCCACCCAAGCTGTGATGAGTCAGTGAGGCAGATGGCAGATGTCATGGGTGGAGGGTAGTGGTGGAGTTCAGGGGAAAGGAAGAAGGAGGTGAAAGTGAAGAGTGCTTCTAAGCTGTGTATTCTCCAGAGTTGGGTGGACCACCTGCATTTTCTGACAGCACTTGGGAAAGGTCCAGGTGCATTAAGCTGCCACAGTAAGGGATATCATTTGTGGATGCAGAAGTACCATCTGACAGGGGAGATGTTTTCTGTCATCTCATGGCTACACAGTTTTTGCCATTGTGTCCCAGTGCAATGACCTTCTACTAGTCCAAAAGACTTCAGTGAGCTGCTGCCCTTGAAGTTTGATACCAGTCTAGCAGTTAAGACGAGCTCAGTGCTGCATTCAGGGTTTCAGAAAGACGAGGTTTTTGTCAGTTTCTAGAATATCTTAGGATGTCCACTTTCTAGTTAGGGGAGAGAAGCAGCTTCAATAATACGTAAGGGGCAGGAACAAATGTCCTTTGACCTAAGCACAAACTGGAGCTCTTGAGCTTTTTGTGAGAGAGACTCAGCTTCGGCTCTGTTCAGTAGTTAGCCTCAGACGGCATTGACATCCGACATGCATAACAGAAGTAGTATTGTCGGCTTGTTTTCCAGAGCACAAATTCTCAAGTGAGCTGTATTACAAAGGCATCACAGATGGAATGCTGTTCATGGGTGGCATTTATCTGGTGAGCCATTGCTCAAGAGATGTAGGACCAAATCATATAGCCAGACAGGAATAAAAGTAATTTAAGCATCTGCTGCTAAACAAAGGATGCTTGAATTCTACCTGGCCCTCCAGCCCCTTAGGTTACTATAATTCAGCTGCTAGAAGCTGCAATGAAAGAGAAGTAAACGGCAGGAATGTGAAATCGGGGAAAAATGTACAGTATGCTGACATTGTTGAGTTTTATTTTGTTATCTGAGCAGCTGCAAGAGTATGTCAGTACTCTTGCAGCTCTTTCCAAAGCTCTGTCAGGCACACCCTGACCTCAGCTCGGATAGACATGCCGTATAACAAGTAAGCACCCGGGTCTTGGAAAACCTCTTTGCAACTCTGCAGCAGGACAGGTAGTTGAAGAGAAGAGGAAGAGGTGGAGAGGCCAGGACAGACTGCCAAAGCCACTGCAGTCCTAACAGTGCCGTGTTTGAGAAGGGGCTTATCGGCAGAATGGGCCATCTTTGGGGAGCAGGCTGTCTGACAGGAAGGCTGACATAAAGATTATGGATGATCACCTTCTGCAGGCCAGGGTGAGGGGGTCACTTTTGTTCCCCAGCAGATGCTCAGAGATAGCCGAGAGAATCACGTCTGGGCAGCCCTGTACCCGATCGGCCAGCGCCGCCGGCCTGGCTGTAGCTGCCTCCCTCTCTCACAGACACTGCATTGACCCCGGTTTGGGAGACTGCTGATGGGACAGGATTCCTGAGACTGGATAGAAGGATCAGGCTCTGATTCCCAGGCCGCCAGACAACCAACCCTTATTTAAATGCAACGTAAACCAGTCCCCAGACTGTTTCTGGGGACGTCGGTGAGAACGAGGCCTCCAGAGTGGCCATGAGGGAGATAAGCACAGAGATGTGACTCATCCAGCTCATGACCGCTGTGGCTGGGGTGGTGAATCGGTGGAGCTGGAGAAGGGAGAGCTGCCTTTGCCCGTATGTCAGGCAGCTGCAGAGGAAGCTCCACACCCTCCATCTCATCAGCTGGGGCCAGTTGTTGCAGGAGAATGGCTGATTCGCTTAGTGATCTTGATCTCATCTCGGGCTATGGCTCTCACTGCACTAATAGACCTTAATGGCCCTGACCAGCTTCACCTGGGACCCACACCCTCCACCGTGGGCCCAGGCACTCCATTTAAGCTCCGCCTGGGGCCTTCAGTCTTGGTTTGAGCTGTGCTGTAGGAGCACAGGTCTCTAGCTCAGCTATACCCAGCCATGGACCCTGGTGCTCCCAACTTACAGATGGATTTTTCTAGCTTGATGCTGGACCTGCCTTGTCACCATGGATCTGCCTGGCAATCTCTGGGCCTGACCCCGATATGTGGACCCACTTCCCAGCTTGGCTTCGGACCTGCTGCATGACTACAAACTTACCTGATGATCTGGGCTTTTGGTTGAATCTGGCCACTGTCTCTGGACCTGCCCTGCTTTTGTGGTGTGGTGGAGCCTTGGTTGGTGAGGCCCCTGCCCTGCCAGCTGCATTATCCCCTCTCAGCTCCTGGTCCGATGGCCTCTGCTGCTCCCTGACAAATTCTCACCACAAATGCCGTTGCCTACCTTTAATCTCTACTCAAGCACTATTCCCATGTGTGGCTGTGATGTCCTACTTCTGAACTTCATGCACGTAAGTGCTGAGAGAAGCAGCCCACAGCCAGGCAATCTCACTTTTTAGCTTCTGCTTTGCTTTGGAGCCTGGTGGGATCTCCTCTTCTCTTGTAAGCTCTGCTGGGAGTCATGTGGGAGTGCTGTAGCAGAGGCATCCCTTTGGATCTCTGATGTCCTGTATCTTGATTTTAGGCTTGCAGTTCCAGGAATAACATCCTGGGCCACTAAACTTGCTTTCATTTCTTGTGGGCATGAAGTTCCTAAGCCCCCCATCAAACACAGGTTTGGATTTATCCTGCTGCCTCAGAAGCCCATGCTGGGAAAGCGGAATGTAGGCTCTAGCCTTTTGCTGCTGTTGGGCGAGAGCTGTGTTAACTCCCTTCTTTCACGCTGACCCTCCTCAGGCACAGATGTGTGTGAGTCATAGGCTGGACTCCTTATGTCTTGGTGGAAGCAAAGAGAGAGGGTGGGGTGATATTTGGTCTGGAAAATGTTAAAACAAATGATTTGTTCCAAGTATGTCTGGGAAAGGAGAAAAAGCCAAGGGATGATTTTATATTTGAAACTCTAGCTTTTAAAACTCTATTTATTTTGTGTTGAAAATTGAATGGAGGACCCACGTGAAAATATTCCCCTGGTGTTCTTGCCTGGCAAAATTAATGAAGCAGCAATGAAAGTAATGCTGTTATCATAAGATGCTTCTCAGCAGAGATGCTGCTGGCAGGAAAGGCATATTCATTACCTGGTATCCCCTCACAAAACTTGGCAATCCCTGCCCCGGCCTTGCACTGTATGAACCAGCGCAGGCTGTAGGAAGGACACCATCACAGTGGTGTGGGGCCCAGTGCTTGAATAACAGGAGCAAGGGAGAGGAGTATTGGCAGAGCAGGAGATGGATGTATATGGCCTGTTTTCCTCCTGTGTGCACTTCTCCTCTTTTGATACAGGTATATTTAAATTAAAATTCCACATAGAAATGTCCCTGTACAACAGGCATGGGAATACTGCTTATGTGATCACCATGAGTTCAATTCCCTCTCAGTAAACAGCTTCAGTAAGGAGCAGTTTTATGAGCTCTGATTTTTAGACCTGGACTGAATCCTTAGTTAATTCTGCTTCCTAGGCAGCCTGAGAACAAGCCCATGCTGTGGCAGGAGAAGAGCATTGCACACAGGCCTGGAAACGCTCTGCGGGGAGACTGACTCCCTGTTGCAGGTAGAGACCTTCAGTAAATGCTTCACTTGTGCTGTTCAAAGCATCTGGCCTTTTTCCAGGCAGACACTGGTGTGCAGAGCCTTACTGTTCTTGCCCTTCTGTAGTAGTCAGAATCCTACTTCCAGGATGATCTGCCTGGCCTGGGACCTTGCGCAGTTTGCCCTGCGTACTGAGTGCTCAGCGGATTTTTGCTTGCCGCTTTCAATGCGGTACCCTGGGGCACCAGCTAGGAGCTGATTTTTCCAGACAGGAATGGTAAGGTGGATGTAGGTGCTCCACACTAGCACTGCCTGGTGTGGTATCTGCTTGTCATGTCACAACAGGCTCCATTTCTGTGAAGACCTTCAATCACACTGGTTCCCATCTACATCAAAGCTTTGTGTAGCCCGGATTTCCTATTTATCAAGCTGAGGAAGCCCTGTTCCTTAGCTGTGTGGTTTGATTTTTATGTACCCTGGAATCCATTCTTCCCTGGCATGTCCCAGGGTACTTGTCTGCAGTCCTGAGTACGACATAAGTGTCCCTTCCTTTCCCTGATCCTAAGCAAACCTGTCATCCTGGTGGAAGCCAATGATGGAAACTTTCCAGGTGTAGGTGCAGGTGGGAACCAGATGGCTTTCTTGCTGCTTGCCTATCCGTGCATGGTATCATGAGTGGAAGGAAGCATTGCCAATGCCCAAACATCACTTGGGGAAGCTGCTCCATGGGAAAAGTTGCAGGCCAATGCCTCTTGGAGTGCTGTTGGAGAGAGCGAATGGATGCCAAGAGCAGTAAATAATTTACATTGGTAAAAACACAAAGCTGGGTGGTCTTGGGGTTCTCTTTCTTTCCCTCTTGCTTTGCATCTGTTCATATTTAGAGGCTGTTCATGGCTGTTTATACTCAGCTAGTCCTGGCATGTTTCTTGCTTTCTCCTTGGCTGCAGCAATACACATAATGAATGTGTTTGAGGCTCTGCAGCCAACGCTGCTGCTTCTACGCAGAATGCTTTGCATTCTGTTTGGAGTAGTACACCTGTGTAGTGTCAGAAGCATGACTTGCTTATCTTCTAGTGGGAGATGTTAGGTAGGGAGGACATCTGTGTCTGTGTGAATCTGTTGGCACTGGAAGGAAGGGTCAGGAATGAACCAAAGTGCTTTTGCTAGTAGATTACTATGGGTCATGAGAAGGTTAAAGCTTGTGACCATGTCAGAGCATGTGTCGCATGTCAGATCTCTGCGGTGCCTGCCAAGCTCTTAGTGTTGTGGACAGAGCACTGCTCAGGCTGGGAATGCGGACCATGCTCTAGTGGGGGGAGGTGTTTTTAGTTTTGTTCTTGTATCTCACTCCTCTATTTTTAATTGGCATTTTATTAAATCAACCTTCCCCAAGTCAAGTCTGGTTTTGCCTGTGATGGTGACTGGTGAGTGATCTCCCTGTACTTATCTCAACCCATGAACTTTTTCATCTTATTTTCTCCCCTTGTCTTGCTGAGGAGGGGTGGTGAGAGAGTGGCTTGGTGGGCACCTGGCAGCCAGACAAGGTTAACCCACCACCTCCTCACAAAAAACTGCTGCTTCAGGCAATGCCAGCTCTTTTGCACCGTAAATGGTCTGGTATAAGATGACTGTTCCTGCCTCTTAGAACAAGCCAGGAGACCCAGAGGTGCTCACCACTTCTGGGTCTTACCTGAACTGTGTAGTGAAGCAGAGAAGGTGGCCAGAAAAGGAAAGGAGAGATGATGGGTGGGGTGTCAAGGGAAGCTGCCCAAAAAACTCTCACTGGAAATCCAAGCTTGCCACAAAGAGGAAGGGAAAAAAGGCAAACTGGAAAAAGCTGTTTGTTTTAATCCAAAGGGTTTCATACAGTCTGCTTGCTGAGGGAAGGTGCCTTGACGAAGTCCTGTGTCAGCCTCACACTCCCAGGGTGAGAAGGGTCCCGAACAGTCCCTCACACTCTGTGGGCTCAGGCAGCCTCCCCTGAAAGGGCTTGGTCATTTTGGGAGAGAAAGCAAGGCCAAGTGCTGGGTTGGGCAATGCTGCTCCTGGTGACTGCATCCTCAGGAAGACAGACACAGTTACCATTGTGTGTTCCAGGACCTCTCTAGGTTAAACTGGCTGCTCAGGACACAGTGTGAAGTTGGAGCAAATGAGCCAGG
Source organism: Mycteria americana (assembly GCF_035582795.1). Classification (NCBI taxonomy): domain Eukaryota; kingdom Metazoa; phylum Chordata; class Aves; order Ciconiiformes; family Ciconiidae; genus Mycteria; species Mycteria americana. The sequence goes on along the minus strand of NC_134382.1, from coordinate 8,245,144 downwards.
GTTACTCATGCCAAACAGCTGTAGTGATGCCAGACCCCAGCACTGTGATGTTTCAGGGTATCATTAAGTTTTGGGCCAGTGCCCAGGCCTTGTGTTCCTGGTGGTGGAATGAAGTGGGGTCCCTGTCCATTCTTTGTGGGCTGCTCTTGCTAGCTGCGGTGTGGCCAATGGCTTTTCTCTGTAACCCCGGGATGATGTGTACTTCCTGCTGCAGTTGCTATCTGATCTGGGAGCCTCTGTCCATCTGGTCCCAATTAGCCAAAATGCTGTGTCATCTCGATGCATGTCTGAAACATGGAGTTATTCATAATTGTGCTCGTCAGAGATGGATGGGAGGGAGCTGAGCAGACACTGCTGTTTGGCATCTTGCAGAGGGTAGGGGGAGGACATCTTTTAAAGGAAGCTGGGGAGGGCTGGAGATGAGATGGGCAGAGGGTGTAGAGTAATAGGCTTGGGACCATTTTTTTGTGAGGGACAGACAGGAGAGTAAAACTTAAGACTTGTAGGAACGAAGTCTCTTTATACTGTATGCTTGGACCTCCAACCCACGTTCATCAGCGTGTGGCTGGCTGTGATGTACCTTCAGCGATTGTTCCCGTCTCCTTGCCCAAGTGGTGTAGTGTTGAGGTGACAGTGCCCTCCTCTGGCAAAGCGAGAAATTCGAGGCTCGGGAGAGACAGTTCAAAGTGGGGACTATGAAGGCAACTGCTCCTACAAACACTCCTCTTATGAAGGTATGTTGGTGGCATAGGTCTCGTTGGGATATTCAGAGCCCTGGCGCAGGCTGTGGAACCTGCAGTGCAGGAATTCTGCACTTGTAAGGGAGTGCTGCAGCTACAGAAAAAAGTTATCCATTATGACAGCCATTGAGTAATGGACACCACTAAGCCCTGGAGTAATGCCGAGTCCCTCACACTGAAGGTCCTAGAAAGCATTAATGGTTTTTCTGACTCCTCAATGTTTCCATGTTGCAAAAATATCAAATATTCTTTTCCCTCTCTTTTCTTTCAGATCCTCTTTGACCAGGCTCAGAGGTCAGTTCGGCAGCAGCTACACAATTTTGTGAAAGAGTGAGTACTTGTCTTATCAGTTTGGTCTTCAGCTTCTTGAACTTCCATTTCACCTGTCCTTTGTGCACTGGAAACAGGACTACAACCTTCACATAACTACTGAAGGCTCTGCTTGGAGCAGAAGAGACACTGAAGGGCAGAGGAAAGGATCTGGTTTGTGTGATGGCTGTTGCTGCCATCTTGCTACACTATCATTTGGTTGCTTGGTTGTCAACCAGCTGTCTTCATCCTGTTCCCATCTCATAGTTAAAGCTGGACATGAAGCATAGTTCCAGATCAGAGCATCATCCCAAAGTCTGGTAAAGTTCATCTGCAGAGCCCATCTTTGCTGCTTCTCACGGATCCTCTAGGTTACACACATCCTAGAGTTCAGATCCCTGCAGAGCAGGGCCAGCTCTGCGTCTTACGTTATCCTATGTTCGATGCAGAGTTTCATTAGTAGTTTAAACCAGTGCATGCTTGCAGAAGGGAGGAACTTTGCTGCCAAATGACTTTGGGGTCCAGCAGAATCATTGTGTTCTTAGCTCTGCACACAACACGCTTAGTCACTCGAAATTACAGCAGCCCTGCTCTTCTGGAGTAACCTGAGCAGCTGTCTGGAAGATGAGACTTACAGACGGGAGGGCCCTTCTTGTGTGGAGGGAGCAGCTAATCATCACTGTGCCTTCAGCTTGGAGCTTGACCGCTGGTTCAGAGTTCTTTGCTAATGGAAAGCAAGTTTACAATGCCCTGGTGTGAGCAATGCAGAATATTGCGTATTAAAGGATGCTAACTTGCACATGGCGGGCCTGAGGTGCAGAAGAACTGGGCCCAGGAAGTTAATTGAATCTGTACCTTTGATCAAGTCTCTCATCAGGCTGTCCCTGCCATTGCTGCGTTAGCATGTTGCCTCCGAGTGCCTCTTTCCCCGGGGCGGGTACCTAGCGCAGCACGGGATCCCGAGTCAGCCGAATATAGGTCAGAGAGGCGGTGGAGGCCTTCAGCTAAGCAGGAGCTGGTTGCCATGGGAACCATAATGGCCTGAATCCCTCAGCAGCTGTGTGGGTTGATGGAGGGAGGGGGTCCCTAGCTGCCCCCCCGTTCCTCATCCCCATCTTCTTGCCTAGCACTCACCCTACCCCCGCTTCCTCTATAATCATTTCTCTGATGAGCTCAGATTTAATCTGCTTAAGGCTGGCAGTCGGAAGGCGGAATTTTACCTTCATTTTGGGTTTGCCATCCTTTCGGCATCGTTGGAACTTGCTCTTTTTTTGCACTTGTACTGCTCAACCTCTGTGCTTGCAGGCCCTGGTGCCTTGATCTTTGCATTGCTCCTGCCCTCGGTTGGAAAACAGTTTCTATGCTTGGGACCATTTTGAATAATCCACCTAGGGCCAATCTGCAACTTCCTGCTGACGATGGGAACAGAGGAACAATATGGGAACTGTGCCCTTGCGTGGTGATTCATACATATGTGAGAGGGCAATATTTACCCTATAACCTGCCCTCCCTGTCCCCAAGCCCTGAAGGTCTTTGCCTGATTTATTTTGGTGGTACACACAGGAGAGGTCAGCTTGCCCTGCCTGTGCTGTCAGTAGCCAAATGCTCTGTGACTGCCCTAGCATGTTACAAGGCACAGACCTCGCGAGTAGGACGGGTTTATTAGCTCAGTCTTGAGGTTGCAGTCGTGCTGCCGCAGCCTGGCTTAGAGCTAGCTGAATTTCACATCCCTCTGAACTCCTGCTCCTTTCTGCTGGGGATATGCACAGATGAAGAAGCCGTTCTCTCCAAAGCTGGATCAAAAGCTATGTAAAATCCCCACAGCCCTTTGCAGCAAGTGACTGAAAAATGCAAAAAATGACCCTGTTGTTTTCCTGTGAATGGAGCTAGATGGCCACGTAACTCAGCAGCTCTGAGCACTGAGGGCAATGTGAAGAAGCAACAACCACCAGAACAGTAATCCAGTCACCTCTCTTTTCACTTATCCTTACCGTGCCTGCCCATGGTAGACTCTCTTGGCCAGAGGCTGATCCATACATAAGTATATGCAACTTCAAACAGTTTGCCACAGGGTAGACCAGCATTTACTGCCTGACTGTCATGTTCAACTGAGGCTCTTCGTCTTCCCTAGGGCAAAGAATAAGTGGTCCTACTTATTTACTAGCAGTTTTTAACTACTTTAAGTTATAACAATTTATAATTGAGGTAAACAGAGCTCCCCTGGACAGAAAATAAGTGTTTGTTACAGCTGCTGTAAATCAGCATTGCTGCTTTCAACTCCTGAGGAACCAGGGCCCCTTGTAAGAGCTGATCTTCAGGAATTGCTGTCCTCACTTCTTTGTGGTCACGCAACTCAAATCAAGTCCTGCCTGAATGGTACCTGCTATTTAGTTTAAAAAACAACCAAACTCAAAACCCCTGCCTGTTGCTATGCCTTTATAGCCTCCCCTCTGCCCTTGCAAAGCAGACCCCTGACTCCATGTGGGGTCCCTCAGTGTAAATAAAACTTTGAAAGTTCATATTGTGGATCGTGTATTTCTGAATGCAAATGTTAATAAATGTGCCTATTACAAAAGGGGAAAAGAATAGTCAAATGTCTGGATTTTAGTCAGACAAGGCAGAATCAGCTAGAGATGCACATGAATGGCCTGGCTGCCCTAGTTGAATGCCCTGTTCTGAATTTGAAAAGTAGCTGGTTTTACTCTTTTCACAAAGTGAAATACGAGGCGTGTTTTCACAGGTCGGTTCTGAAATGTTCTGCTCACCACTTATTCTGAGGGCAATTGTGGACTGTCTTTAGGGCTAGATGCCATCTGGCCTGGCTTTCTGGATGCTGTCCTTGGAGAATTTCCTTAAGGCTTTGAAAGCAGTATGTAAGGTCCAATATCTTTCCTTGCCAACTGTCTCTAAAGAAAGACTGTCTAGAGTTAATCTGGAGTCAGTCCAGCTGGACACGGTGGAGCTTGGTGGGGTGGATTAGGATCCCAATGGCATCTGGAGCAGGATCTCTGAGTGATCATAGTGTACCTGGTTGCACCTCTCCCTGCTCTGCTGGTATCAGCAATGTTCTGGCTGCTTTGTAACAATGATTCTCACCATCTCATCTTCTTTGGGTTCCAGTGACGTCCGGAAGTTCAAGGAAACCAAGAAGCAGTTTGACAAGGTGCGAGAGGACATGGAGATTTCACTGGTGAAGAACGCCCAGGCGCCTCGGCACAAGCCCCATGAAGTGGAGGAGGCAACAGGCACCTTGACCATAACCAGAAAGTGTTTCCGTCATCTGGCCCTAGACTACGTGTTGCAGGTTGGTGTCTGTGCCCCCAGCTCTGACTGGATTTCCCACTACAGAACAAGATGTCACAGGCAAATTGCTAAACAATCTACTGTAGGGAATGAAGAAGCTGAAGGATGAGAGAGGGCAAGTAGAGTCTTACATCCAGGTTCAAAAGGGTACTGGATTCCTAGTCCATTGGACATTTTGCCCTCTGCCCCCTGCGGCAGGGAGTCCTTAGGACTGGTGTGTGATGGAGCGTGAAACCACCAAGGTTTGCTGTAGTTCCAGGCACTGGTGTAGTTGTACCACTATGAACCCATGTATGGCTTAGCAAAGCCCTGTAACTGCAGTAGGTGCTGGGGTTCTTTGGGCTGCCTTTTGGCATAATCCAGCCTGTCTATATGAAAGAGTAGGCTGTGCTGGGATGAGAGGACCTTCACTGGTGGGGCTGTGAGTTCTGTAGCTGATCACATCTGCTTGAAATAGTCACAGGATGTCTGTGTAAGAGAGGGAAGGCTCTTCCCCAAATCCTTACTGCTTTGATCTTTATAACTCGCCAGAGAGCCTGGCAAAACAGTGCCATGAAACTACTAAAAGTGAGGGACTGAACACAACACTGTCAAGTGTTGTCTGCAAATCATTGTCTGCTCCTACATGTAGAACATGTCCTTAAGGGCCAACGTCTGGATCTGTGTGCACATGTGAACATCCATGTGTGCATACTTGTGTTCCTGCCTGAAACGCCAGATGGATGTGTGTGCACGCGCAAATACGCATCTGGATGGATGGATGTGTGTAGGTATATGTATGTGCACTGTGCATACCTGCATATGTTGCAACAGTGGAAATTCCAGTTGAATATAAGGCAAAAAAGTTTTCAGAGTTATGCAGCACTGGAACAGGGTCCCAAAGAGATTCACAGTCAATGGGACCAGGCTCCGAGCACCTTCCTATAACTTTGAAGTCAGTCTTGCTTTGCCCAGGCAATTGGACAGATAACTTCTGGAGGTCCCTTCCAACGTGTTTTATGCTATGAGTCTGTGTGGGAACGTGTGCTTACCTATGTTTATGCCTTTTTTTATGGTACTGACATGATTCTTCATGTCTGTGACATGTTCTCCTTCCCAGAAATGCTACAGTTTACCTGAGGAGGGAAATCTTAATTTTTTTTCAATAAGAGAAGTTAAACACACTGCCTTAAACTGAATTTCTCTTCCCAGTGGGAGATTTCCTGGAGGAACATTCACTTACTGCACCCAGAATGGTCAAGCATTTTTCTTTGAATCATTCATAGGCTTCCTGTCAAGTCTGTCCTTTCAGGCAGTGGGTATATTAAGCAGACAAATTCAGTGTTAATATTGATCTGTGTGTGTCTCCACTAGCTGTCACTCCTGCAGCACTGAACTAAGACCATCTGCCAACACGTTCTGTCTGATCATGAGGTAGTCTCTGATATCACATGCTCTGGCAGCTGTGGATAGAAAGGCAATGCTTTCCCCTTAAAGTATAAATCATGCGTATAGCTGATCCTCCTTTAGGATTGCCATTTTTTGCATCTAGGATTTTAGACATGAATGCAACTGTATTTGCTGGCAAGGTCATACTATAGTAAGCTCCCTCCATTTCTCCCACTGACAAAGAGGAAGAGTTCCTTTAATGTGCTGATCCAATACTGGGGACATTTCCCTGTTGGCCCACTGCAAAGTACCAGTCTAAATCCCTCAGTTTTGAAATGCATAGGCATGAACTTGTCCTTTGGTATTTAATTAAGGATATAGTGAAGAGTTACCATTTTATTCTTTTATATCTGAAAGGAGATCTTTTCCCAACTCTGTCCACACAACTGAAGGGCACACCCTCATAATGAATTGAAACTATATCCTAATTGCAGTAAGTTAAGCTCTCCCACCACAAATCCCAACTCGGATACCTGGGAAAAGGGACAACTTGGCTCACAGCAAAAATCAAGTCACAGAATTTGCCATGGCGGAATCGGCTATGGAGGGCACTGTGTTGGCAGAAAAGACCTAGCTGGTCCTCATGAAAATGCTAGATGCAGAAAATCTTCCAACCAGCATCCTCTGTTTTCTCTCCAGCCTCTGGAGAGACAGACCCTTGTGGATCTGTTGCACCTTTTACATCTTGCAGAACTCATCTTCATCGTCTTTGACTTTGTCAACAGGCCTGAAATTGGCATGGTCAAATTTCAAGGATCATAGAATAGAATTGTTTGGGTTGCAAAAGACATTTAAGATCATCAGGTCCAACTGTTAACCTAGCACTGCCAAGTCCACCACTATACCATGTCCCTAAGTACCACATCTACACGTCTTAAATACCTCCAGGGATGGTGACTCAACCCCTTCCCTGGGCAGCCTGTTCCAATGCTTGATAACCCTTTCAGTGAAGTAAAATTTCCTAATATCCAGTCTAAACCTCCCCTGGTGCAACTTGAGGCCATTTCTTCTTGTCCTATGGCTTGTTACTTGGGTGAAGAGACCAACACCCACCTTGCTACCATCTCCTTTCAGGCAGTTGTAGAGAGCGATGAGGTCTCCCCTCAGCCTCCTTTTCTCCAGGCTGAACAACTCCAGGGCCCTCAGCCACTCCCCATCAGCCTTGTGCTCCAGACCCTTCCCCAGCTCCGTTGCCCTTCTCTGGACACGCTCCAGCCCCTCAATGTCTCTCTTGGAGTGGGGGGCCCAAAACTGAACACAGCATTTGAGGTGCGGCCTCACCAGTGCCGAGTACAGGGGCACGATCACTGCCCTGGTCCTGCTGGCCATGCTATTTCTGATACAAGCCAGGATGCTATTGGCCTTCTTGGCCACCTGGGCACACTGCTGGCTCATCTTCAGGCAGCTGTCAACCAACACCCCCAGGTCCTTTTCCACCAGGCAGCTTTCCAGCCACTCTTCCCCAAGCCTGTAGCGTTGCATGGGGTTGCTGTGGCCCAAGTGTGGGACCTTGCACTGAGCCTTGTTGAACCTCACACAATTGGCCCCAGCCCATCGATCCAGCCTGTCCAGGTCCCTCTGCAGAGCCTTCCTACCCTCAATCAGATCAACACTCCCGCCCAACTTGGTGTCATCTGCAAACTGACTGAGGGTGCCCTTGATCCCCTCATCCAGGTCATTGATAAAGATATTGAACAGAACTGGCCCCAACACAGAGCCCTGGGGAACACCACTTGTGACCGGCCGCCAACTGGAGTAAACTCCATTCCCCACCACTCTTTGGGCCTGGCCATCCAGCCCGTTCTTTACCCAGCAAAGAGTACACCCATCCAAGCCTTGAGCAGCCAGTTTCTCCAGGAGAATGCTGTGGGAAACCGTGTCAAAGGCTTTACTGAAGTGTAGGTAGACAACATCCACAGCCTTTTCCTCCTCCACTAAGTGGGTCACCTTAACATAGAAGGAGATCAGGTTAGTCAAGCAGGACCTGCCTTTCATAAACCCATGCTGACTGGGCCTGATCACCTGGTTGTCCTGTATGTGCTGCGTGATGGCACTCAGGATGATCTGCTCCATAACCTTCCCTGGCACCGAGGTCAGGCTGACAGGCCTGTAGTCCCCCGGATCCTCCTTCCAGCCCTTACTGTAGATGGGTGTCACATTCTCTAATCTCCAGTCAACTGGGACCTCCCCGGTTAGCTCGGGGATTACTCTCACACCTTGAAGAGAGCAAAAAGGACCAGGACCCAGTAAAGCACAGTTCAGGGCAAGACTTTTTGCTGTAATGTAGCACATTTCCATTATTATAGCGGCTGTTTTATGGCTATACGTGGCCAGGAGGAGTTACTGCTGTGGAGTGAAACTGTCTGTTGGTATAAAGCAGGGTTACTAGTTCCAGTCCTTTTTCTTTTTTTCTTTTTTCTTTTACCTAGCATACTGGGTGCAGAAAGGAGGGATCTAGGAGGCTGGGGATATACCTGAACTACTTAGTCTCCCCTCCTGTCTTGCTGGAGCTGATGACCAGGTTGCTTAGTACAGAATCAGGAGGCTGACCGTGGCGTGCCTCACGGGTACTGTTCCAAGCAGAACCATGACAGGCGCCAGCAAGCTGCCCTTTGGTAACTTTTACTTAGTTTTAGGTTCGGTTACTGCAAGCTTCTAAGCAAACTGATGCTGAATTTATAAATGAGTTATTAACACGCTGGAACCGATTGTCTGTCATGGTAACACATGATTCATGATGCTGACAGCTGAAGCCCCATCAAAACCTTCTGCTACGTTTGACAGTTTCTTCAGTGCTAATTGCAGCACTTGTAAGACTTCCCAGTGTAGCTCGTGGGGTCTGTGGGCAAGCTATTATGTAACTATGTGCTGTTCAGTTTTTACTTTTGAAATTATATTCTCCTGGGTCAGTTCTCAACCTCTTACATTTATTTCTTAATTATTTTTAAATCTCAGGGATATTTTTCACTTGCAGATCCTTGGCCCAATATCAGAGAAATGTACTAGGTCTCACAGAGTTTGCTTTTGTCCCCAGTTAAAGGAGATTTGCAGTAGTTTTATCTCCATTTCCAAGAGACGCTGATGGTTGTAGTCTCACTGGTAGAGTGATGAACATTAGGAACAGGTACTACCTTTCTTGTCCTTCCTACATACCTCATAGTCCTGGTTATTCCAGTCTTCCTGTTCTTCCTTTCAGGGTAAAGATTGCTGTTCGCTCCAAAAAGTGCTGTAACTGTGAAATTGCATGGAGTAGGGGTTAGCGCTCATTTTCCCAGTGGCATAGGACAATACTGGAGAGAGAGAAAGAACCAGGGCGTAGCACCTTGCTGCATTGTGCCCAAGGTTTTATGGTAGGGATTTTAAGTGGAACTTATCTGATCAAAGATGCAGGCAGTGAACTGTGAGGTGTCGAAGATGAGCTTCTACAACCACTCTGCTTAAGCACCTGCTGGAGGACTCGAGGAATGGCCAGGCTCTCCTGTCCTCACAGTAAATGCTCCAAACTGGTTCTTTTGCGGTAGCAGGGGGCATTTCCAAAGCAATGCTATCTTGCTGTTGCAAGAGGTACTGCAGTTCTTCCCTGGCCAGGAAGAGGTGTAAGCCTGAATGTGCTGGAGGGCCTCTTCTTCCACCCCAGAAGCCCAAGCACATCAGGGCTGGCACAGGAAATCCTGAGCTGCTGCTGCTTCTGTGTGGAAGGGATGTGATGGTCTCTGGGGCAGTAAGCCATGCACTTTTCTGCAAGAAAAATGGGTGTGCAAAGGGTGTGCACACTGAGAACATAGACTCCCCACAGGTACCACAATCTCCTGGCTGGCTTCACTATAATTACTAAAAAAAACCATAACACTACAGTGGTACCGCTCGGCCTGCTAAGTGAAATCAAAGCAGTGACCTGATAGATAAACATCTCCTTCATGTGATACCAAATTGCACTCTGGAGTCACTGTTTGTTGTCGGCCTGTATACAGACATACACCTAGCAGTGACCTTAACCAGTAGCAGCCCGGGTCAGAAAATGCATCTGTGCTCTTTCCCTTTTTATTCCACCTGGAACTCACCAGAACTGTCTTTTCAGAAACTAACTTTCTGGAACTGTCCTTGAATAGTTTGTGGTTTGCTGCTAGGGGTATTGCAGCAAGTTGTTCATACTTAGATCTCCATGCCAAACTGCTTAATGCTGCTGATACTGAGAGTCTTATCTTGATTCCTTCACAGATCAACGTCCTGCAGGCCAAGAAGAAGTTTGAAATACTGGATGCGGTAAGGGCTCTCTGTGTTTTCTGTGGCTGCTCTCAGTGACTCAATGAAAGGCAGCCCTCTCCATTTCAGGTTGCATGGGTCGACATACCGACTCCTCGGTCTGCCCTGGAGATACTGTCTGGGACTGCTCTGGGGGCTGCAGGTATGCTAACAAGAGGGGAGAATGAAGGACCAGCAAGACACTCCGCAGGCCAGAACTGGAGGGGACTTTCAGGGGTGAAGGACACTGCTTTTACTGCTTTGTGTTCACAACAGGGGTTGCCTGACAGTGTGGAAGGATTTGTGAGAGGAAGAAACGAGAAGAGGGAGAGGCATCTAATGGATAGATTGCTTTGGGAAGGGAAAGGGTTAGACCTTGAAGAGACTTGTTTGTGGGTAATAAAGGCTAGGGACTTTTCACACTCACTTTGTCCCAGAACCTGTTCTGACCTTGCTATTGTTTCCCTCCCCAGATGCTGTCCTTCATGCATGCCCAGTACACCTTTTTCCAGCAGGGCTACAGTCTTCTCCATGAACTGGATCCCTACATGAAGAAACTAGCCACAGAGGTGAGGGGACAGGGAATATGGTCGACTCAATCTGCTTGTTTGTACCCCTTTATCCTGAAAGGACGTCCTCTTTCCTATTCAGCTACCATTACTTGGTAATCAGGGAGTGGTCAGAGCATCATGCTTGTTGGATGTTCAGTAAGCCATGCTGCACTATGGGGTGGCAGCCAAAAGCTATGGTTACTTTCAGTGCACACCCAAACACAGCCCTTTTCCCCTCTTGTGGGGACTTCTCATGTTAGGTGGGGCTGGTGTAATCCCAGAGCAGGGAAGCAGAGATGGACAGTGGCTCATAAACCTCCTTCCTGACTTTCATACCTGGTGTTCTCCTGCCTGCCTTTAGCTGGACCAGCTAGTGATTGATTCTGCAGTGGAGAAGAGGGAGATGGAGCACAAGCATGCGCTGATACAGCAGAGGGTGAGTCCTGGGGCTGCAGCTGGGTCCAAGCAGCACTTCTCTCAATCGGTGCGGTTGGCTGAATCACACGGTGGCAACTGCCATCTGATGAGGGGCCTTGCTGGGTTAGTCCTTCACAGCCTGGAGCAGTAGCAGCAGCAATTGTTGAGATGAGAGAAATAACCTTGTGGATGCTGGGAGGTCTAGCTAGTAGGTAGGCCTGATCAAATGCAGGGCGTTCAGCTACTGACACATCCGAGGACACAAGGGAGAGGGACACAGGGAGGACTCCATGGGTCAGGGCACCTGGGTTGTTTTCCCAGCTCTGCCACTGACCTGCTCTGCCTCTGAGCAAGCCTTCCTTCTATGCTTTGTCTCCCTCTTTGCTACTGAGGATGTGGGAAGATTTAAAGGTTCGTGTTCTATAAATGGCTCTGAGATAGAGGAGTGGATGTAGTTGTGTGTAATCGCCTGTGAAAACAACTTGACTGCATAGCAGAGCTGCTTTTGGGGGGCGGTTAGAACACTTTTCTCCCACCTTTTTTTCTCTCTCTCTCTCTCTCTCTCTCTCTCTGTCTCTTTTTCATCTTTTCTCCCCCAGTCTCTCATCCTTCCTCTGGCTGAGCAAGCTAGCTTTTGTCTGGCAAACCCTATGATCTCCAGCTACTGCAGTATTAGCATGTCCCTTCTGTCACCTCTCACTGCCTTGCCCCATGGTGAGGCAGCAGTATGGCAGCATGCCGGAGTGCCCGGCCCAACCAGATGGCCAGAGTCCCTGTTCAGTCATCCAGCAGACGAATGAGTGGATGCACTCCTTTGGTACCCATAGACAGGACTTGCTGCAGGGCCTTTTTGCCATTCATATGGAACTCGCGCTGTACCGAAGTGATGTTAATGTGTTGTGGGGGAGAGAGAGCAGGACTCTGTACTGCTATTGAGAGAGGGGTGTGCTGCAGTGAACTTTTTTCATGCAAGTCTCCTCCAAACCGCACTTCAGATGATTCTTGCTTAGCTCCTGTGACATGATATGGCTACAGCCTTGAGCAGCATAACTTTGGAAAGGTTCATGGGGACCCAAGCAATAGAGCTGCCGTGGCTGAGCAAGCTGTTGTTTTCAGCTGAGCTATGGTAACCCACTGTGTGTGTGCTCTCACCGGCTGTAATGGGAGTAACCACCACGAACTGGCAAGATAGAATTTATTATCAAACAAGTCTGAGCCTTCACTAGGGAAGCATCTTTGGTTAACATGGGCTCTGATTTTCCAGACCATTCATCTGGGAATGATTCCAAATCTGAGGCTTGTAGAAATATCAACTAATTTTTTTTTTCCTTTTCCTTCTCTTCTTCATGGATTGCTGACCTGCCCCTGCAGACCCTCCTGCAGGTGAGTACCCACATGAATTTCCTTCTTCTGGCATCTTCATTGCTCAGAATTAGCACTTGGCCGCTCTGGATATTTACTAAGTCCTGCCTTTGAAAGCAAAACAAAGAAACCTTGCCATAGCATTAGTGCTGTAACCTGAACACTGAAGGTGGAATTTTAAAGCCCAGCTTCAAGTGAGTTTGGTTTCATTCTCATCAAAGTTGTTTCCAGTCCTGTGCTAAAATAAGATTTCGGTTCCCTCTACTCTGTATGGTGGTCAGTCTTGACTGGGAGTTCAGTATTGCAGGGGCAGCAGTACTTGGCTGGCACTTAATGCGTGTTTGGTGCCTGGCAGCCTTTGAGGACCACGGGTCTGGTGGGAGGTGAATTGGCTGCACAGGCTCATAACAGAGGGTGTTGGTGGACTTTCAGCATACACACACATGCACACTCTCATGCTCTGTGGGCACAGTAAGAAGGGATTTCAGAGAGCCCTGAGAAATAGCTGTTCATGAGCCAAGCCCTGAGTAGGAATCGCTAAGGAGTCCGTATCTGGCAGGCACTTGTGTGGATCAATACTTCTCAACAGGAGGAATCTAAGTGGCTGCTGTTTTCTTTCTAATGCTCTCTCTCAAAAATGTCATAACCCATGAAATGGAAACGTAACCAGATTTGAAAGCTAATGACAGACATTCCCTGTGAATCAGCCTGTGCATATGCTCCCTTTGGTTAAGTGTTCTGAGGGAGGGGTAAATCCATTTGTGAACTCTCAGTTCCCCTGGGATTCTGCTGGAGTGATGACTTCATTCGAGGGAACATGGAAAATCTCTCTAGCACAGTGCATTTCAGTTAAATCTCTTTACATGGCTTTGACTGGACTAGCAGGGAATGAAGTAGAGGTCAGGTTCCAAGAGGGAGAACGAGCAATTACTCTTCATCAGGATACATATGCATAGAGCTGCCGCTCTTTCTGTGCATAACCTTGTAAGAGAGCTGAATATCCCTACTGCAATTTAGGATTTAAAGCTTCCTGCCTGGAAACGTTAAGAGACTGCTTTTCAGCTACCCTGAGTCAGTGTTGCTCCTCCCTTTGCAATGGAGCATGGCACTCTGCATCTGGTGAGCATCTCGCCATCTCCAAAGGGAGCATGGCACGTATTTCGATAGATAATCTTCATGCTGAGCGCAGAATACCCTCTGGTCTCTTGAAAAATTTGGAGATTTAGTTGCACTTTATTAGAGAGGAGTGGCAGAAGTATCCTTTTTTCCTCAACACAGTGCCTTCCCAAGCAGCCTGCTAAGGCATGACAGAAAGGGAGGGAATCCAGTTTAAATAATACATTTTGAAGTGTTCTTGGGGTGGGGGAGCTGTGCAGATTCTGAAGATAGGGCCTTGCTCATTGAATTGTCTTTGGGCAGCTTTGTGAGGCATGGAGGGCAGCCTTCTAAGAGCCAAGTTCCTGAGGAAGTGGTCTGTGGCATTTTGTTTCGTTATTGTTTTAATTAAAATAAATTTGGTAGGAGAGAAAAACTCAGCACAAATCTTGACTATTTTCTTTGATACTGGAATTCAGGTGCCTTTTTCCTATGCCACCCGTTCCCCATCTTCCCTCCCGGAACCCCTGCCACCTTTGGGGCAGATTCCTAAGGCAGCTATCACTTCAAGCTGTCATTTTAACCACTGCCCCCTCTGCCTTCCCAGCTCCAAAACCTTAGAGAGAGCTCCATTTGCAGCTTCACACATCATATGAAAATAACGCTCACTTACACAAAAAGGGTTCCAATAAAATCAGCAAGAGGAAAGGAAGAATCTCACTTTTTATGGGCTACAATAAATATTTGAGTTATCTTCCTGTTGTGCAAAGAGAGAGAAGAGTTTCAGCGTGAAGGCTGGGGGTGCCTTTCTTCTGACTGCGTGTGGGATGCATGTGTGCAAGGACTGCGGTATGGAATATGTTTCTGCAAAAGCTGAGGAGATAGTCTTGTAGCTTCCCACATATTTCTCTTGTGTGTTGAACTAAACTGTCTTAAACCACGCATGTAATGAGTTTGTATGTTTTTAGGTAGGCTCAGTTGCTTCAGAATGATGCACAAAGACACACAGGGCCTAGTGTAGGTTGGGCCACTTAGGAGAAAGATTTTGGAGAACTTAGCACTGGAACACACAGACCTAGGAATTTTTACAAATGGAAAATGAGGAGAGAAACAGTAACATTTAAACCAGTCCTCCCTCGCAGATCCTGACCCGCCTGAATCTTTCCATGGCACCAAAACTGACAGGCCGCTCTCTGAAGGTGGAAGAATACAGGGCTATATAAAAGCTCCTTTGCAGCCTCGTGCCTGTTCCCCGGTCCGGAGTAGCGGGAGAAGCAGTTGTGCTTCTGTTGCCTGTTTGCACGGGAAGAGGATGGAGTGCCAAGGCAGAGCTCTCCGCCTCATTTAGTCCAGCTGGTAGATAACAGACCAGGGGCCATATGGCACTTCAACACCCCGATTTCTGCGGCTGCAGTGGAGCAGGGGTGGAATTACTGGCCAAAGGGGTGGCTCTGCTCCAGGAAGCTGGGGGAAGCTGACCCTGCTGAAGGCAGACAAGCCTGGCTCTGTTAAGGCCAGGGAGGCATTCGGTGAGCATCATCCTGTCAACTTTGCTCTGTGTTGCCTGGCTTCTCCCGCTCCCTTCTGTGCCTCCGTGACAGCTGTATGATAATTAGCCCTTGCTCTAAGCTGATTGACTGTGAATAGGAGGCATGAGGAGGGGGTAAGCAGGTGGTCCCCAGAGGCCAGCAGACTTCCTTCCCCGAGCGCCCCTCGCTTTGAGAGGAGCCAACGGCAGAGCTTAAAGCTTCCCAAAAAGGAGTAGGAGGGATAAAGGAGAAGGGGCTGAAAAAGAAATCCCTCCTTCCCTGCCAGCCCACGGTGCTTAGCAGAGATGCTGCTCTAGAGAGCGAACAGAGAGAGAGAGAGGGAGGACACAGAGCTGCTCCCTGCTCTCTAGGCAAGAGCAGCAAAACCTCCCTTGCAGCTGGCATCATGAAGATTTTCGGCAGGCTTGAATACCTCCTGGTAAGGAGACTCCTGCAGGGTTGGTTTGACTTGGGGAGAAAGTTTAGAGGGCACTTTTCCCTGGGGGAGCAAGGATTGTGCCTGTAGGACCTTGCTTGCTGATGTGACCCAAAAGCAAGTACAGCTTTATTACTGCAGGAGAGCAAATGTGTTTGGTTCTGTTTCTGGGATGGAAAAGCTCTGGGGCAGGACACAGATTTCTGTGCATCATCTGCTGGCAAGCTGCAGAGCAGGGAGATCATTTGGCATTAGGAAATTCAAGAAACAAAAGGTCTGTAAATGGGATTTGGCCGGAATGAATGAAAGCTGTCTGCGCAGAACGGGAATGTAGGTGGGGGAGCCCTCCTCCAAATTCCATCTGCCTCTGAGGGTTTTGGATTGTACAGAGTATATACACAGAGGTAAAAATAGCCAGATAGAGAAAAGGTTGAAATATATTCAGGCACCAGAAGAGAACAGAATGTGCGTGCACCAGTGTTTGTGTGGAAGGGGTGTGTGTGCATCTTTAGGGAATGTCAATATTCCTCTGAACTATGTTCTCTTTAGAATCGCATAGCCAAACTAGTCACATACAGCTTTTAACTCACCCCAGGAGAAGTTCTTTTCAATGCATGGATGTATACATAATGTTGTTAGAGCGTACATAATATTATTGTTAAATACTGGGCATCGTTGGTTACTTAAGTAAAGAGGGCACTTTTGGGTAAAGCCTTTGTCTTCTATGAGGGAAAGCATGTATCGCATGTGTTGTCGCTTATCCTAAGTGGTATTGATTGAAAATAAAATAACATGGAGGTTTGGTAGTAAGATATGTTTCTCTGAATATCTAAAAACACCTGGACTGAAATGATTCACTGGTCATGATTGCCTAGTTTTGGCAGTGTTTTCTATCAGTAGAAATCAAACCATTGTACAGAAAAGGACAGTATCATTATTTCCACATTGAATTGATACGCTGGGGGAGTAACGCTATGGCTTTCCAGGGAGGGCCATTGCCATCGTGATTGTATTTTAAGCAATTTTAAGGAAGTCTTGGTATTTTAGAGAAAGGTTCTATCTGTTCTCAGCTAGGTGTTGGGCTCTTTGGGATAGCAATGAACCTATAAACAAGACTTTCCTCCTTCAGTGGGTATGCTCTGAGGCAGGGCTCCTTACTTAGAAGGCTCCCCCCTGCCAAGGATTCCGGGCTGATGAGGAGCATCTTCACTCTTCCTATTAAGTCTGTTCACTGAAGCTGGAGGTTTATTTAATTTCATCAGCCATTTTCTCTGCATGAAAAGCTGGCTTCACAGGAGCAATTGGAAGAGCTCGTCTGGCCTCCGCAATGCAAGCAGTCTCTGCGTGCTGTGTGGAGATGGACAAGGGAGTTCTTAACTGAGTGGGCCGTGAGGCAACCTTCAAATAGGGTTTTTCTTTTTTTTTTTTCCTTTTCTTTTTTATTCTTTCATGAGTCCATGCCTGTGCTGGGTTTTTGCTTTCCATTTGCTGGTTTGAAAGTGTCCGCATTAATGTCCTTTTCCACATCCCTATGGATGTGTCTCTTGGAATGTGTTACTTCATTGTTGCTTCAGCAGCATTCGGTGTGCTCCATGGAAACCATTGTGATGTCATTTCTAAAAGAATATCGGTTCCCAGGCAGCCTCGTCTGTAAACCCAGAGTGACAGGACTGCGAAGGGGAGGGGACATCGAGAGAAGATTGGTGTGATTTACTGAAAGTTGGTGAAGTAAAGAGAAGCAGATGATGACAGAGATCTGGTTTCTTATTTTGGAAGACGTCCGATTTATTTTACCAATGTGTGATCCAACGTGTCGCTGCTGTTGCTAATCATGATTGCATATGCAGTTGTAGCCAAAGCCATTCAGATCCCAATCCTAGGAAGCCTTTTCCGTGTCAAGCATTTTTTCATATTACAGAGACAATGAGGTGCTAAACGCAGACTTAATAAATCAGTCCAAACTCATTTAGACCAGACTTGCCTACTCCGTGTACATTGCAATGATGGGAGGAATTTGGTAAAAGGTAGTTTGTTAAAATCATGCATTAAAATCTCATGTATAGCAGGAAATGGAAAAAGAGGGGACAAGAGAAAGCGTATGTGTGCGCTCTCTTACCCTGCTTTGTCAAGGGTAAGATTTGAACCGAGAAAGTTACTTTGAATGTTGCAGAATAGGTGACACATTCCTTCTCCACCAGAACCTCCCAGACATCGCGGCTTGGCTTACAAGGTTGGAAGGTTTTTATTTCCTAGTTCTGTGCGGAGTCAGACAGCCCACAGATGCGCTGCATCCCTTGTAAGAGTCAGAGAGACTTACCGATGGCGTAGTTGATGTGCTTGGCAGGAGCTGTGTCCGTCAGCCAGGACCCTTCGACTTATTTCCCAGAACTGACAGGATCAAAATCTTTTTGTGTCAACGACAGAACAGATACAGGGACACGTTAAGGGCAGGTCTGCCAGTTAAGGGGATTCATTGTCACACATCTGTGTGTATCCAGCTGTGGCCGCACACTACCATGATGTGTCAACACCATTGGCAAGATGATCTCCTCAGTCAGTTTCTAAGCTCGCTTTGACCTGGAATCAGGTTTCTCAACAGATGTTCTTGTAACTCTTTTTCCAGCAATTTGCCTCTCTTTCCCATGGCTATGGTAAGAAAGTTCCCTGTATGGGCTACAGCAAGAAGATGTGCCTAGGGATGCATTGTTTAAGCCCATAGTTTAAGCTTGCCCTAGTGTGCTGGAAGTTTCACAATTGCACTTGCCATGATTTTGCCTTTCAGCTACCCGAGCCATTTCTGTACGTTTCCCTTTTGGCCTTTGCCTGGCAGTGAAAGGAAAAATGATACGATCAAGGGGATAATTTCTGGATTTTTTTTTTTTTCACCCTCCCCTTTCCCTTATTTCGTTTGTCTCTCAACACTCTCAATACCTTTGTAGCAAAGACTTCAGGTGCTTCCAAGCAGAGTGCAATGGAATGGAACAAAGTGCCCCTGCAGACCAGACTGCTGCACGCCCCGGGGGTAAGAGGCAGACTGGTCCTTATCCCTCAGATCTCTCCCTTGATTTGTACCTACTTTACAAATCCAGGTTACAGCTCTGGTCGATGTATTCTGCCCTCAAGTGCCCTGCAGTAGTTCTGTTGATAGCAGTGGAGTTGCTCAGGAATTACACTAGCAGAAATATGAGCAGAATTTGGCCTGGGGATGTTTCCTAACCAATGAGAGAACAAGGAAGAGAAGTATCTTCAAAGTAATGCAAACACAAGCCATTCTTCCCAGCAATGTGTTTCTATGTTTGGACATCATCCAGATGGCTCTCAGTCATCTTAGCTGTACATGCGCTTGGTGGTTTTGTGTATAATTTTCCTCTTTCTAAAACAGGGCTTGGTGCAGGTTAGAGTTCTTTCAAAGGCAAGGAGCAACTCCATGTGCCTTCAGCTGTTCTGCTTTAGCCATTCAGTTTGTAGAGAGGTGTAATACGATACAGACTCAATGAGGTTAAATTCACACCTGGCTTGACTCCACTGGTTTTTAGTGGATTTACCCTAGTGACGCATATGGCCCATCTGTTCCTCCTGCACTCATCAGCAATATATCCTCCTTACCATCACACTGCTTGATTATATAAGGACAGCTGAAGAAGTCAGGTGATTATATTTAGACCGTTCCCCCTTATTTTTACCTCTTCCCCAAAGCGAGGCACAGCTAAGTGGTCATTTTTCAGCTGTGCTTGGAAGGGTTTTGCCCTACACTTGCTGTGCACTTTTCAACAAGGTCCAGATTTTTGGATGTTTGCATTATTTATTATAAACCAGTGCAAATTCTCATCAAATTTGTAGAATTGTCACTTTGGAGCAGCTCTACAAAAATCACACATTCAAATATCTACGAGTTAGAGGAAAATTCCCTCTAGCCTTTGTTTGCAATATGTACATGAAAGACATCTGCAGAAGAGGACCCCCATGGGATTCACCCTCTTATGGCAAGAAAATTTGGGGCTGAGCAGACCTCTTAATTGGGTGCCTTACAGCAGTTTCTAGCGTCTAATTGGGCATCACGCTGTCTTTCCAAGGAATGACTCAGTCCTGCCCCATTATATCTCCTCCTTCTGTATCAGTATTATTCTTATTATGACACCTCCCAGGCAAGCTTGCATCTCTGAACATGAAAATAACTCATCTTAATGAGAGTGAAGTGCATGTCGCCTAGCAACACAGCATCACAAGGGTCTTCATATGCTGAGCTGGGAAAGGCACTTAACTTAATGGGGCTGTTTTCACTGCACTGTTGTGTCTTTGAACCAAGTAGTACGGGGGAAATATTTGCGCCTAAGAGGGAGGGAGGTGTGGGTAGAATGCATCATTAGGGTGGAATCAATGTGCAAAGAGACAATGTGCCTTAGTTCCCCAGGTTAGAGGGGAAAGTCGTTTAGGTTTCAGGACCTAGTTTCTCTTGGGAAGGAGGCAGACCATTGCCCAGGGAGAAGGATCCCATGTTCTTAGAGAGCAGCTGCTATTCTCTCTGCCCTGTGTCTTGCTCACCAGCTGTCAGAATCCATGAGATCTATCTGATGAATCAGTGCCAAACCTGACAAATCGGCTCTGACGGGTAGCATAGCACAGAGAATTGAGTGAGCGCAGATTGGAGATGACATATGATGATAGCTAATGAAAATGGAATTGATAAGTCTTCCCCTCTAGAAATCATCATGCCTGTTTTCCTTGTGTGAAAAGGCTGGGGTTTGTTCTGCTCCTGGCCCCTTGCAGAATGGAGAGGTGGCAGCAGCATTGCTAACTCACTTGGCCAGTGAAAAGCACATCTATTGCTTTATTTCCCATTGCAGACTGCCCCAAATATTGGGAATTTTTAGCCCGCACGATGATAAGCTACCTGCCTTTCTCCTTATCAGCTACCAGAGGGGGGAAATACAGCACGTGTAGTACTTTCCTGCAAACAATAGGGACAGATAAGCTTACTGGAATGAGGATAATTCATGACTGCTATTCATGGCTGCAGCCCACTAAGGCACAGGGATATGCTGTGACAGACAGCTCTGCCTGAACCTTAGGATTTTGACATAGATGTTTTTCTCTTCTTGATGTTTTCATCAGGCTCACCTTCATCTCGGTCCTAGAGAGTGCAGTCATGTTAGAGTCTCAGTCTCTTTCTATTTGCAGGACTTCTCCTATGATGACTCGAAGGTGGAGTTTAATGTTGATGCCCCGAATGGAGTGGTGATGGAAGGCTACCTCTTCAAGAGAGCGAGCAATGCTTTCAAAACATGGAATCGGTGAGTAATAACTCATATTCCCTTTGATATTTGGGCTAAGACTCTGAACACAGCTAATACTTCCTGCACAGGAGCACGCTTCGCTTTTAGTGAGATCTTAGCAATTGTTATCATCACTGGAAGGATTCTGAGCTAAGTAGTTAAAAGCTAAGTAGTTAAAATAGTTAAAATGAGGTTGGTTTGGTAGTTTATGCATATGGAGACTTTTCTTTTAGGAACATTTTGCATGCAGGTTGAGGGAGGTGATCCTTACTCTCTACTCGGCACTGGTGAGGCCACATCTGGAGTACTGTGTCCAGTTCTGGGCTCCCCAGCACAAGAAAGATATGGGCTTACTGGAGGGGTCCAGTGAAGGGTCACAAAGATGATTAAGGGGCTGGAATATCTCTCATGAGGAAGGGCTGAGAGAGCTGAAACTGTTCAGCCTGGAGAAGAGAAGGCTTTGGGCGGGGGGGATCATATCAATGTGTACAAATTCCTGATGGGAGGGAATGAAGAAGAGGGAGCCAGACTTCTCAGCAGAGCCTAGTGACAGCACAAGAGGTGATGGGCACATATTAAAAATGTGAAATTTCGTCTGAACACAATGTTGTGGTTTAACCCCAGTTGGCAACTAAGCACCACACAGCTGCTCGCTCACCCTCCCCACCCCCCGGTGGGATGAGGAAGAGGATTGGAAAAATAAATAAAACCCGTGGGCTGAGATAAAGACAGTTTAATAGGACAGCAGAGGAAGAGAAAATAATAATGATAAAAGAATGTACAAAACAAGTGATGCACAATGCAATTGCTCACCACCCACTGACCAATGCCCAGCCTGTCCCTGAGCAGTGACCGCTGCCCCCGGCCAACTCCCTCAGTTTCTATACAGAGCATGACGCCCTATGGTATGGAATAGCCCTTTGGGCAGTTGGGGTCAGCTGTCCTGGCTGTGCCCCCTCCCAGCTCCTTGTGCACTCGGCAGAGCAGGGGAAGCTGGAAAGTCCTTGACCAGTGCAGCAACAACTAAAACATCCCTGGGTTATCAACACTGTTCTCAGCACAAATCCAAAACATAGCCCCATACCAGCCACTGTAAAGAAAATTAACTCTATCCCAGCCGAAACCAGGACAACAAGAAACTGCTTTTTTACTGTGAGGATGGTTAAGCAGTGGAGCAGGTTGCCCAGAGAGGTTGTGAAGTCTCCATCTGTGGAGATATTCAAAAAATCACCTGGGCACAGTCCTGGGCAACCTGCTGTGGCTGGCCCTGCTTGGGCAGGAGGTTGGACTAGACGATCTGAAGAGGTCCCTTTCAACCAAAGTGACTCTCTGATTCTGCTCAGAACCTGTTGGCTGCAAGTAAGATCAGAACCTGAAGCCACATTAGCATAACAGCATCTGAGTAATCCTCCCGAGAGAAACAGTATCTGCCTCATTGCAATGGTGTTTTAAGACCACATAAATTTTCTACCAGCACATTATAACTCATGCTGAGCTTGCAAAGCCACTTGCTTTGCAGGTCTTTGATATTGGTGTGTTGGAGACATGTACATTAATCAGTAAAAGAGCTAGATGCTGTGTAGTTTATGTAAGTGATTATTATTTTCCTGTTCAAAAACAAGTATGCTTCTTTCTGTGAAGCTGTATGTTCCTTTTAGGCTGCATCATGGAATGAGCCAGCTCATGTTTTGCTGCATCTTAGTAAATGGAGGAAAAAAAAAAAAAGAGTGCCTTCCACAATGGAAGAATGACCAGGTTCCACGCAGGGAAGACAGGGCGCAATGCTGCTCGAGTCTTGCCCTAGGAAAGCTGTAAATTTATAACAATTAAGAGAAATACCCTAATACAGCAGGACATGCCACGAGTGTCAAACCTGTCTATTTTGGGACGGGGGAGATTTGTGAGAGTGGAAATATCAACTGTGCTGCCGGGAGCTGAGAAATGGCTTTCTGTGCACTGACCCTGCTCTTAATAATTTATAAATATTTCATCTGATAGGTCACTGGGAATGCCAGGCTCATATGCCTCCTGCAGTAGTCAGGAGTCTCGGCAGCTGCCAGAGACCTTGGGAACGTGGAAGCAAAGGTTTCATGTTCTAGCCTTGCTCGATATTTGTGTGTTTAGTTTCCCTTGAGATAGTCAATGGGTTTCATACGTGGTTGTGCAAAAGGATTCAAACCCTTCCAGTGAGTTTCTAATGCATGAGATCAATGCCTTTTTGACCTACATTTCCTCCTCTCGCATAACAGGGAAATGATACAATATTAAGGGATCTTTTACTTGGCTATGGGATACATTCAAAGTATACACCACAGCAAGGCTGAAATGTGCTGCTGTTAGATTTTTGGAATAAATAAACACTAAATGGTTCAGTGAACAGTTTGTGGTATGCACAGAAACTGCCTGTATTTTCATGGAAAAAAGACTTGAAATTATTAGAGATCTCTGAATTGATTAGATAAGTGATTCCTTCTGTCTGAAGCTTCCCCTAGGACTAAGGAGATTCCAGTCAAATTCAGTATAATTTTGTTACCTCTCAGGCTCTCTGGTCGCCTGAGTTTGTGCTGAGTTTGCACTTGGGGGAACCAGAAACCACAACAGCAGCTACAACACAGTGCACCACCGTGTTTGACGTCAGTGCTCACGAGCTGTTGCACTGGGAAGGTTTCTTAGCTGAATTTTTATCGGTCTTTTAGGATTTCCTGCTTGGTGCTTCCTAAGCAAACCATAGCCTCGGTCCATAGCATGGCTGCTTTCACTGACACCACGTTTTTGCGGAGCAGAAGGTCGTTCCAAAGTGTGTCAGGTTAATGTCAAGACCTGTGCTTGACTCATGTGACAGAGAGGAACGGTTCCAGGCAACTCCCTTCTAGCAGCTCCCCTGGCTGTGAATTCAAGGGTCACTCCAAAGGGCATTTATCCTGGAGGGAACATGACTCTCTGGGACTTTCTGGTTTTCCTGATGTCTGAGGTAATGTTAGTGTCAAGGGCTCCAATTTTTCCCTGTCCCCCGAATCCCAGCTATCTATCCTCCCTGTATCCTCCTACATCCCAGCCGTACACAGTCTGTGTCGTCCCCACAGCCATCTCTGTCTCCTCAGTCCCACCCACTCTTAGCCATATCTACCCACATCTTAGCTATTCCCAGCTCCTGTAGCCTACTCATCACCTTCTCGCTGTCACTCAGCTCTTCACTGTTAGTGCCTCCCCCTCATGTGAGCGGGAGAGGGCAGGCAGAGAGAACAGCAGAATCCACAGCTCAGGATATGGGGCCGGGAGCCAGCCCCAGGCAGAAACGCACGCTGTGGGGTGGCGAGCAGGAGAGCACAGCTGCAAGGAGCGGGAGCAGAGACCAGAGCCCGAGACAAACTTTCCGCTCAGCTTCATGTGACAGCAGAGCTCCTTGAGTATAGACTGCTACTGTCACAGCAGCTCAGAATGACGCAGAACCGTATCAGCTCATCAAAATGGGCTCCCACATAAATGGGATGGCCTCCAGTTACCTGTATTTTCCCATTTCTCCACAGACATGTCAAGTCCTTTTGTTGTCTTTTATCTGTTTAATATTTCAGCAATGACAAAAGACAGAGAATCCTGTCTCATCTCATTTTCCCAGGGAACCTAGTTCTTTTGCAAACAGAGTATGTAATACATGCTCTAAATAACATCTTGCTGCAAGCCTCTTTGATTCTTTATGCTCAGGTATTCCAGTACCACCTTCCTGAAGCTTAGTGATGGTCATGGCTTCCATTGCCCTCCATGAAGATGATCAGGTTGCTAAATCTTAGGCTGTATCTTGGAATGAGGAAGAGACTTGGAGGTTTGGATTTAGCACCGGAGATTAAGACACCAGGGAATTACCTCTGCTATCAGCATCACATGGACCTTCTGTCACTTGTATTTTAGTGGAAAGCTGCTAGCTGGTGATTTGTTGCCTCCTGAGACGGTAGTCTCCCTTCACACACGCCTGTCCATCCTCTAGCCATAGGAAACAGGAGCTTTGGCATTGTTTGGCTTCCCATAGGCTGCAGTGGGTACAGAGAAATCAGCCTGGTGGGTAGCATAGCCTGTAGAAACAGCAAGATGTGCAACTCATTCGTATTATTTTCTCCAACACTATTTGTAGAGCTGCCAGTTAGCAGGGTTTTCTGAGATGGATTTTTCTTTTTCCCACCTGGAAGTTTCTTCATGATGTCAAGGAATTTCTGGCTTGCCTTATGACAGCCTGCTTGGAGAGGCAGCAGGCATACTGCATCTCACATGGCACGTGCAAGTAATCCAACTTCCCCGGTAAATGTCAAGCGTGCCCACTGTGCACATATGCAAGTGCAAGTATGCTCTAACCAGTGCAACGTGTGCTCTAACCGTGTCCCACAGGCACTGGATTTACTACCTGCACCAGGGCCAGCGTGCACACACAGACTTCTGCCCCAGAAATCATAGGCAGTAATATGGGACTGCCCCACGCCTTTGTTTCTTCCCATCTTTCCTTCCTTCTTGCTATACATCGACGTATCTAGAACACTTGCCATCACAGCGTCTCAATGCCAGGAGTCGTTCCCTAAAGCTGTGAATCCTTTGGTTGTTCTCTGAGGGGGGGCACGGGAGAAGTGTGAACTTTTCTTGTGACTTCTTGGAATAAATTATGCTCTTCTTAAACGGAGAGATATCCTGCTCTGCCACAGAACAAACTGCCTCTCTGTAGCTCTGCCGTTCACTTGTTCTGATGTCTGTCTCTCTGTCTCCCCTCAGGAGGTGGTTCTCCATACAGAACAGTCAGCTGGTGTACCAGAAAAAGCTAAAGGTCAGTGAGGCTACCCCAGATGACACTGGCAGATTAGCCAACGTGTCTGGTATCCTGCTTTGCTGGGGACTTCAGCACCATGGCGGGGGAGTGGGGTGGAAGGAGTGGGGAGGGGAGTTGGATCAAAGGGACCGCAAGCCCATTCAGGCATTACTGTGCTCCAGAGTTAGACTGGACTGAGAACTAAGTGGCAGCAGATGGTGTTTGTGGAGATGTAAATATTCCCGTTCAGGCGGGGAAGTTAGTGGAGTCCCCAGTAAGCCTGCCACTTCATGTGCGTGTTGTCCCATGCTTTGATGCTGTATAACCCCTTCCTGTTGCCCTAGAGCTACCCAGTGGTGGGGCTGGCTCTGCTCTTTCTGGTCTCAGCGTATGCTAACCAGCAGGGTTTGGGAAGGAGTTTTCGGAGAGGCCTGATTATGACACAGATTCAGGGAGCCAACAAAGCCACCTGTTCTCACCCTTTCAGGATGTCCTCACGGTAGTGGTGGAAGACCTGCGGCTCTGT
Organism: Mycteria americana; assembly: GCF_035582795.1. Classification (NCBI taxonomy): domain Eukaryota; kingdom Metazoa; phylum Chordata; class Aves; order Ciconiiformes; family Ciconiidae; genus Mycteria; species Mycteria americana. Next base: position 8,219,147 of record NC_134382.1, on the reverse strand, counting down.
ACTGTCAAGCCGTGTGAAGACATAGAGAGGAGGTTTTGCTTTGAGGTCGTCTCACCTACCAAGTAAGTTTGGTGGCTTCCCTAGGCCATCCTTATGGTAGCTGGACTGTGCATGGAACTGCAAGAGATTAGATTTGAGCAGATGCTGCCCTGGGCTATTAAATGTTGACTGGGAGATACCATTGCCTGTACTCCAGAGTCCCTATGAAGTTGGTCAGACATCAGCATAAGCCAGATCTAGGCCACACAGACCTAATATACATACAGACAGTGAAACTGGCAACGGTCAGCTTCTCAAAACAGCTAGCAGACCTGCCTGGAGTTTTTGAAGAGGTAACACCTCTGACAGCGCAAGCTTGTAGGATTAATTTTTGCCCCTTTGCCTGTCAAATCAAGGTGCTGCCCCCATTGGAACATCTGTGCTGAGGATGAAGTGGAACAGTTTTGACCAAAACGCGCACCCTGATCTTTTGCTCTTTCCAACTCATTTTCTTCCTTCCCAGGAGCTGCATGCTGCAGGCTGACTCGGAGAAGCTGCGTCAGGCCTGGATTCAGGCTGTTCAAGCTAGCATTGCTTCTGCGTACCGAGAGAGTCCTGACAGCTACTATATTGAAGTGAGTGAGGGGGTCATGAAAGATCCATAATTGTGTCTTAGAGCCCTGATAGTGGGCTTTTGGGCTGTGGCAGGTCCAGTGTGCGTGGGTGGACCATTTGGAAATACTCTTCTGCCCTCAAGGAAGGGAGCCAATGTCAGTGCTAACTCAAAGGCAACAATTGTTCACCAACCAAAGCCACACTTACAAAGCTGGGCTGAGATAAAGGCAAGGCTTTAAATCAGTGTTGTCCTGACATCCTCACTTGCTTGCCATCACTCTCTGGATTGATGTTCCCCTAGGAATTATGTTCCCCTGGGAAGAACTTGCTCCCTAGCTGGGACAAGTGCAAGCAAGGCACCATGATAGCAAAGTAGTTACATAGTCTGCTGGACGATGCTCTGCGTGCTGCCCGCACTCCCAGAGCAGGGATGGGGTGGAGCTCTGTCTTGTGGCAATAATAGAGATTAATGAGGCTTTAGCCATTCCTTTCTTGAGTTAGCCCTAGTTTATTCTTCTTCAGGTAATGCTTCCTGTCAATGCTTCTGCTATGCAAAGCTCTGGTTCGTTCCACAGTGCTTTGCAGAATCGTAGAACCCTTTTTTCCCTGCAGAGACTGGACCGGACTGCTTCCCCATCAACTAGCAGCATTGATTCTGCTACCGACTCTCGGGAGCGCAGTGTGAAAGGAGAGACCATCTTGCAGAGAGTGCAGAGCATCCCTGGGAACGACCAGTGCTGTGACTGCGGTCAGCCGGATCCTCGCTGGGCCAGTATCAACCTGGGCATTCTGCTGTGCATTGAGTGCTCTGGTATCCACAGGTACTGCGTGCATGTGTGCTTTGTGCTGCTGGACAGGGATGGATTGCAAGCTCCTGGAAAAAACGGTGGAGCCTGAATTACAACTGTAATGACTATAATGTTTGTACAGATAGATTCAAAAGTCATTGCTTTCTGCGGTACCTGTGTGTGTGGATACATCTGTATATGCATACGCATAAAACTCTGTGCTATAGGTGCGTCTGTATAGATGAATGCATAAGAACTGGATTGATGTTGTTCATCTTATGATGCATGAGCGGTTCTGTTTGAGGCATGTAACCATTTCAGTTTTCTTCCTTTTGGATAAATAGGAGTCTGGGTGTTCACTGCTCCAAAGTCCGATCTCTCACACTGGACTCCTGGGAGCCAGAGTTACTGAAAGTGAGTGTTGGCTTTTAACAGCAAGAGATAGAAAATGGTGGACATGGAGGGAGTCTTACTTGGTGGCAGGCTAGACTAGAGGGAAGGTAGCTCCTCACCTGAGAATTTCATGCATTCCCTGTTGTATTGCAGCTGATGTGCGAGCTGGGGAACAGTACCATGAATCAGATTTATGAGGCACAGTGTGAAGAGTTGGGTCTTAAGAAACCGACAGCAGGGAGCTCCAGGTGAGTCCGAGTGCACACACTGGCCCTCTCAGCCCTGTGGAAAGCTATCCATCCACACAGTAAACCCAATACCCTAAGCTCTCTGGAAAGTCAGATTAAGAGTGTGACTGGCCCTTCACTGAGGGCCCAAACTACCTCAGGTGCACCTACCTCAGCCCACTCCCTCTGTAGCTAGCCTGAGCTTGACTCTTAGAAAGGTCTGTGGGGCATTAGCAGCCAGCAACCTGGTGAAACACGCTTGAGAACCAGGGCTTGCTGGGCTTACACCTGCTCTGAGACCTTACAAATACACGTAACTGAAGCACATGGTGTTGCCTAGGGCTGAACATCACATTCCACTCTCAGCTACACACTGCACTTCTTAGTTTTGCTTTGAAATGGGAGATATTTTTAGGTTTGAGAAACTCTCCCTTCTTAATACAGGCCTCGGCGATTTTTAGGACTCAAAGCCAGGTTGATAAAATGACCCAGAGCAGCTTTGTCTCCTTGTGGCTGTCTGCTTTAGGCGAATCGTGTGACCCTGTGCGCAGCTTTATGCTGTTCTTCTCTTAGGCAGGACAAGGAAGCCTGGATCAAGGTGAAGTATGTGGAGAAGAAATTCCTGAAGAAGCTGCCAAATGGGGAGACTCTAACAGAGAATGAACGGAAACCTCGACGCTGGTGTGTGAAGAAGTGCCAGAGACACAACAGCACCACGAAAGCACCCACGGCTCGTAGAAAGTACTGCCATGAAGCAGGCAATGCATCACCAGCCATGTTGTCATCAGGTGGGAACCTCCCTTGCCCCACTCCCCATGCAGAGCTGTGCTGGCCTGCCCACCGCTCTTTGTAGGTGTGTGCACAACTGCCCTAATAACACGTGTGGCCCTGTCTTTCTCTAGGACCTGCAGCCTGCCAGAGGTATGAGCAAAAATGCTGTGGCACAAACCGTGTTGACACAGGTCTTTAGAGCCATTTCCTAACATTTTCCATCTGTTTAAGGACGTTCTTGTGGCTAAAGGAGGAGATCATTATGCTAGGGTGATCCAGCGACTTCTAAGCTTGCTTTGTGCGTTTTCTTTTGTATTCCAGCTTCCTGCTTTTTAAAAAGTTTCAAATCCTTTTATTTTTACCTGCCTGGTCTGTAAGAGAGGCCATGCTTATGAAGGGTTCTGGCTGCTCAAAATGCTCTGGGATGACTTGGTCTGCAGTGTATCCCCAGCTATGGTCAGCTCTTTGTTATATTTTGATGGTGTGTGTGGGCATGAGTATGGCACTGGACACATCTGGGGTACATTGGACATGCAAGCTCAGCCTGTGTAAATACAGCTGTAGAACTGTGTCTCATTTGTTCGTTTGCCTGTTATTAACTATGTATTTCAAAATCTCTGTGTAAAATAGCAGCTACGCTGGAGAGGAAGTTCCGTCGAGATTCCCTCTTCTGCCCTGATGAGCTGGACTCTCTCTTCTCCTACTTTGACACTGGTGCTGGCTCCGGCCCACGCAGTAAGTACAAAGAAAGAAAGTGTCTCTGCTTCTGGCACGCTTTACCTCCCAGCTCTTCTAGGGCATGTGCATTGCACCAGACCTAAGGCAAGGTATCGGCCTCACTGGAGAGAGGGTAAATATTTCAGAAGAGTGATGAGGAGTTAGTTGCACAAACTCCAGCCCATTGCTCTTTTATTGCACTTATTATTTTAATATCCTATCCAGTCAGTCCCTGGTGTTTGCATTCTGGTGGATGGGATTTTTGCCCAACATCTTTTACTTCCAGACTATGCATTCCATTGGCTTTTTTCTGGTTTTAGTTTTGGCTTTTAATTTTTTTCCTTTTTTAGCAAGTCTTACTGCGGACAATTTTTCTTTTTGTGTTTGTGACGATGAACTCCCCTCATGTTCCGTCCACCTTCCTCTAGGTGCCAGCCACATCTCTATGCAGCATCCGCTAACAGGTGGCCCATGGAGTGGCAGTGGCATTGGTCCCGGTGGGAGCGGTACGCCGTTCCTCCTGGACGGAGGTAAGGTGACGCTCTGGCAGCTAGCAGCAAAAGAGACACCCAAATTTTACTTGTTCCAAACCAAGCTTCAGAAGCAGTTACGTATTTTCTTTCAGCCAAATGATTGGAACCCATACGTTACCAGTCCCTTGTGGGAAGGGCAGGCTGGCAGGCTTTCAAAAGGCAAAAAGCTTCCTAGGGTTTCCAGCAGGCGAGTTACTACATCTTAAAGGAACAACTGTCCCTCAGATGAGATAAAGGATCCAACCCTGTACACGTGGGATCTCATGGCAAATAGGAAGAAAGACGTGTTCACTTCAAACGCCCCACATCTGTCACAGGGTAGTCGTGTGGTCCGTTACCATGCTTAGCTGAGGAGTCGTAACTTTTTAAAACTTAGCTCAGTTGCTTGTTATTGTATGAACTTATGAGAAATATTTAAGGTCCTGAGTCAGCACAGCAGAAAATCACAGGCTTTCCTACAAGTACGTGTTATCTCTTGAAATCAATGAAGAAGGTGCTTTAGTGCTTTTCTGAATCAGTGCCTTAAGGGCTATTCCAGTTTCAAGGAATTCAGCATTATTAGTCAACAGAAACAGTACTTGGGAGATGCAGGACTTCAGAGTTGCTCAACAGCCTTATCTTGCTCCTGTGGAAGAAAATAGGAATTTTATCGCTGATTCAGTGGGAACAGAGCTGGGAATTTGATGTATTAATATTCATGTGATATGAGCCAGATCCTCCTTTTTTGCTTTGATGTAAATCTAGAGTAGTGCCATGTGGCCTCGTTGGAGTCACTCTTTACTTGTACTGACATAATGGAAAGCATAGTCTCACCAAGCACTGTATTTGCTTTCTACAGAAAACAGCAATGATTTTTTTGGCAGCAGAAACATCCAAAAAACGATCCGCATGATATGTGCCACTTTAAACCTTTCCTGTTGTAGCTTCGTTATCTCCTTTGGCTATTGAACAGTGGTGAAAGATTACTTGTGAGCCATGATTTCAGGACCACTGATTTTTATCTGGGGCCTAGCTGTAGCTGCTCGGAAGATTTCAACAGACAGCCTTTAAGGTTAAGGTGTCTTGTTCTGCTGTGGTTTTCAAGGCTCAGATCTTTAGTTCTTGCAGGCTTTCCTGCTATTACTCTTTGCAAAGACTACTCAGCTCATATTTTAGAAACACTTTGTCAGCTACAACCTGGCTTGTTTTTCTTTCTAATCACAGTGGTTTGAGCATAGGTCTTGGGGTAGGTCATGGGGATTTAACCTCTTGAGTTCTGGGAGGACAGACACTCCCAGCCCTTACAGTCACTGGGAAGGTAAAAGCAGCAAGAAGCTGAGTCCAGCCAGAGGTCCCAAGCGGGCCGGGCATCCCTCAGGACAAAGGTGATCCCTGTTCCTGCAAGGGCAATTCCTGCACATGCTTATTCCTTCCTTTCTGTCATTTTCTTGACTGTTTTTGGGTGCAAGCTGGAAAAGGTACAAAGTTGCTCTGCCACTGACACGTTGGGTGTCCTTGGCCAAGTTGCTTCATCTCTTCACGACTCCATTTCTTGTATGCAGTCAGCTGTCTTGTAACATTCACCAGCTAAGCAGGGAAGGTGGGAAGCACTGTGGGGAAAGGGAGGGGATGTCTGTGAAGGTGAATGAGCCAACGGACAATGCTTTAAGAGTTTGGCTTGAGATACACACTATTGATATTATTTGGCCCAGTCACGGTCAATAATCTGTCACAAGAGCAATGCCTTGGCAAGTGCCTCAGTGACAACTGAAAAGCTCTGGGGAGAGCACGGATAGAGTGGAAACTGAGATTATTAGTGGTAAAAGCAGAGGGGTGTCTTTATTTGCATATGACACTGCATAACCTGCTGCAAAGCTGTCTCTGCTGCTGCTCTGCTCCAGTCTACGTCACGGCATCCCTCATGGACTGCAGCAAGGGCTGTCCTCAACAGTCCAAAGTGCCATGGCAGTGTTGGAGCATCCCTGCATGAAGGGCAGCGTGGGGACATGGACACCATAAGGCTTTGCAGTTTTTCCTTGGGCAGTTTGAGTGGGGCTAAATGGGGTAGCAGTCCCCCTCTCCCTTGCCAGCAGTGCCCGGTGCAATGTGTGTGTGACATTCTGCGCAGCCCTTTTCCCCTGTGGTCTCAGCTGTGCCTGGTACTGGAATGCCTGTGTATTAAAATAGGCTTGGTTTTTCTTCTGTTGGCCCTGCAGGTCTGAGCAGTGACAGTGGGCTTGGAGGAAGCACGGACGGCAGCACTGATATCCTGGTGTTTGGCTCTGTGGTGGACAGCGTGACAGAGGAAGGTGGGTGTCCCAGGCTGTTGATGGAAGCGTGGGGAGGCAGCTAGCGCTAAGGCAGGATGGATGGTCAGGACTGTCTGGTGCCATGAACAACAGGGAACATAAGAAATTGGAAATGCGAAGCTTTTGGGTCATCTCTCTCCATCCTTTTCTGCCTCTTAGAGTGTGAGGTGTCAGAGGAGTCAAGTGGTGAAGCAGAGATTGAACAGGAAGCATCAGATTTGGAGGACCTGAGGGAGCTGCATCCTGGCTTGTTGATCTACAAGGCAGCACAAGCCCGAAACCTGCCTCTCATGGCAGAAGCACTGGCACATGGTGCTGAGATCAACTGGGTGAACGATGAAGATGAAAACAAAACTCCTCTGATTCAAGCTGTGATGGGGGTACGTTGTGCTAGTAGCTGGGAGGCCGTATTTGGGAACGTGGGGTCTTGAATCCAGTTCAGAGTGTGCTGACAACAGGCAGCTTACAGCCTGGTACGTGCTCATGCATCCTCTCAATGCTGCTGGCTGAATTTATTTAGAAATTCCCCTTTACCTTGCCAGGGCTCCTTGATAGCCTGTGAATTCCTGCTGCAGAATGGGGCAGATGTTAACCAAAGAGATATCCGAGGCCGGGCTCCCTTGCATCACGCCACGTACCTAGGGCATACTGGGTAAGTTCTTTGCACATTGCTCTGACATGCTCCATCACCCTTGGATTGAGATTCAGCCTTAACACACAGAGTCATGGGGTGAGGTGGGCAGGGAGCTGGGTTTTGGTGAATCGGTTATTTGCAACACATGCCTTCTTATGTCACATCAACAACTTGATTGTCTTAAGGATAATTGCCCCCATGAAGATAGATGGGGGGTAATTGGGCCCCTGTACACCCATTCCTTTCTCCATGCCACTGCAGCGTTTCCTGATTTTCTGTTTTTTAGACCAATATAAGTGAAGCTGTGCCTGCCTATGGAAGGACAGGGCCCTCTGCCCACTCCAGTGTGGGGTGGGGGACCTGGAATTTCTGCTCTGACGGTCTTTTCTTTCCCTTCTGCAGTCAGGTCTGCTTGTTCCTCAAGCGAGGGGCAAATCAGCATGCGGTGGATGGTGACGGGCAGGACCCGCTCAGTATTGCTGTCCAGGCAGCCAATGCAGACATAGTTACCTTGTAAGTGCAGCCAGGACTTTCCAGTGCCTATATACAGGAACGCTGCCTGTAAATAGCCATCAGGGAAGGAATAACCAAACCTCTCTCCCTTGTGCTTTCTCTGTTTCGCTCTAGGCTGCGTCTGGCTCGAATGAATGAGGAAATGCGAGAAGCAGAGGGCCCCTTTGGACAACCAGGTCAATATCCCAGCAACAGCCCTACTGAGCTGCAGTACAGGAAGTGTATACAGGAGTTCATCAGCCTTAATATAGATGAGTGTTAGTGACAACTCCCCCACCTCCCCTTTGCTGTCTTGAAGTTGGGCTGAATTTCTAGAAGCCCCAAGAGCCCCATCCTTGGTATATTGGTGTTTCTTGCAGATTGGTCTGTTTTTGATGCCTGCACATATAGGTTGAGATGCACGCAGGAAGGAAAAGGGGTCTTTCCTGTTAGCGTTAGGTTCTCATGCTTGACTACTGGATGGTTGATTTTGTGTAGGAGACTCCTAGGGCATAACCACAGACCATGGCATGTGGACTTGAGTGTGTGAAAAGTATGGGAGACGAGTTTAGCATTAAAAAAAAAAAAAAAGAGAAGAAAAGGAAACCCTCTATCACCAGGAGAAGCCCGCCAACAATACGATCAGACAAACCTGTCTCTGCTTCAGTGTAGTTACCGTGCACTGAGTTCTCGTCTGAACAGTTTGTTTGGAAGGGATTCTGACGTGGAGCCCTTCCTCCTGGCAGCGTGACCAGCAGCCTGCTCTCTCGAGGGACTGCTGCAGCGTCTGGGAGCTGCTGGGGCCAGTTTAGAAAACTAAGAGATGACCTCTAAGTCAGGAACAGGCTGTTTTGTGGGGCAGGGATGTTTTGCTCCAGAAGACACAACAGGAGGGGTAGGATTGAGAGCGATGGCTACTCACCTTAATTGCTCTCAGGACTATACCGGCCACGCTCCCCTTTTTTTGCCCTTGGTGGTTAGCTGGTCAAAGCCATAGCTCGCCTGCTTCCTGGGCCAAGATGCAATCTGCACAGTGTTATGGAAGCAGCAGTGCTAATTTTTTGAGGCTGGGAGAAGCTTGTCGCTGGCGATGGGCTTTGTGTCAGGGAAGAAAAGCCACGTCCAACTCCCACTGCCTAAATGGCTGGCTGCGCGATGCAATTTGACTTTGGTTCAGTTTGTTTCCCGGTCGCTTCAGATTTCTGACTTAGCATCTCTGTGAAGGAGACTTCTACTTGCATGTGTATCCCTCTGTGCTCTCCCCCTGCCTGCTGAAGCATGTGAGTAGGGCATCTCAGCAGCTGGCCCAGGGGCTTTTGAGTTCCCCAATTCCAATGACCGGCAGAATCTTCTTCTTTTTGTTTCTTTCCTTTTTCTTGTATTATTCTTTGCTGGAGTGGGGGAATGTGTTTCTACTTAGAGCACTTTGTTGCTATGTTTATGGACTGTGTTACAGTAGCTCTGCAGAGATGCTGCGGCCATGTAATCCTGTCTCAGGAGGGCTTACAGAGCACCCATGCCCCTGGCAGATTCTCCTCTGGCTGGGAATTTGGATGCCAAGCTGAGATGTGCTCCTGTAAGAGCCTCTTCAGAGTGCCCTCAACTACAGTTGACACCAGAATTGTTCAGGACTCGTGGGTGGCTGTCCACAACTGGTATTTAGCCTGCCTGGGCACCTAGGCTGCTGGCTCTGGGGTTGGGCCATAGTGCCTTACAGATAGTGCTGGGATCTTGAGGGGGTCAAGATCTCGCAAGGAATGCAAGAATACCAGGCAGAGTTCCCCATCCTCCTGCATTACATCAGCAGTGATACACAATCATTATTTTTCATCCAATACGTGTCTGACTTCTTTTTTTTGTATACTGGTGCTGTCGTGCTGCAGCCCTTAGCGGATTAAACCTTTGCAGGTTTGTTTCTGTTGACGTAATTGTGTCCTCAGATACTGAAGCAACAGTGATCCAGCTCTTTGCTCAAGGTACTGCCCTCAGAGACTGAACCAACAGCACTCGGTGTCCACCCACACATCTAAAAGTGGAACAATAAAGAAACTCCACTTAGACTCTAGTAGGGTGTCCTCTCGGTTCGAGGGAGAGTCCCTGCTTCCTTAGGAAAGTGCTGTCCCATCCTTTGCTGCAGCCAGACCACAGTTTTCTGTCTCTGCAATCTGGGTATTGAAGTCCATCTTTGTCTTGTAGCTTTCCCATTCCTGTTCCCTTTGGAGCTTTGGGATGCACGGGACCAAGTGCTGCGTTCTGATCTCAGTCCCAGTTGTCTATTGTGGATCTGAAATGGTCCTAGTGACTGTGCTGAAACTGCTGCAGATCAATGGCAGTGCAAAATCTGGCCCCAGGGCCTTTCGCGCTTCCCTAAATAATAAACATCCCTTCCAATCTTGGAAAACAAAAATTAATGAGCTTGGTCCCATCAGCCTTTTTATCATTGGCAATGCCTTTCATGGCATTTTCTCCATCTCCCCGCTCTTTCTGTCCCAGGAGGCCAGCGCTCTGCATGCAGCATGCTGCTGCTGAACCTGGGCTATGTGACTCCTGGCTTGCGTCAGCCTGCGAGGCACAGCGCGCTGATGGGTTGGAGGGGGAGGGCACCAGGCAAACTTGCATTCTCCCTTCTTAGCTGTTCCGTGCCTGGTCTGGAACTCCCCTGTAGTCTTTGGCCAGGCAGCGCTCCCTCTGAACTCTTCTCTGAGTAGAAGCTGTAGGACGGGCCCTTACCCGTTGGCAGGGGGCAGATCACTTGGTCTGTATTCATATTCTGTTCAGCTGTGGCACCCTCAGGAGTGGTTCAGGACTGCACGTGGGATGCAGCAGTGTGGCATAAAATGCTGTCATTGCTGCAATGCAGTTTCAGAGGAATGCTAGGATGTATAAATCCTTAGTTCAGAGGACAATTTCTTTGAGTAGGGACCGCGTTCTGATTGTAGCTCCCACGTGTGACTCTGGAGTCATATCACTGAATGAAGAGGGCTGGCTCCAGGCATACACCCGTGTAAGCGATACCAAACGTAGGCAGAGGTGCGCTGTGCGTAGCTGTCGCTGCAGTGCAGCTACATGGTCTCCTTCAGTTCGCGTTCAGTATGCCCTGGGTTACGTACCTGTCTTCCTGATACCCGTGTGAAGGCGTAGCCAGCATCACTGCCCGCTCAGCGTTTCTTGTGCAGGATTACAGAAGGTTACCACTTCACATTCCCATGGAGCTTCAGCTTTCAGTCCTTTGCGTTGAACTTTGTCGTCTTTTGGCAAAAGTCACCCTAAATTTAAATGGGCTTCCCCACTGAGCAGGGTGGTGGTGCCTTCACTTGTGTGTTGCTACCCCATTTGACACCCCTTCCTCGTCAGTTGAGCCCTCTTACTCTGCAACTGGTGGTAGCGTTACTATCGGTCTCCATGGGGTCAGGAGCAAATCCGTAGTCTTGCAAATCATCTGTGTGAAAAGCCCTGCAGACCTCGCTCCTCTGTGCGGAGCTCAGATGGTGTTGGATGGTGTTGTCCAGTGCAATGAGGTGTGGTGCTGAGCCTGCTGGCAACGCAGCAAAGCCCCGAAGCATGGCCCTGCCTTCAGCAGGGCTGTGCTGTGCCGATGGTTAGAGCATGCAGATCTCCCTGCGGCATCCAGACCAGCAGCACTCAGTGCTCAGCACAGGAGCCAATACCCAGCCAAGAACTCGCTCTGCTTCCTGGGTTAGGAACCGAGAGATTCTCTGTAATGAATTCTCTTTGATAATCCTACCCCATTTTATACTGATCTGCATCAATTCAGACACGTGTCAGTGCTGACGTCCCCTCAAGTTGTGCCCTTTCCTAGAAAAAGGCCACGCCGAGTAAAAGCTGGCATCTTTCAGGGTACTTCAAAGATCTTGAAAGTGAAATAGATGTTTCGCCACTGCCATGGTCCTACTCTGTTAATGAATTTCAGCATGATCATTGTCTAGCAATGTTTTTTACATGTACAGCAACTTAAAACACCCCAATTGGTTTTCCGGCTTTTTATGAGAAGTTAGAAATATGACTGATCCTTTCTGTGAGCCAGCGAGAACTGGAGACGTGGCTTCCACTTTGGGTCGTTTTATTTCACAGTCGGCGTTAGTGGCTCATGAGAACGATACAAAAATCCTGTACAGTTAGGTCCATTGAAGCTCAGACTTACTGCTGAAGTACATGAAGTTGAAGCATATGTAAATACTGATGCAAAAAGCAGCGTCTTGCAAGACAATTTATCTATTTAACATGTATTGGTACTTTATTTAGATTCAATGTATAAAGCAACTTTGTGCACTTTTCCTACATACAGTATTGGGGGGTTTTATGTTCTTTTGTTATGGATTTTGTGCTGTCTTTTTTTAATCAGTGAAATTGTTAAGTATTTAATTTATTATTGATGTGCCCAGAGGACTAGTGCAATTTTTATTCAATACAGTTTGTCTGTATTTAATGTCAGGATTTTTTTGTAGCATTGTTAGGGAATATTTTTCAAAACCTGCCTTTTTCCCCCCACAATTTTCCTTTCTTGCCCCCACACCTTTTCTCTTCTATTTTCATTATACAGATCATGAGGCATTAAATGCCTCTGGTTTGAAATATAATCAAACACTTTAGTACATCCTGCGGTTTCGAAAACAAAAAGGTTCTCCAGGAAAAAAAAATGCTAAGGAGGCACTTCTCGATGTTTTCTGTGTTTATTTGATTTTTTTTTTTGATTGGGGTGTATGTGTGTGCGCGCGCGTGTGTGCTTAGAAGTTTGGAGGGGAGAGTGGGGAAGGTGTACAGAAAGTTTGGTTTGAGCAAAGTAAATGGCCAGCCAGGCTACAGGGAAGGCTGGATATGAACGCTTTCTTTTTTTCCTTCTCCAAATACAGCCGCATTTGTGTTGTACAATCTTGTTTGAAATATCCAATGCCAAAACTACTCTTTTCATTCTTCCTTTCTTTTCAAAGAGTGCATATGTTATCTATATGACAGTAACTTGGTTGCAACCACAGTTAACATGAGGAGATTTGCCTTTGTCTAGAAAGCAACGTGCCAGGCATTGTGAAAACACAAATGGACCCAAACCATTGCCTCAGCCACGCAGATTGTCATCTTTTGAGTTGTTGAGATCGAGGTGAATATTTATATACCTGTCCTAGCTTTTGTTTGACTCGACCCAAACCCTGTAACCAAGTGCCTGGACAGCTAGTCTAGGTTTGAATCTTTGGGGTCTGCCATGTGTCTCTGACTCCAAATGGGATGACTTCAGGTTGCTGGCAAGTTGAAATGATACCGTCTGCGTTCCCTCTCCACATGTCATCCAGGGAAGCCTCAGGTTATTTTAATATTGTTGTCTCCGAGATGGTCTCTGCAATGTGAAATCTCTTGGAGCAGTCTAGAGGAAAAACATGGAATTGGAAGAAGTTATGTCTTTAAAGAAAAAGATTTGGCAAGCCGAGACTGTGATCAGCATAAAATAGATCAGTAACACCTCAGACCAGCAAAAATGGCCCTTTTTATGCAAGAGAAGAACAGAACCTCCTAAAGAAATGCACTGATTAACTTACTGTCCAGTGGCCACAACACAGCTCTTGTCTCCTGCCGAGCTGCTGTGTTGTTCCTGTGCTACTCGACTGTCCCTGAACCCGCTTCTCTCTCCTCACTGCCCGAGCATCATTGCTTTCAACCAAAGACAAACCAGGATGAACGGATTAAATGTGGTATTAAACCGGTGGTTAGCTGATGACAAGCGTCTGTGTGGGTGTGCGTGTGTGTGAGAGCGTGTGGTGCTGTTGTATGGAGGAGGGGGTGTGGGGAAGAAGGGACTGAGCAGGAGCAGGGAGAGTGAGAGTTCTGAAGAAACAAGATTTTTTTGAGATTCCAAAATCTAGAGTGCTGTTTCCATAGGAATGTGATTCACGGCAGTCTGCCTGCTGGTTCCTCAGCCTCGTAGGGAATTTGGGCTGGGGTACATCCCTTTGGAGCTGTATACCCAGCACGGTGTTAGTGGGAAGACAGGGCAGCTGAATAGTTACAGGGAGGGAGCGAGGGATAGAGGTGGGGGTAGGAGCCAGGATTGTTTCCAAGGCACGAGGAGGACCACGTGTGTTTCTAGTGCAGCAGTTGAGACGGCTAGAGAGGCTGGCTGCAGTTGCTCCACAAAGACATCTCGGCACTCAGCGCTGCCCTCACGGCGAGGGCCGTGAAGAAGCACGTGTAGTTTGTACGTCCTTGTGCCCCAGTAGGTGCCGCATTGGGAGCGGCCAGGTGGTTGCCTTCAGGCTGTCAGTGGATCTGTAGACCTGTCTCAGTTGACTTCCATCCATCACCTCCCTCCAACAGCACGCGAACGTTAGCGCGGATCCCCCATCCTGGGAGCCCTCTACGTGTGACCTGCGGCTGCTGAATCGCAGAAATAGAGTAAACCTTTCTGACTGTAGGGCTACATAGGCTGGCAGCCTGGAGCGAAAGCCTTTGAGATGAGAAAGCCCAGCCAGCCTCTTGCTGGCTACGGCTCCCGTACCTTCCTATCTAAACAGCACAGAGAGAAAGAAATGCTTTAGCCAAGTCAAAGCTGCTAAGTGTGGTTGATTAAGACGGCTCTGTTACGCGCCGAGTGGCTGGGCTGCTGTACCAGGGGCTGACACTTGCTGTAAATACGCTATAACCTATTAACCTCCTTCACTTGCCTGCTTTCAGTACAACTTTGTAACACGTTTTTTAATTCCCCCTTTCCCTACACAGCCTGTACTGACTGTAACTATGGAACCAGATATTCTGTATGTTATTATCTTTGTACAATTTTAAAACTGTTGCTGTGGTGTCTGCCTTTTTTTCCCCTCCCCTCTCTTCTATTGTCTCTTGAAACACTGTTAATAAAAATCTAGATAAACTCCTTCCCTCCTCCTTCTTTGGCTTGATTTATTTATGTAGGGTTTCTTGCCTTGTTGCCTGTATTAACTGGATCTAGAAAACCATCCCCTTTTAACCTGTTTTCCTTCTCCTCTGCAACCCACAGCTTGAATTTTATGGCAGTGAATAGATTGGAATGCCACATAAATACTCTGCATTTTTGTTTGGGTTTCTGTGACACTGTCTTGTGATAACGTGATTTCAGGGTGCTTTGGAAGAGGGCTGGGGTAAAGGTGACAGGCTCAGATCACCCCCCCCACCCACCCATTCATGTTTCTTCAGAGTACCTGAAATCAGTTAATGCTTGATATGTTACGAGCTCTGCTGATGGCTATCCTGTAAAAGGAGACCTTGCACTCGATGCAAATACCAATCTTCTGCACATGGACCGCCCTTTCCCACATATCACAGTGCAATCCTTCCCCCGTTGGTTTCTCTCATACTGTGTGTCTGTGGCAGAAAAATAAAAGAAGAAGAAGAAAAGACGGACTGGCCTGGCCTCATGATTTCTATCATACTTAGCATGGAAAACAAACGCAGAAAAACAAAATTGTGGAATAACCTCTGTTTTCCCCTGGAGGGACAAACAGGTCCCGATTAATGAATCCGGGTAGGTTCGTGAACTCAGTGAAGGAGTTAAATAAGCAGGATACTTTGAAATCAGGAGCGTTCCAGTCGTTTAAGGCATTTATGGAAGGAGAGCTGCATGGTCTTACAGTAAATTTATAAGCACTGAGCTTGGGAGACACGTGGCTCGCTCCCCACCCTGTTACTGACTCCCACTGCCACCCCTGTGTTTTACTCCCTTTCTATTCCTGTCTAAAATGGAGACTATGGTCTCAGCCAGCCTCGCGAGGGTGGATACACTGAAGACTGAAATGCAATTACAGAAACCCAGCTCTCCAAAAGACTGTCTCTTTCTTTCTTCAGTTAACGAGGATTAAATGCTTAAATACCTTAAAAAATCGGGGACTAATACTTTACTACAACAGTAGGATTCTTATAATTGGAGTTACATCTCAGTGTTGCCAGAACAAATATTTTACCAGTATGCGGGAGGATTAGTGATCCCACTGAACAAGGATATATGAATGATTTTAGCGACGTGGTCAGGCTACTGGCAGGAGGTGATAGCAACTCTCTGTCCCACTACCTAAGGGTGCCATTTTGGCACCACCCCACTGGTGTCAAAACTAAGTCAGGATCAAAGAGGAGAAGCAGCAGCTGTAGAGCTGCTTACCGGGTCTCTACACCAGAACTCAGCCAGTTCAGCGCTTACTTACCCGTTGCTGCCAGGTATGCTGCACAGCTCAACAGCAGGCTCCTTCGGAATAAACCCTGGAGAGATGACTCTTTATTGTCCTCATAGAAAAGCTGCCTGTTTTCTACAGAGTGTATAAGTGTGGGGGGTTTTTTTTCTTCTCCCAGAAAAGGAGTACATTTTATTTAGGGAAGGTGGGGAGGAATAGGTGGCAGGGGAGCAGGTGGAAATGCTAGGAAGCCGGGGCGATGCACGCAGAGAATGAAAGGCAGCGTGGGTCACGGAGGGTCTGTCGCTGGTGGAGGGGATGGGGGTCTAACGGGCCGCAAGGCGGAAGGCACTGTAACGTTAGGGTATATTTGTACGCACAGGACAGCGCTGGCGGGGGCAGTGGAAACGGGCT
This sequence comes from Mycteria americana, assembly GCF_035582795.1. Taxonomy (NCBI): domain Eukaryota; kingdom Metazoa; phylum Chordata; class Aves; order Ciconiiformes; family Ciconiidae; genus Mycteria; species Mycteria americana. The sequence goes on along the minus strand of NC_134382.1, from coordinate 8,203,152 downwards.
GAGTCCCGCCAGCTGAGGAGGGGCTCAAGTGACTATAATCCGAAGCTAACAGGTAGGTCAAGTCGGTTTTGTGGCAGGTACAAACCCATACATTTCCTGAGCATTGCTCTGCCTGAAAATCAACAGATCCTGATTAAAACCTGCCTGACGATAAGGCTCATGTTAGAAGCCTTTGCCACCTGCACGTGGATAATGCTGAAGACTGTTATCCTCAAGACCTTCTGGGCTGGACACCCTTCATACACTGAAAAGAGACGATTCTCACATCCCACTGAGCTCACCCAGGAGCTGGGGTGGAAGGGGACACCACGTTCACAGAGGGACCTGTCCTGCGAGCTTGCAGCAAAGGAGCAGCTGGAGGAACGCTTCTTGGGGATGCCTCCAGGGCAGGGAGCGCTGCCAGGCGAGCGAGGGGAAGCTGCGAGCCTTCTCTGTCCGCTCTCAGCCGCTGGACACGCTCGCGCTCGGACCGTTCTCTCCAGCTGAGTTTGTGAGGCAATCTGAAGTTACACTGGATCGCTGCTATCGAGCTGGCCTTGTGGAACCAAGTTTTTGTATTAGCTTTTCTCTTCCCTCAGCTCTGCACCAGTATTGACAGATGACGTGCCTTAGAGCTATGCAGCTCAGAGCAGCTGTGGATCCACCCTCTCAGTGTCTCTCCAGGACACGTTGTCTGTCAAAGGGCACAGGAGCCCTGTGTGAAAGACTAAAGGTAGCTGCACCTATGTAGACGAATACCTGGGATCTTTCCCTTATCTTTTCCCCTGTGGCTACATGGGTTCATCACCAGGTAAAAATGAGCTCGGTAGCCCGGTCCGTGGCAGAAATTGCCCTAGAACATCAAGCAGCGAACGTACAAGCAGAGATATCGTTAATGGGATGTGGGTGCCTAATTATCTCTAGAATTGCAGCATAAATCTGAAACCGTTCCTGCATCCAGGGAGATTCTATCATAGAGCCACTGCTGGGACACCTGAACTCTTTGCCTCCACTTGTGGTTTGAGGAGGGCTTTGAGTCAGCTGTCCTGGAGAATTGTTATTATCTGATAGCACCCTTCATCAGGTGGTTGTTTTGTTCCAGTACAGGCGGACTTATGTCGCATCTGCCCCAACGAGCTCTGAAGAGTCTGGCTGCCAGAAGAGAAGCCAGACCACCAGTAAATGACCTGATCTCTGTTCCTGGCTGAACACTGTCTCCAGCAAACCAATACCAAGCCCTGTGGCCCCGGCTGCACGAAGCTCTGCTGTTGCACAAGCGGCACAACAAAAGAGCTTTGCCTTTCAGAGCGCTCAGCTTCCAGAATAGCTCTCTCCTTCAAGTCTTAAAAACCTCTCTGCTGTCTCTTGGGCTTTGGAAAAAAGTACCAATAATATTAAAAGGGAGGAATTATCCCAAATCTGATTGTGAAGCAAGAGCCCTGAGAGCAAGTTTGCGTACACAAGCTCGTGAATAATCCTGTTCTTCTTAACAAAGAATGGAAAGCCAAACCAGAACCCTCTGAGGCAGGGCAAGGCTAAAGAGCTGGGCTCTGTCTTTGTATCACATGTAGAGCTGTCTCTTACATCCAGATGAAAGTCGTGAGTTCCAAGTGAAAATGGCCTGATGCACCATGATCTCCATGGGTGGGAAGTATCAAAGCAAGGCAAAGCAAAAATATGGGGACTAATGCCTCTTCCTGTGTATTTTTGCAGGAGATGCTACCTACCTGGACATCTTCCGGGAGTTCTCTCACATGGCTTCGAACAACCCTGAGAAACTCAAACGGAGGAGCCTCCATTTCAGCCACTCCTGCAGATAGCCCCCTGCCTCCCTCCCTCCCTGCTCTGCCGAGCCCTTCTGCTGGAAGGTCCAGCTCTGGGCTGCCTGAGCTCCACGAGCGCGGAACGGCAGAAGCGCCTGAGCAGCTGCACCAGGCAAGCTGAGCTCGGCCGCTGAAGAAAGACGTTCTCTGTTCAGACATGCTTCTGCTAGGAACCTGTCTTTTCCCCGGTGTCTGCTTTTGTGCCCTGACCAGGACGATGGCAGGGGTAACTCCAGAATAGGTATGCCTTCAGACTGCAGGTTTAGGTGCCAGGCCTTGCAGTACCTGAACGCAGTTTAAAGTGAGTTAAGCTGATCTTTTAGCTCTCAACGCCCTTTCTACATTGCTCTTTCTGGGAAAATCTCCCCTTTCTGGGTGTATGCGAACAGCAGCATTTATGATACTGCAACAGTGCCCGCCCCTAAAATGAAGTCCAGGTAAGTGGTCCTGACCACTGAGTATGCCAGGAGGAGACCAAGTCTGAAGCGCTCCTAAAACTGAGGAAAAGTGAACGTCGCAGACTTTTAGCTGTGCTGCTTTGTGGCAGCGTCACTGGAGCCAGACTGCTCGGCTCGTTGACGGTCCCGTCACCCGCCGTGCTCTGCCGTAGCGCCAGCTTCCCACGATGCCAGCAGAAGGCATTTCCCTGCGGCACGAGGCCCTCCGCACGCAGACCTCCCGTCCTCTCAAAGGAGAAAGGCCACCCCGGACGCCGCAGCAGACTACCGCTAAGCCATAGCCGTCCCAGTCCCAACCAGTCCACTGCAAAACCTTTGGCAAAACACGTCATTTTGCTGGGTAACTCGCCTCCTGAGACCCCTCTGCCACGGGGTGCTTTGAGACATCTGGTTTAGCATGGGCCAGGCAATAGGAGACCGATTCCGTGGAGACTTTACAAGCCATACTGAAAACAGAACCTAGCTCTTTCCCTCAGGGGCTCTCTATCTCCTGCTAGTTGTGCATCTCACTGTTAGGAGAGTTGTACTCTTCTGTAAGGCACGGCTTTCAGTATTATTTTTGTCATTTTTATTATTGTACGTCATAGTTACCAAAAAGAATAAAAGGTTACGTGTGGACTATACAGGTATAGGCACCATGACGTAATAAAGTGCATTGTCAGAATGATATATATAAACTATGACATGCTGAAATGTAATATATCTTACGGCAGAAGAAATGTATTTTTTTGAAAAGGTGGGAGTGAAAAAATCTCACGTGCAAACGGTATCTATGAACTGAGAATAAAGACAGGATGTTTTTTAAAATTCACACACATTTCCTCATTCTTTCTGATTCTAGATCTTTACAAGCCAGCGAAGCACTTTAGCATGAGAAGGCTTAAAATATGAAATTTATCTGGCACAGGTTTATGGCTTGACGAGAGGAAGCTAAATGAACTTTTCTCCAAAGAGACACAAGATTCCAACTCTCTTGGTAGCCTTCCTGTTTTATCTGATTAAGACACACTCTGATCTCATTAACGCTATTAATGAAACACACTAGCAATGTGGCAGCTTAATAGACATCTCAGCCCTTCTGACAAGACGTTTCTCCTAAGAGACAAGCCTCCAAACATCTCCCTAACCAGGCAACAGAATGCAGCTTTCACAGGCCGGCACGGGCACAGGGACCCAAGGAGAGATGCTGCTAGGTGAGCGTGGAGCTGCACGGTGGGACGCGCACTCAGTGAACGGGCTGGGCTGCCCTGTCCTTGGCTGGGCAGCGCTTCGGGATGATGGGCTTGCAGCAGAGCAGCTGCTCCTTGGACAGCTAGCAGCCTTCTGGTCCCGTCTGCAGAAGAGCTTGCCATGCAGCGGGAAAGGGACTCGAAACAACCTGCTGCATTTCCTGCTGCTCAGCTTTAATTTCTGTGACAGCTATCACAGAAGCTTTCCACTGGGGAAGAACCATAGCCTGGCAGCTAGAGTAGAGAGCTGGGACTCTGGGTTTATACCTTTCTGGGGCGTTGCTGTGTGATTCCGAGTATAACAGTGACTCCCATTTGTGCCTCAGTTTTTGCTCCACGCTGGAAATGCACAGCTCGGGCATCAGGAGCTCCAAATGGGACAGATATTTCAGTGATGATATCACAAGCACTAAGGTATGACCCTAATGGAGAGTTTGTACGGCTGATTTCTCAACTACAGCAGGCTACAGGAATATTCTGTAATAAAGAGGTAGCTACTAAGCTGAAAATTACTCCACACCCTCAGAGAAGATTGCTCTAATCTACCTTCAAACTGGATACCTATTACTTATGCTTCCACTAGCTTAGAAACCATTATGTTATTCTACTAAAGGTGGCAAAAGCGGGTGTGAAGCAAATTTTCCCCATGTCCCTCTCCCATAGGGACCCCCCTGCCTTCTGCTCTTCCAGTCTTATGTCTCCATACTACCCATAGACATCCCCTGCCCACTCGCATACCATGCTGCCAAGGCATCTCCCTCCTGCCTTGCAACACCTCTTGCTCTTCTGGGTCTACACATGTATAAACCGAAGCACACACCCCTGCTAACAGATCCCTGTCCTGTATTGCCACATGCCTCTTGTTCCAAATCTGACCGTGAGACAAGACATTGCCACTTGATCCTTGGTCCTGCACTCCTCTGTCCCAAAACTGGCTCCTCCTGGAAATTATATTTCATGATGCAGAATTCTGTAGTGATTTTTTTTGTGCATTGGGGCCAGTATAAAGATTCTTTCATCAATTGCCTTCAGACTTCCCACAGCGGTAACAAGTCGGAGGGGGGCTTTCTTTTGAGAGCAAAGTGTATGTGTACGCACACGTATAGATGTGTGTATACCTCAGGCATCGTAATCCTTCAGTGATGACTGCATGGCATCCACTTGAGTTTTGCATTCCCAGGGCATGCCCAGATGTTCTGCTTAGAAGTCTAATTCCTTTTCTCTCTTTCTTGTCCTTAGTGCTTTTTTTCTTCATGGTATCCTTTCTCAACAGGGTCACTCGGACTACAGTATTGCGTAAAATCACTCTTGCCAGTCAGCAAAGCAGCTGTATGTCCCAGTGCAGAAGACCCAGAGAAAAGGCTGAACCACCCACTGCAACGGAGCCCACATGTTCCTACTCATTGTAACTTGGCTGGCGTATTACAGCACAGTTCATTTGGGTTTTGTCTCCATCTCCGTAGATTCTCCTTGTGAATGAAAAAGACCAGAAGAGGGGCAGGGGTAGGCCTAGGAATCCAGTGAGGAGTGCTGCAGGGAGGATGTCCAGGCTGTTAAAAGGTTCTCAAGCAAAAAAGTGAGACTTTCAAAAGTATCTTGGTGCTTGGCTTCCAACGATGTCAGCAGCAAACTGAAGGCTACGAGGATCCCACCTCTGCGTCTGGAACCAAAACTCTTCTCATGATTTGGCCCTACGCATTTAGGCTTCTGCAAGTGAGGTCTGGACATTTTGAAAAAGACTTTTCCAGAGCCAACACTTAGAAGTAAAAACTAGGCAGTAACAAACCCAAATACTGGTTGAAGGCAAAACAAAGTCAAACTAAACCCCCAGTCACAGTCTGTATTCAGAGCATTTTATTATTTAAAAAAGTTACAAAACAAAGCTCATTGATTCCTTGTTAACTCTTGTTTTCTACAGAAAGTCATAAACAAGATTATAACAGAGTAAAATGCTCCTGTGCAAACGTCATCATCAAAAATAAATGTGTTATTTTATGTACACATAAGTTACTGTCAAATATTAACATTAAAACATCTCTATTTATAAATGGACTGCAGCAAAAACGCAGCATTGTTTTAATCTTCTAAATAAATCAGATGCTTCATCTGCGACATAAAAACGTTATCACCCTGTTTTTTCTCTTTCCTTTCCTCTAAGATAGTGAGTCTCATTTGAAATAACCTGGGATAAGTCTAAAAGCATCTCAGCAGCAGCATTTGTCCTCAAAATGCACCAGTAATAGGTTAAGGACAGAGCGGTGTCTTGGAAGCAAAGCTGTCATCGGAGCCACCTCTTGTTACTACCTGCTCTGTCGTCCTCAAGACAACGCTGACTGATAGGAGCACACGCTCCTTAGCCTCCACTGGAAATCTTTCCATTAACAGCCAGGCTGACTTTTCTCTTGAGTACATTTGTGAAATGTAGATGGGCCTGTCTGAAGCCACAGGCTGATTTCCTCACAAGGGTTTAAAAGTTAAAAGCTATGAATAGGCTTTTATGAGGACTCGACGACTGTCCCAGAGAGTAGAAGTACAGTTCTCCCCTCCCCAGGTACTCATCAGGAACAAAAGAACATTGCACGATGCCTGAATCCAGGACACACGGATGGTTTAATCATGAACTTGTAATAGCTGGAGGAGGACTGCCACGCTCAGCAGCGTGCTGTTTAGGTGCTCACAGATGGTGAACCCAGAACATTTCTGTGTGCAACTTTTCTGACAGCACCTGAGCATTAGGGGAGTTTCAAGTCTCCCACTTCTCTGTGCACACAAACACATCCTTAGCTCTTCAGTTCCCCTTCCAAAGAGCTGTCCTTCGTGTATTTAAATCCATTAAGTACCACATCTGGGCAAAGCTCTGGCATTTCCACCTTGCTGGAGAGTGGGTGAAGATGCAGGTCACTGTTGCTGTCCATGGCAATAGTCACTCCAGAAGGGTGAGTATGAGCAGAATCATCACCTTTTCCAGCTTCTTCTTGCACAACTCGGTAGTTTTCCAGGGTCAAGCTCACGCTGGGGATGGTGGGAGTGTGAGCTACTTTCAACGTCTTCTTGGACCTGAACCTTTGGTAGCAGAAGAGGAGAGACAAGACCAGTGTATCTACAAGCAGCTCAAACATTTCAACTACGGACAACACCGAGGATCCAAACCAGAGACTCCATTGGCTTCCCATGCTGGACAGAAGCAGATTCTCCTGTGGAAAGAATCAAAGGGTTGTGTTTATCAAACACAGCAGAGCTCTGGGAACATGAAATTATTGCATATTGCCAGCAGGTCAGTTAGCTGCTTGCCATTTGGGGAGTAATTTTGTGTGACCGTGTAAAATGTGAAATTTTCAAGTCTCTCCCTTAAGAGGAATAATCCCATCCCTTCTTGGGGGCTGTAAATAATCCTCCCTCCAACCATACACAGCACACCATAACTAATGACAGGTAACAAGGTTTTGAGCTGATGTAGCGCAACCTACTGAGAGTAAAGGAGACTCGTTCACAGACTGGTAGTTCAGCTGCTGGTAGAAGATCGTCACTTTGGCAATATCCTTCCTGTATTGGAGAAAGGGAGCAGTTAGCAACGGTGGGATGTCCACACGCCATTCACCTGGTGGAAGGTACTGCTGGCATTCTGGTCTCCATTTTACATGCTGATGGCTAGGCAATAAGTTTCACCACTCACTCAAGCTTTTTTCCTGAGGGTGTTTAACATGAGCTTGGAAAAAAGTTACAGAAGCGACTGTCTTACAGCGCTGTGAGGAAAGATGGGAGATTTATTGGATGACCCTGTACATTTTTCTCTTGTCCTCCCTTTCCAGTCTAACGTCTACAAACTCTGCAAGGATGACGAGTTAATCCATGGTTTTAACAGGAGTACCTTCTCGCAGTGACTAACCTGTTGCTGGTAGAGTTATATCCATTCTGATGCCTTAGAGCTTGGCGGATCCAGTCCTGCAGCAGAGTATATGTATGTTATTGGCAATCCTGTCTTCTGAGTTTTTGTATGTTTGATATTTTGTAAATGTAGATTTCATAAGCAATAAAATGGCTATTGTGAATAATAAAAAAGGATGTAACTGATTGGTTTATAACACATAGTGATAGCTATCAAGTAGTAGCTATATTTGCCAGAATAGCAAGGAAATACACACTGATATTTTAGGTGTCTCTAGTATTCTGGTTCTTAAATTCTGCCTTTACTGGCAACCCCACCAAATAATTGCCTCTTTTAAAATGCATTGGTTGTATTCACATCTACATTATCACCTATCATGAATTAATTACCTGGTCATACAGGTTGAATGCCCATTTACCATTAGAACATGAGAAATGGCAAGAGGTCAGCTATTGACTCACAGAGTTTCCATCGCAGCCCTGCAGCACTTCACGAACAGTAATAAGTGAGTTGTTACACCACAACACACACTGGAAGCAGAAAGTCATTAATGCCATTTTGTAGGCGGGAACTAAGGCAGAGAGGTGAATCGCTTAAGGTCACAAGGAAGTTTGGATTAGAACTGGAACTGAATGTACCTCTCCAGCATCTTAGTCTGGCATCTTAACTACAGGGTCATTCCCTTGGGCCCAGGTTTTGGACCAGTTTGCTTTATTTGCCACTTCCATTGCTGCTGCCTGAGTCATTGTTTTCACTCTTAACTTTAATGTTCCAACAGCCACAGTAAATACAGTATCCCCTCTAAACATAGCAGTTGTCTGTAGGGACTACCTGAGACTTCGCTGATGGCCATTTAGCCGTCCCAGCAGACACCTTGTACAGTGATTCCCTGAGAAGAGAAAAATGGAGATTATGATCACTATGACTCTTGGCATTTAAAAATGAATATATAAAGGAGTTTAACAATGCTAACTACTTGCCCAAAGCAGAAGTTCTGGGGGCACCTCTTGTGAACCTCAGAAAAAACTTTGTAAGTCAGCTTAGAAAATGAAACCAGAGGTTGCCTGAAAACTGTTCAGGTCAGGAGGAAAACTAGAATGGTTTCAAAATTCTGACAACTTTTCTTTGATGCATTCAAAACCAAAATATTTGATATTTTGCTTTAAAATTATGTCTTTCCATTTTGAAATTGACCTACAATATAAAAGGTGAATGAAGAAAAGTAATATAGATTGAAAAATGAAACAAACAATTTGGTTTGGGCTTCATAAAACATTTCAGTGTGATTAAAACAATTTCCCCTCTCTGCTGTCACGCACACACAAAGTTCTTAGTTAATTCATCTAATGTTGTCATCTTTTTCCTTTCTCGGCATTGGGATTCAAACACCAAACTGAAATCTCTGGTTCAGAAAATGCCAAAATTTAGTTGGCCAGTTGGTCCATAAATTTTCTGCTAAGTTGCCTACATTTCCACTGGTGTGATTTGCCTCTGCAAGCCGGTTTTTATTGTGCTCTGCTTTTGTGACCTACCGACAAGGCTTGGGGCACTGGTCAAAACAATTCAGGTGATGATTTCTGAGCCTGTTGTACAGCTGGTAAAAGCAGTGACCTGGTGAAAGAAATGGGAGGAACACACTCAGACACTTCCTCAGGAAATGGAAGGCTCCCAAATGGAAGGCTCCCAAAACCTCTGCCCTCACGTGCCTTTCCCAAGCATAGAGCACTCTCTCAGAGAGACCTGTTTTCGCCTGACTCTCACTTTGGAATGGTTCCAGATGGCCGAGCTAATCACCTGTGTGCAATGCCGGCGCCTTCCCTGTAAGGATCTGCTGAGGATACGCCAATCAGAAAACCAAGCGAAGTTATTCAAAGCTTTGTCTTACACCAGCACAGCCACCAATATTGGTAACGTGAAAGAGTTTGACCTTATATTAACATCCTTAATAAAGGGATGCTTGATAGCATCAAGATTTTTTCTGCACTAACTTGATATCCATGCAAATACACAGGAAGGTGCCTGCCATCTGGCTGGGTTCAGTGATGGGAGGAAATAGTCTAAGCAGGAAATAGGCACGAAGCAGAAGGGCAGTAATCTAAGGAGTCATGTAACCAGTGACTATTGTAGGAAAGTGTTCCCTTCCGACAGGGAGAAGACAGCAGTCGTTTGCTCTTACCCCATGCGGGCTGCTTATTGTAGTTACAGTATTCAGCACCGGGAGGCAGTGGGTAGTAGTAGTAACCACAGCCACATTTTCGAACCATTATATGCTGAAAGCAGGAATGCAAACAAGCCTGGAAAATAAAGAAGGCATAAAAAATTGGATAAGCCAGAAATTCGCAAGCGCCCAAATCTTCAGTCTGCAGCACGCAGCTGCTAGGAGACAATGTACAGATTTTGTTGCTGCAGAAAGACACCAGCCATTACTAGACCATGATGATGCAAAAGGTTTTCACTTTTCATTCCTTGGCTTTACCTCTGAAAACAGTATTGAACTCAGTGAGACAGAATTTCCCCCAGCTCCCTGTTTCATTATGCCCAGTAACATCGCGGTTAAACAGCCCAAGCACCTGGAGCCAGGAACAACTACTTACACAAATAAAGACCTGATGGCCCAAGAATGTCCTACTAGAACAGTCCAGCTGCCTTGACTGGCTCACTGTCTGATCTCTCTTGCGTTACAAGGAGGGAAGAGCCCCAGTGTCTGGGACTGAGTATCCCCCACTCAGTAAAACACATTCCAAGTTATAACACCCTGTTCGTGAACTTCTTGTCAGAGGGGCATGAATCTCTCTGCTATCTCCAGCAATGAACCTGCCGATTTGTAAAAGCTCTCTGGAGAGTAAGGTATGGCTTGTTTGCTATTCACCCGCTCTGAATAAGCCGGGGCCTCAGCCAGCCACTCTGACAATACCTGCAGGGTGTAGGAGTTGTTGTACAGGAGTTTAACATTCACATCATTGCCATTAGTCGTGCATTTCCCGTAATTGCCACCCAGGCGATTCACCTCATCCTGTGGACATAGAAAAGAGGCCTGAGTGATTAGGAGCTTTAATTGGACCTAGCCATTACCATCTAAACTTAGCTGGATGGAGCATCGTATAAAGGACAGGAAGTGCAGTAATACATGTGAGCAGCCAAGATATACCTTGCTAATAAAACATACACAGTAACAGGGCAAAGGTAGGAGAGTGCACGTGGTCAGTCACTGGTTCGGCTGACAAGCAGTAACTCATCATGTCAAAATAACTAAATCATTTCTGAATGTTTGTTCTCATCCTAATGTACACGTGCAGCCCCCTGTGTAGGGCTGGAACAAGATGTGAGAGGTGTAAGAGCCTCTGTAAAACAAATCAGGCCCCAATGTATTGAGGACCAAAAGGCCACTTGCACATTTGGAATAATTTTGTTTTACCCATGGGAACCTGAGCACAGTGAAGAGAGAAAAGGGGCTCGCACAGTCAAGAAGTGAACACAAGAGTCCCACAGGTCCGTTGTATGGTCACAGGGTTCAGCTCCTCACAACTTTCTGCAATCAGAAGGAAAAGAAACAATGCTCTTGAGCCAGTGGCTAACCTGCTGAATGCCTATGATAGTAGCAATGCCTGGTCTGATGTCAAAGCCTTCATGCTCAAGGAATGGCGTCTGATTGTGGTTGTGTATCATCACTTTCACACCTGCTACTGTAGACAAGAGTGGGATGTGATCCTTCTGCTCTGCTCTCAGGATAAGGGAAAGTCCTGTAAACCAAAGAAAAAGGAAGCATATAAAAACTTATTCTGGGCCAAAATAGGAAGACCACCATGTCTTGAATTCTCAGCACTGATCAAATTGCTGTCTTAGCTCACAGAAGAGCCATTCTTTTTCCTTAGAGACCTGGTGAGCAGTCAGGTAGCAATTGCATCAGCCTATTCCAAAACTGTAATCACATTCTGCTTGAAAACTAAAACAATATTCTGCTTGCTACAAGTTAAGATATGGCTGATACAGCTATTATATACATGTGGCTAGTGAAGCAAGCAAATACAGTATATAGTTTGTGCCACCAGACTAGAAGAGAGGGCCATATGTCAGTAATTCATGTATAGAAGACATATATTTAATCCATAGCCAAGATTATATTAATTTTAGCTCTTCTTCCCACCCTTTGCCAAATAACATACCGTAAGGAATTCCTGGTTTTGTAGCTGTCCAAAAAGGGTCTGTTCCCTTGCTGTTAAAAGTATAGCAGCTTCCAAAGACTGGGTGGTGAAAGTGAACATAGTCACTGAAATCAAGAGAGATTTTGATGGGTTTTAATTATGAGTGTAGCAATACCTTTATTTCTATGTAGGATGCGTTTTGTGTGTGTGTATGTACAGGAGCGCCTATGGGAAAGAGTTGTTAACTCAACAAAGACAAAGGAAAAAGTCAGGTGCACAGGGATTCGCTGTTCACCCAAGGTTACAGCCAGAGCAGCAAACACAAGAGTCAAATTCAGACTTCTGACTTGCTTTTCCTTCCACCAAGTAGACTAAATTTTTCCCTGCTTGTTCCAACAACCAGGCAGGTTGAAGTTCTGTGCTCTAATCAATAGGAGAAACACCAATTCTGTGCTCTAATCAATAGGAGAAATAGATTCTTTCTTTCCTTGTTTTCTTAAAAATTATACCAGTTATTATGATCATGCTGAACTTCCCTGGCCAAGTCAGCCTCCACATTCCACCAGTTTGTTAGAGTTCTTAAGAAGAGTTGGATGAACACACGTACAAAAGTGACGATGCTCACCATCAAGTGCATGGACGGAGATATATTACATGAAAGCATCAAAAACACTAAGTGCATAAGAACATGAGTCAATTGCCTCCAGGAAAGATAAGATAGGGCCTTATCTAATAAAATGATCTACAACAAACTTTGTAGACCCCTATCCTCTTTGCTGAAAGTGCTCAGAAAAACACTTAAGTTTGCCTTCTGCTTATTCTGTGTCATAGATGAGTGCGTTGCTGTTAACTTTGTTCAAGATATCAGCTGAAAAGAAGTAGGCCAGCAAATGGCTCATGTGCGCCTGAGGCACAGCATCGTCTGGGGTGGTGTATGTCAGCTGTCTTTGGAAGAGCCTCCAACAGCAGAGACCACAGGCATGCAGGAAAAAGAAGGTACACCTTTGCCTTTGGTATGGGCAGCAGGCTCACTTCTTTGCCTCTAGGAACAAAAGGATGCAAAATGACCATCTGACCCTTTTGGCATTAACTGAGTCCTCCTGGCATAATAGTTGAGAACAATCCTTGTGCTCAGGGGCCAAGTGCTACAGCAGAGTTGTGAGAGCCATCTTCCCCTTCTCTCCCCCCTTTTCATTGTTACAGCAAAAAGAGATCCCCCTTTTATCCATTGGATACCTGAGGATTCCTGCTCCTTTCCTCCCATGCAGACAGACTTTAATCATTTACCATTCAATGCAGTCAATGCATCTTTGTACCAGTAAGGGTTTAATTCCTGCTGAATTCCTCTTAGCCTTCTTTGACACCCTAAGACATTAACTCACATAGAGGTAAGTCATGGCAGAACGCTAAGTTCTAGGTTCCTAGGCCCATGCTCTGATCACGAAAGGCTGTTCTTTCTTTGAGTCAGATCTCCAACAAGGGCTAAGCCTGGCAGTATGCCATGAGGTGCAGTGCCTGCACTGCCTGAAAGCATAGGCTCAGTTTCAGTCTCCCAAGTCCTTGAGTTCTGCTGAAATCACAATTAGCGTCTCAAGAAGTAACATACCTGGGTCTGCAGGGCTCCCCATCATACTGACAGGAGTAGACCATATCTTCTATTTGCTCCTCATGATCAGAAATGTTGATTATAACTGGTAGCTGGGACATGATATTCATGTAGTGAAACCTGTACCATTCAAGAATTGCATCCATCCCAGATGAATAGGTCTTGTAGAAGCAATTCCCGCCTGTGGCATTGCACTGGAAGAAAAGAGAGGGAGCCATTCAGCACAGCCAGGACATGACAGCCTGAGGGTAACAGAGATCAGGGGGTAAAGGCAATACTGGATACAGGGACAAGGGGAGCCTCTATTTTTCCAGAAAATGAAGTCTCTGATCGTTTTATTTATCACAGAATCACAGAATGGCTGAGGTTGGAAAGGACCTCTGGAGATCATCTTGGTATGTGCTAAGCACCTTCTCTCCTTGAAGCTGAACTAGGTGCGCTCCTTCATCTCAGGGGAATGCCTACAGGGGAAAAGGGGCAGGAGAAGAGAGCAGACAGGCAAACTCAAGTACCTTGGGAGAAGGAAGGACAGGGCTGGTGGGAATTCTCTACAACCCATGAATCATGAACCAAGTCCTGAGACGCTTTCTTTGTTCTTACTCAGGCCTTAGACAGGTGAACACCCACAGATTCTGGTGAAAGTGTGCCTGGTGAAGGACTTCAGGATAGGGCAGGACGATAATAATCAGGCAAAAATCGCTGGCCATTCAAGCCCCATCAGTCTCTCTCCCATAGCTTCTCCTCTTAGATCTACGCTAACCCTGTTTTTTGATATGAAGAATCTGAAGCATTTGCATTCTTCTCCAAAGTCACAGATACACACGTATTGGATTCATCCTCTTGATTTGTTATTGCCATCATTCGTTTTACCTGCAACATTTCTAGTGCCCCCAGTACCACAGCATTTAGACACTGAGGGAATCCTCGCATGTTGTTTCTGTTTTTTCTAGGCTCACCTGCTAAGTCTAGATGTTTTGTGTATTTTTAGAAAGGGGTGCAATGATTCCCATAGCCTGCTGCTACCGTTCTCTACTGAATTTGTCACTACTGTACAGGTGGGTGGGCTGTGTCAGACCATTGATGTTGCGATTGTTTCACTTCACAAGAATCCTGGCAATCAGCATAAACTGTTAAAGGCAGGGATGGACTCTCCTGAAACATCCTCCAAGCTGTCATTACACAGCACTGAAACTACCTAATTTTTCAGTCATTTTTTCGAATGTACCTCGTGAGATCTTTGTCAGGGCCCTGAGTGCGCTGACAAAGGGCCCTGAGCAGCTTCACCTGGGCTCTCCACACACACCCTCTGCCCGTGGGCCCAGGAGCTCATTTAAGCTCAGCTCGGGGCCTCCAGCCCCTCTTCGGGCTGTGCTGTACGGCTGCTGCCTTCCAGCTCGGCTGCCGCTGCGCTCCTGCCTCACCGTGGATCCAGTGGGCTAACTTCATGGCCTGGTCTTCAACCTGCCTCGTTGCCACGAACTTGCCTGATGAGCTGGACTCTTGGTTGGACCCGGCCATCATCTGTCAGCTTTCCCTGCTCGCTTGCTGAGGTACCGCGGGATGGGCCCCGGTCCTGCCCTGCCGGCAGGTTCCCCTCTGTCCCCGTCCCTTAGGGAGCAGCCAGTCCTCGCTGCTCGTGCCTGTAGCCAGGTTAAAACCTCAAAGAGGACACGCACTTACCAGCCTGAAGCCCACGCTGGAATGCTTCTTTCCGGACCTGTTATTGTGGTCAGACATTCTCAGGAGTGAGAAGTTTTGGCTCAGCTTGAAGCTAGATCTGCTGAGATTTCCTATGCTTGACAAGTCTTTTACGTGGATGTTTTTCTCATTCGTGGGGAATAAGCTGGCTGAAACGTTGATGCCATACAAAAAAGCGATAGATTCCTCTGCCATGTGATCCAACTGAACCAAATGTTCACTAACCAGTTCAAATCTGCAAGGAACAGAAATATTAGCTATTTGTGAATATCCACGTTTCTATTAGACAAAAGCACTTTATTTTATGTACCCTCACAGTATCTGGTTATGTGCAATTATGCAATGGTTATATGCAACCTCACAATTATGGTGCCTATGCTTAGCATACCTAACTTCAATAAATTAATTTATTAGGAGCTCTGGCAGCTGAATTTCCAGTTGCTGGATCCTCCACTGAAAACCTCAGAACTTTTAGCTGTGCAACATGAGCTGCACAAACTGGCCTTCTTGTCAGCCAATTAAATAATTATTCCGAGGAAATTACATAATTCCTTTACTATGTAATTTGAAACTTCTTGATAATTTACCACTACTGTGTGAGCCTTGTTTGACAAGCAGGGCCACACAGACTTCCACAGAAGTTATATTGTCTCCTTAAAGCCATTCTGCGGTACGAAAAACCAAGCAGAATCAGCTCTAGCATGCATCATTCCAGAGATTGGTGGTTTAGTTACGAATGAATACACACAGTAGCCACGTTTTTCAGGGAAAGACTGTTTTTATCAGAGCACAAAATCAGTTAGCAGCTTGAACCAAGTCACAAGGTAGAGTTCCCTCTATCCTGACTCAGTGCATGAAATAAACTGCTACATGCTGTTGCATCATTCTCAACAAGATCTTATCTTAAAACAAGTTTGGAAATAACAATAGTCCCTTTCCACCTCTGTAAGGCAGACAGACCTCCCTCGACTGGCCTCCCTCTACCTTCAGCCTCCTCCGGGCTGCAGTCACAAAGTTGCTGACCCTTCCTGAACCCTTGCGACTGTAAAGACGTGACTACAGCCAAGCACAGGTTACCTGTATGGGTCCAGATTGCAGATGGTAATGGCTGGAAACATCTTGGGCTCTGAATGCATTGACATGGTCAGGACAACAGGGTAGGCCCAGTACTGGCTGAACATAAGTGCAAATTGCCAGTACAACATGCCAAAGCTGGCAAGTAAAAGCAGAGTCCAAAAAGCTGTTTTCATCCTATTGCTGTCTGAGCATACGAGGCGGATGGTGCCATGGATTGTTGTGTTCTTACAGAAGAACTCAAACATATCCTTGAAGGAATCATAAAACTCAATCAAGCCTTCTTTCTTCTCTTCTTCTTCTCTTGCCACTTCCTGCTCCATCCTCTAAGTCTGTTCAATAAAAAAGAAAAAAAAAAAATCTTTTTAGCTTGTTAGAAAGACCAAGGCCAATCCATGGACTCTTTCAAACAGGGCGCCAATGAGTTTGTCAATAGCAAAAGCGGAAAATAACTGTGAGCTGAGACTTAATCTGTCTTTCCAGCATTTGGACACCAGGAAGTAGCAAAGAGGTCAAACGTTCTGCACGCTGCTGCCGAAGTAACTTGAGGCGTTCTACCACGCTTACGCTATGACTTCTCTGTTAGTACGGATATGCAAAGTTAAAGTGACTAATACGCAAGCTGCTGAGAACTCTGCAGCCAAAGGGATGTGTAGTTTTCTTCTTTCTAAGAATGCTAAGGACCCACATTTAACTCTGAAACATTGTGTCACTGTGCATTAATACAGCTGTGTAACTAATTAATTATTATGAGTATATTGCTAGTGAAACGTGCTGGCCTATAGGCCTGAAACAAGACTGTCTCAGAATTAGCAATATGGCTTCATCCTTATGTCAAGGAATTGGGATAAATGCAACTTTCAAGTGAGCAAACGGGACGAATTAGGATCTGGTTTTAATTTTTGCTGTACGATCTCTCCTTCTGCAGAACGGAGGTAAATAGGATTAATTTCTGCCATCCCTGAAATAGAGCCACTTCCAAGATGAAATACAGTAGGAATTTCATAGTTCAGATGAGCACGATCAGGTATTTAGGAAAGGAAGTGGAGAAAAACACCACCTCAATTGAAACCACAGAGGGGATTAACCAAATTAGGATGTAGATAAAGCATTGCAGATGCTACTTAAAATAAAATGCTCTTGGGTTGTTTCTGAAGACCACAGAAATATCCATTACTGCTACTAACAGAAATTTTGCCACCTATCTCTTACATAAATAGTTTCCTCCAGGAATCTAAAAATCTTCTCCTTCTCTCTATTTTACAGAAGTGGAAAGGAAGCACAGAAACTGAAAATCACCCAAGAAGAGTGGCATAACTGGAAATCAAAATCCATATCTCCTTTGTCACAGTAAGTAAAACATCTACTATGCTACCGTAGACAATTTCAGACTTTATGCTGATGAAAGTGTGAACATTATTTATGCTCATATATTTTATCCAGCACAGACCGAGGGCACCGTCCTAGGTTTTAGTACCAGTTTGGGACATTGGACTAATGTTGACATACTTGCATTTACTGAACATGACATCAAGTCCTGTAATATGTGAGTTTCCAACATTACAGCACTCTGTGAATCACCCTACCTATTATGCTATTAAGAGAAGTTTACTGAGTACACCACTTTGGTCCAACCTTAACTCCAAATAAAAATCTTATAAATACAGTAACAGAGTTTGAAGACAAGGAGCGTGCAAATGACTAAAGAATTGTTGCAAGTGGGCTACGTGATAATGAAATGAAAGCTCAGGCCCTTTACTGAGTTATGGGCCTTGAAGTGTTTGGTGGTGGCTCGGTCTGAGGTGCCGGTGGGGTTATCACAGCTCAGCTGATACATGCTAGTGCCCTGACCTGCAATGCCTTCATCCTCAACTAGACCCCTCCATTTTAAAACATGGCTTTAAAATGGTCTTTTCAAAGGTCCTCGGAATAGGACACTTCATCTGAAATGATATCTGAGAGTTACAAGCTGCTAAGACAATCTCTTCAGTGTACCTATTCATGTCAGAAAGATTAGGAATAATCCTTAAACAGCGAAGAGCACTCCAAAAGCTGTATACCAGATTAACTTTAAAATAGCCCACAAAAGTGTATTATCTGAGAAGGAAACCCAGTTTATCACAAGTTGTTTTCCCCAAAGACCATAACACATACCATGTTTGTATTTTCGAAGATATTTTTTAACAGTAATACAAAACTAACTCAAAGGCATATGCACCTCCTTTTACTTTTATAATTAAACACGACAAATGATTTCTCAAATTTCTTAGATATACTTGCCATTGAACAAGTACAGGAAGCCCAAGCAAAGTGAAATATTTAAAAAAGGGCATGAACAATTAAAAGCAAAGATGTGTGATAAAGACTTGAAGTGGGAGATGAGCAATTCCACTTTTGCTACAAGGAAACACTGTTTTTCTGCAGTGCTTCTATACTTAAACTGGTACTCCCACACAGACTACACAGGGCCATAGCACTCTGAACCACCGGTTACAAACGTTATCAGCCAACCTCACAGCTGAAGGTTTACATCTGAATGCTCCTTCAGTCAAAAAGGACTATCTGTGACAAACTCCAGGACGGAATCCATGGTAGTCTTGCTACCCCGTTACACATTTTTCCAATTAAACTCTTATGCTAAATTGTGTGTTCAACCTTTATCTTATTCAGTTCTTTCATTCTCATTTTATTTAGATAAGAACAAATGAAAATAAGCCTGCAGTGTATGTTAAGAAAGACATTGAATGAGTCCGTAAATATTTATGGTATTTTAAGATAGAAATGAAAATTGTGTGAGACTAAACCAGGAAAATTTAATTTGTTACTGCTCACTAATCAGCCTTGCTCTAATGAGGAAAAGTAGAATAAAAGGTAATAGTTACCAAAAGTGAATGCTAAATCAAATCTATCAAACACACTTTTTCTACCTATAATTTTGAATCTAAAAAAAACCCCCTGTAAACATTCAAACCATGGCTTTCAGAGACAATCCACAATTTTCAGACATTCTGACTGGGCTTTTAAGGCTATGGCTAGTTAGTTCATACCATTTGAATCCGCATTCTTAAAATAACTAGAATGAAAAAGCATATGATAATGCAAAAAACCCCAGAGGGAATCTTTCAAAACACACATGTCTACAGGCAACAGAACATCCTCTCTCCACTGGCTTTTCCCAGATCAGCCTACCGCTAATTTATTTAACATAGCAATTGCAGTCAAGGACTTAACAAAACATGTAACAGCTACAGTGACCAGTTGCCTGTCTAGTCTGTGGTAAGTGCCTGGAGAGAGGCTGCAGGTTATAAGAAAGTCAGTGGAAGTTATACAGCAGTGGCAAACAAGTATATGTTCATGTATTATCACAGCAACTCAATGCTCAACACATACTAAACACTTACACATAAATGTCAGGTAGTCAAAATTCAACCGTGTCTATAGGTATCTATATCTACACACCAATCATACATATATACAGAAATACACAGTAAAACAACTAAGACCAAATTACAAAACACCCCACTGTACCTTGGCAGAAAGTCTATTTTTGAGTGTTTAGAGTAGCCACTAAACTCAGCCTTCAGCTTTATCCCAAACAGAAGACAAGTCTTGGTCCAAAGCTTTCAGATTTCCTTTTCTAACTGACGATACATTGGGAGCTGTCCAGCCTATATGGATCAAATCGATGACATCAAAAGGGGCAGGACTTCAGAAACAGATCATGGAAATTATTCAAAGCATGATCCAGGGAATAATAGGAAGTGAATGAACTGGACAAACAAGTTAACATTAAGGTTACGCTTGAGTTAAAGTTGGTTTGAGTGGTGGTGGTGTGCTCTTTTTTTTTTTTCAATGGCTAGAATAGCGTTTTAGCCATAATTTCTACAAATACCTAGGGAAGTAACCACGGATCCTGTAAGGTTCTTTCCGCTCTGAACTTTCCCATCAAGGAACTAGCTTTCTGCCTGCTTTTCATAGTTTCCGGAGGCTTGCATGATCGCTAATAATTGAAGCTATTAAGGTTTCCACAGGTGTGCTTGAGGAATTACATACCTCAGTGTAATCTGAAATGATCAGCTACTCAGTCTAAGGCACACGTGGCAGTGGATTTCTTCCTGCTTCTCCAAGAATATTGCTCATCTGTAGTGGGCTATCCCATACCTATTAAGAATTTAACTCTTCAGATGTTGAGACTTGAATAGACTAAATCAACCGTGACACTCAATTTAAATCAGAACACCCTGGTTTTGTAATACGGCTTAGTTAAGACTTGCAAAAGTCTGCATAAGTAACGCAGAAGTAGGTTCAGAACTCTGGGACTGCTAAAACACAAGCACCTCAGATTGCTTGCATAATGAGCACTGACATCTGCCCAGTTTGAAAACAGCTCTGCAATGGTTTTGCAAGAAGCTTGTTATATGAAAATATTAATACTCTGGATATGGATAATGTTTAGAGCTCCAAATCAGACCAGCAGAGTTCCTGCCTGCCTTTTAAAATTGGCTGGAACCGGATTTTCTATTACGTTGGAAGTTGTGCAATACTGTCATTTGCAAAGACAATTGAAATTTCTTGTGAAATTGAATTCAAAAAGAAGGGAGAAAGGATAAAGATCAGGGGAAACATACTCTTCTGATTTTGACTGATTTCAATCCTGTTTACATTTTTAACAATTGCTTTGTGCTGGATTTTGTTTTAGAAAAACAAAACATGTAGAACATTCATCTCAAATTTTAAAATGATTATTCAAAAAGACGTGAATCCTATTAAACAGCTGCTATTAATGTGTTTTACCCCTCTTTGTCTCTGAAATTAAAAGGAAATGTCACAAAAATATTTGGAAAATGTTTTAAATTTTTTTAAAAAGCCAGTATTTTGGCATGTAAAAACTAAACTTTTGATTTAAAAAAATCCAATTGTCTCTTGAATGAACAGCTACAGCAGAGCCACTTGTCACTGATCGATGAAGAGGTAAGTAGTTAAATTCTCATTAAAACACTCAGAAAACTGAAAACCTAATTCTCTCACGTTCATTTATTTGTCCCCCACCCTTCTTTCTCTCTTCATTTTATATTGTGCAATAGAAAATGGCAACAATAAATCCTTGACAATGAAATTATTGCACAATGAACATACACAAGACAAATTCTGTTGCTTCATTATGGCTGCAGGCCTCAGCGTAGAGATTCTCTGGCAACACATCAGAACAATACCTTCTGAGCCTGCCATGAATTTTTCCTGCAGGAAATGGAGAAGAACTGGATATGCAGACAACGCTGTCCCTCCAGCAAGATACCATTCTGTTTGCACTTGCCCATTTGTCTTCCTGTATCCTGAACTGGGAGGAGAGGGGAAGAGAACCCTTTCGCTGGTTAAAAAGTAAGTTGGTGTTTCTTTCAAAATACAGAAACAGGTAACATTCATGAGAGAACATTCATGAGAAAGTCCTTTAGGGCTGCAAAAAGGCTATGCTATAATTGTTTTCAGTGGGGCAGAAAATGTTTATTAGTGCTCATCGTACTGTAATGGAGGGAAGGAGTAAGTATATGGCATGCCCCGTATAGCAGCAGCAAATGTCAACGGTTGAATACACCCTCCGGACCTGTTATGCTCTACACAGAAGGATGCCTCCCACGCTGTGAGTTTGCAAACCCCTTTCCCTGAATTGCAATTCGTTCCCCAGTCAAGATTAATGGAATCACATCCCATTTAGTTGATGAAGACATTAGAGGAAAACAAAATAAAGGAATTTTGTCATTTTGCTTTTAAGCTTTTACACTGCTGTCACATACCAAAGGAACTGTCCAAACTCCACTCTTGACCCTTGACTCTACACTAGTCTTGATTATTGTGCATGCTCAGCATGGATGATAAAATGCTCACCTATTTGATAGACTGCTGAAACAGAAATGAAAATCAGGCTGTACAAACATGCCTTTAAATACGTGCCTGTCTTCGTATCAGCACCAGCTCAGAGTAACAGAAGAGAGGGACAAAGAGTATCCTGCAGGCAGAGAGAAGAGACTTGAGCTACTTCACATGGGCGAAAGAGTTACTCAGTGAATTAATGTTCCTTGTGGAATGGACTCGGGCACTTAGGGAAATCTAGTACCAGACGATCATTTTTTTTATCCTTGAATACTTCCTTACAGCTGGTGCACGTGAAAAAAGTTTTGCTCTCTATAGAGCAAACCTCTCATAACACTGACTTTGGCTGTTATTAGACACTAAGCAGATGAACAGCACAGACAAGGTTCAGCAGGTAGAACATTCAGTGTGCCTGCCCCTTACTACATTTGCTGTTGTTACAGGCTTGAGTGAAAGAGTCAGAGATTAAACTGGAGAAGCTTAGTGATGATCTCCAGCTAGTCCCTCTTGCTGTGACCGGCTAGTCCTCTAGAGCTCAAATATTAATATTTTGTCCATATCATTTTAAATGTCCGAAACAAGAGGTGCCACAGTGTCTGGACTTCTTGTGAGAACACTGAATTGCAGTGAGATGAGTCTGACCAGACAGATAAGAGTGCTTTTCCTAATCATGTAAATCACACTCTTTTTGGCTTACACAAGAACAAGAGAGGACACTTCAGCTACTCATTCATGAAGACTTTCCCAGTTGGTTGAAAAGTGCTTGCACTGAGAGGCCTAAAACAAATTAGCAAACTGAAATGACACATCAAAATCCCCCCACTTCTAGCAGTTTTCCCTGCTGCCATACCACACTGTAAACTTCACTGTAATTTGCTGTCCACTAACCACACAAACTGTCTTTCAGTTATTAACTTTCTCCCTTGTTGCATTTGTTTCATATTATCGTGTTCTCTCACGCTTAAGTGTTTCATTACTTTCTATTATTCCTCAACTCGCCTGTGTCTTCTGGAGATTCCCCACTTTTTTCTCTGTATTTTTCTTCGGTCTGTGAGCTGAGAAAAGCAGCCTTTGGCATCCACTCCTCTAGCAGTGGAAGGGATACGGAGCAGATCCTGTACCTTCCTGCCTTCAGCAGTCTTCGTAGATCTACAGTTTAGTCTTGATTTTTAGCAAATCTTGCTTTACTCACGTCACTTGTTCCTGCATGAATGGCGTTTATTCTCCTGGAATGCTCCAGGTTACTCTGTCAAACCATCTTCCTGCATTTTCTCTCATTACACAGGACACAGCATAGCAACCCAGTTTTCCCGTCTCTGAAATCAGTGTGACTTGTCTCCTCTGGTTTTGTGGAAACTCCCTCACAGTGCTTTCTTCATGGCCACTGGATGAGCCAGTCTATTCCTCCTCCCACTCAAAGGCAGAAAAACTTCTGTGGGCAACTATAGAAAAAGGAAACTCCCAGTGTTTCCTCTTTGCATTTGTTGGTTGGCTGTGCGGTGTATGGACTTGAACTGGCATGCATCAGGCTCTGCCTCCTGTATTTTTTCCCAGTTCTTACTAATCAAAACCACTTTGTTGTCTTTTCAAAGCAGAACACAAAATTGTTTCTCTGCTGTCCTACTGGAGAAAGGAGCAGTACTCAGAGGTATTATGGAAGTGCTGACAGCTTGTTCAGTCCTATGCAAGAGGCAGAACAAAGGCAGTCCCTGCCCTAGAGAGCTTCCAAACATTGCTTAATATCTCCTTTTGATCCTGCCCTAAATGTTCCTGAACTGACTCTGATTTTCAGGTGTTCTCCTCATCTCCTGGAATTTCTGTGTTGAAGCTCTGTTCACCAAAATTTCTTCTGGGAATCCGAACATTTATTGCTTTGCTTGTGCAACGCTTTGAGCCATGGCTGAGGGGATCTATATCTTGAAACCACAGTGAGCTATGCCTGCAGAAATGGATCGCATTGGTGTACCTCGGTGTCCCTTTTGCACTGGGTTGCATCCAGCCAAAGCAGCTTCAGATGCTGCAAAGGCTGCCAAACCTGCTCAGGGAAGTAGGTAAACACTCCTTAACTTGTGCTGAGCTCCCTAGTGCTCTGGTTTTATCACCAGCAGTGCCTGAGTTAGCAAAGCTAAAGCTAGCTGGCACATCCTTACAAAACCCAGAAATCACAGCAATGAGCACATGCATATTCTGCTAGTCACCAGCCATTTAAATATGCCTTAATTACACCCCTTGTTATGCAGAGGCCCCATGTAACTCCTGCTTTTCATTAAGCCTCCACCAGAGGCGCATAGGGTTAAATACGCAGCCTCAGTAGCAAAATCCTGCTTGCTTCCAGTATGACCAAGCATTCATTTCCACTCACTCACCTTTCTGAGTAAGATGTCTGTAGCTGCTCCTGTCATCCCTCTGGGATAACACCTGCTTCTTTGTTTCTCTTCCTGTTCTCTGTTCTTGTTTCTTTAGTCACAGGCCTTCATAGATGCTGTTCCACCTGTTCAGCCCTGGCAAGCCCTCAGCCAGTTTCAAAGATTCACAGGCTGGTGAAATCCTGCTTGCTAGTGGATTATTTTTTTTTTATCCTACTCCAGCTCAGACGCAGTATCTGTAGGAATGCTGATGCAATTAGGACGGGCAGAGGTTGGAGAACATCACTAAAAGCTTCTTGTTCTGTGGACATGCAAGATGCAGCCATCCTGGAATCACAGATACCATAACGCCATCATAAATGAAGCCCAAATCTCCCCAGGCAGTTGTCCAAGCTCCCGGAGAAAGTGGTAGATACTACTTCTGGCTCCTGTCTTCTGGCAATAGGCAAGCAGATCTCCCCTGGCAATCCCTACTCCTCTTGGTACTCAGGAGAGAGATTGCAATGCAATGCTTGGTAGCAATTCAGTGGGGTTAATCAATCCAGTAACTTCAGGCTTTCCTATTGGGAACTAGAACAGATGTCAACAAGAGGAAAAGGTACTACAGGATGGCAACTAGGAAGGAGGGGAATGAAGAAACCGGGAACAAACTGCGCAAGGGCAAAACAGTCATTAACAAATCAGTAACTGAAACTAGCTATTACCTAAGTGGCTGTGTCAGCTGTCATACCTCTTTAGATGGATGCTTTTTGGGTTAAATTCAGGTGCAATACTATATTTTCCATCAGCAGCCTCAGAAGGGTTCCTTCACCTTCTCATAGAACAGCTCTATCCATGCCCGAGTCGGTAATTGCAAAGTCATAGCCCCGATGCCCCAACGGCAAACATATCAACAGCTCTATACAGCCTACCAGTGCTGAAAACTTTAAAAAGCATAGTAATAATCCTCTGAATGCAGGTAAACCCTCAGGGAAGGAGCATTGTGGCTGAAGAGAAGACCTGGCTTTTAAAAAGAGATAATTTTGTAACCTTTAAATGATGCCAAAGGTGATCCAAAATGCTAGGCCGATGTAAGGATTGCACAGATGACTTATTTTTGATTCATTCAAACTTGCAGAAGATTATCTGGGAGACCCATGAATGTCCCTGTTCTCTGGGTCTGTTTGCTCTGATGCTAGGGGTGTGCTTATTCATGTGGAAAGCACCGTACTTAGCCAGTAAGCCCTAAGATTCTCTATTAATCACTTGTTTTTCATTTTTTTCATGCCCGGGAAAGCTTTACTAGCCAATCAAAGAGTACAAACGCTGCCATGTGACTTCCATGACCCGTACCTCACCATGAGTAATGTGGAGTGAATAGTCCACCTGAACAGCACAAATATTCCTGGTCTGACCTGTCTGTTGAGCACTAACAGAAACCCTCCACAGAAGTCCCCAAGCAACCCCTAAAAGTTAGATCAGGAATGGTTTGTAACCAAAAGGAGCTAAACTGGCCTAGTGATGTTTTCTCACTGAATTTACCCCATCAGCACATATAAAACCCACATAAAGGCAGAAGTCTACAAACTCTTCACAACCGTTTGCTCAAAGTCCATATCCTGTTTGCTGGAGGGTCCCTGCTTGCCGAGGAGATTTCTGTCCAGTCTCTAGCACATTTAAAACAAACAAACAAACAAACAAACAAACAAACCCCCAGCCACAATGAAAAACAAATGCAACCAGAAGATATTCAATTCTCCCTATGCACCAGAACCACAAAAGCAATAGCAATAAATACAAAACTCCACCCACAGACAAGGGTAGAGTCTGCCACAACACGGACAAAGAAATACCAACTTGAAAGCCTTAAACTCTTGAACTTTTCTCTTCTCTTGCTGTGCAATCTTGGGCAAATCTTTCTGCCTCTCTCTCTCTGTTGCTTCATCTCTGAAACAGACATAATGACACTTTGCAGCATTGTTGAGAGGGTTAATTGGTGTTTGTGTAAAGCTTTGGTGATGTAAGCTGCCATGTAAGCATGATGATGACTATTGCTTTGATACTGCTTGTTAATTGCAACAGGATGGGTTGTAGTTATGCTACAGTATTTAAAAATACATTTTTAAGAGATATTCCTAGATCTCATCTGATATTTTATGATCAGTACTCACTCCTGTATTAGACAAACAGGTGACAGAATTCCTTGTGCATTTAACAATCCTGCAGATACTTTACAACAATGTGCGAGGGGTGCTGCCTACATCAGATCCCATATATTTCAGCCTTTAGCTTTCAGCCTCATCAAATGAGCTCCTTGCAATGCCCATTGCTTAACATAATAGACTTTCTTCTCACTTCGTCAGCATGAGAGGATAAGATCTTGAGATTATTTTCACTTCTAGACCTATTTGTCATAAAGAGGTCTATAGATCAAGAACACTTGTAATTTGCATTTGCCATGCAGGCCATCTAATATGCCTCCAGAAGGGAATGTACATCAGGAGGGCTTATATCCTTTACCTGATATGTTTTCTGAAATTCTCTCTCCTCTTTGAGAGAATGCATTCACTCGTCATACAAGGACTGATAGTTAGGCCTACAATGCAAGTAATGGATTTTGTATGACTTAATTTTGAAAAGTGTCTTAGCATAAAATACCCTGGGTTTCCTCATTATTCCTGGCTTTTTTGACTGGACTCTTCCAGCAGGTTTTGGCAGCAAACATCAACTTCATATTCTATTCCATTAAAAACCTGAGCATTGACTTTGACTTGATAGATCAGCAGCAATTACCTGTGAAACTCTGTTCAAGACATTCCCCGCTTCACCATGCCCTGCTTTGGCACTGCAGCTAGGTTAGTTCTTTGTCAAAGAATACTGTATACTGCACAGATCTGCGTACTAAAGATTAAACACAATAGTGGAGCTACAAAGAGGGTAAGGTTGGGGTTTTTTGCTGTTGGGATGAACAAAAGCAGATTACCTTTGATCTGTCACAGACTTCAGAACATGCCCTGAGCACCCCTCAGGAGAGGACTCTCTAGGACACATTGTCATGAATATTCAGTGTAAATTGTGAAATGGAACATCATTCTGTTATTCTGGGCGTCATAGGAAATCATGCTGCCTTGCTCTTATTTCTGATAATCTGTCTGGCATATATTTATTATTAAGCTGCCCAGAGACTATGCTGGCAGACGTAAATTCTAAGCATTATTTGTACCAATAGTTCCAACAGGCTTCCCTCCTCCTCTTCAAAGGTGTGTCTTCCTGCAAGGCTGCAGCATCTCCAAAAGCTTGCATCAATAAGTGAACTGTTTATCTACACCTGAACTGATCAGAATCTGGCTGTAAAAGACTGCATGTGCTTGTACACTCTGTCTGCTCCAACCATTCTGGTAGCGTGCATGCCCATTTCTCTTCATGGACATAAAGGAAAAAACAGATCAGAAGGGGGAGTGGGAGAGCAAGAATTTACAGCTCAGGCTAAGTTTAGCAGGTACTCTGTGTTGCTTAGTAAGCTCTACAAAGGAAACATTTTATCATTGAAAGGCTCATTTCCTCCTGTAAAGGAATTTGTGTCTAACCAGAGGAAAACAAAACTCTGGTCAGCTTGGCCAGGATCTTCTTGTAGGACTAAATTAATATTTTAAACAAGTAAGAAAAAATATTTTGTCACAAAAACTTGCTATGAAATGGCAAATGATCTCTGTGAAGAATTACTATCTATAGAGATCTGTGTAGAGATTACCTGGCTTTAAAGGAAGGTCAGCAGTAATGAAACCACAGCCATTATAATGGCTTTTGAAGGCATACATCCATCTTGCAAGGTAATAGCTTAATAATGTTCTAATGCTAGGCATGCCTTACTTTGGATATAAAGAGCAATGCAATCATACAAATGTCAAATACTAAAGAAGAGCATGCGGAAGCAATGAAAGGCTCTGAGTGAAAGTGATGAACAGTAAGGAGAAACTGGTATGTCATACTATTTGTCTTTGCATCTTAAGGTGATGTCATTAGAAGGCCACTGATGGCTGCGTACCAATTATCGTTTGGGAAATATAGGATGGAGAGGTAAATGGGAATTGGATCCTGGTGATGGAGCTCCTTACCTAGTACTGGTGGAATAAATAAGGAAGAGGACTGACGTTTCCTCTTTCTGACTCAGAAACATGCCAGAATTATTTTCTAAGTAATACTATCTCCTTGTCAATCACCATAAAGGAGGTCACGCCCAACCTTAGCCAGGCAGGAGAGGAAATCAAAGGAAAAAAAGCTCTGGCTTCAGCAAGTTTATCAGGGATTTATTAGTGCTTAGGTTAAATTGCCTCTCATTTTATTTGGGTCACCTAAGGCTGTCTGATTGCCTGCTGCCTCTCCAATTCAGACAGTAGAAAATGTGAAGTAAAGCACAAAGAGTATGATGCCTGGAAATATCAATCTGGTCTACAAATGAACAACATTGATCATTATCGTAACAGCAGTGATTATGGAAAACAAAGATTATGATTCATGTTTGGCACTTGCTGATGTGGAACCTTTAGTCCAGAGAGCTCAAAATAGGTGGCACTCACCAAATGATTAAGCGTGCATGCTTCCAGTAAATCTAGATAAATAATATTATCCTTTCTTTATACTAGAAGAAAAATGGAGCTTCAAAACAATTGAATGATTTCTTCATGATCAACAATGAATCAGTGAGACTCAGGAACCATCATAGCCCTTGTCTGAAACTCAAGATAATCACCCATGTTGAAGCTATTTATGAACAAATTATGTTTCCATTAAAAAAAAATGATGAGAATCAGTTTCCTAGGGAATCAAAGGGTTTGGGGAATTCTACAAAATAATATAGTTCTACTAGATAATAATATACTATACTTCTGTAATACTATGAAACAAACATGCGCTATAGTGACAAAATGTTCACTGAAGGAAAGTTACTCAGTAAAAGCCAGTATGGTAGTTAAAGCAATAAAACCCCTCAGAAGGACAAAGAACCAAAAATAAGAAAAACAAATAACACACAATACCTCTAAATTGTCTTTTGGCCAAAGATTAAGAAAGAGCCAACTTGGCAGGACTTCATGAGAAAAACAAACCAAAACCCCTACAGCGTTTCATCCATCAATGAAATGGAACTACTTTTAGATGGGAAAGCAGCAAGATGTTTTAATACAAATGACATTGCTCATAGTTTAGACCTGGAAGTGATGCATCCCATATGCACTTGAAATCGGAAGGGAATTCAAGAAGGCAGGATATAATTACTTGAACTAAATCTGGCCAAGACATTAGCATTAATGTCCTATACTCTTATAAAAAGATCTCTGAAGGATTATTGGTCAAGGGTACTTCTTGGTTTGAATGTAAGCTCAGACAGTGGAAAACATGTGATCAGTTACAAACATGACCCTGGGACAGTGATTTAGTTTCTCAGTGTCACCGTTCTCATCTGCACATGGGTAGTTACAATTGCAGCACATTCAGATATCAGTGATGGAGATTCACTATAGATTGAACAGCAAATATCCTCCTGCCTTTAACAAGGTTCAGAATTCCAAATTTCTTTTGTTGAAAGCCCCTCCCAAAAAAGAAACAAAAAACCTCATAAAAGTTTTGCATTCCCCAAAATTAAGAAATACACTTTAAAAAGTTAAGAGTAAATACAGTTCAGCAATATTTATTAATGCTTAAACACAGTACAAAACCAAAATCCTAACTAAGGCCTTTCAGATAACAGTGTCTGGAGCACACATTTTACCTAGCACAAATGAAAAATGGCTTCACCAGCACCACTGAGCTCCTTGCAACTGTGCCTCATCTTTGGCAAACACCGACAACAGCCATGCTAATAAATGGTGCTCCCTTGCTCAATAAGAGATGTTTCTGTGGCTTCCTGAGCTAAATCACCTGTTACTCATGGGATGAATTCTTCAAGGTGATTGTTCAACTGCTACTTCTTCCTCAACAACATCCTAAATATTAATTCTTTCCTTCCCCATGGCTTTGCAAAGTTTTAGCCCCATGCCTGACTTACTTCTTCCAGCCCATTCAGATCAAGGTTGCCAGAGTCCCCTTTGTTCTGAGGCCCTTGAGTATTTTTTCCCCATTTGTTCTCTCCTTCTGCGTTCCATCCAAGCTCCTTGCCCCTCTGTCCAGCTCCGCCCTCACCTTTACTGTGCTTGGTAATCTCCACTCACATCTCTCCTACTTGGGTGTAACACTCCCAAGCCTCCTTCTTTACTGATCCCCGTGGCTTTTGCTTGCTCTGAATCTTGGTTGTATCTTTGGCAACGGAAGAAGCTGCCAGGCAGGATTTGCCCGGCACCTTCAGTTCCCTGAGGCCCCCTGTTCTAGGAGGTAGTCATGAGAGGCCACATGACACTCTTGCACTTATTCACCAGGCAATGATTTCTTTAATGCATCTTGTGCTTGTAGGCAGTAAGCTCTTCCCAGTTAGCAAATTATGCCTTTGTACATCCAAAATATTTACATGGTGCCAGTTAGCCATGGCTTTAGACAGCAAACAAAATGAATAGATCAGTAGTCTCGCTATGATACATGTCAGGGAACACATTATATGTACATGGAATGTAAGAGAGCGCATTATAACTGACTGATCTTCCAATTCCACAGGCTATAGACACTGAAAAACTAGTAAAGGGCCTAGGGGGTAGTTCTCTGTATTCAGGGCTGAAGTAAAGATTCCTGTTTTTTTCACTACTTAAGCTGAGGGACCTATCTTGGTTATCTGAAGCAGCAATGGGTTCAATGGTCAACCCATGAGGTAACTAAAGAAAAAAACCTGCCCGTTGAGTACATATGAGTTACGCAGTTAGGTTCTCTCCTGATCTCACTGTAACATGACTGTTGGTAACAGGACTTGGGGAAATTGCTTCCCCAAGGATATACCAAATGTCTTTCTGGGATACAAGAACTTTCTATTTCATCAGCATTCTCAGTGCTGAGCAGCCTTGAGGCATGGCTGTTCTTCCAAGCGTTCTCTGTCTTTCTGGACAGTCTAAACAGAGATGCTCAGCAGCCACAGCATTGCCACATTTACTGGACAAGATTACATTTGAGTACATGTGAACACTAATTAACCCTCACAACGTTCCTCGGGGTGCGTTTTCTTTCTCAAATTATTTCTTCATCCACCAAGGTCAGCCTCAAAATACTCATTTGACTGCATCCGTGGAGTACTGTATAAAGCACTGCCTTCATTTGATGGAGAAACTGAAGCAAAAGACTTACCCAAAGGCACCCACAAATAGAACAAATTCTGATTCCTGTTATTTGTATCTGACCTGAAAATTTGCAATGCTTTTCTTACG
Source organism: Mycteria americana (assembly GCF_035582795.1). Taxonomy (NCBI): domain Eukaryota; kingdom Metazoa; phylum Chordata; class Aves; order Ciconiiformes; family Ciconiidae; genus Mycteria; species Mycteria americana. Next base: position 8,171,704 of record NC_134382.1, on the reverse strand, counting down.
ATTACAATTAAAGGAAAATTTTCTGCAGTGTGAAAGTCAGACAGCTATGTATTTTTAAAGAATAATACAAAAGGTCTGTGTTCACAAGCACACAAAGATGTTTTCATGTCCTGTAACCACCCATGTGATCCTGCTGAGGGGCCCATATCAAATTAAAAAACCAACTCCAACCTTTATGAGATAGTGAACTGCCTCACTTGTCTCTGTCCTGGAGTTAGTCACTTTCCAAGTTAATTTAGCAGTATGTACTGATTTACTTGGTGCACTTAATGATTTAAGAACATAAATTTGGAACTTCTAGCTACTTCCCAAGCCCAGGTTTAAAATATGCCTTCAAGACATGATAGCAGTACAGAGAGAGGAAATTCTATAATGTGATGCATTTGCATGTTGGAAAACAACTGGGAAGAAAGAAACTACTCTGAAAGAGAAGTCTCATTCTATGCTATCATTAGTGTTGAGCATAACATAGCAGAGAGATGAATGGACTGTTAATGACAACACACTCGTGCATGAAATACTTTGGGGTTGGGGAACATTAGAGAGAATGACAGAGGTATAAATATGAGCTCTGGAATCCCTTCAGCATTCTGGGGCCTTTATTACAGTCTCCAGGTTCACGTTTCACACATTTCCAGACTTAGACGACTTAGTAGGAATTCCAGTGTAAACACAAAAAAAGACAAAATGGTGTGGCAGAGGAAAAAAAAAAAGGTAATTGTCCTCAGGTCAAAGGGTATAAAACTAGGTATGTATTATATTGCATGAGTTGCCATGGGGAATTTATTAGGTGAAATACATGTAGGCTAATACAGCATTCTAATAATACCTTGTGTTTATACAGTGCTTTTCATCTTGAAGTATAACAATAATTTATTATGAAGAGTTCCTTCTCTTCTGCAAAACCTTCAAGCATTTGCAAACTGTGAGCTCAGATTAGATATAAGGATGAGCGAGTGTAAGAGATAAAACAAAACAGATCAACTGTTACTTCTTTTTTGAAGCAAACCGTTTTTTCCTTGAAGCATTTCACGGCACCAAAATCAAAACAGTTCAAAGAAAAGGGTACGGTTTGATAAACTTCACTAACTCAAGAAGTTTTGATGTGGCCAGAGATGGGACATGTGAACAGTTTGTGTATGAAAGGTCCTGTTATTGTGATTGAAGTCTGAAGTAATCATGGAAAATATTAGACCTTTGAGATGAAACTACCATGAAATTAAAATTTTGACACTCCTCAGCAAACTGAGAATATTTTTGTTTGGTTAGTTTCTCTCTTCATGATTTCACATTTGCTTTTTTTTTCTCTAATCGCTGTCATTTTCCTACTTCCAGAAAAATATTTCTTGTCCATATTTGAAGCTTATGTAACAAAAGCTGTTACATCTCAGTGGGGTTCCGTAAGTCCAAACATCATTTCCGTTTGCTGCACAACTGTAGCTCTCCTGGGGTCTAATACAACAGTCACTTTGCATCAACAACCCCGCCTCAGTGCTCAGGACACAAAGGAAAACTACCTTGCTCCCACTAAAACCGACATATTCTACGAGGACACAATATTTTGCAATCCCCAGTTTGTAAAAACAAAGTGAAATTTAAACTGTACAGGCGGTTTCAAATTTGGTTTTCGCCCATAGGTACTGACATCCCAGCCATTCCCGCCCCCCCCCCCCCTTCTTGCTGTTGATTAACCTCCACAAACCCATTACAGGGAGCCAGGTCTGGACGACAGCCTACGCTACTCTGGCAACAAACAGAACGAAGAGCTTAAAAAGTATGTGGGCTACCACTGCCCTCTATTGGGCACCGGTGCAGGAGTGCTGAAGCAAGCGGAGAGCCGTGGGAACAGCAGGACCTATCCACATGGGAGATGCCTGCATCTTTTGGAACAGCAAGAAAAATTCTGACCTTTATTGCAGTCACGCAGTCCCGTCCCTGAGTCTGTTGCAAACTCTTTGGGCAATTCAATCATTTTCTTTTCTGCCTTTTCGTTTCACCTTAGGCAATAAAGAAAGGTTATTAGCCCAGCGACAGAGGTACGCCTTCCCTTAAACTAGTACCTGCGCTAATAGTTAATGAATACAATACAGCAGGTATGCTCTGCACCTAGAGCACTAAACACAGATGTATAAACCAGGAGCCAACCTCTTCCTTATGTTTTTTTTTTAAATTAAATCTTGGATAATCAAACCGCATGAATTCCCTTTCACAAACATTATCTGGGTTGCAAATATCAAGAAAAGCATTGGAAGGGAGTGAGCGAAAAATTCCTCTCAACTGGGATACAATTCGGTACATAGGTGAGAACCGAAATGTCAAATCATTAAATGTTAGCCACAAATAGGTTATTTCTCAGTCTTTTGAAGAGGAATTTTTAATTGTTTGGTGATTTTTGTGTTTGAACAAATACAATAGGAAATACAAGTATTCAGATTCAATACAGCTGAAACTCAGTCTTGAGCTGGACTCAGATCACCACAGAGAACAGATTAGCGTAACCCGGAGAATAAAGGCTGAGGTGAAATCTTTAGAAAAGGACCATTGCGACTGACATCTGCTCAATCCTGCCTTGCACAAAGTGGCACGTAGATATGATTTCAGTGTAACTTACTTAACATGCTTATTGTGCCAAGAATGACGTTAAGGCCAGGTGGAATTTTGTGTTTTACAAAACACTTCACAATGCCCATCTTGTTGAAATGTTTAATCTTATAAGCGTAGGCATCTCACATGATCCCTTAAGGGAAAGGGCTGTGTGCAATTGTGCTAGACGGTGAGCTAAGGATCGAAGACATCAGAGAACTCTGTGTTCCCTTCAATGGAACAAGATTTTGCAGCATTTTCTCGTAAGATGGTCTGGATATGTGATCTTAAATGAAGAGTGAACAGACACTACATCTTCCTGTCACATTTGGCCTCCTAACTGTAACGGAGTGACTTGCTTTACTCTTCTTGGAAGCAACAAATGCACCAATATGACACAAAATTATTTGCTGTATTTTTATGGGCCTACGGGTGGAATCCTGCAACAAAAAATACTGCCTGCGTACTGAACAACTGAAAACGAGTTTGGATTGATCCATTTTATGCACACTGGGAATCTGAAGAAAAGATTCAGGAGACTTACAGCAAAAAAACACGTACAAACCAATTCTTTTTCAGGAAAGGAAAAAACCTGACAACCCCGAGATCCCTCCCAAATATAATCCTCTATAAAGTTGTAATAATTGACTGGTGATGTCAAAGTACACCGGACTTCGGTTATCACTCTTTCTTTCCTCGCAGTTGACTTTCTGCCTCGACGACATGACCGTTCACGTATGCTTTCCTGACGGCGAGGCCTGCCCATCACCCCCGCGGGGCCTGGAACCAGCCTCATCCACGGCAAAGGCCCCGAAGCCCGGGGCAGCCCCAAGCCGGGGGCAGGCCGCAGCCCCGGGGCCCTGCAGCACAGGAAACCCGGCAGCTTTAGGCCACCAGGTCCCCAGAGCACCGGGCAGGCGGGGCCGCCCCTGCCCCTACTCCGCTGCCTCCCCAGCCGAGGCGCTGGGGCGCGCTCGGCCCCTCAGCAGCTCCCAGGCCGCCATCGCGGGGGCCCGAAGCGGAAGTCAGCTGAGCTGTGGGTGACGCAGCCGCGCCCCGGAAGCGGGGCGGCTCCTTCCCGGAAGGAGACGCCAGCACTGCGTTGGCTCCGCCTTGCCGGGCCGCCATCTTGGCTGGGAGCCGCGGTCGCACCGCACCGGGGAGGCGTGGGGGTCGCGGCCCTGCCCTGCCCGCTTTCTCTTGTGGCTTTCCCTTCCTTTCTCCCTTCGTCCCTCCTTCCCTTCCTCGCTTGGCCTCCGGCTGCGGGCAGGTGGGGCGTCCCGGCGGTGGAGGGGCCTGCTCTAGCAGGGAGAGGTGAGTGGGGCCTGGGCCGGCGGGGCGAGCCCAGGAGGGAGCTCCAGGAGCAGCGGGGGCTCAACTGGCTGTCTCCCTCCCTCTGTCTCTCCCTTCCCCGGGCCGGTGGGGCCCGTGTCGGGCAGCCGGCTCGCTGTAGGCCGTGAGCTCCCCGGTTGTCCTCTTGCTGCTTCGGTTCTTCCAGTCGCTGCCCGTGTCCTCAGGCGCGGAGCGGCCGCCGTTGGGGGCCGGGGACCTGGGGTGCCCTTGCGTTAGTCCCCTGAGCCACCCTGCCGGGCTGGGAGCAGGGCTTGGGCGCATCACGTTGCTGATGCTTGGCTGTCTAAAGACTGGCGGGTTGCTTTCTTGCTTGTTTCTGGTAAATGGTATTGTCGAGGTGGGGAAAACCGGTTTGCGGTCGTAGCTTCTGTAAAAGTTGCTGTTTGTTCTCTGCGTTTAAGATAGAAATGTTCTTTCAGATAAGGCTTTGAGGGATGTTAAAATCCTAATAACTATACTTGGTGCTGTGAAGTATTTCAGGGTATTTTTGCAGCCCATAGTGAGGGGCGCTATTGCAAGACTAGAACAAATAATTGTGTTAAATTAAGAAGACACAATTTATGTTTTAAAGTCAAAACTGACTTCTTTAGAGAAAAATTTTTAATTTTATGATTTCAAGAGGCGCGACTTAAAAACATGTGTGACTTCAAGAAAAAATACTGTATGTTTCAAACAATGATTTACAGTAATTCCGGCAAAAGCAAGGTTAAACGCGTTTATTTTGAGTAGGGTTTGAATATTTGACCACATACAATTGTTGCTTGTGGCTTAAATATTATTTCTTTAATAAATTGTACTTGGCTCTCTGTTTGATATAAAGGAATTGAAAAGTTATGTTAAATGCCTATAACCCTTTCACGTCAAATGCTGCTATCATATTGCAAGCATTGTTTTAGCTCTTTACATAAGCTGTTTGTAAAATCTTTCGGTTTTCTTCTTGCTTGAATTTCCATGTATAAAGTTAAGTAACTTGTGAAATTTCTCGGGGCGGGGGGGTGTGGTGTGTGTGAATTAAATGGCAGTTGTTAATTGGTTTGTGTTCTGTAGGTGCATTGTAAGGGCTAATGCTTTCTTTGTCTTGTAAGCAGCATGGAATTTCCTTTCTTCACACTGACTTGTCTCATTTTGGATGAGGTCTTTGTTTATCTGGAAAAGAATAATCTGGCTCAGAATTTCCCTTCTGTAAATTCAACTGACTCTTAGGCAGCAGATTTAATTTAAAATCCTTCATCTCAAAGTCAGCAATAAGGTTATTGTGGGTTTTTTTTGTTTGTTATTTATTTCAAATAACTGGATGTGTAGAAACTAAAAGCGAATTTAAATCATGGGCAAATTTACATAATAGTTATTCAAATTGAATAGGGAAATGAATTACGCAAAAATACTAACCCCTTTAAAACAGTGTCATTATGATGTGTGTTCAGTCTAAACACAGGACTGGTTATTAAGAGTTCAAGTGGGTTCTATAGTGCAGCACATTTTCATGATAGCAGTTCACTGTGATGTTTAAACAGCAGTGTTCTGGAAGGAGTATTTTGCCATTTTGGCAATATACAGAGTCTCCTGGGAGTGTGTTAGTTGGTTAAGATTTTGCATGTTTCTTGCCACTTAAAAGTTACGGTAATTTAATTTATATTTTTAAAAAATACTCTGAAAAGTAGATTTTGCAAAAATCTGGAGCTGTGTTCAATGAATTGCAGTAGCTCTGTGTCTGTTGAGATTGTATTGAGATTGTGTTTATATATTTTTTTTTAAAAACTAGATGAGCAACAACAGTAATAAGAGAGCACCAACGACAGCAACACAGAGACTTAAACAAGACTACCTTCGAATTAAGAAAGATCCAGTGCCTTATATCTGTGCAGAGCCCCTCCCATCTAATATTCTTGAATGGTAAGAATTAGAATGAACTGTTCATGCACTTGTGGAGAGAACAAGATTTTCCAGGTCATCAAGTCTTGACTCCCTCACTCCTACAGATTATATGGGATTCTTGGTTTTGGGAGGTGGAGTATGAAACTTTTGCTGAAGTGATATTGATCTTCTTTTTTCTAGAGAAATTGATGTCTGATTGTGTGATGGTTTTCATACTGTTTACATTTCCTTCTTTGTCTTAGGCACTATGTTGTACGAGGACCTGAAATGACTCCCTATGAAGGTAAAAGTTAGCATGTAGCAAAAGCGTGCATGTACTTTATGTTGTGATTGGCATGCCTGAGTAATTGCATGCCTGTTTGAATGGGCAAAATATAACTACTGTAAATAGCTCTAAAAACTGTTAGTGCAGTTCCAAAGCTGTCTGTGACTTGTGTGATAGCTTGTTGAAAAGAGGTAGTGGTACCGCTGTCTATTAGTAATTTTTCTGTTATCAAGGATTGTAACAAAACCACATTTAGGTCAAACTGAAGACAGATAACTTCCATTTAAGTAATTACTAAAGGTCTTGGAGCAGATAACTCAGTTTAGATGCAACAGTCAAAGATTATTTCAAATCATCCCATTTTGTTACCACATAAATGTTCTCAGTGAACTGAGACGAACATTCTCTGTATGAATTTCTCTGGAGAAAGTGAGGAACGTAAAAGCCTTATTAATTTGCTGTAGTCACATATTTCACAATGTCTTCTGGAGCCTCTCGCAAAACGCTTTTTGAAATTGGAAACTTCGTATAATTGTATTTGTAGTTACCTGTGATTCTGGAAAACTAACCTGTTTGTATTGTATTACAATACACCTTGGCTGGTTTTCCTTAGAAGTATTATGGGCTTGACAACAGAAAGTTTGTAATATGCATGTGAGAGAATTGCCTCCAAAGTAAATCTATGGCAGGTGTGAATCATTATTCCTGTGTTTTAGAGGCACAAGATGATGAGCTTGATCTCTTTAGTGTGAGGGGGAGAAGGAGACAAGTAAAGGGTTTTATTTGGCCCATTTTGAGTAGCAGCTTAGGACTTCATCTTCATGCAAAATAAGTAATTCATCTCTTTATGTAATGCAGGTGGCTATTATCATGGGAAACTAATATTCCCCAGGGAATTTCCTTTTAAACCTCCTAGTATTTATATGATTACACCTAATGGAAGGTTTAAGTGTAATACAAGGTAAGGAATTTCTTCTAACACTTGAGCAATTAACACCATTTTAGCAATGTGTATGATGTGTAATAATTTTAATGGCAAAAATAAAACACACTGCCTGTCTGATCCTTTTGAAGGTTGTGTCTTTCAATCACTGATTTCCACCCGGATACGTGGAATCCAGCTTGGTCAGTCTCGACGATCTTGACGGGCCTTCTTAGTTTTATGGTGGAAAAGGGCCCCACATTGGGCAGCATAGAGACGTCAGAGTTCACAGTAAGCTCCAGACTGTGTGATGTACCTTTTGTCAGCTTAGGGAATGTTGAGCATGACCTCAAAGTTAAACAACAGTGGCAGCTGGCATTTTGATATCTCGGAAATGAGTATGTTGTTGCCCCCTACAGATGATGGGCAGATGAATCAAGTCAATTTTAGGTAGTGTGGGGATGGGGAGAGGATTTCTTGGAGAACTTAAAATCCCTTTTAGTAAACAGTATGGTTAGGACTTTTGCCTGCCTTCCTTCCTCTTGAAGTGTCTGCCAAGCAGGCACGCTAGTACAGAACACTAATCCCATAAGATGAAGAATTGACAACATAACTTATGTCTAGAAGTGTCTGTTGTAGTGAATAATGTTCACAAGTATGAAGCTGTAAATGTTAGAAACTAGTTGGCTAGTGGTTTGCACCATTCCTGTGGGAAATAATCAGATGTTGAATTAAAGTATATTAACTTCGTTTACATGCAGCTGCTGATAATTTTTCTTTCCTCCACAGAAAAGACAGCTCGCTGCACAAAGCTTAGCATTTAATTTAAAAGATAAAGTCTTCTGTGAGCTCTTCCCTGAAGTAGTGGAGGTAAGGGCATTCATGTGTGGAATAATCTGGTTTTCTGCAGTTTTTCAACTTCCCTGTGTAGATCTCTAAACTAATGGTTTAGGACTTTTCCCAGACAGTAGCTACTTTTGTCAATCTTGGAAGCCTTTTGAAAGGCGCTTTTGCTACGTGTAAGAATTAAAAACTTGAATCTTGAAATGGAATTGTTTTTCTGCTGCACAAAAATCAATTGTGTAGAGAATCAAATATGTGTATTTAGGATTGATATCATAGCCTTGACTGAGCTGTACATGCAGCAGACATGGTTACAGTTCCAATATTTTAGAATTGTATACTGTGTTTTCCTGAGTTGGGTGGGGCTGATCTTTGTATATCTGGACTTGGTCTGTCAATATCCTAGACTTTTTTTTTCTTCATTCTCCTTTAAGATCAGAGACTGTTATATTCTTCCTGCTTAACTTCTGAGAATGGGTTATACCTTTTTAGGGTATGTAGCTTCCTTGCACAACACTACCCTTGTAGGTGTGTTGATACACAGTTTATATCGTCATGTATAGGTAACAGCTGAAGGATGTAGAAATTTCCTTTGTGTAAGGTTCTGAAAATGATTACCCTTCAGCCAGACAACAGTTTTATAGATGGTTTAGGTTTAAGAAAGAAAGAAAAAAAGAGAAAAAGTAGCTCTCTTCATTTAGACCTCTGGGATTCTCTAGCCAATTTCCACTGGTGGTACTTGGTTCTAAAAGGTCTCACCTGTTAACGAAGGAAGGATGCTCCTTTCTTCACTTCTGTCTCCAGATGGTTCCTTCCCTGTAACTTCTTAGTGAAGGAATTCAGTTCTTTCAGCCTGCTGTTGAGAGTTAATATTCTGCATACCGTATGAAGGGGAACAGTTTTCTGTTATGGACTCACAGACTCTGGAGTTATAATATTATAACGTTGATGCTCATTGTAATTTGGAATTCTAGACATAAAATTTATTTTGTCAGGCAAATTGTTTTGGATTGTACAAATTTCACCAAATTGCAAGTCTTAATTATTGCACAAAGAATATACGCTGTAGAAGAGTAGGGAAGATACATATAAGAGCCTTTTTCCAGCTGTTTTCTTAAGCATGAGAGGTGTGTGTTTTTGTTAGAGATAACTGGAGGTCATAAACATACGCGCCCAGCTAGTGAAGTAAACATTGTCCACAGACAGAAATGGCCTTTCTGGGCAGAGTAAGCAAGTGCTTATGCAACCTCAGGTTTGATTCATCTATTATGATTATTATTATTATATATAATTATTATAGAATAATAATCTGTTATTATTCTTAAAGGTATTCACAAAGCTCTAGTTTGAAAACCATTCTCCCTCTTTGTGTCCATTTGGGACAGCCTTCTGGGAAAAGTTAACTTTTATCTCCGTTTCCTTTCTTCCTCATGCAGATATAAATCTGAACTGAAGGTTTTAATTGCGTTTTCTTATCAGTTACAAGAATGCCAGAGAATCAGAAATACTTTCTACAGTACTGTTTTGCCAGTACCTAAATCATCAGGAAACTCTGAAGACAATAATAAACAACTGCTCTTGTGTTCCAAGTACAGGCAGATTCTTAACATGTAATAGTTACCGTCCTAATCCTTCTAAGCTTCTATGATTGCTTTCTTCATTTTTTTTAATGTCCTGTGTTCAAAACAAGCTGGACATGCAAGACTTTTGATGCAAGAATTTCTGATTTCTGAAAGAAGGCTTCTCAGAAAATCTATATGTGAACTAAAAATAAACTTGGCCAAATGATTGTTAGTGTCAACTACTGAAGTAGGTCGCTTTGGAAGAAGTTGGGGAGACTGTACAAATGTATGTAATGCAGTTAATTTGGTTTAAAAGACCTACAATATAAAGAAGTGTACCATATCCTTTTCGTAAAGTTATGTAAGAATTTGGGTTCTGAAATCTTTTCAAAACACCCAAGAGCTTCACCGCTTTTACTTCCAGCTATTCAGTTTTCTTTTTTTCTTTCTCCAGGAGATTAAACAAAAACAGAAAGCACAAGAAGAGCTCAATAACAGACCTCCATCCCTCCCTTTACCAGATGTTGTCCCTGATGGGGAAGCACACTACGGTCAGAATGGAATACCCCTTCTTAATGGGCATGTACCATTGGCACCTGCCAATCATCCAGGTCTCCAACAGGCCAATCGTAACCATGGACTTTTAGGCGGAGCTTTGGCGAACTTGTTTGTTATAGTTGGTTTTGCAGCCTTTGCCTACACAGTCAAGTATGTACTGAGAAGCATAGCGCAAGAATGAGGATGATAAAAGAAATCCAAGACCAAATTAGTGGTAGTTGCAGAATGAGTGGGACTCTTTGGGCATCTGACTCTGACACTGGGATAAATATTTGTTTTACCAAATTGCAGGTAAAACATTGGTTGGCTCATGGGTTATGTTTGGGAAATGGAGTAGTTTCGATTAGTCAGAAAACTAAAAGAAGTTCTGCTCGCAGATCCTCTTGTCCTCGCTACTATCTCGTAGTGGCTCACAAACAAGTCAAAGCATTATTGATGAGACGCTAACATTTCTAGTGCTTTGATTTTTATAGCAGTTCTCCATCTGTTATTTGAAATTTGAAAATCTTAAGCAAATAAGGCTTTTTACTTCATTGAACAATTTTTAAAATTTCACAATTTATGCATATCGTATTTTATTTTCATTAGGGAAGAGCCTGTACGGGTGTTGAAATGATTCAAGTAGAAATTTCATGTGGACTTGGTAAGGGTTTGGTTAATGTGAACATTGATCCTACAGAAGATTGCTGGTTTCCTTTTTAAAATAGAATGAACATCACTGCATATCTAGTCAGTAGTGATTAGATGAGTGGGAAAATAACACTGTATGTGTTAAATGTGTTGTCTAAATTGTCACAATGTAATTGAAGGTTTTATTTGGGCTACAAGAAGTGCAGTTGTTGGCCTTTAGGAATGATTAGCAAGAAAAAGCATTTGAATCAGTCTTTAGTGGGGATACCCATATCCAGTATTGTTTTGGATTTATTCACTCACAGATTTCCATTTTGGGAGATGTTATATTTGAAAGCTGTAATACTTAATTTTGATCACAAGGTGCCACTCTTGGAAAAAATAATAAAACTGCACACACCAATGGAGAGTTGATTGTGTATTCAGAAAATCTTCTCTGGATTTCTTGGGCTTTGGTAAATGAAGTAACCCTAGCCATTGTGAAGATAAAAAGACAAATGAGTCTGAATAACAAACCGGCTTCTTCAGAGTCAACTAAATTAATCTGAAGTGTCACTAGCTGAAGTAAACCCTTAAAATGAGTTCCATTGCTTACTTGAAGATTTGCATAAACTTAAAAAAACCAGCACCAAAAGCTAAAACCCAAACCCTTCTAATTCATCTGAGATTCTAGAGGCTTTTTGCTTTAAGGTGTAAGTTCATCACTGTTCCCCTTCAGATGATTGATGACTGAAATACCGATGTTTGTTCATGGGATTACAGCACTGTGGATAAACACTAAAGCTCCTAGGGTAGTTCAAAAGTCTGAAATTACTTTGTTAATTGAGTTTGCTTGGTTCCCCCCCCCCCCCCCGCTTAGTTTTATCCAAATACTTTGTTTCATCAGAGGCAGACTTACTGTGCCTTTCATAATTGACAGCGATGCCTAGTCATCTGGGGAAGAACGCACTCACTGTTAATGGTACACCAAAATGTCAAAGGTGATAGGAGGGTAAAAAGCTCTGCATCTAACTGCATAGTCTTATTTTAAATATTGTGAAGAGCCCAAATAAATATTACCTCATGTATCTAAGAATTTTTTTGAAACTGTTTTATTTTCCCTTTCAGATTTGTTCTCTCTCTCTGCTTCTCCTTGGTATCTTGATTGTAAGCAAAAATGTATTGTTAACCCATGAGCCGTGCAGCTTAGAGCATCAATAAATGTGACCAATTCTCTGCAATAGATAGGAATTATCAAAACTAGCAGAACAGCTCTATACTAAAGAAATCTTAAAGCAGTTCTTACTGAGGTAAGGAAGGGAAGGAGGAGATGGGGGGGTGTGGGAATGTAATTTGGAAAAGGCTGGATTTTAAAATGTATTTATAAATCTTTGATTTTTTTATTTTGTGGTTTTACCAAATCTTACAACTATTTTTTAATTTACCTCTCGTATGTGCTTAATAAGCTCTTGTAAAAAGAGAAGCACCAGTTGTATCTATCTAGAAACAATTATGTTCTGTCAGTCTGGGGGTGTGCTGTCTTTCCTGCAGTGATAGGATTTTCAAGATGGCTTGTCAGGCTGGTATTTTTTTCTCAAAGCAGATGGACCTGTAGCTGAGGCTGTACTGCCTCATAGATCTTAGTATCATTCAAACATGTTTGTGTTCTTGCAATGCCTTTTATTACCATTGACATCGCCTGCGGACAGAAGCTTATAATAGGTTTCTATGTTTATCATCTTACCTTCTGGAAGTTATTTTGTCCGCATAAATGAAGGCAAAGGCAAGGAGACCTTGGGCATGATGTGTTTACATCTTTTGTGGAATGTACCTAACCAAGGTAAAAGAACTAGTAAAATCCAGAGATGTTGAATAAAAGGCATTTTATTATGTGACAAGAAGTTGGCCTTAAGCTACACCCAAGTATTTGAAGTGCCACAATTGGAAACAAAAAAACTTTGGTTAAACCCTGGACATGCTGCATTTTTTTCTGAGGATTGGTTGTATTTAAAAAACAAAACAAAACTTCCAATTGCAGTTTCTCTTCAGTACCCTGGATTCAGAGAAAGACTTGATAGTCGTTTCAGGTGCCATTTGTTGAAAGCTAGGAGCAATAGCTGACTGAAGCCTTGCACCTATGGCTTAGAAGATTTTGTTACATCTCCTTGCTCCTTGCCTTTGGTAACGGAAGATTTATTCCCTTTTGTGTAGGTTTTACTGTTTTGTGTTTTTTTTTTTTTTAAAGCATTTATAGTAGTATGCAGTGTCTGATCTTTTGTTACCAAAGTCATTAGATGGAGTAACCCATTCTTTGCCATGCAAAAATATTATCATGCCCTGAAGCAGTGCATTACTTAATGTAATAAAACTAAAAGCTGTCCCTCAGCATGTGATATTGGAACAAATGTCTGGCCCTTCACTTTCATGCTGCAATTTCATAGATTTCTGTAAGATTGTTATACACAGGTGGTAGGGATTTTTTGCAGCTTGAATCAGAAGACATCTCAGTGGTCGCCTTTAAAGATCTCTTGATTTTTAAAATCCTGGATTTGTGTGTAGTTGTGACTTTTCTCCCCCTAAGATTTCAAGGTCATGGAAGTTAACTTCAAGCATGTACTGAGGAGTAGAAATGACTGCATTGTAAAGTTGTTTGTTCATAATAAACATTCATGATAAAATTTATACTTTCTGTGGGACTGTTTTTGGGAAAGGCATCACTGGGAAGAACTCTAACTGGATATATATGGACTAGAAAACAAAAACTATGGCAAAACTGCATCTCTCCCACCTCCAGATTTTTTTTTTTCCTCAAGTTAGTTTGGTATCCCTTACATCTGTGGTAAAACACCTCCAGGAAGACCTCGGGTAGTAACTTCTTTTAGATCTTTTGTTTGATAATGCAGTTCCTTTACAGAGAGGTATTAGTTCTGTAATGATACAAACATTGCAACTGTCATTGTAGTGTAGTACGTGTTTTCAGTACCTACTCTGAGACATGTAGGAGCCACTCTAAGATGCTGTTCTGCTGTTTTTGCCAACAGTGATGATGTCTCTGAGGAAAAAAGCAGATTGGAACCTTGCTACTAACTGAGCAGTTGCTGTTTTGAGTGCAGCTTGACTTCATTCTGCTGCTATTCCCTTAACATCTGGATAGCTAGTTCTGTGATATCAAGACAGCTTCAGTTCTGTGTAAAGCAGTAAATGTTATTAGAGGCTGTCTTCACTTTTGGCTTGTAGAATTTGATTTTGGGCTGGCATTCCAGTTATGTTTTGGATCCACACACACAGTTGTTCCTAATAGCCATTTCTTTATAACTTGATGGAAGTGAGGTTTTTTTGCTTGACTGACATCTGCCAGGGCTGAGCTATGTCCTAATTTGTTGTATGAAATGATGCATTTTCCTTAATAATGCTGGTATTTCCGCCTTTTTTTCTTACTCAGAATAATTCTCGTGCCTGGAGTTCTTCTGCACTCCATTGTTTAGACTTAGTGCTTTTCATTTTGTCACTTGCCCTGTTTCAGGTTTTTTTTAGTGCTTGTGTTAGTAAGGAGCTAGTCAGATGAGGATAGCCATGTTGCTGTATTTCGGATCCATGTAGTCATACAGGATTCTTGCTGTGAGGACATGCATTGTTCTGCCCCTACCCTAGACAAATTCTCTAAGAAAAAAAAACCCCTCCTCCTACTGCATTTGCGCAAGTACTTGGATTTGAAACTCATAATGGGTGTTGATGGTGTCTATCTAGCCAAGTATTAAATGGGAAACTCTCCCATATACAGAAGGCCAAAGAAATGAGATGCTTCTTGGCTGTCTCATGGATTCTCCTTAGACATGTAAGCAGTCAGCAAGTGCAAGCTGTCTTTTCTTCAGAAGAGCAAGCTCATAATTTGTAATTAGAAGTATTACCTTAAGCCCTGTGCTTCAAAAGGTGTTTTTGAATGTCTCTGAATAATTTCTGCTAATAACTTGTTGCTGTTAGTGGCTTATATTGCAACCCAGTCACAGGAAGATAAATAGTATACAAGATGATACCTTTTTTGCTGCCCAGCAAAGATCAGATCTTACTACTTAAAGCAGAAAAACCATGTTTTCAGTGGAAAAATTGCCTACATGCACACAAATGGGAGGCTGTTGAACACAAAGCATTCACATCTCATGTTATTGAAAAGACTTTTCTGGGCAACGAATGAGGATGATTTATTAGGGTTTACTAGGAACCTTTTATTAGTGGTAAAAGCTTTGCCCCGGCAACATTATTTCACGCCTCGGTCACACCGAAGAGCCCACTGCAAGAGAAACCTTAGGAGTGGCAGCAAATGTTTCCCCGTTTTGCCCAGCATCTCGGTGTTTCTGTGAGTTTGCCAGGAGATGGCGTTGCGATCCCGCGTGGGTCGTGAGCGAGCGGCCGGGTGGCTGTGCTGGGTGGGGAATGTGGGAAAGAGCCAAAGGGCTCCAAAACGTGGGGTGTGGGCAGCTCCGCGGGGGGATTTTGCAGAAGGCAACTGAAGTGGCCATAAGCTCTTGGTGTGTCTTCCCCAAGCTGCTGCTCTTGTCTGCTGGTGTGTTTAGGTTGGTTCTAACAGCTTTTGTATATTAACCCAATCGACAGCTTGAGTTTATATCGGATTAGCATTGGGAAATTTTAGATTTAAACCTAAGGGATCTATCACAGGAATACTCTAGACTTTTGTCTGCTATGAAGCAGGGGTGGGTGTGTGTGTCAGCGAATGGTAATGGGCCTTCTTCTGTTCTGGCTTGAAAAACATCACTATCTCTGCACCGAGGCTTAGGAGTTGTTCAATGCATCCACAATGGGCAACTCTGGGGAAAATCCTAGCTCTTGACCTTTTGCCCTTTGGATATTATTCTTAGCATAGTTAGGTAAGGTCTGTCTTGAGTAAAAGGTGGTTGCATAAGTAAAGATTGAAAGATCAAATCACAAGTTTCTTACCTGACTATTCAGTTTCCGCTCCAGCTTTACACACGCTTCTTGCAGTGTTTGCAAACACTGTATTTGGGTTCTCGCACAAAATTTTGAAATGTAAATGTGACTTCTTATAATATCTTCCCTACTTCAAAACTTTTCCTTATGCAGAATTGGTATTGTTACATTCTTAACTATTCCTGTTATTGCTGCAATGGTGCTGAGCTCAGAGAAGCAGCTATTTGTCTTTTCAGTCACTTTGAGATCCTTGGTTTGTTGTGCTATTAAGTGCAACATTGGCCTATTCCTATTTTTTTGCAAACGGGGGTTGAATGTTGTTCATGCATTGGCAAGACGCGGGTGCTTTGGAACTGGTGCAACTAGGATGTGAGAACAGCAGCAGCCAGGTGTGCAATTTTCCACAGATAATACAAATGCTGAATTGAAGGTTGGAGGAGAGATAACTGTGCTGCCACTTGTTTCAGCCCAACATAGAGAAAAGTATGCAGTTGGGAGTTAGCCACTATCAGTTTGTCCTACTGGACCATCAAGTAACTTCGCCTTGTGATTGCAAACGTAGTTAGGATTCATTTCCCCCAAATCTGAGGATATAATCTTGGGATTTGGCTCTTGGGATGGGAAAGATGTTCCCGGCAGACAGATGCAGCCTGCACCAGCAGACCAAAAAGCAATTGCCCTGTTCCAGCCTTGAATGTCATTTCTTGCCATGGTGTGTGGATCTGTCAAGCTGTTTAGCTGCAATATGACAGATTGTCCTATTAATGTGTCATCAAGTGCGCTTTTACAAATTCATGGCTTGTCTACAACTAACCTGAAAAAAGAGGCTTAAGTATGAGAAGGCGCCAAAGAAAGTTAAATATTACTAACAAATAAAGTCTGCCACGTAGTTTTGATGGAATGTGAGCTAGTTGGGGGAGGGGTGATATGCTGTTAACTATTTAGCTTCTGTGTAACTTCCCTTCTTACTCTCTTTTCTTTCCCAAACTCCATTTCTCTCAAAAGATGCTTTAAAAAAAAAATAAATCTGTATTCTGCTACTTGATTTTGCGCTCAGATTGTTCATGCCTCAGTTTCCCTGAGCTATAGTTAATAGAGCTGTTGCTCCTGATCCACCCTGGCTGCTTTTAAAGTCCAATGAAGAACTGTGCTGGCATTATTACTTGGATTACAGGAGGTGTGGTAAAGGGATTGTTAAAAGAAAGTAAATCTGTTGCTTGCTGATTGCATAAGGGACTTCAAATTATATGATCTTCAATCTTTTATCATTCTTGGACTTTCTCATGGTACAATCTCAGGTAAATTTTTGCATCGCTCTCCATATTTGTAGAAAGAGTAGGAATATTTGTTCTAGGTGGTGGGGAACTGACAAAGATTTGCAGACTGTCCAAGTACTTCAGGATCTCCCTTATGAAATGCTTGTAGGAGATGTGTAACCTTTGGTTTTCTGTTATTTTTAGTAAACAGTCCACCCTCCTGTAAAGAAATCAGAAAGCCCCCACTAAGCCAGTCTCTACTGAGAGCTAGGGGAAAATGTTGTATGAAACACAGCTAATGAGTATAAAGCAAGAGTTCTGATGTATCAACGTGTGGTGCGATGCTGAGCGCGTATTCCAAGCCACATATTTTTAGCTCTACCACACACTCAAGTACAGTTTTACAAACTTCCCAGA
The DNA here is from genome assembly GCF_035582795.1 of Mycteria americana. Taxonomy (NCBI): domain Eukaryota; kingdom Metazoa; phylum Chordata; class Aves; order Ciconiiformes; family Ciconiidae; genus Mycteria; species Mycteria americana. The sequence continues at coordinate 8,154,517 of NC_134382.1, read as the reverse complement.
AAAATGGTGATTTCTCTGAGATAATGAAGGGGAGGTACAGAATAGGGCTGAGGGGAGGGAGCAGGGAATGGGCATTGATTTAAATCTGCCTGGCACACGGGCCAGCTCCACTTATCAGTGAGTCTAATAGGAATGTGAAGAGAATAGGCTTGACAGCTCATTAGAATGTGATCCCTCCTCCTTTTTTTCTTTTTTTTTTCCCCTTTCTTGAAGTTGATGGAAACTCATTCAGGAAAGAAGTACTTATTTGCTGAGGTAAAGCAAAAGCTGAGGAGGGTTTTGCCAGTGTGCAGCTGAGGAAAGGAGCAGCGAGAAAAATCAGACGTGCTCTACACTCAGAGGTACCTGAAATCTTGCCTAGTGTGAGGGGAGATGAGGATGAAAAAGACATGAGATTCTACATCCTGACAGCTGCTTGCGGCATCGGGACTTACTGCTCATCGTCTCATTAAAGAGAAGTGAAGATAAACCCAGCTAAAGAGGGAGACAAGCTAGACTTGGGAAAACTTTATCTGCTCCTAATGGACCTAGGTACATCCTCAGATTCTTTGCTTCTCCCTGTTTCATGATATGAGAAATCTGTTTTCTCCTTAGAAGGCTGAGCACTTGGCTGAGCTGTGATGCTTTCAGCCTCTTCAGAAGAGCAGTGGCTGTAGCAACCTTGGGTTACAGTTCCCCAGCATCTTGAAAGGAAAGGATGAGGACTTGTCACTGAGGAAAGGGAAGTATCATTCAAGAGAGAATGGATGGAACATATTCAAGCCTCCTTTGAACTGAGCACAATGCTTCGAATGACAGAAAGTGAAATCTCCTGTTGAAGAAGAACAACCTAACAACCCCCCTAATGAGTTTGTGTTGTCAGCTCCGGCCTGAGCAATTGCTGCCCTGAGCAATTTCACTTCTCTAGGTTTCATAGTTGAGTGCATTTTAAACGAGTCTGAAGACTTATTGGAGGGGGGGGGAGCGACACTTCAAGGTGGGTGGCAGGACTTTCCAGGGCCTCTTGTATTTATGTAAGCTTCAAGAGGCTGAATGGACTTACCTCTTTCTTCGAGTGAATCCAGATTTTCAAACAAGTTTATCTATACCATTTCCATGTGTCCTGCTTGAACAGAGAACTCTCCAGCAACCAGCGCATCCGTGCATGCTGCTCATTTGACATTGCATAGCCCAGAGGATCATCTTTAGTAGTTCCAACCTTTTTATTTTTTTAGAGAGAAGTCTGTCTACTCCTATTATTGGTGCTGAAGGATTTTGAGCTTGGAGAGTGCCCTTCCTGACTTGGCCCCTCCCTTTTCAAAATGAAGGGGTGCACCTGGGTATTTGTGGCAACTTTACTTTGTCAGCAGTTTTGCCTCTTCAGAGTTACAGCAGCAAAGAGAGAGAGAAAGATGAAGAAAGAACCTAATCAGTATACAGAGCCTTTCAATGCTACCCTCTCAAACAGTGAAGAACTGCACGGGCATCCCAAGGTAGGTGTTTACGTGTTGTCAGTGCTTGGTAGAACTTATTTCTGGCAGAATGTGATGCTGGTTCCTTTTTCCAATGATTGAGGCAACCTTGCCAAATTCTATTTGATTTTAAAGAGAAATGTTCTCTGTTTTGCCTTTGCATGATTGATTTTCTAGCTTACTGAAGCAAACACTGGAATACTGCAATTTATTATTATAATTTATTTTAGAATATGCATGACTGAAGTTCCAGTCCCATAGTAGCTGATTAAGTGTAAAGACATTTTGGAGTTCTAGTGTATGAACACTATCCTGTTCAGAAACAACTGATTAAAAAAAGGCAAGTGGGCTATTGCAGTAAAATAATGATACTGGAATGTTAATGTATCTCTTGCAGGCAAACCCTTTACTCTCTGGAACATTATTTCAAAACTGTCTTAGACAACAGTATAAACATCTGAACATGCCTGAGCTTTCTCTGCACTGCACCTTCCACCAGAGAGGTTGTGCTGATTGAAAATTACAAATGAGAAAAATTTTGGTGTAGTCAGATGATCTGTTTAAGGTGATTGTGGCTCTTGTAGGAGAGGATTCAGGATGGTGGTAATTATGCATAAGTGGCAAGTGTAAGACTCTGTGTATGATACCTCAGCAGCCATAGCTGATGACTTGCTAGGCTTAGTGAGTGGATTTTGCAGGGTAGGATCCTTCCAGTTACATGTTTGGGAGAATCACCCCAGGCTGAAAGCTGCAAAAAATTTCTAGTCAATTGATCATAGCCCCCAGAATCCTTTAAGATGAAAACTTGCATAGAATGCTTGGGAGTAGGAGAGGGGGTTAGGGAATTAAAAGCAGGTCCTAGGATTAGGAGCAGGATGAAATGGAAAGGAGACTACAACACCGAGAAAGGAGGGAGTCTCCCCTATCATACAGCCCCTTCTTTCTCTCCCTCTCCCTCCCCCCCCCCCCCCCCCCCCCCCCCCCCCCCCACACACACACACACAAAAATGTCCCTTGTTTCAAATGGAGGTGACCTCTAAAACACGACTTTGATCACAAGCATTGGGGATGGCAGTCACTATAGCAATAGAGGAACAAACCTGTCAAAAATTGGGGCATGGCAGAGGGGGCAAGTTAGAACAATTGGGCTGACATTCTAAATATCCTATTCAGTGCTATTGTGAGAGTAATTGGTTAAGGTTGGGCAAGTCTGGGAAACAGTCCTCTGTATAAAAAAGCTGGCTGCTGCACTTAAAATTATCATTAGGGGACTGTAAGCAGCGTTTCTTCAGCTAATTTTTTGTTGTGTATTGCAGGGCTCTGTCAGGACAGGTTGTATACATGCTAAATTCTTGAGGTGCTTATAATCAATCACTTTCTTCTACTCTCTCTAGAACTGCTTCATTCTGCTTTTGCAAAAGGGGCCAGATATACATATCTGGTGCAACTAAACTTCAGTCTATTCTGGAATTAATTTGGCTTGATGTGAAATGTATCGGACCTTTAGCAGAATATATTCTGATTGCGAAAGCAAGCAGAAACTGGTCCTGGTTAATGCTGATATAGTCATACATACATTATTGCTAGAAGAAACACGCTACTCAGTCGGAGGCTAGTGGGCATTCATTAAACCAGACATTGTTTGGAAGCTGCAGTTTCTGTGTTGAAATACTTTGGTTTAAAATATCCATGGCAAAGGTTTGGCTGCAGTAAGAGCTGGCGAGTTCAGTGAAGGCAGGTTCCGTTTAATAAGGATAGGACGAAACCAAATCTTTGATGTAAATGCTGATGAGCTCTGCTTGATACCCACTCCCAAATTTTGCAATGTGAACTTTTCTCCTTGGAATCTATTTGAGGTTGAAGTCCAGGCTCTAGTTAAGTATTGCTTCTGAATGTCATAGGTGACTGTATTGTATTTTATATTTGTATAGCACCTGCCCAAGCTAAGAGATTATTTTACACATACTATAAATGCAGTGCTTAAGAATTGCCACCATTTCTGCGGTAAATGACAGTTGCCACTTACAGCAAAGCATCACAATTTGTATTCATGAAGGGAAGAAGTAAAGTAATAGTGAAGCTATCCTTACCTCACCTGTCAAGGTAAAGGAAGGTTGAAAGCAGTTCTCTGTGGCAGACTGATCTCTCTGAGCCTTGAAGGTACTTCTGTGAGCAGTTTTGGTTCATGAAAGGATGCCCTGCACAGGAAAGTGAAACAGCAGCAGTGTCCCATTTCATTTCTCTACAGCACATAACAGGAAAGGTGGAATTGTTTTTGGCCTTGTACAGTAAAAATTAAGGCTGTGTTTACCTTGGAAGACTCTGTGGCCAGCTGGTAGGTTTATCAAAGCAGAAGGAGCAGGGAATGAAATATTAGCTGAGAGTAGTGATTTTTATTCATACTGTTGAAAAGGTAGATGTGTTTTCCTTCTAATTAAGCAAAACAATTTGGGACAAATTTTTCTTGGGAATTCTTTTCAAATAGGAGTGGAGAAAGCTCCCCTTTAACATTCACAGTGCATGAGTCATGTGGTGAAACCTCTACCTAAAACAGGGAAGCAGAAGTCTCAAATCTCCTGATAAACCTGGTATTTCCAAGGAAATAGTAAGTGTGGTGTTTTTTTGTTGTTTTTTTTTTTTTTTTTTTAAATTTTTCTCCACTCTTATCTTTGCTGAGTTGCTGTCAATGTGATGTGCTTGCCAAGCACATGAGAGTTTTCTTCTCTGACACAGATGGACTAAGAGAGAGAGCAGAACGTGACTGATGGATACAGAGGTTGTAATCTACTGGACTTTCTTTCTCTGACTGTGTGTGGCTGAGTACCTGCAGCTGCCACTTGCCAGGCTTGCCTTCCCCTTTCCAGGCGTAGATCTTGTCTTGGAAGATGTGATACTATAATAACGGGGGTTCGGCAGTAGTAGATTGTCCAGTGGTTATTTAGCGTTGACACTGATCAAGGGTTACCATTTGATACCTGCGTAGAGGGAATAAAGATGGAGTCAGACTCTTAGCGCCCAGTGAAAGGACAAGAGGCAGTGGGTACAAGTTGAAATACAGAAAATTCCACTTAAATGTAAGAAAAAAAGCTTCTTTGCTGTGAGGATGGTCAAACACTGGAAAAGGCTGGACAGAGAGGCTATGCAGTCTCCATCCTTGGAGACAGTCAAAACCTGACTGTACATGGCCCAGAGTAACCTGCTGTAGTTCACCTGCTTAGGGCAGGGGGTGTTGAACTAGGCGATCTGTGGATGTTCCTTCCAACTTCAGCTGTTCTGTGAGCTGCTTTTAGGGGTACTTCAGCTAAACAACTCAAAGGCAGCATCTTAACCTGGGGAAAATTATTGACTTGGCGTCCCAGTGAAATTTCAGGGATGATTTGAGGTCAACAGGATTTTACCTTCAGTGGAATTTCTGCAAGAAATAGTGTAATGTTTTTAATTTAGTTACCCATTATGTAGCCAAGGAGTCCTTGAAATTTTATTTCATTTGTGACCCTTTTGTCTCTGTCAAAAATCTAGAGTCTACCTGGTTTTTACTTAAATCTCTCTGAATTATTTCTTTGGGGCCTTTTGCTTCCAATTGAAAACAGCAGCTGGTTCAATGACATTGCACAGATTGCATTCCTCCTCTGTAAAGAGATTGCAGTCTTAGCCTGAAGTGTGTGATTGCATGTGTAATGGAGAAAAGTATTTTTGGGCCTGACAAGTGTTAAAGCCATGGGAGAGACTGGACTGGGACCTATCTGTAGTAGAAGATGTTATCTTTCATGTTTTGTACCTGTCATTATTGTCAGTCTTGCTCTGGCGTATTATGAACAAGAAGGGCTATAACAAATAACATGCTTCCTAGCAATTCCTTGTGGCCCATGTAAAATAATGTTGGATTCATGCATCTGACTCAGCGTATCAAGCAATTCAGTGCTTGGTCTCATTTCTCAGAACTGTTTGTAAGATTTTTTTTAAAGCTCGCTTTTAAAGTATGTGGTCCTACATCAGATGTGGTTTTGTGTGCCAGATGCCTTGTGCTACACCTGTTCTGTTGGTGCTGTTCAGTTCCTTACCTTTTTGTGGCATCCCTAAAGACAGAACTCTACTGGTACAGCCAGGGGTGGCACTGATTAACGTTGCAGTACAGCTAACACAGCAACACACATCATGTCATTTTCTCACCCCGAGTAGCTCTTGCTCACATGAACTGTTCCACTGGATTCATTAAATTCATTATGGGTGTGACCACTGCAGGCAGTTTGTGTTTAAGCGGAGGGGAGAAGCTTTTTGAGGTAGCCATTTAGAGGAGTGAAGAATAATTTTTCAGTCACAAAACATAGTGGGAATTTAGGTAGGAATGCCATTTTGGATTTGGCTAAGATACCAAACCTAACACTTCTGCTCTAGGGAAAATTCTTGAGAGATCTGTAAAAACCACAAGTGGTCAGGACTTTGGTTTTACATCTCATTAATAACCAAGAGTGTGTATAACCATAAGTTATTAGCAGCTTACATAGGATTTTTCATGCTAAAAAAAAAAAAAAGTGGTCTGTTGCTTTTTAACCTGTTCCAAATAAAATACACTACTGAAATAAATAATTTGCTCCTCATTTCATAATGAAGCTGACAATACTCTTGCTGGTGTAATCAGGTGTAACAATAGAGAAATTTGTGGATTAAGATAACTGAAATGCTTAGTCAGGTCCATTTTGTGTCTGGCAACTGCTTAACTATTAAGGAAAGAATTCTTAAATGGAATTCCATCACAGATGGACAAATGCATAGATAACCATTTGAGCAAAACTTGCAGGGCAGTAACTTCAGCCATACAGACTGTGGACTGGAGTGGTTAGGTATATGTTCTTGGACACACATCTCTGACTAATTGTAGGTGGAAAAGATGCTGCCCTCTCACAAAATTGTAACCTTTTCATGCTTTCTTTCCATCCTGTCCCACCCTGAGAAATGCTTAGGTGTGCCTGAGAACACTTTGAGATGCTTTTAGGTGTACGGAAACTTGGTCACAGGTAGTGTTGACTTTTTTCTTTTATTCATCCAGACTCTGAAACTACTTTTGTCCATTTCACTTTGTTTTTTAGCAGAGATGCAGACTAGATCCCAGAATCCTTACATTTCAGGAAAGTTCAGATACAGTTCAGAAATTTCTCAGGATCCAAACTCTGCTACTTGACTGTAGATTTCTGCTAGTAGTTTCTTCTATGCTGGCTGAATCTTGGCCAGAGACTGTGTGTGTCTCTGGGCAATGCGTGCTGTTCTGGGAGTTAGAGCCAGAAAGAACCGCAGGTTCTGCCTGTGTGGAACAGTCTAAATTACAGCTCAACTTGTGTTTTACGGTGAGGAAGTTAGGGAGAGAGTGGGCTAATTTCTCATCAGTGTCATAAACTGGTTCTGAAGTGATAGGTACCATTGTATTCGGATTCCAAACTAATGTTAAAAGACCTGATTGAAAGTTCACTAAAAATTGCTGGCAAGGCTTCTGTTGATTTTGGAGGTACTGTTTCAAGTGTTAAGGAGTAAGCCTGATTTCACCGTAGTTAACATGAGGATTCCTTCTGACTCCTGTAAGGTTAGCTTTGCTCTGTAAACAGCACCCCAGGAGGGACAAGTCCCCTTTGCTGGGATTCCAAGGCTGCTCTCAGTCCTGACTGATACCTGAGTTGGCTGCAAGGTCTCTCTGGCTGCTGGAGGCTGCTGCTGCCAAGAAAAATAGAGGCTTGCATGCTTATTGCTGGGATTGCTCATGCATGCCATAGTAATTAAATAATAATACCACAAGGATGGAACATTAATTTTAACTGTCAATCATCCTTGTGCTGGAGAAATTGGGGAGTGTCATGACTGTCTTGTAGAGGGATTTGTAATTTAAGCAAGCCACTGGAGAGGTATGGGATTTTTTTTTTTTTTTTTTTTAACTTCAGGAGTTTTTCATTTATTTTTCTGGGATGTGCCATCTGGATTTCTTTTTCCTCCCTGACAAGATGTCTGCTCTGGCCTGTTTCTTCACAGCTGGAGCTCCAGAAAGGCTGAGGACATCTGTTTGTCTTCACAGTTAATGGTCAGAGTCTGCCCATGATTGCTGGCTTCTGCTTCTAGCTGGCCTTTTTCCTCATTTTTGCAGTGGAGGGGAATTTATGCCTGTCTTGCAGCCTGGTGGAAACCAGGAATATTTGAATAGTCTCTTCCACATCTGCAGCAAATGCTACATCCCAGTCCCTAAGACTCTGGTCTTGTGTTTGCTGTGTTCTAGAGACTGCATTTCTGAGTTCCTGCCACATGAGCCAGCCCTTTTTGAAGGATGAACTGATTTTATGTTCCTTTTCTCTGCAACCCAGCTGTTCTTTTGCTGGCTTCTGTTACAGCACTGAGGGGAATACTCCATCCTGCTTGAGTTGGGTGCTTCTATTAATAAGTTGCTTCCTTCTGTTTTGTGAACTGCACTGCAGCTTTACCACAGACCTGTCAGTCCCAGTCACTGGGTCAAGAAGACATCTGCTTCCTTTGGGCAAAGCATGGGTAGGCTTTTACTCGCTTTACATTTATGAGCTTTGGAAACTTAAATGCTCATAAACACAGTCCTCTGCAGGTGTGACCTTGTGTGTGGTGATGCTGCGCCCATCTATGTTCGGATGAAGCAGGATAGGAAAGAACTAGCTTCTCCCATCAGAAACCATTAAATCTCCATGAAAGTCTGCTAAATATATTTCATGTTTGTTGTAGAAATAAGCTGCACCTCGTGTGCTGTTCTAAGGACTTTCGCAAACTTTATGAACGTTTGCCTCTGGACTTGATGTTTATGTGTTACGATAGATGGAGAGGTGTGCACCAAAGCACCTTCTCGGCCTGTCTTTGACTTCTTTCTTATGCTTCGCAGAAATCTGTGGTCAAGCAATTTGTGGGAAGGTGATAATGTTTTAGTGAGGTGACTAATCTCACAATACCTGGGATTTCCTACGGCACTCCATTTACATTAATTTCCAATGGAATTTCAGAAAGCTATTTAAGTCCTGGGTGCAGTAAGTAAAAAAGGCAAATAATAATTTAGCTAAAACAACCTACTAGAACCCCTTGACTAAGCATGCAGTTTATGGCTGACAGTAAATGTGGTTATAAACATAAAAAGTCTGTTCAAGACTGATTTGGGTACAAAAATAATGAACTAGATTGTTATGAATAGTTTGTCTTGCTCTTGTTTGCGATACACGCTAAATTTGAGCATTGGGGGAGTGTGCGTAACCATAACTCTGTCTGTGATTAATTACAGTAGAATGCATGAATGATATGGTGAAATGTCTCGGGATGTCCTTGCTTTGGCTTAGAGCACAGATGCCAGGTACTCTGCAGCCACCTATCCAGAGGGGAGGATAAGTGCACTGCCTGAATAGAGCAATTCAGTAGGAGCAGATCTTTCTGTGGGTTGTGTCTGAGCAGTAAATCACTGAAGATTATTTGCTGAATTGAGAAGATAGAGTTGGCTTCACAGAGTTTGAGATGTATGTTTAACAAATACCCTTGCTCAGCTCTCAACACATCTGATTTCTGGGGAACTGCTCATATTCTGCTGGTTTGTAAATCATTTGTTGACCCAAGCTGTTTGAAATAAATAGTTGTGATCACATCAGCTCAGAAATCTATGGACAAGTGCCTTGTACTACACCCATGTGCCTGGATGCATGCCGGAGAGAGAGCTTTCCAGGCTCTCCATCAGCTTAGAAGCACTGACATTCCTTATAACCTCAAGCTGGAACTCCAGCAGACTTCTAAGATTTAATTTTGAAACAATTTATGCTGCATGGATTTTTCATAGCAGATCACACGGACTGTGGTCTTTTCCCCTCAAAATGGGCTTGCCCTGATATTTCTAGCTAAAATTTGCAATCTTCTGTCCAATTCCTGTTGCTCTTAGACAGTGACATAATACTGCAGTTATTGGGACCTCAGCTCGACCTGCATTCTAAAGGTTAATTGTTTTCTACATGCTTCTGCAGACTATTTGATGAAAGGGAATCTATGCTTATAAGTGGTACTAGAAATGTTATTAAAATTCAATATGGTTCTCTGAGAAGTGGCAAGTGCTTTAGGGAGCCAAGTGAGACAGGTAATGAGCAAACGTAGATGTGTTTGCTAACTTGGCTGCATTGGAAGCACCTTGCAAGGTCACTGTTACTGTTAAGGCCACTGAGGGTAGAGCTGTAGCGTCGGAGCTGTGGCAGAACTGTCTAGTGCTGTCAGACTAGTAGGAGCTTAATACCCAGGGGCAAACACTTTTACATCTGAAAAGTGCACTGTTGACTGACTTTGCTTCTATGCTTTTTCCACACCCATCTTGTTTTCTTCCTCCTGAATGGTGATAGATCAATATTGATTTACCTAAACTTGTAACGGTCTAGGAATCATTTCAAATGTCATTCAACCCACTACTGCCTTGCATTGCTTTCCTGCTGGAATTCTGATCTGTACCTGTTCTGTTTCATGAGGAGAAGAAAAAACAGGTTTCTTGAATGAATTCCAAAAGTTTACAATAGGCATAGGGTGGGGTTTTTATTTGTTTGTTTAAAATATTTTAAGTGTTCATTGCAGTTTTTCCTCTCTGGCTTTTTCATTACTGGCTCTGAATACTTAAGCATGGTTCATGAAACTTTGGGAGGGCTTGTGCTTTTATCCTCACTGTGATGGATGTTTGGGAGGCTGATGTGTCAACAGATTGGAACCTCCATAGTCAACAGTTAATTGCTCTTGACAAGAGCTTGGCAGGGTGTTTGTAACCACTGATTTCTGGTGCCTTTTTTTAATTTAAAGTTCATTCCCAGCCTAGGATAAAAACAACAGGTATGGCTATTTGATCACTTATTTCTGGTTGTCTCTGGGAGGTGAGTAATGGGAACCAGGGAGTCCAATAAGAAGTGGACTCAAATTCATAGAGACAGGTCCTCTCTTCTGTCCAGACTTTGTTTAGAAGGGATCCAGAAGTAGGCACTGTAATGTCAAAGCTTCTCTAGATAATTCCTCTACGGCTACAATATACTTGCAGAACATAGGAATGGGCAAGGTAGTCAAATTTGCCAATGGACATCTTTTCTGTGATCAGACATGGACTTTGTTTGTCATTGTGAATTGTCTTTTTCTGTGTGCACATTTGTCACTCTGCAGCCTGTGATTTGAAAGTTGTGGAGCATTTCAAGGTTTTCTGTATGTTTTAATCTCCCTGTATTGCTTGATAGATCCCACTGATAAATGTCACGTGCCAATGGCTAACAACCTCTGGCATCTGGGCAGGTTTTCTGTGGCATGTTATTAGGACTGTCAGAGGGCTTGAGAGTCTCAGCAGCTTGAGAAAGGTCTCTGAGGTACACTGGCTCCCAGCTCTTGGTTCTTACTGATTTCTTAAGCAAAGGGAGCTGGGAGGCCCTGCAGGTGATAGCATATTAAGTTATGAGAAGGCATTTTGATGTTTTAAGGGCAGCATCTTCTGGCTTTTGGGACACTTCTGCTGGCAGGCTTAGCCTGTAACTTATGAAGAAAAAAGATCCCACTCTAATGGGACTCTTTGAAAGGCTGTTGTCTTTCATACACTGTGTCCAGAACTCAGGTTGATGTACTATCCTGCATTTGCAATGCTCCTGTAAATGAAGACAAAAAGTGGCATGGTACTGGATAATCCAGACTGAATTGCTTGTTACAGAAGTGTAAAATCCGATTTTATCCCACCTTCAATGTTCTCCCAAATGCAATATGTTTGGATCAAGGATGTGGTTTAGGCAGCAGATGACAGTTTGGTCTGGAAACTTTGCATTCTCTAAATCCATGTAGTGGCCAAAGAGATACAGTGATATCAGTCTTTGTTCTTGTTTCTCTTTAGATCCTAGAATCTCCAGATCCTCGAATCACAGATCCACGGCGGACCTGGATCTCCTTTGTTCACCGCCCAGATGATGGCAATACCTCTAAAAGGAGATGCAAAGGGAAAGACAAGAAATTAGTAGGTTATTGCTAGATTGCCATCAGCTAATAAATGTGCACCATGGCTTCCCTTTCTACTGCTGATATGCAAGGTGTTTTGTATGCTCCAGCTTTTGCCTTCCCACCCCAGAGATTGCTGCGTTTGCATTTGTTTGTGTTTAATTTCTCAAAGTATTTTGGAGAAGTTTGAGACAGTAAGCGCTATATGGTTTGTAAGATAAGGTATGTGAATTCCACTGTCAACGTTCATTTTTGTTTAAACCAGCTGTTTCTTGGACTGAGCCTTTTTTGGTTTCTTTCTGCTCAGTAGAAATAAAACTAACATTTATTTTCTTCCACTAGATAAGTCCAGGTATCTCAAAGGATATATTGATCAAGATGTGGACAAGTAACATTTCAAATTAATGAATTACTGATCATCTGCTGAGTGATGTTTGATCATGTGTGCACTTTTAATCTGCTGCTTAGACAATCTTGGATGCTTTTAATGATTTCCTTTTATTTCTCAGTGAGCCGATAGGCAGGAGTGCTTCCATTCAGGTTTACTGCAGTTTAGTTGAGGAAATGGGAACTCCCTAGGAACAATATACATCAAAATAGCATTGATAACACTGTTGCATGTTCATGCTACTAGTTTAAAGCTCTAATGTGTGTGTGGCTAACCTTTACAGGTGTTTTGAATAAACGCTTTCATTTTTTTTCCCCGAGAGTTCTACTGTCGCACCAGACATTCATGTATGTGATCATTATGTCTGAGCAATATATGTTAATAACGTAAAGTGTGGCTAGATGGCTATTCTAGTTAGCGAACAGGCAGAATAAGAAGCTTAAAAGCTAGTGTGTTACTTTGGTCATACGAGAAGATACAGAAGCGGCAAACTTAGTCTTGTGCCTGTTGTGCTTCACACTGTATATATGTACTTGAAGAACCAGTTAGTGTTTACCTGAGCAAAGTTTATCTTCCCACATAAAGATGTGAGTAAATTCCAAGTGCTGGAATTCACAGCTGGCTGGAGAGTCAGTTTAAGATTTACTGCATCAGGCCTGTAGTTGAACTGATAGTGGAGGGGACTGCTTACATGGCTGACAGCCCTGTAGAACTGTCTCATGGCTGAGAGAATTTTTGGTCTGTCAGTGCAATTGCCTAGTTCTAATTCACATGTTTTTCTTTGGTTACTTCCTTAGCGTGGCCTTGTTGGGCCCCCAGGACCTCCTGGCCCCCAGGGACCTCCAGGAGCACCTGGTGCTGAAGTCACCCGGGAAGTCCTTTTGCAGGAGTTTAAGGAGATATTAAAAGGTAAAGACTGTAAGAGCTTTGTGCTTCTGTGATCTGCTTCTTTTGGTAAGCACCATGGTAATAAAGAACTGGCTTTGCAAATGTTTACCTTAAAGCATTCCCCTATCTGGCAATCAAAAATTTGAAAAAATGTTTCCTCAGTGCTGCTTAGTTGAAGAGTTGAGTGCAGAAGTCTAATCGCACAACTAATGGCTTCATAGACCAGGCTCTTAAACGAAGCCTTTATTTTCCTATACTTTTTCTTTTCTCCTCAGAAGCCATTGAGCGTCGAGCATCCCTGGCTATTTCAGCCCATCCTAGCCAGCTGCCTCCACTCCTGCTCCCCTTGGAGGAAGTTTCACCCCACAGACGTGTAGAGGAGGCATTCCATTGCAAGCTAAAAGGACAAGTCATTGTAGATAAGAAGACCCTGGTAGAACTTCAGAACTTCCAGTCGGTGAGAAGCGATTACAGACTGAACCTGTGCAACTCCACAACAGCCATTGTGCGTAGATCAGCTGTAGTTCCCCTAGTCTGCAAAGCTGCTAGGTGGCTCTGTAGATAAAGGTGTTTCCTAAAAGGTCAGAATAATATCAGAAGCTCATTTCGGGCTTGGATGCTGTGAATATAGCACTACCTTTTTTGTGATTGACAGAAGTAGGGTCTCATATGGTGATTTCAGCACTGACGCTCAACTGCAGTAAGATGGACATTTAGCTTTGAGTCCTCTCCTTCCTGACAAACCCAAGAGGCAGACTTGCTTCCTCTCTTGCAGCCAGGTGAATCTTGTTACAGTTCTTGCTGAAGTTCTAACAGGTCTGTGCAAGAGAGGGCTGTCTCACAGGTCCAAACAACAGTCAGTCTTTTTATTTCAGTTAATGATGGAGAAAGACTTGTCCATGTTTGGCATTAGTCTGAAGGATCTGTTCTTTTTTTCAGTGCACACCCTGTTTAATTCCAGAATAACGTTCAGATGTAGCAAAATGTCAGAGGCAGACAGAAGCCATTGGTTATAGGTTTGTGAGCCCAAACGAGAGCCATCATTTTGTGAGATGGGCCAGTCCTGATGCTCAAATTCTTTACATAATGTTTCATAGAAGACTAATAAATGTTACCTATATAATTTCACTATAGTCATGTTATAATGACAAGCACACCATCATGGGATGCCGTAGGTCATTTTAAGTATGGTTCAAGCAAGCTGCTGAATTTGATATTTAAACTTCTACTAACCATTTCTGAACCAGTTGCAAATAGGATCTGTATTTGAAGTATAAATGTTAAGCAAAGTAATAGCTAAAAACAAATAGTTACTTGGTAATTGAGGAGACTTATTTTAGACTTTGGAGTCACGAAGACTGTCTAATAGCAGAAGGCCTTCAGATACATGGTTGCTTTTGTAATGTGACAAGAAGAGTTTGAAGAGTATGAACAGGGAATGTGGCTTTCCATCAGCAGGGTTTGCTGACACTGTCCGTGTGGTAAGGTGCTGAGCTTTCTTCCCAGCCGCACTTGAGTCCCATTTCTGAAGAATCCCATCCAGCAGATCCTTTCCTATGGAGCAGTTTTGCTGCTAGGACTTTTCATAGCTGCGGGACTAGAGGCAGTGGTTATGTTCTAAATAGGGTGCTTTCCTGGATCTTACCCAAATACACTTGTGGAAGCCTGGTTTGACAGCACTGTGGGTGCTGGCACAGAGGCAAGATTGTACTTGAAGTGTGGGCAGGGCTAGAGAGATCTGCTGCCTCATTAATTAGGAGGGAAAATGTGAATAAAGACATCTCAGCAATCAGTGCGTAGGCTGATGCTTCCCATGCTTTGTTATCATATGCCTAGCTTCTTTCTAATTGCTTCTGGCTCTGAAGCTGATGTGGGAGGGCTGGCAGGCCTCTGGATGCCAGCCTTTCATTTCAGCTTTGGGACAAGAAGTGTCTGGTTTTAGCTTGTGCTCTGATATAGGGGAATTTAGCAGGGAGGAAGACAGTGGATGCTCTTATAAATATGAAAACTTTGTCTTTAAACAGTCCAAGGGGGAGAGAGAGTGAGAATTCCCCTCCCTCTGTTCTGTCCGTTTAATAGTGTGAAGAAGCCAACAGTTTGATACTTCTCAGTGAGATAATAGGGATTGACTCTAATTCCTGGATTTGGACCTTACTCAAAGCATTTTGAGGTAGTGGAAAGAACCTATGCTGAGAAACGGCCTATTACTTCTATAGTCTGCCATTTGAGTATGGTGTCTAAGTCACTCTGACCTTGAGTATTGAGAGAGCATGATGGTTTTCTCATCCTTCCATGCTAAATTTCCTCCAAGAACATTCCCTCCTTCTCTTCCTCTTGGTCTCACCATTTCCTTCGTATCTGGAATAAAACACATGATACTCCTTTCCCCACACCTCTTCCTCCTGTATCTCAGGCTTTGAGGTTTCTAACGATTGCCTCTTGCAAAAACTTTCAGAAAGGTACGTTACACAGCAAGAATTGAAGTAACTGCAGCCTCTGACAGGCCATGGAAGTGGGATTTACCTGGGGCCCAGGAACATACTGGAATCAGAGCATTTAAGACTAAGGTGGCCCACGTGCTTTTCATGGTGAAAGATCCCAGAAGGAGTCCTGGTGTCTCTAGTGCCTTGAGGTCAAGCTAAATGTCTGCCTTTGGCAGCTAAATTTTATTGCTGCTTCAGGAGATTGGTGCATCCCCTGTGCGTTGTGGTTGCTGTGCAGGCTGGGTTATCTTTTTCTTTAATAACAGATAAGTCGATGCATTGCTTTCCACAGTGTTTATCACTGAAAAGCTAAACTGGCAGTTCACATCTCAGTTCTCTGTGCATGGTTCCTATTTTCCACCCAGAAGTAAACTATGGAGTGTACGAGGGAGACGTGGGTATAG
This sequence comes from Mycteria americana, assembly GCF_035582795.1. NCBI lineage: Eukaryota > Metazoa > Chordata > Aves > Ciconiiformes > Ciconiidae > Mycteria > Mycteria americana. The sequence continues at coordinate 8,138,937 of NC_134382.1, read as the reverse complement.
GAGATGAACTGAGGAAGAGAAGCTGACCTTGGTTTGTACAGAATGGCTGGACACTAACTTGTTTGTTTGCTTTTGGTCTGCTAATTAAAATAACTGTGTGCAAATATTTTCTCAGATATAAATCCCTGCAGTGTTTGAAGCAGCTAGGTGAGTATGCTGCTGTGAGGCAGCAAATGCAGCAGGGAGCTCTCATTGGCATGGGGTTTAATGGAATATTTTGCCCAGAGAACCTCTCCCTGCATTGTCTATTTCTATGAGCAAAAGAATAACAAAGCCACAGAGGGCATGAAGAAACAGGAATGTTTTATCAGTGATAATTTACTGGTGCCTAAAATTGCCTTCCATGTTCAGCCAGTGGTTTTGGAATTATGTTGCTGATTCTGCTAATAGCTGTAACAAGAAAGGAATGAATTAACTATGCAGTACAGTTTTGCACATACAGAGCTTGGATCTGCTCTTTCAGTGAGGTAAATCAAAAATAGCATTTTCAAAAATGATGGTGTAGTGATAGCATAAGAACAGGATCAATCTCCTTCCATAGTCTTTGTTGTTAGATGAGCTGTTATATTGTCTGTGTGTGTATATACATAAAGAAAATAGAGTTCCTTTTGTGTGTATATATGTGCCCATAGGCACACATCAGTGCACATTGATAAATATAGAGACTTAGAAATCATTGTATGAAACGTAGTTGTTCTGCAGTTCATTATTACTGTTTCCCATTATACATATGTAATCTTATGCGAAATGCCACTTCTGTTGCACATGGATATATTTTCACCACCATATGCATACATAAAACATTTCTAGTAAAGGTCTGTGAAATTTTAGACTACAGCTAGATCTTGGTAAATAAGGACTGGGAATTACTTTTTTGAGAGCCTTGCCTGGGATTTGCTGAATAAAGGCAGGCTAGTCATTTCACTCCTTCTACCATGTAGTAACTCTCTACACAAACACCACCAGACCCAAATATTTGCAGCCTTACTTCCTTTCAAAGAGAAAGCTAAATAAATTATTCCTACACTGTACTGTGAAAGCTGGCAATTTCTGGCTGTGATGAACCAGAATGGGGAGGCAATTAACTTCCTTCTGGTACTTGAACAAAGGTGTTCCACTACTTTTTTTTAGTGTAATAGCACCTGTGGCAACACTGCTACAAATTTGGTCACCATGTCTCAGGCCCCTTTTGCCATCTAGTATTGGAAAGCATACCCAAACGCTGGGTTGTTGTGATCGCTCGGTTATGCATTTGTGCATGTTTTAGGGATGTAGCAGTGTGCGTGCCTTTACAGAGTCAGATTTGAACAGCTCTTCTGTCCCATAAGACCAATGCGGGGCACATCTCTCAAGACAGCATTCATGGGAATGCGTTCATATTGCACGGAATGCCCTTGTGGTGGAAGCAGAGTCTGACTAATGTGCTTTCTTGGCCCATTGAAGCCACTCTTGCTTCTCCCCAGCTCTAGCCAAATTCATATGAGGCAGGCCAAAACAAACAATAAACATTTCTCGCAGAGTTTATTTTAGTCTGAGTCAGATAATCTGCTGCGAGTTTGACTTAAGACTGCTTCTTTGACATGAGGAGAAGCTGCATGCTATTTTACTAGGGTTTTGCCTAGTCTGTAGAATCCAAGGCTAGAACAAAATGAAACTAAATATGGAATCTGTAAGAATCCAAGCAGTTGTTCTTTAACAGTATCAAAGCCATCTGACTCAGACCTAAAGTGAGTAGAAAACCTCTGGAGACCCATATAAGTGTTTCCTCTGTACTTGTATCACAAAAACAGTGTGTAAGGTTCCAGGTTTTTAAGCCTGGGGACACTGCTTGGCCCCATCTAGGAAGTCTTTGGGAGTAGTAGGGGCCTCTTGACTCAAATAATTGGAGATCTTGTGTATCGGAGCATCAGTGGAGGCTAGAGGCCACTAGGACCAGCAGAACATAGGGATGCAGTAAGCACAGTCTGAGTCAAGATGAGTTAGAAGAGTTCGGCAGTGAGCACAAAGGGTGTCTTCATGTCTTGTACTGATCGTTTTGCCTTTTGTGGACATTAAATGCTGAGAGAGCGCCCATCTGGAAGGTGTGTTCTGGGGAGATAAGGCAGTAGCCTTGCAAATTTTTTCAGCTTTGTTCTCATGCAGGTAAGCTCGTTCTTTGTCATGGGAAGAGGCGGTTGTTGAGAGTGCTGGGGACTTGTTCAACGTCTGCTTTTCTTATCTTGCAGCCTCTAGCCAAAGGAGCTTTTCTCCGGGGGACAGGATTAAATCTGGCAACAGGACGTTTCACAGCACCTGTGTCTGGCATCTACCAGTTTTCAGCCAATGTCCACATTGGTGAGTGTCATCCACAGAAACCTTTTCTGTACTGCTTGAGAGGTGCAGGAAGGAGTCCTGGAGAACTCTCTGGGTCCTGTTTGATTTGAAGCATGTGCAATGGCAGCCCTTTGCAGTGAGCTCGCCCTTTGGTACCATGACCCAAACCCCTGTCCTTAGAGCTGGGTGCTTTCACAGACTGATAGCCACAGCAGGCTGCTCCATACAAACCAAACAAATCAACACTCCTTATGGAGGATGAGTTTAGGGACCAAATATATTCATGTGCGGAAGTGATTGCTTCCATAAAAGACTTGAGAAGAAATGAACATCATGATGTAGAACTGCATCGAGGCAGTTTTGACTGTGTTTTGTCACCAGTGCATTTGTTCAATGGTTTTAATCATTCAGTGGTGAAGTATTTTATAATCCAACACCAGAAGGGTGCTTTCCTAAGAAGTTGTGGTGGGTTGACCCTGGCTGGACACCAGGTGCCCACCAAAGCTGCTCTATCACTCCTCCTCCTCAGCTGGACAGGGGAGAGAAAATATAACAAAAGGCTCGTGGGTTGAGATAAGGACAGGGAGAGGTCACTCACCAATTACCATCATGGGCAAACCAGACTCAACTTGGGGAAAAATTAATTTAATTTATTGCCAATCAAATCAGAGTAGGATAATGAGAAATAAAACCAAAATCTTAAAACACCTTCCCCCAACCCCTCCCTTCTTCCTGGGCTTAACTTTACTCACAATTTTCTCTACCTCCTCCCCCACATCAGCGCAGGGGGATGAGGAATGGGGGTTACGGTCAGCTCATCACATGTTGTTTCTGCCGCTCCTTCCTCTTCAGGGGGAGGACTCCTCACACTCTTCTCTTGCTCCAGCGTGGGGTCTCTCCAACTGGAGACAGTTCTCCACGAACTTCTCCAACGTGAGTCCTTCCCGTGGGCTACAGTTCTTCACGAACTCCTCCAGCGTGGGTCCCTTCCACAGGGTGCAGTCCTTCAGGAACAGACTGCTCCAGCATGGCTCCCCACAGGGTCACAAGTCCTCCCAGCAAACCTGCTCCAGCGTGGGCTCCTCTCCCCACAGGTCCTGCCAGGAGCCTACTCCAGCACAGGCTTCCCATGGGGCCACAGCCTCTTTCAGGCATCCACCTCTTCTAGCATGGGGTCCTCTGTGGGCTGCAGGTGGATATCTGCTCCACCAGTAACCTCCACGGGCTGCAGGGGGACAGCCTGCCTCACCGTGGTCTTCACCACGGGCTGCAGGGGAATCTCTGCTCCAGCGCCTGGAGCACCTCCTGCCCCTCCCTCACTGACCTTGGTGTCTGCAGAGTTGTTCCTCTCACATATTCTCCCTCCTCTCTCCGGCTGCAGTTGCTGTTGCACGGGGTTTTTTTCCCCCTTCTTAAATATGTTATCACAGAGGTGCTACCACCGTTGCTGATGGGCTTGGCCTTGACCAGCAGCATCTCCTCTTGGAGCCGGCTGGCATTGACTCTATTGGACACAGGGGAAGCTTCTAGCAGCTTCTCACAGAAGCCACCCCTGTAGCCCCCCAACTACCAAAACCTTGCCACGCAAACCCGATACAGAAGTCACAAGGTTACTGGTGTCTCTGTTAAGCCACACACCACCAACTGGTGGTTTGCTATGTTGTGAAACTGCTTATATTTCTTCCACTGCTTTCCCCAGACCACAGTGAGTTGAAGAGTAAAGTCCAACTCCGAGCCAGAGATAATGTCCGAGTGTTGATCTGCATTGAATCTCTGTGCCACCGATACACGTGAGTTACTGCAATGCTGTCTTGGCGATTATTTTTCTCAGATGGGCCAATGTTTCAACCAACTGTGGAAATCAGGTTCACCAGCAGTGAATTTTACGTGATAAATGCTTGTAGAACTTTTCCGAAGAGAGTGATTCCATCTGGCCCTTAGGTTTTTTGTGGTTTTTTATTCTGATTTTTAACCTTTCAGTGCTAATTACTCTAAATATTGCATATGTTGAGAGAATTGTGAATGGAGTCGGCTGAAACTGGATGTAGCCAAAGGTGCTGAATGCTCAGCTATCATCATAAACATACAGAGTGAGAGAAACACTTTAATTTTGTGCCAGAGGTTGTTAGCTCAATTTTTATAATTCCAGCTGCATCCTGAATGGCTCACAGCATCTCACTCATGTTGCCATGGAAGTGTTGGAGTGATGAGGAGAATGAATAGGTGGAAAATAGAGGTGAATAGGTCCTGAGGCAGAAAGTGCAGGGCTTGTATACAGGTATATGATACCTTCTGACAGCGCTCAGCTGCCTTGTGGAGCTTGCTCAGATAACCGTGCTCAGTTTTCCTCTGCTAGGATCCGTTAGCAAAATTCTGCTAAAGAAATGCTCTTGTTAGGCCTTGGCAACCTTGGGTGTTGCTCCTTATGCAATGGGCCATGGCATCAGCATACTGCTGGCTGCTCTTGTTTGCTGTGCTTCTGTCATCCTTTCAGCTGCAGCATATAGGTGCCCTGTGTCTCAGAGAAGGCCAGCTTGCTCAGGAGGAGTTTGGCAAGCTTTGCTTGGAGGAAGGGGCTGGGTAGCCCCTAGGCTGGGCTGAATTGCACCCAGCAGAGGGCAATGCTGCTTGCACAGAGTGGCCACCGCCTCTGCTTGCGGCTCGGCCCTTGTCACGGGAGGAAAAATGCCTGTACAGGGCTGTGCAGATTTGCTCTGCCCTACCCGCAGCTCTTCCAGTGCAGCTGTAGCAACACCCTTGCAATAACCACTGAAATATATCCATAAAACAACTCTACAGGTGCAACTTAAAACCCACAAAACCATAAATTTGCTGCTGGACTGGCTGCTTCAGCCCTTGCCTTCCCTGCTCCGTGAGTCAGAGTGCTGCAAATAGGACTGACCTCTCCACAGGCATTTCAATTTAGCGGCTTTATTGGTGGGTGAATTTGACATGAAGCCTCATGTAATAAGTAAACCTCTCTTACGTTTCATTGGCCTGTGGAAAAGACTTGATTGGTACCTGAGTACCCATTAGTAACCAGGGTAAGAGGGAGCTGTGTGCCCACTGACCTGATGGGAAGTCAAGGAGCTTGCTGACCAGAGCAACTGGCACCTCCTCGGCCTTGTAGACTGTTTTGTAACAGTCTTTTATGATTGCAGCACTTAAGGTGAGGCAGTGACAGACTGGCTGCAGTCACAATGTCAGCAGAAGAAGCGGGTATACTTTCTTGCCCCTTGAAGGGATGCCTTATATTCTGGTAAGCTGCACAACGTATGGGGCATTTCATTTCTGGCACTTGTGAGAATTCCTGTAGATCATGCTAAGAACGGACCTCAGCCTGATCTTGAATGCGAGTTGATGATGAGTGATTTTGGGACAGTCCGGGCCTTTAATCACAGAGGTGGAACAGGTATGAGTAGGGCAGAATGTTACTGTCCTTTTTATGAGTAGCTCTCTGCCTTTGCATAGTGCAGATCCCTATTCCTGTCCTTCACTCTGCATAGCAAAGACTAATCAGATTCAAGTAATCAGATTTTTTTTTTTTCTTCAGCATTGGTGCTTTTTTCTTTTTGCCTACAACAATCTCCTCTTACCTTAGCAATTTTATCAAGAACAGGACTCATGCCCCTAGCCCTTGGATTCCCCGTGAACAGAGACTGCAAGTTCCACAGAATCTTTTTCTACCTGCTTTTGGGATGTGGAAAAATATTGCCAATTGGTGGTGTTGACCTGATGATATTTCAATAAAGATTTGAGTGAATGAGTGGGTGAGATTTATGAAGCCACCTAAGAGGATTTAAAAGTGAAATTGATCCTGCAGATCTCCAAGAGTGAAAAGCTGTTCTTCCATCCTGATCTCCACTCTACATTGTCTTCAGTTACAGGATCATACAGAAAATCTAAATTCCATTTAAACCATTTTGCAAAATAAATGAAAGTGACAGTGGTGAGTGTTTCTTCCTAATGATTCCACAAGCTCCCAACTGATTTGATTAAGGCATCTGAGAGAGAACAAAGTGTTTTTCTTCTGGAAGGCTCACTTCTGTCTCCAAGGACAGTCTATGTCTGTGTCTCTCTCCTTTGCTGTCCATTCAGTCAGCCTTACAGTGATATTACTAACAAATGGATGTCAGTCTCTGATTGCTTTCAATATGACTTTAGTCTTGCTTCCTTGTTCTGGTAAATTCAAGCACAAGAGTTATCTGAATAGGAAGCTTCCCTATTGTGTCTTCCTCATTGCAGTCTTTTTAGCTGAAGGCTCCTAGAAAACTGTTCTGATTCTAGCTGGGATGTGCGAACCACCTCTTTGTCACATACAGCCCAGGCAGGTTTATTGGGATGTTTGGAGATTAACTTGCCATCTGAAGAATTTATAGATACGTTCTCCAAAGAACAGTAACAGTAAAACCTTTTTTTTCTTAGACAGAACTGACCCAGATGTTAATTGTTTAGGTAAAGCTCTCCTATGTCTGACTTGGAGTTTTCATCAGTTGTCCAGGGTTGCAATTTATGATTGGTTCTCCTGCAAGGCTGTCCTAAGTTGAGTGAGGTGGACAGCAGTGGGAGTAAAGCAGAATCAGCCCTGGCTCTATGAGAGACATCTCTCTCTCATATGGTGGGTGAGAGTATGACTGGTCTGTGGCATGGAAGGAAGATGGGTGCAGGGATGGGAACCTGTCTGGACAGACATTCTGCTGGCACAGGCTGAGCTGCTACCCGTGCTTGTGGAATTTCCAGGGGATGTCAGCGTACACAGTCATTCATTTGAGGGAGCTGAAAGAGCCCTGAGGGCTTTCGGCTGAGAGAGATGGAAACTCAGAGGCAAGGAGACAGTTGGAGTAGAAGAGATTAATGGTGGGAAGTTCCCACCCAAGTTAGGCTTTTGGCAGGATATGACACACAGACTGAGCTCTTCAATCAAGGTGGTGCCAAGTGGCTTGCTCTCTCTGGGCCAAATTGCCCCTACCTTTATGCATATTATTTCCTTGCAAGGGGGCTGGAAACAGCACGTTTGCACTTGCTAGGTTTTGTCACCACCACTTCATGGAAAAAAGGGAGGAAAGGGGTTGGTTTTCTTGGGAAAACAACTAGATCTGCTACCACTGGCTAGGCAGATTTTGGAAGAACCAGCCAGGCATGGAGCTCTGTGCTTTCACATTGCTTTGGAACTGAGCTTACGTGGGTTGTTCTGTTTGTTGATGTCTCGGGCACCTCCTTCCACCCTGAATCCTGTACAAAGGAGCTGAGTTAGAGTTCTGTAAACAGAGGATGCCACAGAGAGCAGCTGCCCTACATCTTGCTCCTGCAAGGAATGTGATGGCTGTTAGAACACATTAGAAAAGAACAGCGCTTGAGGGGTGATCTGGAGCTCTCCCTTGAATTTTAACTGAAGCACCATTTTTTTTTGGTTTGCACGTGACCCCTGATCCAAATGTCCTCCCCAAACAACTTTCAGCTGCAGAATATGTTCTTTCTTGCATAGGCTGACTACGTATATTGTTAAGGTGAAATAGGCCTTTCATACTTTGAAAAGGAATTAACTGTTATCGGCAGAATGCACAGAGCTAGCTCTTTGCAGAATAACAAGGGTATAAACTATTGTGGTGGTCAACAAACTGGGATAACTGGTATGTAGATAAATCTAAAGGGCATATTTAGCCTCTGTTCAAAGGTGGGAGATAGACCTTGAGAAAGGCCTCTGTGAGAGAAGGTGGCTCCCAGTTCCTGCCTCCAGCTGAGTTTTGCATTCACAATCCTGTATGCTCTGTAGGTCTTCCATTAGACATCGCCGTGAGGGCAAGGTTCTACTGTTCTCTATTCAAGGCAGCTGGTTACTGCTAGAATCAAGTCAACAGGCCACCTCTTTAGTACAGATGGGCACTAGAACCACCAGGTCCTATTCCTAGGGAGGTCATGAGGCTATTGTCGTTCCACATACAACTGTTGTGACTGCCTTAGGTGTTTAACCTGTTTATTTTTCTCTTGCTGCTGTTTAGGTCTTTGGAAGTCATTGCCGGTCTGGAAAGTAACAGCAAAATCTTCACTATCTATGTACATGGCTTACTGCAGCTGCAGGTAAGCCCATGCAGACTGGGAATCACTGTACTAGTTTGCTTGGCAGGCTGTGGAGTTATTTACTGGCAAGGCTGAATTCTCACCACGAGGTGGGGAGGTTTTTATTAACCTTATTTCTAAGGTTAATGAAGTTAAAGGGCTTACCTGGGGTGACTAGAGAGAATCCGTGGCAGGAACAAAAGCCAGACTTGTGTTGCACATTCTGATCTTAAGCCATGGAAGTAACCTTCCCTCTAAGAAATAACAGTAAATATTTTTCTTTCTCAAATCTCCCCTTGCATTGTCAAGACGGCAATTGTATTTCCCATTTCATAGAAGGCAATCTTAAGCACAGATGGCCACTTGGCTAGTCACCCAAAAAGATGCTAGTGCAGCAAGGACCTAGTTAAGCAATAAACCTATAACACAGTTTCACTACAGAAAATTTCTTCCACCAAGTCAAAGCTGTAGTGCTGCAGTGAAAATGTTTGGTCAGATCCTGTTCCCAGGAGCCACAGAAAAGGGCAGGAGGGTTCCGTACTTAGTTTGTAGTACTGAAATGCTTTTTTTCTTCCTTTTACACTGGGATGAAGTGTCAGATATTTTCCTCTCCCTCTTGTTCTCTCTGCAGGCTGGCCAGTACACCTCCATATTTGTGGACAACAGTGCTGGAGCTCCCATCACCATTCAGAATGGATCAGATTTCATGGGCATGTTAATGGGCGCGTAACATCATCTGCAGCAGCGTAGCAGGGAAGGATATGAATTAGAGCCTTGCAGTGTATATTTGACTGAAGAAACCTTTACTTTGACTCTTGAAGACTGCTTCCTGTAACTGTTGGCATCTTTTAAACAAGCAAAGAGCCTTTCCTTTCACAGATATTTCAGCTTGCTTTCAGAGGCTACTGCTTTTCAAGGTCCACACCGGTTCATTCATCATAAAAAATATACTTCTATAATTCAGAAACAAACTCTGTAATATTTAATTTGCGCTTCACCAGATGCTCACTGAACAATACACTGAAATTTGGAATTTGTTACATTATAACTTTATTTCACAATAGCACTTGTAATCAGCATGTCTTTTGGGATTTGTTGTGGGGTGTTTGAGTCTGTAAATGAAGGATTGAGAGGGGAAGTAAAATAGTGACTCTATTCTATATGTTGTGGAGGAAGGAGACAAGGATTTGCCAGCAAAACTGCTTTTTTCATACAAGTGTAAATGGTATAGGCCCTCTCTCGTGTTCAGAATAGGATATATTTGATAAGAAGTATGTTGAATTCTCAGACGATGCCTGCTTCACAGATGGGAATCCAAGGTCTGAACTCTTTAATTGTGGTTCTTTATGTCTAAGTATTTCCTTGATCTTACTGATGAAGCTGAATACCTCGCTGCCTGTGCAGTTTTGTTTTTATGAAAGGGTAAGGCCAATGGCACCAGTTCTCCCTTACTTGTGTTCTTATGTTTTAGTAAGATATACATGTAGTTTTGGACTGCATCACATAATCATCATCCTCAAGGTGCCATATAATCATTTGTAAGTGTGTCGGGTGCATTACACTGGTTGTCAGAAGCCTGGCAAAGACAGTGAGGATAGCAGCCTCGGATCAGATACGTCACCTGTTTGGTGCTTGTTGAACTGCAGTGAAATAATGAAAGAAAACATGGGGCAAGGCTTCTTCCCATCAGGTGGCCAGGGTCAGAGGGAATCTATCTGAGCTCTACTTGGAGGTTGAGAGTGCTGTCAAAGGCCATCCAAAAGACCGTCCAGTGAACGTTTTCTGGATTTCTACAAATCTGTTTGCAAATGTAAACATGTGAGATTGAGGCCCCAAAGCAGCTTTGCATATAGCTCCAGGCTGTAAACTCATTTTAACAAAGTAAAAGGGTGTTGACACTTCATTGGGGTTCAGGTGCTACCCAAGATGTGCTAACATCCTTGTGAGTAAAAAAACCCACACTCATTTAATGTACCTCTGTAGCTTTCCCTTTCAACAGACACCTGGCCCTTTTATTGATTCAACTTAGCTAAGGAAATGGTTGTATAACAGTGGCATAAATAGATGGTAGCGAGGCCCAGAATGGAGTCCAGATACTTGTTCTTGAATGTTTGCAGTGAATGGAAGATATCCCTTGTATAGTGTTGCAATTTTTGATCAACTACACTATCTTTGTGCAATGAAAACAAAGACTGCTGGGGACAGCAGAAGGCATGGAAAAAATGTCATCCGTTGCTGGGTCTGTTGTTCAGGTTGATCAATGTATGATGTTTCTACAAGCTCCGGTAACACTGCTGTTGAGGTTGGTGGTATGCAAAGATGTCTTATTTCAAGAGCTGTGGAAAAATCTGCTGTAAAACAGGCATGACTGAAACTGGTTTTTTCATCTCCATTTTAATTACCTTGAGACAGATCTTTAAGGCTACTAGATGGTATTTTTTTCCTTTGTGAAGAACATATTAAAGTGATGCCTGTTGGAGGAGGAAGGAGAGGGTACAGGGAATAATCAAGTAGTGCTGTTACACACGTAAACACAGGTAAATTCCACTTTCTAGTCAATGGAATGGGGTTGTTCTAACTGGACCTGTGTGACTGTCTAAAATATAGCAGCTATCAATGTTTATATATTCACTCTTGCTCCACAATACATGCCAGAATTCCTATGGATTTTTTTGTAGTACACTTTGGGGAAAATGTACTTTTAAGCACAAACTGGGTACTCTGCTGGCAGAGGGGAGTCCCCGGCTATTGAAAGGCATAACAAGTAGCAACAGTAATCATTTCTGGAGCTTCAGAAAGCGTATCACACACATGAATATCACAAAACCCTATCAATAAAGATTGGCTGTTTACACTGGGTTTTGATGGAGTAAGTGTAGTCAGGGCAAGCGGCCTATCTCCTGGCATGTATCACTATACTGTACTTTGTACCGTGTGAGTATTTGTAATAAACTGGGCTGTTTCGTGCATGACTACAGCAACATAATCAAAGCGTTGTGACATTCAGCATATGTTGTTCTATCTATAGGTTTTTTGAACCAAGTCTCGCTGTTCTTGGTAAATCAGAGTGAAAATATTTATTTTGTTGTAGAACTAAAAATGTGTGGCAGACTTTGTTTTGGGATTTGTGACTTTTTCCCCCCCTCCCCTTCTTTGCTGTTTACTCTCATGATCTTCCTAGTAGGAGATAAATTGTTCTGCCTTTATACCTGTTCTCCCTTATTTATATAAGCAGTGCTGTCCTGAGAGGTGTTTCCCCAGAGTGCTGGAAGCTGTCTGAAGGCGTAGTCAGGCAGTCCTGAGGAACACACAGCCTAAACAGTGAAGGCTTAAATCTCCCTCGGCAGCAGGAGTGATTTGCCTGCGGACAGTGTCCGAGAGAGCAGCAGACCTCTATCTCTGGTGTCTGTCTGGAAGCCACGTTGCCTTCCTGCTCTAGCCAGCAGAGAAAGCTTGTGTCGGACTCGGCAGCGGGGAGAGAAGCCAGATCAGCAGAGGAAACGGACATCGTGTCTCTTGATTTGTCCTGACTTCACTGTCACCACTGGAAAGCTTGTGTGGTTTTGATCAGCTCTTTTTATCCTCGGGATAGAGGGTTGCCCCTGAGGAGCTCTCCTATGCAGCACCAAGATCTTTTAGCCAAAAGACTTTTTTTTTTTTTTTTTTTAAAAGAGCCTTTTAGCTCTGAATGCTCCCAGGCTGCAGTTCTCTTGTAGCCTGGGGCTTCAGCCAGCAGTCAGTGCGAGCAGGAGATTGTCTGTCCAGCAGCAAGATGGGACAGAATGGGTTGAAGCAGCCAAGAAGCAAGCTGAGACTGGGCCTCCAGTGTTGAGGTGCAAGTGTACAAAACTCATGACTAATATGGACACGAGCCTCCTGGCTGGGCTGGGGCCGAGACAAATACTCTGCAAGGCTTCCGTGCTGTTTGGAGAGCGAGGAGATTAATGGTGTGCGAAGCAGAGTTTCAATGCTCCTCTGTAGTCATAAAATTTATAGTCCAAGAAAATTTAAGAACTCAGGAGGACTGAGTTCGGGATGAAGAAGTTGTTTATAACATAATAAAACCCATGTGCTTGAGCCTATGGTTTAATGGCCAAGTGTGTTAATCCCACCCAGTGGCAATGGCTATTTGTGGCATGCAAGGGGAGAAGTCTAAAAGAGGCACAAATTAAATGGCCGGGGTGTTTTTCTGGGTCCTTCTGGCATGCTCAGCGCACCATCTGTACGAGCTGAGGCGGGAGGATACGGCGGGGGCACCTCGCTATTGAGGTCCTTGGAGAACAGGAAACACAAACAGTTGCTGCATTTTCTTTTCTTTAAAATTTCTAAGAAGTTTAGGGTCTCAGGGCAACCGGGGCTGAGGAAAAGTACGTCTCTTCTTACTGGAACAAGTTTATTGCTTACCTTCATCTCTGAGTTCTTCACAGAAACATTTGCCACAGAATCACCTTCAAAAAGTTTCAAACATTAGTAACTCCTACTTGCAGTCATAACTTTGTCCAGGTCCTGTATGCTAGTTCAAGAACACTTTCAAAAAGGTTATTCTGACAGCTCACACGGATCGGTTAATATTTACTAAAACTTTGCCGTCTTCACCATGCTCATCCGTCTTCCTCCCAGCCCCTTCCTCTGCAAAGGCCTCACTCAATCTTTGCAGCAATCTACATCAAGCTTTTTGCTGTGTGTACAGTTCAGATTCAGACAAAACTAATGCAAATCAGCGTGGTTTCGTTAGGGTTAACGCTCTGTGCAGATCTCTCTCCGATGAGGGAGATGCGTTCACTGTCCGGGGTTTTGAGATCTCTCACGTGGATTCTTCCCGGCTGAGAGCTTCTTGCTTCTAAGATACTGACACAGAATTTGACGCTCCGCTCCCATACGACTCTCTGAGCTCAATATTCTCACTGGTGTGTACTGCGTGGCTCTGGTTGTGACACTTCCCTCTTACACAGGCTGCGGTGTAAACAGGCTGCGATATAAACAGACTGCTTTGCTGCTTCGCTTATATTTCAGGAATAATAAACCAAACCATCCTAGGATGAGCATGGGCTGCTATTTTAAACCTCTATAAAAATGATTATCTTCACTCATAATTCCTTATTCTAAACAGAGTCCAGCTGTAAATTTCCAGCTTCAAGCTGAAGTTATTTCCTTAGCAAGATGGTAAATACCATAGCCTCGTGCTTCTGGAACATGCCTCTGCCCTTGTCTCAAAGGCCTAGGCTGGGTAGTGTCGCTAGCAGGTTTTTTAGCTCCTTCTATGTTGGGTGCCCTCGCAAAACGTGCTGATAACTGTGGTGTATCAGCCTGACGGAGAGCCCGCCGAGGCTGGTGGAAAACCTGGCGAAAATGCTAGCGATTCATCCCAGAGTATAGGTATTTGGTCTAGTTCAGGGCTTAACTCCAGAATTGCCTTTCAGGTGTGTTTCTGCTGGCATGGCCACTATAAATGCTGTCCTGTGAGCTATATTGACAGAAGATTGCTGGGTTGTCCTGATCCCGCTACTTTTCACTACTCCTATGTTTACCACCGTGCTAGCTGGCTCAGAAGGGCACAGTGCAGTGCTGGACCAGCCCTTCACGCGTGGAATCTGCAGTGAATTCTTTCTGTTTAATTCACACAGGGCCTTGAAGCAGCCCTTGGACAGGCTGCGTTAGAGTTAGGAGCTGAGCAAAGCTACCTCCATAATGCCAGGGCTGTCCAGTTTGCACCCTTGCTCTCTCTGCTAACTGCTTCAGACAAATAAAAGCAATCTTCCAGGCACTGAGATTCCAGTTGCAGGCACCCTGCAAATATTTTCCCTGGCTGGGAGCTGACAGGTTATGAGGTTTTAAGTTCTATTCAAATTTCATGTTTTGTAAATGATTTCGATGCCACACTCCAGCCTGACTCCAGGGGTATTTATGTTGGATTAGCAGCAGATTGCCTGCCTTTCCTCACTCGATAGAAGAGAGCCCGGCACATGTAAACTCTCCTTGAATGGCGGGCTATTAACCGTCAAGCAAAATGATTAGTTTGTCATATGAAATTCTTGTTATAAATAGGTGCAGGTTATAAATCAGTCCGGAGGACAATGACGAAATCAAACAGAAAGAGAGACCCTTTCCAAGCCTCTTCTCTGAGAGAAGCCTGCAAATAGAAGTGAGCAGCAGAATGTTAGTTAAATGCTTAGTCTTCTAGGAAAACTCAAGGGTAATTTGAAAACCATTCTGAATTGGTGACTGTAGTAAAAAAAAAACAGAGTAAAATTAGCCCTATATAGGCATTAATGCTATACGGTATTTAGAAATTAATACCACATACTTTGGCATTGTAACTGCTGTGATGGAGAGAGCCCTAACAGCAGACTCCAAAGAGCTCAATCTCTTAAGGTTCCACGGAAAGTTAGGGAGCTGGTGACCCTGTAAAAATAGAACTAAGTACCAAGAAGACCTTGAGTCTTTATTGCTTTGTGTCCTGGCTCACGTCTATGGAAAGAAAGCATCAAACTCTCATTAGTTACAGAGCTGATTCTCACTCAGCAACTTTATTTAATGCTCAGGTTAGGCTGGTATCAAGGAAGACTAAAAGGCCGTGACATTAGGGATTCAGGTGTGCCAAATTTCCTGCAGGACAGCTAATTTCCTGCAGAGCTTCTAGGACTCAGTATTCCCCTAATAAATAACCAGTGGTGAAGGGATAGGAAGGCATTTATAATAATAGTGTTGATGAGTAGGTATTGGATCTCCGTGGAGTGGAGGAGTTGCATCTGCTGGTTAGTCATGTAATTCTACTGTTTGTTTGATGTTTGGGGGGAAAAAATGTGTTTCTTTGTTACTACTTAGATGACCTCTTATCTCCAGGCTTAGAAAGGGGATAGTATTTTTATTTCCTCTGTGGCAAGCAGTTCTGATTTAAAATAGCCTCTAGGCTCCCAGGTAGTCCTGAGAATAGATAGGTCAGGCCATAAGAGTTGGAAATGCCTCCTTCCTTACGGCTCTCTGGAAAGTTTGAGACGTCTAGGAGAGCTGCTAGGCTATGCTTTGTGATCTCGCATTCTTAACAGTGGAAACGTTTTAGCTCCCTTTATCCTGAAATATGAGATAGGAAAGATGGGCTGCCAGCGAGGGCAATGATCTTATGCCTTTGTTGCTGAGGCCATGGTGTCCCAGAATAACTGACCTAGCTATTAACGTAACCAGTTCAGGTTGGGGCTGATTTTGTTGCGTCTTGCAGGGGCTTGGCATGCAGGGACCAAACACGTGTCCTTTTAATATGTCTTACATTGAAATTCCAGATCTGAACCCCAGCGTTGAGGCACCTGAGCTGAGTTTTCCTCCAGCATAGACTCAGCTAAGAGGCGTCCACAAACACAAGGCCCTGGGCTACCTCCTGGCCTTACTTCTCCCTAGACCCCTTTGTGCCAGGGCTTGGTGCTAATTGTCTGTGGGCAGGGTGTTCCCGTGCCGTGCTTTAAGGTGACTTATTTTGCTTTAAAGTGAGATTGCGCGTATAGAGGCTCGCCTTGCCGTAGCTGGTGCGAGGCAGGCTGTGCGCAGGCCTGCTGCACGGCGCGCTGTACGCGGACGGGCTTTGAACGGCTACCCGGGAAGGCAGCCGGGAGCACGGGGCTGGGGAGATGGGACGTGTGCGGGAGGGAGCTTGGCACCCTGGTTTGAGGAAAGGACTGGAATTAGTATGGAACAGTCAACATAGCCCACCCGGCTGCCCTGTGCCTTCGCTATAAAACACCGCAAACTTCTCATAAAGCTCGCCAAGTCCTCTCTTCCAGTTCCCTGCAGAGACTGGCAGGTTGACGTTGGCTGAAGACACACAACCTGCTCCCCCTTGGTGACACAGGCAGGGTGTACAGAAATCCTCCTGGGGCACTTCAGCCCTTGCCCGTGGCTTTGGGCTCTTCAACTGGAGAGGGCTACATCCCCGTTCAGCCCACGCCAGGGCTGAAGCAGGCGTGCGTTACAATGCCATAACCAGTAATAAACAGCTTTCTCATACATACCGTTAAACTCCTCTGCGCAGATCCATGGTTCTGTAATTGCCCAGGCAAATAAATCTGCTTGGAGGGGATGCGGGTGGAAGAAACAGTTGCGAAATGTCTGTTGTGCCTTTTTCTTGGGTGGATGAGTGGTTAATCGATTCATATGGAGGCTCCAAATGAATAAGATATGAATAATGAATGAGATAAGGAGGGAAACATCAGCTCGAAAATTACGCAGCATGGTAATGGGAGTGCGTGGCTCTGCGTTGCGGTGACAGCTCGGTGAGGACTGACCAGTGCAGGCTCTAGATTAATACCGGTGCTTTTGGGTGGCTGTCTGCAAACGTCCCCTCCCTGTGCTGAGTTTCAAGACAGCTCCGGTGTCCCCACACAGTGCTAGCATACTTGGAAATGTTTTCTCTACCATTAAGACTTTTGAGAAATACTTGATGTACTCTGATGAAGAAAGGAGAGACGAACCCGGTATTGCACGGAGAACAGCATTGTGTGTTTCCATAAAACCTTTCTGTAGGTTTTGTGGATTTTAACGTTAGGACGTTAAATCTGATTTGAGGCACTTGCTTCTTTGTTAGATCCACTCTGTACTTTGGTTCTTTACTGCAGCTTGGGTTTTTTTTTTGGCAAAGAAAGTGTTGTGTTTGCTGTTCGTTTGGCACAAACATTGTTTGCATGTTTGTCTTGTCCCTGGTTTCAGTGTTTATTTCTTTGTCTGCCTGCTCTCCCTCTAGCTGTGGCTAGCTTGCAGAGCACTGGAAGAGCAGGTACCGTTTCCACAGCTCTCTGGAAAGGAGGCTCAACCGTGATGCTTTCTTGTGGAGGTGGCCCTGGTTGATGGGGTGGAGACCTCCTGGCACTTGGAGCTCTACCTGGCAGGGGGAAATTGGATAAGAGTTTGTTGTCTTGCTCTATTTAAGGCATGCTCCTCTTCACCACATGCTTTTTCAGAGCTTGTTTTCCTGAAGGAGCTGTGAGAAGAGGTGTTAAGGACAGGCTGACATGGGGAGCTGGCTGAGTGCTGGGTCAACGGGGCCAGAAAACTAAAGAGCTCAGAACTCAGGGTAGAAAAGGAGCAAGGCTGCATTCTGGGTACTCCTGATGTCTCTCACTCAGGCACTCGTGGCTTATTTATAAATGCCTGAGAACCTTTCCTAGTCCTTTTCTTTAGGCAAAACGTAGGGGATCTCTTAACTGAGATACACTGCTAAGACCGGGAGCAGCCCTCCGTCGGGCTTACCAGCCTGCAGCTCCTGCAGGTAGGCAAAGGCAGCCTGTTTCATTAAGCACAAGCCGGGTTTAAAGGTAGGCACAAAGTTCTTGGCAGTACCAACTGCAATGCTAATTAGCTCAGATGCTTGCGTGGACAGGAAACCAAGTTTCAGTATACGGGAGAATACTCTTTGGTGTAGCTCTAGTTGTGAGGGGAAAAAAAAAAAAGCTGAGCTAATTTAAAGTGGCTGAAAACTGTCCTTAAAGCTATCTCAGGTGTCTCCGTGGACAGGGTACTGAATGTTTGCTCTCTGTGTGTTACATTTGGAATCTAATAAAACTTTACAGTATGATGAAGTTGGGGTTTGTTTGTTTGTTTTTGTTTAAAGCAACGTTCTCAAGAGCTGTTGTAATTATCAAACCCGCTTTTTTCCCAGCAAAGGGTGCTGGGAGTTGCCAGTAATCTATAAAACAGGAATGACAGTCAGTCTGGGGGAAATGATCTCAAACGGTATAAATATCTCCAACCAGGTTTTGGTTTTAAAGTTTTATGAAGTGATAGAGATTCTGGGGATGTTTTTACAAGAGGCTGGACAGTGAGGAACAGGGCAGCTCACATGGGTAGCTGTGGTGTTGCCCTTGGGGTTGAAGCCTGGATGCCAGCTAGAACCGTTTGAGGCTATGGCTGTTGTACCCTGAGGGGACACACGCTTGCCTGGGGGAGCAAATATGTCTCGGAGCAAGAGAACGGAAAAACCTGGGTTCTGTTTCCAGCCCTCCCGTTGACCTGCTGCTTGACCTTGGGCAAGTTCCCTCATTCTTTCTGTGTCTTATCCAGTTCAGCCCCTAGCTCTTCAGGAAAGGGTCTCTGGTGGGCTCCAGCAGCCAGTGGGTTAGGCTCACACAAGGTTAATGAGTGCTTGAGTTCTAGACCTCTCTTAAGTTGACCTTGGGTATCACCTGGTGTCCTGCTGACCAGTAAGAACATTGTCTTTGTGAAGACTGCTAGCGCTTTACAGGCGTGAGTAACGCCTGTTAACACTGCCACAAGTTGCGAGAGCATTAATTTCCTCCTACTGCTAAGAAGGATAGGGGTATTAAATGAATTCTGGGCTTCTGCATACGGGTACTAGCACTGAAGGATCATATCTTTCTTCCACTTGTGGAAAGAGTCATCAGCCTTCCTGAAACCTCCTGATGAAAATTAAATGGAAATTTCCCTGGGACTGGGGGGAGTCTCTTCCCTGAAACCTTTCTGGGTACCCCCCCATGATGCTGCTGCCTTTGCATTGCCAGAGGTGTTCTGCAGTCGGAGGTGAGGAAATGCTGACCTCAGAAGATGATCTTTCCAGTTTCAACCACAGGCAGGAGCTACTGGAAATATCATCCCTTTGAAGGTTCCAGTCTTGCTATGCTGTTTTCTGCGGTTTGGATAAATCCACGCAATTGGATCTTCACCTGGCTAAACCAGTAAAATTAGGGGGCCGTAGAGAAGTTCTGGTTCCTACAGCAGTGGATGCCCAGCTAGCTCAAAACACTTAGTGATCACTTGTTGCTGGTTCCTAACCTTGTCATTACCTTTAACTGCAGGGAATCTGAAACTGGAATTTCAGACTTCTACCTCTTTGATCTCGTTCTCACTCTCTTGTGCTGTCATGATTAATGACAGACTATTTTAAAAATGCTGCGGTGTCTGACTAATGCAATCTGAGGGGTGTGCAGAGCTCCTTATTTCCTCCCATTGCAGACCTGCTAAGTGGTTGGAGAAGAGTTGATTTTCCACTTCAGTTTGTCAGAGCTTTTGAGTGCTTGGGGCAAGGAGGGGGTTAATATTCTCTTCTGCATTAAAAGTAACTTCTTTTTTTTTATCAATTAATTACATATCTTTCATGGCCAGAAAAAGAAACTAAAGTATGTGTGACATCCAAATTCTGCACATAAAAATCCCATTTTGTAATAATAAAACGGATCGGGTTACGTATCTGGAGGCTATTCATCCTGCAATAACATATATGTCTCGGTTAGCAAGTGCCTCCGTGTCCCTGCACATCTTGTCATCGCAGCCGTGATCTTGTGAGGCTGTACCCGTCACACGTGTTCGAATGGGCTTCTTCACACCACAAGTGCTCACGGCCATACACAGCGCTCAGAAGGCATTTATTCGTGCCCCCCTGGACCTCTGTACCGGGACAAATGTCCCCTTTTCAAAAAAGATCACGGCCACCAAGCCATTGCAGCAGCTGGAGCACGCTGGGTAGCCAAGAGCAGGGCGAGGGAGCAAACTACAGTCAGTCTGACTCCTGCAGATCTGGTATTTGTGGAATTGGTCTGTACTTACATATTTACTCTTTCCTGTAAAGCAAAATGCCAGGGAAAGAGGGAGAGAGTGTCAGACAGGGGTGCTAGACATCTCGGTACTGGATCTCCAGCCGTTGCCCCTTGCCTCCCTAGGGCTCAATGGGTTACATTCTTCTTGCTTTCCCCCCTGTTTTAAACAAATAGGAGCTGGAGCCTTAGGGTATATTAGAGAGTGATAGGGATCTTCACTGATAATCCCGTTCTGGGCTATACCTGAGGAAGCCATTAGCTTAAAACTCACAATGAACAGGGTCTGATAAGAGGGGAGGCAGAACTGGGTGAGGGGGAGAGGAAGGCTGTTCCCAACCCTGCCCGGTAACGCTCCCCTTCACCAGCCCCAGTGAGTGTCCCTGAGGAGGGAAGGCTTTCCCCAGGCTTTCCACAGGTCTGTGGGAGCTACAGTCCAGCTGCTGGTGATGGCAGCCTGCGTGGGGGTGTGGGAGAGAACCGAACAGGCAGATACAGGTGTACACGTGCGTGCCCGCTCGTGAAACTATGGCATAGCTGTCCAGAGAGCCCAGTCCTCCTCCCATGCTTCCCCACGCTCCCCCGCCTCATTTTCCAAGCCATCGTTAACGATGTTAAAGCTATCTAAATGTCTGTGTTTTTAATGTTAGCTTTCATTGCTCGGAGTAAAAATAGTAAGGGTTAAGAATTGCTGTTTAAGGCCTGGCGAACTCTAGCCACGTGAAAACAAGGTGCCATCCAAAGTCAATCCCCCCCGCCGCGCACCCCCAGTCAGCAGCGCTTCAGAACAGCCCAGTGAATGCTCGTGGACAAGGCTTCTCGTTCAGCAGGGATGCCTGTGGATCTGCTGCCTTTCCTTGTCCAGCTCTGCTGCTGTGCAGTGAGACTCGGCCGCGACACAGTGCGCAGCAGAAGCCGGGCTGAGGATTGTGTTTCCAGCCCCGAGGGCTTGGAACCACTGTCGTGCTCATCTCCAGAAGGGGCAGTTCCAAACCAGCTCTGTCTCCGCTGGACCGCTGAGACCACCTTCCTCCTTCCAGCTGGCCCAGCTAACCTCAAGGCTTACTCTTGCTTCCCCCTCTCCCCTCGTGCCCAGTGGAATCACACAGGCATTTGGGGTCATAAGGAATGCGCTGTTTTGACTCTGAAAACTCAGCGGGAGCATTCGCTAAAGACACAGTGTAGTTGTAGCGGGACCAAAAAAAGGAGGTGTGGGGGAATGGAAAAAATTACTGTTTCCAACTGGAGCCAGGTTCCTGCTTCCCGTGTCCTCGTACTGCTAGCAGCCTTGCCCGGGGACTGCTGCCACAGTTTAATGACCCTAATGAAACGGCAGCGCGTGGCACGGAGCCTGCGCCGCTTGCGTTGAGCCTCCCTGGTTTTGTGTCGCGGGCCCTGTGCTGCCGATGAGTCGCTGGGGCTCCTTTTGCCGAGTGGCGACAAGGAGCTGTTGTCCTGTCCCTCCTGTTGCGAGCCTCTGGGTGGAAGTCGCTGTACGCCGGCCTTGTTCTCCGCGTCTGCTTTTGGTCGCTCGTGGAGGCACAGATTGCTTCCTCTGACCTGGCGGAGCTATCTTCATGCTGGGTTTTTTGCGACGGCCTTGGTAGAGCTATGCTAGAATGGCTTTTTGGGGGGATATGGCTTTCTTCCGTGCTGTGTGGGCTCCAGTCTTGACTAGGGGTTTCAGTAACTGCCTCCCCTGCATAAAAACGCAGTCCCATCCAATTAGTAGTTGTGGGAGGTAGGATGCCTGAGGTCAGCTCTGTTTGATGATTTCAGGCAGACCACTTAACTTCTTTCTAGATGGCTGGTTACTTTTTCTGAGGATATTCATAGATTGCCTGCTTTTACCTGGATGCTTTTTTTTTTTTTTTTTCATGAAATCTGTAGGAACTTAGATATATCTGAGACCTTCACATTGCTGCCAGGTTTAGTTAGAATGTATTACATACAGACATCAGAGGCACGACTTTATTTCACTAAGAAACCAGGAAATCACTACTCGGAAAGCTGTGAGTGACTATTGTCTCTTATCACTGTATCTACCTACAAACTCTATGGAAAAAGGTAACCCGGCGTCGGGCTTCTGTGTAACATTCTCATGCGAACATGCCTCGCATCCTCTGGGGAAGGATATTTTTTATTTTTTTTTTTTTATTCCCAACAAAACCCTGATCCTTAAAGGGCTGAGTGCTTCCTGTTGTATGCTTTAGTATCTCGGCTGCCTTGGGAACTAAGGCTCTTTGGAGTAAAAAGGAAGGCTGGGACAGAGACTGGGTCAGGATTTGAGTGTATCTGTGCAAGCTTAGGCCAATTTACAAATGAGTCAGCCCTTACCTAACATGACAAATCCCACCACTTCTCCCAGACTAGATGAGTTGATTAAAGGGACTGGAAAAGCAAAACAACCCCCCAAAGTAACTCTCTCGGATTATTCAAAGGTGAAGTGATAATGTGGTAACAGCTAGAAATGATCTTTGTCTCTGCCGATAACGCCAGCCAGCACCCTGACCTCTGGAGAGGAACGTGACCAGCCTCCCACGTTTTTTGGGCGCGTCGCTCCGCTGCTGCCAGCTAAATACCAAGGGCTCCAGTTCCGTTCCTGCAGCACCCAGATAGGAGGTGACGATAGGGACAAATGTTTGAAAAGGATGAGGCGCTCCTAGACATGTGGAAGTAAAACGCAAACCAAATGGAAAGGG
Source organism: Mycteria americana (assembly GCF_035582795.1). Classification (NCBI taxonomy): domain Eukaryota; kingdom Metazoa; phylum Chordata; class Aves; order Ciconiiformes; family Ciconiidae; genus Mycteria; species Mycteria americana. Next base: position 8,116,334 of record NC_134382.1, on the reverse strand, counting down.
CTTTCCTGAAGCACCTCGAACACCAAAGGAGAGTGAACTGGATGCTAGTTAAGACCGTGTGTAGAAGCCTTGCTCCCAGCCTGGCCGTGCATTGGTGCAGCTAGTTCCGTACTATGCGTTTCCACGCACTCTCTATTTACTCAGCTCTTTGCCTTTATATCAGCGCTACTTGCTTTACTGTGGGTCAAATCCCAACTCGTGCAATGCGGGTCAGCATTAACCAATTTCAATGAAGCTACGAAATTTGCTACAAGGAACAAATCTAGGCCCTCGACGCTAAAGGAGTCAAGTTTTCTGCAAAGGTTGTCACTTTTATTAGAGAGAGATGAGACAAAACGGCATGTAAATGAAATAACTCTGGGTGTAAATGCCATGTGCAAAGGATTTGCCTTTGTCTCACCGGAGTCCAGAACTCCCTTTCCAGTCACGCCTAAGGTGAGCTGCAGGGCAGCCCAGCCTGCGTTAGCTTTGGGGTTGCTAATGCCTAAGTACAAGAGGAGCTGGTGTGAATCGGAGATGCAGGGTATCATGTGCTTCAAATGGCTTGTGCTTACACCTAGACACGTTTTTGTGCGAGTCCAACAGCAGATCAACATCTTCCTTTAACATAATTAGATGCTTCTTTTTGATACCTGCATTGAGCACTTGAGATTTCTCCTAAGGCTGTATCTTTTTCTCCACCAAGGTTATTGCAACACATGTAAATCCTTTATTTTTTTTTTTTTTTTTTAATTTGTGAGCACTTATGGGGGCAATTTAAGATGTGCTGGAATTATAGCCCCGAGTTGTAGAGGAAAAAGTCCCACAGGAACACATGGAAGAGTATGGAGAAGTCAATAAATGGAAAAGGGGTGGAAGATTCTGAAGAGATTTTTGGCATGCAAGTGGAAGGGAGGACGAGAGGGAGAAAATAGCATCCAGCTTTCAGTATCTGGAGTGCCTTCTTTAAAACATCCCACCCGTGAAAATCGGAGTGATACCAGCCAGAAAGCACTGAGGATATGCATAGGCGTCACCTGGAAACGCTGCGCAGCTGAAGACAAGGCAGTGCTCTGCACGGACCCCTTATCTCCTACTCTTCCCCCTGTGGCCCTTTCTGAGGGACAGCTGCTGACCGTTAGTAGTCTGCCCATCTGCATAGGAAGTGACCAAGAACTCGGGGGAGAGAATGTCACGAGCAGGACATAAACGGGGAGGAGCAAGACGAGAGCATGCCGCAAAGTAGGGCCAGGAGTAGGACTGCAGAGTGCCGTGACAGGGAAAGGGAAGAACGGCGTCAGGCTGGCTTTGTGGGACCCTCCAAAACGTGTTCTTTCCCAGCGGGAATCTGGACAGCGGGTGATGCCAGCATCGCTGTTGCATTGCAAAGTGGCGGCTGGGAGAGGGGGGGAATCAAGTGAGGAAATGAAATGCCATTATTCAACTCGCTCTCAGCCCAAGGGAATTATTGCACCTTCCTTGATCTTTGAACTTGCTAGCGTGAATTTTAGTGAAGTTTGTGCAGATTGACAGCTCGTCTCCCACATTGATAAAGACAAAAAGGCTTGAAACAAGATATTGTACCTCCCCTGAAAGGTCATGCAATGGACACTGATGTCTGGGGCTGCAATAAAGAGCCAGGGAGTTTGAGAACAACTTATTTTACTGGAGCAAGACCCTCCCTGGTAGGAGGGAATTAAAGGCTGCCTTCTGGCCAAATAGACAGCCTCTGTAAATCTCCTTCTGAAAGCTGCTGGCTCTGGTGGCCTGAAAGGGGGCTGGAGGAGGCTGCGGGGATCACAGCGTTGAGGATAAGGACATAGGAGTGAGGCTGGCTGACTCTGGGAAAGTGCTGGAGACGTGGATGGAGGCAACAAGGAACTTACCTCTCGTTGCTAGTATCTGAATTATTGGTGACCCAGGAAGGTTTGGGATTGCTCAGAGAGAACATACGTAAAGTGCTGCCTCCTGCCAGATCTCTTGTGATTAGGCTTCGCTAGAGGAGGCTGGGGCTACAGAGACAAAGCAAAGTTCCAAATCTGATCTTATACTTCCAAGCCTGATTTTACTCCCGGCTGTACTTTTTTTTTTTTTTTTTTTTTTTTTTTTCCTGGGGGTTGTCTGCTGGTTTCCTGCAAACACATTCCTCCTAGAAAGAAAGAGCCTAAATCTCTCCCACTGGCTATTTGTCTTGGATTGTCTCATATGGCAAGCAGTCTGTTATGATTACCTACGAATATAAAGAAATCTGTGGAGAGAGGAGTGTAGGGAAAGATGATAATGAAATGCAGGGAAAGCTTATCTTGGAGAAATAACCCCACGGGAGGCTGTTCCCACCTCTTTGTTTATAAATAAAACGAGAAGAGAGAAAACATCAGGTCTTTGAAGAGGAAAAATAAATATATTTTCCTATTCTAGACAGAGTTAGGGATAGGAAAATGGGAGTCCTTTCCCAAAGTGCCTGTGAAACTGAGGCAGGAATGGACTAGGGAGGTGTACAGGCAGGGAATGGAAAGACTTTGCTGCAGGATGTGACCAGTGATCGTACCAGTGACAAATTGCTTCTGCGGAGTCGCGCGCCAGAGTCAATCACACGCCCTAAGTGCTTGCCCACGAGGCTTTTGCCAAATCTGGCTATCTAAGCACAAGGAGTACTTGCTGCTTCTTCAATACGGTCAATCCCCATCGCTGTCTTGGACTGTAGGAGTCGTGCTAGGGAGCACAAGCATAAAAAACTCCTGTTAGGCCCTGTGATTACGGTGCTGCAGCCCAGGGCAGTTTTTCTGCCGTGTTTGTTCATTTTCAGGGTTGTTGAACTGCTACTCCTGATGGCCAATTGTTTTTTAAACGGTTTCTAACTAGAAGAAAGGAGCGTGCAATTCTGAATCTCCTGGCGTGACGCAGGAGTAGCAATAGCTTCTCCTTGCATTGTATTTTTCATTTTGATGTTCTGGCATCTTTTCCATATATGCCTGTTGCATTGCTTTTAACAGTTAAGGGCAGGTGTCGGAAACAAATACGAAACCAACCTCAATGTTGCCCCCCTTTCGGATGCCTTAACAAGGCATTTAGGAAATTAAACTGTCCGGGAGGATCTGTAAGGAAGGAATGGCACCTCCTGGAAATGCTTGTCCCACCCAAGGCTCCACGCTTTTGCGCACAGCTAGGTCGAGACGTATTGTCTGCACCGAAAAGCTCTCGTCTTCAGAGGGGTAGCGCTTTTACCTCCAGGTGTCTGGCTCGGTGGGACTGTGCCACACGTTAGGTGGCACAACTCGGAGAACGTTGGGCAGTGGCACTGGAGTGATGGGGTCCACAGTTCGTACGGGCATGTACACGGACGCACGTTCAGTAACCTCGCACGATGAGCAATCCGACATCCGTGTGGGTAAGCTCAAGAGTGCCAGAATTTACTGCAGCAGAAGGAACTAACGGCTGTATATCCAGAAGGTGAGTGCCTCTCACGAGTGAGGTAGGACTGCGTTTGGCTGCCTTTAGAAAAGCAATCCATGCGTAGATAAACCGAGTTGTTTTTATAGTGAGGAGAATTAACAAGATTAGTTTTAATCATAAACCCTCATTAGCAGCCAAGACTTGAAGCTTTCCTGCCCAGAAAAGAAAATTACAGGAGAAACGGTGAAAATAAAACTCTGCCCCAAGTGACATTTATACCCAACCGGGAAAAGACTAGGAAATCTTCTGAATCTACTTACCACTGGCTTTTTGTTGCCAGTGGAAGCTGCCTAACACAAACCCGTAGCAAAGATGGAATAATAGTCAATGAAAGGAGAACTGCTTACTCACTGACAGGTTTGCAAATTTATATTTCACTATTTAGCTGGCACAAAAGACCCTCCATTCCTGCAAATAATTAGCTGCCTGGCACTCCTCAGGGCCTTCAATTATGCACCTGTATAAGTATTTGCCAGATCAGCACCTCAGAGAAGAGAATCAATAAAAACTACATAAAATGTGTTTCTTTAAATAATCAGTGCAGTGGTATTTTTCTGTTGCCTTACTCATAAAGGTGAAGCCTTTATACTCTAATGAGTATTACCTTCATTTCAGCCCAGACTTATGGCCTGAGTATATTTGCTTTGGGTAGAAACTGCAGAGGCCAAGGGGGAGTTTTTGAAAAATTTAAGTTCTTATAATTCTGGCTGCTTTTGGCTTTCATGGACTCCAATAAAAACAGAAGTCTGATTTCTTAAACATCTTTTTTAAAAGCTTCTACTACTCTCAAAGAGCATAACAGGTTAATATTACAATGCCATGGGCTGTCTGAAACTTCGCTGAAGCTGTAAGAGTAAGACCTGCTCTTCATTCAGGAGAAATGTAAGAAGCTACAAAGCTCCTTTAGAAAATCGGGTCACTGAAACTGTAGGAGCCATCGGATCACAGGGCCTGTGCAAGACGTGCCAGCGCTGGGCTGTGTCCACACAGGTCAGGTCCAGAAGGATGGGGCTGTGGAGTGGGGGGAGAGAAAGCAAAGGAGGAAAGATGGTCAGAAGGACCACAGAGGCAGAAAGAAGGCAGCAAGAACACATCAGACGCAGGCCGTTAAGTTCGAGAAGAACTAAGTATGACTATTTGGGCAGAATGTGAGCTGAGAAGCAGAAAAACTGTTAGCAAAGAACCCGTGTGCTCGTGGTGATGTCCTCTAGCATGTAGGAATGCTACAGAAGGCAGTCGGAGCAAACAGACAAAATTGGAAAAGCAAAGTCCTCATCCTGGGCTTCAGTGAGCCAGTAGTGACTTGCCGAACGTGCGCCAGGTCTGAATGGGAAGCCTAAACAACAAGAAATATATTTACTATTAAAATAAGTCTTGTGTTAATATAGAGTCACATTAAGATGGTGCCTTCATGAAACAAGTGGGCAAATAAATAAATTGCATTATAATATACATCAGTAATATTGTACGTTATTTTATATTATTACATGAGTATTATGTTATATGAAAACAACCTAGTGCTGGGTTATTAATTTATGCTTTCTATTTGGGATGGAGCTGGTGGGGCACCAAGCTGTTGGCTATTAGCATAAGAAAAGAAGGGATTTTGGATGCTCAAGCCATGTACTTGTCTGAGGCTGTGAAGTTGAAAGATCAAGACAAAAGCCAGGCTGTACCCGCTATGCTTTGTCAGGTACCCTTGGACAGGATGTGTGTAGCAAGCCCTTGAAGCCTCCTGAAGCCCTTGCAGTAGAAGGAGCTTCTCAAACCAGCTTTGTAAAGGTACAAGCAATAACTCGTGAGGGAGATTCAAGACCAGAACATGCAGATTACCCAACTCTGTATTTTCTATGAACAGCCGACAGAGTCGATTTGGTAACAATAAACCTTCAAGTATTGTTTGATGCTTCTTCATCTCTGGGGTAGGATCTCTAGGGCTGTGAATCTGCCGATCTCCCTTGCTGAGAACCCCGGCTGCTACAGGGCAGAGAGTGCAACGCAGGAGGGAGGGAAGGAGGGATCACATGGACTGCGTGTCAGGAGGGTGGAAAAAAAGGAGTCTCTTTTCCAAACCAACATCGTTAAGAAAAAAAGCAAATCACAGAGTCTGCAAAGAAGCCCTTGAGGACAAAGATGGGAACAGGGTTGGGCAATGCAACAAATAGACCATTTTTCATCACAATCTCATAATTGCTGTCTTGTTCCCAGTCTGCTCTTATGATAGACTTTGCAATACCCACTGGGGACTCTTCTAGGACACAGCACTGTGAGCCAGAACCTCATTTTAGCATTATACCAGGGAAACTATGCTAGGCAAACTGGAGCCACGGAGTCAAGTCTGGATCCAAAGTACATCTCTTTTTTTTTGTTTTTTTTTTTTTGTTTTTTTTTGTTTTGGCTCCAGAAGCCCAGAGCAAGGAATGTAAATTGGCTTTGCAGAAGCATGTCAATTTGGGTGCCAAAGTTTCATTTGATATCATCTCTGTCTGGCACCTACACAGCAGGTGCTTCCCGAGGTGACCTGAGGCACATCGGCGCAACACAAACACTGGGCTGAGCTCTGCTAACCACACAGCTCGTGTGTCTTGCACAACGTTACATGCCGCTGCCTCCTTGCAGTCGTGGAGACTGTCTCCTGACGCTATGCCCCCAGCCGCAGCTACAAATGGATTTTGCAGGAAGGCTGCCTGCTCCTGCCTCCTTTACCCCTACCCAAACCAACGTACTGCCTCGCAGTCAATGCACGGGAGCGATAAACCTTTCTTGCTCATTACGAATCGCTCTTGCAAACTCTGCGACCTGAGTCTTGCCGAAGCTGATCAATCTACTTGCATGAGTAAAAAGTGCTCAGAGGAGTCTAGGATGCAGATCCCCTTTTGGGAGAAGCATGCCCCTCTCTTTGGGGTACCTTACTGAAATCACGGGGGACGTACTGTGGTGGTGTGCAGCAGAGCCTTGTGCAGAGCTTGGCAGGGGATTAAAGGAGGCAATCGTGTCCCCGTGTATGTGATCGGGGTCTCCTGTAGATACGAGATCAGCAATAGCATTGGCAGTCATGGTCATTTGGAGCAGGGAAGCTCCTGCCTGAACCTCGGCTGTTGTGTCGCAGAGGCAGAGTCCGTGTCTGAATACTCACTGAGTCGCGTGCTAGTTACTGTGCTGGTTTGCGCCTTGGTCTCTACTAGTTCTCAATCAGAAAAGGTATTCAGATGCTCATTTCCATAGCAAGCAGAAATCAGGTGAACCAGATAAGCTTGCTTCAGGCCTTGGGTTTGTTGTCATATTTGTCTGGAAGCAGAAAAAGGAAGCATGTTGGAGTAAGAGCATTTTGGAGCATCAACCACAGTCAAAGGCAGGCCAGGAAGATCTAAATGCTTTTATGGATTTGTAGGAAGACAAGACTCCAAGTATCTTTCTGTTCATTCAGCTGCGATGTCAGATTTGTCACACTGAGTGGGGAAGGTGTGGAAGGGACTCAGTTCAGCTAAAGCCAGCCTGCTTTTGTGAATGTTTTTCTGATCTGGAAGTGTTTGAATCCACTAGGATTTAAAATAAGCTAGGATCAAATCACTGAGTGCCCCAGTTTTCCAAGGTGAAAAAGGCATTTCAATCAGGTTCCCAACCAAAGGAGTGTGTTCCTACCCTGTCTTTAATTGTTAATGTTTGAGAGAGTAGATTAAATTGTTTTCATGATGGGACAGGGATCCTCCATTTCTCACTCACTTCCAGGCTCACATTTGATAGCAAACTCACACGGAAAGATTGCAAAAAATTCCTTGCTGGAAGATATGATTAACCAATAGCCTTCTGGTAATTTAACAGGCAGATCACTAACCTGATTCCAACCTCTCTGAGCTAATGCATGCTGGCAGGCGACTGTTTCCATTAATGCAAGGTGACAGTAACTGACAGCCTTTTATGTGAAAGGCTGATCTGTCCATACGGGAGATGTCCTCTAACGTACCTTTGCAAATAAAATAGTAAGGAGGTAGTGTAAACACAAGGGCAAAAGATATCTCGTGTAGGCATCTTCTTCCATCCTCAGCGCTCTGCAAAGCGAAGCCCTCTGCACAGTTTGCTCTGCTCTTCCATCCCCAGACCTCCTGGATTCTCTCACCTTTGTAACTGCTCTAGCCTGTTCTTGTTCCAGGTTAACAAATCCCAGCGAGCAGCAGAACTGACTTTAGTTTGATTTCTAGCAGAGGCAGCTATATTTCATTACCTAAATCCTGCATGAATAGCCCGACCATTGGATTTAACCTGGGAGATGTGGTGCTTTCCTGACTGAAGTCAAGTGAAGCTGGGTGAAGTAACCGTTCTCATTTGGTGATTCGGAGCGATGGGCCAGTGTCTCTAGGGAAAGCTTCTGCATTTCCACCCGAACTCATCTTTTCCATACCGATTAAAGTGGAAATTCCACCCCCCTTCCCTACCGTGGGTGTCTATGAACTCATGGGAAATCAGGATTACCCATCTTCTACTTACAGGTAAAATGCGCTCTCGTTCAGTGCCTTGGAATCGTAACGTGAGAGGTGATGGAAAGGAATGGTGATATAATATCGAAAGAATGTTTCTTTTAGCTAGAAGCAATTTTTGCTGTGCTTTGTTTTGTTTTAACCAGACACGGCCCGAGTGAAACCTTTTAATGTGACGCGCAGCAGTGTGGAGAATTAGTCACTCTATATTAAAAAAGCAGGACGTAGCTTGGCAGCGAGGCATGAGGATGGCGTGGCTAAAGCTGCAGGATTTACAGGGAGACAGGTGAATTGTTGCACTGTAATACCACTTGGCTGGAGGAATTTTCAAGGAAGCAGCGTGTCTCAGTTATCCCCAGCGTGCACATAATAGCTACATGGAGTTTCAGGCTGCCGTTAGGAAGCAGAATAAAAGTGCCTCACTCTAGATGTCTTAATTACCGTGTGCCAGATAAAAATGCGTTTAGCCATGCTGAGCAGAAGGCTGTTTATAGAGTAGGTGCAAAGCCAGGAGCTGCAAAAAGAGATCAAGGAGTTCAGAGAGAGGAGACAGAACTGCGCATGGAGACAGAGGGGCCTGTGTTTAACCCGTAAGATTCCGGGGGGACAGGGAGAGGGTAGGGGAAGAAGGGGCTATTTGTTGGAAGAAGGGGCTATTTGTTGGAAGAAGGGGCTATTTGTTGCTTTAGCTTCTGTATCTTTCTCCTTGGGTCCCACCGCTTTTGCCTCAAGCGCCGAGTTCTTTTTCAGGACACATCCTCCAACACGTCCCTGGCTTCTCCTCCCTTACAGCCAGACAAATTGGACCTGGTTAAGCATCCTCCCCCAGTTGCCTAGGCGCCAGGGCTGACAGTGTTGTACTGGCTAAAGAGCGTGCTGACAAGGAATCTGCCTTATGCTGAGTGACAGCGCTGGCCTCCTGCCCGCGGCGTGAGGAGCGGCGCGGGGCAGAGCTGCGGAAGGTGCTGCGGTAGGCAGGGCGGGCTGTTGCCGAAGAGACGATCTTTAACGTTTTGCAAAGGATGTGCCTGGGAAATGAATGGTCGCCGCTCAGAAGCCATACCGGGAGAACGGCTGTGTTCCATTTCTCATTCTGGGAAAACAGAAAATCCTCTGGAGTCTGGACAGGGGAAGCGGTATGGAAGAGAGTTTGTCGTGAAGGCTCTCGGGAAGCGTCGTGACACCGTGTCTTTGCTCTGTGCAGAGATGTCCACGTTGCTGCACTGTGTTATTCGCCATTGCTAAAACACGAATGCATGATCGAAGTACCACAGAGAAACCTCAGGGATACTGCTCCGGGCCTCCGTGGGCCTCTCTGGCGTTGCTGGAGGACAATGTTTTAGCTTTGTGAGACTTCTGGGAGTTTAATAGCAGGCTTATTCCAGTGAGACGGAGTATAATAATTAGCCTGTTGATTCTGTGGGGCATGCTGTGGCCTGACCATTTGCTTTCCTGTGATGAGTGACCAAGTGATTATGATCAGTGCTGACAGCCACAGTGAGTTAACAACCCATGGGGATGTTGGCTTTAGCCCTTGTTTTGCAGGAGGCAATGTCCACTCCCCCTGACATTTATTTTGCTCTTTTTTATAATTGCTAGGCAATTATCACAAAAAAAGGGCCTGGGCTATTTTCCTGGCAGACCAAAACTATCCTTTTCATCATAGAAACTGAGCCTGAGCAGCAAAATGGTATGCTTTGCTCTGCACCTATACTTACTGCGGAGAAGTATGCCAGGGGCTCGGATGGCTGGCGTTGCTCATACAGGCTGTCCTTCCCCCTCTCTTGAATAGTGATAGTGCGGCGATAGTGGCACAACAGCGATAGTGGGCCACGGATAAGTGTCGATGGGCTATTGGAAAATGAGGTTCCTGGTGTCTAATACATGTGAGGCATCAGCCACCAGAAAAAAAATTGCATTTCAGTCACCGATTTTAAAGCTGCTGTGGAGCATCTATGCTGTGTCAGAGTAAGGTCCTGCTTGTATGGCTCAGCTAAGCAGAGTCTCATTCAGAACCGAAAAGGAAGTTTTCTAAGGGTGCTCTTGGTGGTTTACCCTGGGGCACTCCTGCTGTCTAGGCAGCACTCATCCAGTAAGCCAGTGCAGAATGGGTGCTATGGGGCTTGATTTTCTTCTGCGATGAGGAGCAGCTGATTCAATAGAGCTGTGATGTGCTTTGATTCTGCAGCAGTGGAGAAAAATGGTAGAACTGGAGCCTTGTGGCAGGAATCAGTTGGACTAGTTGTAAGAAAAACGTACATTTTTGGATGGTAGTCCATAACTGGGGGTTCCCAAATTTCTCCAAAACCTGTGCATTGGTCAGTCAGGGACGTTTGTCAGACTTTTATGACAAGTTCAGAGAATCAAGGGACAGAGCTGCATGTGGGGCCATCACAAGTGGAGGAATAGTTATTCCTATTCCTCTTTGTAAGTAGGTGTTTTCTTTTTCTCCACGTGTGTGTTGATTTTCTTACTGTCACCAGCTTGTGCTCTTTTCTCACTTTGATCTTCAGATCAAAGAGCAGAAGGGAATGGGAGGTGGGGGGGACAGGCAAGGGCGGGGGGCACGTTGGTCACAGAATATTAGATTTCCCAACAAACAACCCAGGAAGAAAAAAAGAGAAAGAAAGAGAAAGGAAAAGTGAAAAGCGAAAAAAGAAGCAGAGGGGAAAGAGTCAAGATGTTCTAGAGAATGATTATGCTTATTGTCCTGACACAGTACGTCTGTGCTCAGATCAAACCATGAGGACTAAGACAATCACTGAACTGGTGCTGGTTCCAGTCTGCTGAGTGTAATTCACACGGAGCCTCCCAGCCCCGTCTGCTCGCACCTCGAGCCGCAGCAGGGTCAGGAGGTGCCAAGCCTGTCCCGCACGGGACCGCTGCGGCTCACGCGGCAGGCAGCGCCCATCCCGGCGGGAGACACGAGTCCCTCGTGGAAGCTTGAGGCAAGATCTGTGTCTCGGCTGGGACGTAGTGCGGTGAACAGACTTGGCGGGAGTGGCAGCTAGTTTATAGCCAGTGATGGCACACGCTAACAGGGACTCAAGCAAAAAGTGGTGGGAAAGGAAGCTTTCTAAGACTCCAAAAAAAAGCATGTGTGTCCAGTTCCTTCAGAAGGAGTAATTCCCGTTTTGGCTTTCCTACTTGATAAGCAGTGTCTGGAGAACTCGGGAGCTTTACGCTGGTAGAGGACAGTGTGCTGGCTACCGCGGCTCTGGAGCTCCCAGCCCAGCTTTGCCACCTGGAATGACTGTGGCCCTTGTCTGCCTTCGGGCTGACAGTCAAACGAGGAGAGGATGATATACGGTGTTGCAGAGGGCTGCATTGGGCTTTAACAGGTAGGGCGTATTCTAAGAAATTAAGCCTTGGAAAGAGTTAGAAAGAGTCAACTCTATCAGTCCCAAACGTCTCATTGTCTTTCAGCATTTTGGCAGGTTCTGCAATCTGTCCCCAAGGCATACCCAGTACCGAGAGCACTAATCGCGTGTGAAACACCGTTCCAGCTCCGATGGGAGATGGCTGAAACCTCACTGGAGTTCCCAGTTTGGCTTTGACTGGGAGAGATTTACTGAAGCATCTGCACCAATGTCTTTCTGGACGAGAGACGTGTTTGTCCTTCTGGCACGGGCTCTGAACATGGTAGTCCTTTCGCATCCTTGTCCTGGTACTTTCAGATATGCCTGAGAGTGTGTATACAAGTGCACATGGCTCTTGGGAACTTACAGAGTTGATTCTTTCCACCTCCAGCCTGAAGGAAGAGCTTTCTGGTGACGGTCCATAGAATGAAAGCAAAGCCTGTGAGCTGGGTAGTTGTGAAATGGAGGGGTTTTAGAAATATTGTTCATTTTTTCCATTGTCTGTACTAAAGACAGTGCCTTTCCAACCCTGACCGTGGGCACAGAGCCAGCACATATCATGAATTAAAAGAATAAAAACAATTTTCACTGGGAGAGTTGGTTCCCTTCAAGTTCTGTAAATGCCTCCCTCTCTTCTCTTGTAAATAGCTTTAATACACCGCAGGCGCCAAATCACTTGACCTAGGTTAGCCTGTGAACTGGGATGCTTTCTGCTCGGCTGCGTAGGCCGGAGCCTGGATTTTTCCTCCCATTCTCTGGCTGTCAATCCAGGTAATAGTCAAAGGCCTTATCTGAAACGCATTAGACTTTCAGCGAATTGTCTGGGCTCCAGGCCCTGGGTGCTGAAGGCACTCGTGCGTGTAATGTGTAGAAGAGGCGAGACGGTAGCTTTTAACACCCCTTGCCTCATCTATTTTCTTGGCTCAGGTTCAGCAAGTCTCCACAGTCTGCCAGCAAGAAACGTATCCCTTTTGGTTCAAATATGTAGGCAGTGGTAACTGATCGGCTGCAAGATGCTTCTTTGAGGGCTGCGAACACTCAGCACCCAGTTTTGAGGCTATTTTACCTCATACAGGAAAGGTATTTCGGAGATATAGATGGCTTCCACAGAGGCGAGAAAAGCGGGGGGAAAGGAGGGAGTGTGTGGCCTGGGCGGCTGGAGGTGGCAGCGCGGGGAAGAGTCTGAGAGCGAGGATTTTCAGAGAGGTGTTTGGGGGTCTGAAGCAGTCTGGTCTAGAAATATTCTCAACTGAAGAGCGGATATAAGGCTTCATTCGAGGTTGTTAAGGCCAGAAATCAGACTATCTCTTTTGGCCTCTTGCATCAAACAGTCAAAGCTTTCCCTTCATACAGCCACGGCCAGCCCGCAGCTCAAGGTGTGACTGGAGCGCGTATCCCAGAGGATTCACGTTCTCGTGAGCTAACGGCTTTGAGGGTTTCTATCCTCTCCTTCGTACCTCGTTCCAAAAAACCTTTAGGTGATGAATATGGACAGTAAGTATTTAAGCGCTTTCCCCCGGCAGATGTCAGAGCATGACAGTTATATCTTTTTTGCTAATTGACACGACCCTTCTTGTGTACAGGTAGGAGGGAAACACTTTTCAGTAGTCCCCATAGCTTTTATTTATGTAAATGCTCAAAAATTTTGCTTAAAAAAATGCACTGAACATCTTTGGAGCTATCTAAATTTTTTTCATTAAAAAAATGGAAGAAAATGTTAACGATCTAGTAGCTTTGACATTAATGTCTGTTAGCACCCATTTCAATTTCACCTTGCAAACTCTTTCTTGCCTTGTTGATTTGTGATATGGAAAACCAGTAATGAATCTGCATGTTTAAATGGTAATTCAGTCTGGGAAAAGAGATAATAACGTCTAATCAATGTTATTTACTTAACTGATAAATCACAAGTAGGCAAGGCAGACTGAGTATCCTCGGTTATCTGTAGATGGCACCCAGTGAACTGGTATGTTAGCAACCTTTTCACGACTACCTGCAGTACCATATTTGTGCTTCCCAAGTGGAAGAGATGACCAAAATATCTCCTACGCTCAGCCTGATGTTTCTAAACCTTACAGCACTTCCATGCCTACTTCAGGCAGTTCACTTCATTGGGGTTCCTGTAGGCTGCGTGATCTTTGTCCATGTAGATTCACATGCAGTTGTCGGTGAGGATGGGACGAGTGGCGAGGGAAAGACAGACAGACAGATCACCCATCATTTGTGTTCTTATGAGCATTGCAAAAGTGTTCCTCATCAGCTGTGAAAAATATCAGTCACTCTAAACTAAAGTGGCCATCATAAAGATTATCAGGGTAGCATGTGAACCAACAAGGAGCACTATTCGGGTCGGGCCTGATTAAGAGAGAGCCCAAAGAGCAGCAGAGCATGTTCCTTACCACATTCTCTTGCAGCACGAGGACGATTCAACATTCATGGCCTATTGCTTCCTTGACCTTTCTGATGATGAGAGGCAAATCCCGTTATAAAGGGTGGTCTTTTGGCATGGTGTGGAAACTACTTAATCGAGGGACTGCTCAGAGTACCATTTTCAGACAACCACTGAGCAAACCCGTAAGTGAATTCAAGAACCTCCCACTTCTCTGTGTAAGGAGGAACAGACATGTCTAATTCTATTGATGCCTCTGTGAGGCAAGGTCTGTCATTTTCTAGATTTTTGCGCAATGTCTAGCAAAACAGACTGACTATAATGCAAATAATGCTGTTATTAGTGGGTCAGCTTCGATGACTAGGAAGTCATGATTCACAGATGTGTAACAATTGTAGTTGGCCAAAGGGAATGAAATGGAGGGAAAGGAAAACACATCAGAATGTCAATGCAGCAGGATCAGGGCCAGTTCAATATATGTGGTTTGGACAGCAAATTCCTAATTTGCCATGGCATACAGAGGAACTTTACAGGAATTTAGAGGTTTGTCACTTGAATCCCATTTCAGGCTTCTGGAAAATGCCGTAAAGAAGCTGTCAAAATTGCTTGTGCCTTTTTCTCAACATATTAAAAAAACCCTAAAGGAACATAAAGGCTCAAGAAGAGCTGACTGCTTCCCTGTACCATTTCCTGTTCAGACTTACTCCACCCAGCTAGAACCCATGGAGCCCTCTCAGAGAAACTGCTACGAGGGCAGCATGGAGATATTCATAGAATCATAGAATGATTCCTCGTGGTATTCCAGAGGTGCAAGCTCCCTCCTATGTGGAGAGCTAGGGCTTTTTGTCCTACCAGCAAAATGGACCTGATGTTTATTTTGTATTAGCAGCTAGACACTTTGCTGTAAGGAGCAATGTGCAAAACAGAGCTGGGAAGGGCAGGGAGGGGAAGGGGAGGTTATCCTGCCGTGTCTTGGCTCTGCCACAGACTTATGACTTTTTTGGGCAAGCAGAAATTATTTTTTGTGATGCAGTTTGTCAAAGAACTGGAAAATGCGATAATTTCTGATCAAATTGTGATGAGACTATTTGTCTAACGTTACCACATTTGACCCTCTGGAATGGGCAGAGGTTGTCTTTGTCCGGTTAACTGAGATGGTACAAGCTGGATTAGTTTTCTCTTCTGGGTGTGATTTAAGCACAATAGTAAGGAAAGAGCTGGGAATTGTAGTGTTGGCCTGAAATAAGTGTAGCCCCTAGCCTGAAAGAGGTTGGAAAGGCATGGAGCTGGAAGGACTTGCATGGTATTGCAATTGGTTGAGTGCTAGAATTGTTCAGCAGCAGATGCCATAGCACCGTGGAACAAGAGCCAGCTTGCCTTTCCCTTTTCCCCTTCCTCTGTAGTGTTTTGTTTTTCCTTTCGGATTCTGATGATCCTCATCAGAGGTTATTAACCACTTAACTATAATCCTGTTGGAATGTCTCTGTTTTAGAGCTACTCTTCTCACAAGCTACAAGATCTGAAACTGAAATAATTAATTTATTATTATATATTATTATATTTATCCAGTGATATGAAGTGCAGTGAGAAAACTGTAGGGAACTGTGATGCTTTTGCAATATGCCTGAGCCAGCAAGGGAAGCTGGAGGCATATGTTGTTTATAGTCAGGATATGACAACAGGCATGGTCGGTGCTGTCTGCAGAGTGGACTTCTGCATATGTATCTTTTAATTTAAGCCTTTCACAGAAAGGTTCTCAGGAAGGGAAACAGAGACCCTAAATTGTGATGGGACAATCCACATCTTTGGCACGAACTGGAGATATCCTATAAAGAAACATTTATCTTTCCCACTATCTGTTCCTCTTAGCTCTTTGCTATGCAGATAAATATGCCGTGATTTCAGCCGGTCCTCCACCAGGAGGACTTCAGTGGCCCAGAGAAGCAAGGGCCAACACGTAGGTAACTGTCACTGCAGGCCTCGGGAAGCACCGCTGCCACCACTCAGTGACATACTGCCCACACAACCTTAGAAGGACAGAGCAAATGATCAAAAGGAGCTGGAGAGCATGACTAGAGAAGACCTGCATTACTGCTGGAAAGACATAGCCTTGTCACACTCCTGTAGCTGGCCAAAGCTAAAATAATTAGAATACTGCGTGCGTGAGTGTTGCAGCAGGTTTATTCACTCTGTTTTCACAGCTACCTTGGCAGTGGTGAGGTGATCTGAGTCAAGTGTGGGAAGAATAATGCCTTAGCATGGACTGAACATGTTTTCCTCCAGTTTTAACCCTTGCTCCCTACATCAAATACTCCCTCATCCTCCTGAAAAGGGTAGATGAACTGTCTGCAGACACAAAATAAGCAGGAGTGTTTGGTTCTGACATTTGAAAGGAGAAACCGTTGTGGTAATGTTGCTTGGAAAGTCAATGTGTAAGGCTAGCCAGCAAAGGAACCTTTAAGGTTCCTCTAAGATATTTTTTTTTTTTTTAAGGGGAGAGAAAACAGGAAAGTCAGAGTTTCACAATGTCTGTGCTGAAAGAAACAAGAGACTAGGTCAGCAAGTCCAAGCCCTTGACTGGAAATCCAGAAGCAGGACTAATTTATGGTTTGCTAGGTAATCTGTATGGAATTCCAGGAGTGAAAAGGCATTCACTGACCCATTCTGAGCCTGCATCTAGTCCTTGGGCTTGGTCAGGAAGGAAGTGAGAGCCCTTATACTTACAGGGATCTAGCCTGGGGGCCAAGGCTGAGGTCCAGGCCACAACCACGTCCTGGAGTCCCAGCCTGGGCAGTAACCATCATGTGCTCACCCCAAAGCTCTCCTGCGATCGGTGCAGCCTCACCTCAGCAGTGAAACAGGAGCGGGTGCCGGGTGTCACAGGGAAGGCGTAGGCTTGGATGTGCCAATGCACCTGGTGTGCTGGCCGAGATGCCCACAGGAAACCTGCCAAAGCCTTGCCAGCATGATGCCTGGCTAGATCCAGTGCTGTGGGTCCCAGAAATAGCCGCTCTACATTTTTGCATGCATAGCAATGTGGAAATTTGCTCTCTTAGGCTTTTCCAGGTATAACCAGAGCTAACATTCTGTGCTTTAGACAGGCAGCTTAGCATTTAGGACTTGTGCAGGGCTGTGACAAGTTTCAAGACCTGGTAGGCTCTGCTGCTCCTGTGGTTGAGTTCAAACATCTCAGCCATGTTTTACTCTGGAATGATTTTTCTTGGCCTGTTGTCTGAGTGGACAGGACAATGTGAAGCATGGAGCTATGTCCTCTGTCCATTTGGTTGTCTTGGTTCCCATGAAGTACTGAGAAGTGGGTTGTCAGTCAGTGAGCTTAGAATTGGAGAGAAGGGCAGGGTACTGAGTGTTTTCAGCAGTTCCAGAAGGAATTCCCTGCATGCTCATCTGCATTAGCACTTCTTCCTTCCCTGCAAAAGGCAATCCCTAGGTGATTCTGGACCTTATAGGAAGTTCATGAACTTGTGCATTGCACAGTACAAAAAGACTAGCTTTCCGTTTGTTTATTTCTCCCATTGTTTTCTTCTTAGCAAGGAAGGCCATTTCATAAAATTCAAGGTCTATGGAAGTACTCCACCATTCAAGAAGGCATATAACTGGAGGCTGGATGTCGCATGCATGAACCGATTTGCTAGTAAAGTGCATGTACGTGAGGTGTGTCACTTCTAAGGGTTCGAAGAGTTATGGCATTAAGGCGTGCACTTACTATGCTGGAACCATCTTCCTTCTGACTTCCAAGTATATTCCAGTTTTTAGAAGAATTCCACCCATTGCCAATAGATGGAGGGTGAGGAGCAAAATACAATGCATGCAGTAAAAATTGATGCAATCCTCTAACGGGAAACAGAGTGACAATTCTGGGCAACAACCAGCAGGGAAAGCCAAAGCTGCTAATGACCCTTTCAAGTGATCAGAATTGTGACAAACCTGTGTATTAAGTCAATGTTTATTAATGGGCTTACTGGAGCTAAGTCTCTTGAGTTCCCATGCTGGCTCTGCCGTGAAATCTTTAATTTTTGGATGGCATCAGACAAGACACTTGCCTTCTACACCCTTTTGTTTACCTGCTAATAAAATAAGGAGAAAAAAAGGCTTAAATCATTTCCTAGAGGTGAGATCCTGAAGATAAATTGGTGAAAATCTTCACAGCCCTCGAAGAACTGAAACAAAAGAAAAGCCCCCTTCACGAACTTCCAGTCCATTTTCTTTAACAGCCCCTTCTTTCTTTGGAAGTCTGCTGCTTCCCCTTGCTGCAAGACAGCAAGAAACCTTAAAGGCATGGGTGAGAGCACAGCTCTTGCTCAGACTGCAAATCTTCCAAAGGATTAGGGTTTTACTTCAAATAGAGGAATGTAAATGTGTCTGGCTCCATAGTGGCTGGAAATTTCTTGCTGGAGCCAATGTTGGGCCATACTTGGCGGTGACAAGACGTTTGTTTGCCCACCCTGGTTGGACTACAGCTCTCGGGCTGGAAAATGTTAAAATGGGCTGTGCGTGCTTTCAGTGTCATAAAGCAGAGCTGGGTGGGGGAGGGCTTAGGAGGAGGCACTGGATATAGGTGATTATTCTCCAGTGCTCACAGTTGTATGTACTAAGGATGGAAAGCTGGGGGAAGAAGCTGGGTTCGTTTAGTCTGACTGCAAGGCTGGGAGTTTGAGCTCATCTATTTAACCCCCTCTCTGTCTTTTAGCTATCACTGGTTCCTGGCATTTTGTCCACTTGTAGATTCACAAAGGTATTTGGGGCTCTAAATCCCACTGAGGCCAGTGGGGATTTGGCATTTAAATGCCTTTGTGGTTTCAGGTTCTCTTTACAAATGCAGAAAGGTATCATGTTAGTGAGTAGGCAAAAGAGAAACGTTAGCAGCAGAAATAGCGAGTTGGCCTGCACGTAATAGAGGTAAGCAGTATCACTGCACGGAACCAGGCAACCTGTGCGTGCTGCTAGCGGATCCTAGGGAAAGATTTGAGCGCACGTAACGTGCAGTGCATCCACGATGAATTCGACAAACCTGGTTGCCTGTTCGTATGTACAGGCTGACCAGCTGCGGCACCGCGTTAGCACGTTGCTTTTGTGAAGGGCAGCGATATAAAAGGCCTTGAACGTCTCCTAGGTCACCACCCAGGAGGCCATACCTGCCAAGTAGGACTTGGCTTTTTCTGAATGTCCGCTGGTGTTCCCATGGGGTGTGTTTCACTGCTGCTCTCCCGCATCTGGACAACGGGGGTCAGAAGATAACAGCTCTGTAAAAGGGTAAGCAGCTGATTACTTCTGTGCTACCTACAATACAAACATCTGATAGAAAGACAAATCTTGTCTGCGGGAACCTGACGGCAGAGATGCACAGCATAGTTTGATTTCTTCTCTTGTTGTCAGCAATATTCAGAAACCTTCTTTTGACAAAGCTCTGTTCTGAAATCTAATGTCTATGTCAAAGTTACGGCAGTTATGAAACAAGCAGGGTTTTGGCTCAGAGCAGGGGAATTATAAAAGGGCATGAGACAAAAAGGGTCTGAAATTAATGCTTAGAGAAAGTAATGATGGGGCAAATGCAGCCAGGTTCCATGTGTAGAATGTCTCTAATGCTTTAAAGACTAATAAAAAATTGACAGAATTAATCTATTCAGTAATAGGATCCAGCCTTCCCTCCCCTGTCTGGCTCTGCCAGGGGGAGAAGGGCATTATAGAAAAGCACAGGACCAGAGACTGAAAGGTGCAGGTTCTACTTGTAGCTCTGAGTCCTTGGCTGACTTCAGGCATGTTGTTTTATTTTTCTCCCAGTTAGGGTCTCTTGAATACAATGGGAAGAATAACAGTGCCTTCTTCAGACTATGACTCAGTCATTAGTGTAGATGAAATGCTTTGGTCTCCATGAAGGACTAGCTATTCATGATAGGCGATGGGAATCCTATGGGCCAAGGGATGTTTGGCTTTGATCAGCAGAGTTTCTGTGTTATCCCTTTCTAGCAAATGTTTCCTTGGAGCTAGACGTATCTCTTAACTCAGTTGGAAATCAGATGTTATGAGTTGTCCCCATGATTACAGATTCAAGTAATCATCAGTAATTTACAGCCCTAAGTGCTTTTGTGTTTGATGATCCACTCTGTGATATGCAATGGGACACCTCCAGTTCTTGACCAAGGGAAAGCCAACTCTGTGATGGATAAACTTACAGAAATATCCATATGCAGCTGATCAAGTGCAGGTGTGAAAATAAAAAGGCCAGGCTGTGTTAGATAAATATCATACTGAACTTAATGGGTGGGATAGATCCAAGATGCTGTAGGAAATCATGGGGAAATGATTAGTTAAGGACTTGAACCAGGGATGGATCTATGGTCAAATTAGCTGTGCAAGTCCTTTATCTGTAATGGGACTGGAAGCAGACCTTCTGAAGAGCCAACGCCCAACAGTAGTAGAGAAGCTGATAGACTGCTGGGTGGCTTTTGCACTTTACCTCCACCTCTTGGTTTTAAACTATGAGAATAAGGGACGACTCTACCTGATGAAAGCAGAGATCCTGGGGCCGGGAGCTGGATATCAGCACCAGGAGATGGTGAAACCATAAAGCTGTCTGAAGAGGTGCAATAATGCTTCACAAAATGAGATCTTTCACACTGACAAGTGCTCATCTCAGTGAAGTTACAGTTTGAGGGCTACAGAAAGAGTCAGTGCCAGATCTTTTTGAAAACGCCTTACGCTTCTTTCCACCCAGGAGGCAGAAATCTGCTGCCCTTGGCCAGAGTGAAAGAAAAGAAGAATGCAAAGGCAGTGTGGTCAGCGTTGGGTTGTGAAGCGACCGGATACGGCTGGAGGGTTTTGAAACATTAGATTCACTAATGAAAAGTGGAATGCTCTGAAGGATCTTTTATGATTATTAAGCATGGGTGCCTTTAAAACCTAAAGATTTGGCACTCCCAGAATACCTAGTACTGTTACAGTTTGTGAGCAGCAGCTGATCTAGACGATAATTTGGTAAACAGCACAGTGTCTCTTCCTGCTGCCTCCTTAGTTATCTGCAGCATATATCTGTGTTAGGGAATGGATGGGGAGGGAAAAGTACCTCTCCTCGCTCAGGTGCAGGAGGCAGTGTTGTCTATAAGATGGCAATCTGCACGAGCGATGGTTTGGCAGTGGGTGCTATGAGACGGTCCTCTTCTCAGAGCTGGAGTGGCTGCGAAGGGGAAGGACCCCGTCCTCATTTCATCAGTCACCTTAGTCACCTTTGTCCTAAGCCGATTTCTTATATATCCCTGCCCAGCAGGCAGAAAGAAATGGGGTAGAATGGCAAGCAGGAGATATTTATTCAGGAATAAATCAAGAAAACCTTATTCTAAGCAGTGTCTCCTTTCCCTCTTTTCCAAGAGCTCTAGGATGAAGTTCTTATTTGGCCCATTCTCTTTCCAGCAGAACTCTTCCCCTAACTCTTACTGAACACCAAAGTATCTTTCACTCCTGACCCTTACTGTCCTTTCCAAAGAAATATTTTCAGTCTGGGGTTTTGACAGGCTCAGTGCTTTAGCCCTCAATGGCAGTTTGTATTTACGTAAGTAGAACACTAATATTTACTTAAGATTATACTGTATTTTTCATGACTGAAGGGAAGATTATGCTGCATGCTTTTTATATTTAAGAGATGGGGAAGAGGGAATGGTCCCATGGCTTGCCTAAAGGACCAGAGACTGTTCTGCTTTGCATTAAGTATGAAAATGAGAGCAGAAGGGTGACTGGGACTAGGAACAAAGTTGTCCAAAAGCAGCGGAAACGCATGCTAACGTGATTTCTCAGGAAAAGCAACATGAATGGGGGAGGAAGGGAAACCTTCTGGTTAGCTTAGACTTAGTGATTTGGTACAGGGACCTAGTTTAGTTTAACATTAATAGACACTTTTGCATAAATAAGGCTCTGCTTGTTCTTACCTGTGTTCTTCCATCTACTGCTCTCTAGCTGGGTGGGGATTGAGCCAGGGGATTGAGCTATCATCTGTCCCCCCTTGTTCCTCCCAGTACTTTCCTTGCACGTTTTAAGCAACTATCATAGATTTATCCCTTCTTCATGGAGGCAGGGAGTCTGAGCCATGCCCCACTGGTGTTAGGAGGATTCTTGCATCTGACTCTGATTTCAGCAGTTTCGGAAAAGGGGACGCGGGAAGGTCCCAGGTGGCTAGAGGGAAGAAGGCTCATCCTTGGAGGCACAAACCTGGGTGAGAAGGGTGAGCCAGCTGCTTTCAGCTCTCCCCTTCATCTCACACCTGCCTTGTAGACAGCGCTGCCTAGTCCCCAGTCTCAAATGAAGCTGGTTCGCGGGGCAGCGAGGCACAGAGCGAGGGGCTGGCTGGCCACGGTTACCTACAGTCACACAGATCCTGTGTCTGTCTGGGGGAATTCTCCAGGATACCTGATTACGTACTGAGGAATAGAAATAATGATGTTAATTAATATTTCTATTCTGCCAGTATCTGAGCATTTGTGTTCAATAACCATACTGTATATTTGTTATCTATTGATACATAATTTTAACATATTATAGCAACACAACAAGAAAGCTGTAGAAATATTAGAATAGTAAGGACTCGTAACTCAGAGACGAACATCTTTAACTCAAACATCACCAATAAATGCAACATTCTGAATAAATTGATAGCAAACGTTCCTTCCCAAAGTTAAAATATGTTTTGAAATCTACTCAGTACCTCTTTAAATAACATTTATATAATCTAAGAGAGGAAATTCCCATATACTGAATGACGCAGATATGATTTTGTTCCAGGCAAAGGCAGGAAATCCAAAGGTAAGCCTGAAATTCTACACTTAGCTGCTTCTGTTGTGCCTCGACAGTAACGTGTGTTGTACAAGTAACAGCTACCTAGATATAGCCCTGTATGAGATGCATCTGTGCCTCGTCTGCAGAGGTTATCAGCCTCTTTTAAGACTGAAATGAATGGGAGCCTGCAATGAAACTGACTGGTGCTCAGCACCTTGCATTTTTTTAGCATCGGAGCCTTGGTTCTTCACTTCAGGCTGTCCTGAGCGTGGACCTTTTGTCACTTGCTGGCACAGGATGATGGCTGTTGCAAAAGGTCTGTCCTTGCTCTGTTGTGCAAAGGCAACCAAAGCAATATCCTTCTTCCAGGCCCGTAATAAAGTACAAACTCTGTTTTAATTGTTCCCACCATCCAGCGGACGGGATTAGTTGCCAGGGCCAGTGCTGGCATTACCACAGATGACTGCTCTGCAGGTCGCACCAGCCAGGGAGTTGGACCTTCCAAAGCTGGTATTGCCATCTGCAAATTTAACCGCAGGCACCAAACCGCTGGCACGAAGAAATACACTGGCAGTAACAGAAAAGAGAGGCTGGGCAGCTGTCCCTTCAAGAGAGAGGCCCTACTGTCAGTCCGTGTGCAGTATTCTCCTTGCCCACACAAATGCACTAATGACAATACCACCAGGTATTAGCAGTTGCCTTAAAACGGTTGGGAAGAGTCTAGGGATAGGAAAGCCCAGGCTGGTGTGTTTCTCCAGAGACCACACACGTGCTGTATTTATGAACCAAAGAAACAAAAACTAAGTTGTCTCCCTTTTATAAAAAAAATACCTGAATAACAGAACTGTGTGGTCTGGCAGTGCCTCCCTATCCTTTGCTTAACTTACTGGAGAAACAAACACAACCTTCTTTAATTTTTATCACTTTGCTCATATTTCTCTCCTGTTTAAGCTTGTGAGAGAAATCCTTGGAGTAAGCCTTCAAAAGAAGCACTGCCTTGTGCCTAGTGATGGCAATAGTCCAGGTTCAAGTAGGACTGATAAAGGACCGTACATGGTTTCAATGCTTCACAGGTGGCCCTTGGCTTCTGAAGAAGTCAGGTTAGCTTCATGTGGTTTATCCTGCCCTGGTAACGAGTTGAAATAGATGACCCCTCGCAATCACAGAATCACAGAATCACAGAATCATATAGGTTGGAAAAGACCTTTAAGATCATCGAGTCCAACCATAAACCTAACACTGCCAAAAACTTCCTTCCTAACTTGCTATGAGTCTAAGAAACCCTTCTGAATACAACTTGTGTGTTTCTACAGGC
The DNA here is from genome assembly GCF_035582795.1 of Mycteria americana. Taxonomy (NCBI): domain Eukaryota; kingdom Metazoa; phylum Chordata; class Aves; order Ciconiiformes; family Ciconiidae; genus Mycteria; species Mycteria americana. Next base: position 8,092,583 of record NC_134382.1, on the reverse strand, counting down.
CAGACAGCCTGAAAGAATTCTTCTGAAAGTGGTTTGAATTCCTCCAACCTGTCTTTCACCTCCCTAGGGCATTAACTTGCAGTGCAATTATGGGTGCTTGATTGCTGTAGTTAACGAACTTCCTTCTGGCAATCTTTAACGGGAAATATCGTATGGTTTTAAAAGGTCAGCAGGCAGAGCATTAGGGTATTCACCAGCCTTTATCAAAGTTTGTGGTACAAATCAGCCCTAAGCAGGGCAATGAAAAATTGGCTCTTCTACCTCATTCCTGCAGACTTGACATTTCAGCAGTTTGGGTGCATCTGAAGCTGAGGAAAGACAGGTTCCAGACTTCATGATGGTTTTGGTGCTGGTTCTTTGTGGGTCAGCCTCTGGGGTATCTACTTTGGCTTTTTATCTGGGAAAACAGGTGTCCATACCTGCTGCTTTCCATTTTTAATCTTACATTAGTGTGCTGGGTTTGACTGGGAGAGAGTTAATTTTCTCCACAGTAGCTAGCATGGGGCTATGTTTTGGATTTGTGCTGGAAACAGAGTTGATAACCCAGGGCTGTTTTTGTTCCTGCTGAGCAGTGCCTACACACAGTCGAGGCCTTTGCTGCTCCTCACCCCACCCCACCAGCGAGTGGGCTGGGGGGCACAAGAAGCTGGGAGGGGGCACAGCCAGGACAGCTGACCCCAACTGCCCAAAGGGCTATTCCATACCATAGGGCGTTGTGCTCAGTATATAAAGCTGGGGAAGAAGAAGGAAGGGGGGGACGTTCGGAGCGATGGCGTTTGTCTTCCCAAGTCCCCGTTACGCGTGCTGGAGCCCTGCTTTCCTGGAGATGGCTGAGCCCCTGCCTGCCCATGGGAAGGAGTGAAGGAATTCCTTGCTTTGCTTTGCTTTGCTTGCGTGCGCGGCTTTTGCTTTCCCTATTGAACTGTCTTTGTCTCAACCCATGAGTTTTCTCACTTTTACCCTTCCCATTCTCTCCCCCATCCCACCGGGGGGGAGTGAGCGAGCGGCTGGGGGGGGCTGAGTTGCCGGCTGGGGCTAAACCATGACAATTAGTATCCTCAGATGAGGCCTCTAGGATAGACAGGCGCTTCCCTGAAAATCTAGTATGAAGAGAGAAACTGAGAGATGCGTGACATGTTCAGCATCACTCAGGTGGTGAGTGACAATTGCAGGTTTTGTCTTCACTCGATTATGTATCGATCTCTACACCATCACTTAACGAGTCCCATTCAGAACATGTGAAGAAAACAGAGCCTGCCTGCCTGCCCAGCCTTTCGGCACGACCGTGTCTGACTAGTGGTAAGCCCCACGCTATTAGGGGCCTGCCAGCAGAGCACTAGCAATCCATAGCTGACATCCTCACTAACGTTTCTTTAAACAGCTTGTGCTTCGCTGTTGCATGTGCTTTTCTTCTCAGTTTGTTTCAGCAGACAAGGGGCATCCTTGCAAATAAGGTGGGTGATCTACCCAGCTTCACCCTGGGGAAGAAAGCCAACCTTAAGGTCCTCTCAAAGTGCCTGGTATACCTCCTGCCAAGTTGTCTTTTCTCAGTGCATGGGGAGCACTAAAGCAGCTTCCCCAGCTTCCAGCACAGCATAGGGTACTGGGAGGATTCATCCATAGACTCTGTCAGAGCTCCAGAGGGACAACCATTAATATATATTTTTTAATTGGCCTTGGTCAGATTTTGCAAGGGTGGTTTTAATTAGCCCTGCTCGGCTCTTAAGCACCTGTCCAAAGCCTGTCTGGCTGTGGAAAAGTGAGTTAAATAATTTGGGAAGGTCTGTGCAGTGCCAGCCAACTCACCGCTCATGAAATGAGCTGCTTAGGCCAGCACTGGCGCTTCTATAAAGGAAAGCTGGTCCCTTTGAGGTCCAGGTCTATCTGCTTTTATCACTCTGCAGACTCTTGGATCTAACTCCCTGGCATTTACTTACAGCTGTTTGATACTTCCCCAAACAAATGATTCGAGCTCAAGAGAAGGTCAGTTTTCTCAGACCATCTGCAGACAAATGAATTGTGTTTAGAGCTTGGGGTTTGGAGAAGCTCCCCAAAATCTGGAGACTTTTCTGACCTGAGCTGTATGTGTCTGCAAAAATAAACCAGAAAGCTTGTGAAAGCTAGAAGGCTTCCTGCAACATATCCAGTATTTCTCCTTTCATTCCATCTGTAAAATACCTTAGGAAGAACATTTCCAGAGCTCAGGCCTCCAGTGTGAAGGTCTTAAGAAAAATCAGAACAAAAAAACCTGTGGCTGAAAGTACCTTACTTCAGAGAGGTTCTAAAAATGTCCAAAGATAAAAGACTAATAGAGGAAAGAAATCTCTGAAATTCATTGTCACTCCCAGAAAGTGTCCCAATGAGGCTCATCTTAATCCTCGCTCCCTTTTAAATCTTTCATGTCTGGTTGGCTTCTGACAGCCAGTTATGCTGAGCACAACTCTTCTGAATTTATCAAGTTGAAGTCAGTATAAACAAAAGTTTGTTTTTTATATATATATATTTATATTTATATATATAAAGCGCCTATCACCATATTAAATCTATTAAATCTATCCTGTGCAAACCCCAGTCCGGTGCAAAGCTCAGATATACTCCAAAAGACCTCCGTCATGCAGGCACGTGCAAATTGGTACAGTGAATCCACACAAAAATACATGTGCAAATTCAGACCAATAGTATCTGTGAGTGCAACACCGAGCTGGAAAGTTTGCCTGGGATGTCAGATACCATTGGGGTGACATGAGAAGAAGACGGGAGAGCTGATTCCTTTGAGACTGCCTGGGGCCAGCCGCAATTCCCAGTGAAATAAGATTAAGAGTGCACAGAGATACTGTCACGTTTGGCCCATGGCTCATGATTCCAAGAGTGCTGAAGTCAAACTGCCAGAAATCTGATAGTCTGGAATGTGCACTAAAATAAATATTTCCTCACAGGTATTTCTTTTGTCTGGGGGTTAGTAGTCAGGTTGACAGGCTTACAAACCAGCTCCCTGCTTCGGGTTTATCCAGGTTCTGACTGCCAGTCTTCTACAATGGATTTGGTGGCTTATCTGCTGAAGTCTTGGTCTCTCATTCCTTGCCTAGTGAGAAAGGATGAGTGATGGAATTTGTGCTGTCACGGCACATTGTAGACCGTTGTCTCCAACAGCCAGGACCATTGTAGAATCACAGCATGATACAGGTTGGAAGGAACTCCAGAGTTTGTCGGTCCAGCCCACACACAAAGCAGAGCCAACTTCTCCTATACAGAACTCAGCTCAACATGAGCCTGATTTTCTATGCTGTGTACTCTTTTTGCAGCAAGCAGTAAAAGTCATAGCTAAGTAGCTTTTCACCTTTTTGATTTGAAAGCAATTTCTTACAGCTTGTAGTTCCTGTTTGGTGGGAAGAACATAGGACTCTCATGTGACAGCCACATGTGCAGCAGAGGCAAAACGGTGGGCTACAGTGTTTAAGACCATTACTGTACAATTCTTTGATATTTGTTTTTGTTCTGATAATGTGAGTTAACTTACGTAAAACTGATGGTTTAATTTTTGGCCCATGGTTGTGGATTCTGTAATCAATACCATCCCTAACTGAACTTGGAGGTTAATTTCAACTCATATCTCTTTTTATATTACCAAATGACCACATAAGACTTTTCTCCTTTTGTTCTGCTAGATGCTGTAACCACTTTCTAGACATTCCTGATTACTATATGCTGGATATATGCATAGCCTTCCGCTTCAGGAACAGGCTGTCACTTGAGCTGAGGGATTGTCAAATGTAGCTAGCAGCACTTTAGGGCTCAGGGATCCCGATGGGCAGTTATGATGCTTTCCAGCCCATGCAGTGAGGTGTGCATAGTTAACTTAGTGTTCAGTCTGAGTTCCTCTATTGACATTTCCACCACTAAATGAAATGCATGTTCTGTGTTAATGGCCTTGATTGGGTTTTCTTCAAGGAAAATGATTTGTTGGAATATGAGGTTTTTAGGTCTGTGAGAAGAGAGACAGTCACTAGCCCTGCAATATTTTTGGAAAGGAACCACTTGGCCTTGTCCTCCAAGTTGTGGAATGAGTGTGTCACGGCTTTCATTTTTCACAAATATTTCGTGATTGGCAAAGGAGGCTGGTCAGCGGATCTTGCTAAACAAATCTGGTGTGATATCCACACACATCTTGCAAGCTCGGACAATGAAAAGGGAACGCTCCGCACTAATGTCTTGACCAAGCAGTTGCACTGAGAAATTGGACTGGGAGGAGGAACAGAAGGCCTGGAAACAAATGCAGTGGGGAAAATGGGCAAATGCAGTGATGGACTACAGTAGGAACTGTGTTGTGTGTATAATCTATGGCCTCCATACATGGTCCATGGCTGTGCTCTGTGCTGGCTAGCTCTGCTGTCATTATTGCTTGATAAGGTTAGATGGACCTGAGAGAGATTCCTCCTACCTGTGCTACTTTCTACTTTCCAACAGCAGTACTGACACACCCTGTGAGGCAAGATCTTTTGGTTAGTGGTTTTTTTCAGGTTTTTGTGCTGTTTTTTAGCTCCTTGTCCTTACTTCTGATGAACGTGCTTACTTCTGACGAACACGAATTCCAGAAATATGGTGGTTTATAAAATAAAGTGGCTGGCTATGCTTGGAAGCCTTTGATTTGTTTCATATTCAAAGATCCAAAGTATAGAAAAATGTCTTGCATTCCTAGAGCTCCTTTCATAGCAAAAAATGCCTAATGCTAGGACGTGTACCTCTTTGAAGTGTAGTAGCTGAAAACCCTGGCCACAGCTGAGACTCAGCCTTTGTGTGAGCACAGCACGTCTTCTCTGTCCTTAGGTCCAAGTACATCTCCAGGTGCTTTACTGTCTCAGGGCTCATCATCCTGCAGGATGGAGCCTTAAAGGAAGCTAGAGAAGGGTTGAATGTCTGGGAATTTCAGTGGTATGTGCGTAATTAATGCAAACAAAGGGAAAAACTTTATTCTCTCTTCTCAGAAGCTCTGAAACAACACTGGTTATTGTTTGTGTCTGTAGCAGAACCCAGTGGATCTGAGCAGTTGATGGCAGTCTCTGTCTGTCACACGGGACAGAGGGTTATAGCTTTTTCTTGGTAATACTATGCTGGAGTTGTGAACTGCCACAAAGTAGACCACTGATTTTTAAAATAAAAAATAAAAAAAAAAGTTTTTTGTATTCATCCAGCTCTTGGTCTAAATATCAAGCTGAGAGTGGGGTCTGTTTTTTGCCCAGGCAGAACAGACCATTCCTGCCTGCAGTGCTGCAGTGTTTGTTCTAAACAGGGGAGTTCACCCACCACAGCCTCTTCCTTCACTTCCCGATGGCATTTTGGTACTATTGCTTGTGCTGGCCAAAAGCGAGGAGGGAGGCAGGTGTGACTTCTACCACACAGTGGCAGCCACAGATTTATCATGTGCTGGGTTTCTTTCTTAAACAAACAAGAAAAGCCCCAGGCAGCCTGTGGTCACGATGAACACGTGAGCTGTGGCAAGGGCTATTCTTCCTTTGCAAGCTGATGTACGAGTAACGTCGCTTTGAAAGCTGTGATTGTCTTTTCTATAGAAATGGTTTCATATCATGGAGGAGAAAGGAGATGTAGAAGATGAACTGGTCCCAGTCATTAAGAAGGAAATAAAGATTTGGGCTGTTTTTTTCCCAGCTCTAATATTAACCAGAGACTAGCTCCATTTCTTCTGGGTGCTTTGTGTCGCTGTATCAGACTTCTCTCTGTCCCTGAGACCTGTACAGGCTCCTGAGATTTCTGTGAGGTCTTAGTACAAGTTGATGTCTTGAAAAGAGCAGAGAAGGTCTTAATCAGATTTTGAGTGCTTGCAGCTAAATCCCAGACAAACAGATAATTTCTTCTTGATAAACACCAGTGGGTTACTTTTATTTGGTGGGGGTTTTTTCCGGTCATCAAAGAAAAATGAGTGACGTATGTTATTCCTAGCTCACAATCCCATCTATAAAAGTATCTTCAGGGAAGCAACTGAGCCTTTGTGAATGATATCTGGATCTAATTTATACAGGACTAAGAAAGGCTAATCATGAGGAAAGGAAAGATGTGTCCGTAGCAGCTCTTTATAACTTGTATAGCTCTATTAGCGACAGTCCTTTACTAGTCTACAGTAAAGGATGGAATATGTCCTTTACTAGTCTACAGTAACAGATGAAATATGACGGAATTTTGAACAAACTTATGGTTTTATACAAGTTTTCTTTGGCAGACCTTTTGCAGAAAGTAAATAGTTGATATTCATGTTAGATTGTTACCGGTCTTCGAAACAAGCAGGTTAGGAAGCAATTCTTGTTAAGTTTCGAGATGTGAATGCACCCAGCTTCAGTCAGTCCATCATCTGAACTGTGTGAAGTATGTGAATCCTCAATGGAACAGCAGATAACTCCTCCCCCCGTCCCAGATCTTGTTTGCATGAAGAGCCAGAAAATCTTGAATCTCTGAAGCTCATTAGACATTTCCAAGTTAAATTGTGAGGAAAAGAAAATCTGAGGAATATAACCTTTCTGCACTTTGTGAGCATCAGCTTTTATTCTGAGACCAAAAAAAAAAGACCCTGGGAAACAGAAAACAAATTGGGAGAAGGGAGTGTTCAGTGAACTTTTTGAAACTGCTAAAAAAAATTTCCAGCAGACTTTTTTGGAAAAACATTACACATACACTGATATGTGTCTGTCTTCATCCCTTCTTTGGTAGAAAACAGCTTTGTGGGGTGTGACCATGTTTCCTAATATTTACTTGCATCTGTGGATTTACTGAATGGCAGGGACTGAGAAATGCTAACGGCTTCTTATTAACACTGGCTGCTGTAACCCTTCACGGAAAAGGTTATCAAGCATTGGAACAGGCTGCCCAGGGAAGGGGTTGAGTCCCCATCCCTGGAGGTATTCAAAAGCCGTTTGGATGAGGTGCTCAGGGACATGGTGTAGTGGTGGGCTTGGCAGTGTTAGGTTTACGGTTGGACTCAATGATCTTAAAGGGCTTTTCCAACCTATACCATTCTGGGATTCTGTGATTCTGTAGCGTATGCAGCTCTGAGTAGCACTGGGTGGCAGCTCACTGACTGTGGAGCTCCACTTTCCATCTTGCAATGGCATCCAGTCTTCAGTACCGCGGAGCTCAGGTCCAGAACTGAGGCCTGCAGGCACGGCTGCTTGTCGACATGCAGAATGGTCTTTGAAACTTGGAGTGCTCTCTCTGATAACAGGAGGCTTGTCATCACTGTTGGGAAGGGTAATTGTGGAGGTCAGTATGGTCTGATGATATCTCAAAGAAAGCAATAACAGATACCTTTATTCTATCTAGAAGTGGCGCTCATGTTCGCCATTCTGCTGCTTTGTGCAAGCCAGGGAAGTTATTGAAAGGAGCCTAAAACAGAATGCAGAAAAGCTCCACTGGAGCGGAGGCATTTCAGGGCCTGCCTCTGGGCAACTTGAGAACAAAGAGGAATGAAAAAGTGCCCATTTACCAAGGGCTTCTGTTTCATTTGGGAAGTGAATTTAGAGTTGGGACTGGTGGTGCAGACATTGGTGATGGTCGGAGAAGTACAAACACGTTCTCTGAGGATACATCTCAGGCTGCCAACGTGAGATAAGAACAGACAAACCTGCTGCACCACAGGCTGGCTGATTTTGAAGGCAGGGATGCAGCAGCAACCACAGCAGTAAGGCAAAGAGTGTAGAAACGAAACCATCCTTCCGTCTTGGTAGAAGCTTGCTGGAGGAGGCACTGTGCTTGGGGGCTGAGTTCCAGTCTAGGAGCATATCAGACATGGCTTCTATCCCTCCACTGTCTTAAGTGGTCAAGTCACATAATTTCCTTGTACCTGGGTTTCTGAATTCTGAGACATGAATAACCTTCACTTCATCATGTGCTTTGAGAAAAAGGAACCATAGAAGTATCTGCAGTTCTTATAAAGTAAAGGTGAAGTATATAGCTTATCAACTGCTAGAAGGGATAACTCTTCCTACCATTCTTCTGGTAGTAATTTCCAGCTTTCATGAGCTCGGTCCAATTTGGATTTAGGGCTAATGCAGCTGAGGCTGGAGTCAAACCAGGTCAGAGCCAAAGCTACAAGCCAGCAAATACTGTTTGGGAGCTTGTGTGCCGAAGTGAGCTTGTGCCTTTGCCCATGAGTTTGCATGCTGTCTGTGTGGTACTGTGCTGGCCTGAGTTATAACTTCAGAAAGGACAGAGAATAAGTAGCTGAGAATGAATAGTGTTATTTTTCCACAGCTCATTAAGTCTCTAATAAGTGACTTGCTGTGTTGCTTTTGGGAGGATGTTCTGTGGTTGCTGAGGAGAAGATGGCTAATGTGTTTATTTGTATGTTGCAGTTTGGAAAATTGCTTAAGTTGTATTTCTTTCTGTTTCAGTCGGGGCCTCAGTTGGAGCTGACTCTGTGGAGCTTGCCAAAGCTGGTGAAAGGGAAGGCAGGCAGCAGGGGGGAAAGGGCTTTCCCCTCTCTGTTATCATGGGTACAATCCCTACCTCACCTTGCACAGTATTCTTTACGCTTCACACACCAGAGGCCTCATCCTTGTCTTCTGCCAGGGGAGATGTGAGGGAAACAGCCTGGCTGGGTTGAAGCCAGCTTCCCTTACGTGTGTTTTCTGGCCGAACTGTTTGACTCCCTTTCTGATAGGAGTGCTACCTGTATGCCATTGAGAGGGGAATCCTGTCCTGGGGCAGTCACCTCTGAGCGGGGCAAACCCTGCTTTCCTCACGGATTTACAAAATTGCTGTTGAGATCCAGAATGTGGCGCTTGTGATTTGGGTCTGATAGCGTTAAGTCTGCCCTCAGGGAAGGAAATAGTCTAGAAGGCTCTTGAAGTACTGCTCAGCCTTGTCTTCTTGCCACTGATGAAGGTCTATGCATAGCAAACCTAGAGCGACGTTGCATCCACAGAAGATCTACATTGATCTCTGTGCAAACACAGGAGAACAGCTACCCAACTGACTCCATCTCCATGGATGGGGAGTTGTACTGAAAGGATGAGCTGCGAGGTCATCTTACCACTCCCGTGTGTTTTCTGGGTGTTAGTGGGGTAAGCGGGCATGAATCTATTGCTTTCAAAGGCTCTGCACCCTCTTGAAGTGTGAATTTGGGTCCCCATAGAGTCAACTTCCATGCACTCAATCCCTGCCCTGTACAAGAAGTGTAGCCAAGGAATGGAATGTTGTTTTGTGATGAAGTTAATGCAGAGATGTCGTCCTGCTGACTAGTCACAGGAGGGGAGCAAGTTGCTGAGGATGTTGTGGTCACACAGTGTGGTCTTACTATGAAGGAGCTTTACACAGGTTGTCTTGTTGAGTGGAAGAGGCCAAGAGCACATAGCTGTTTTCCAGGACAATCCGTATCAATCCTGAGCTGCAGTGCTGCTGTGAGCCTCTGCACAGCCTTCAGTGTAACTCTCGCCTTACCTCCCCTGGCTCCGCTCATCACAACATGGGTGGCATATCCAATCGAAGTAGACTACACTTTCCTGTTAGATTATTCTTGGCAGTCTATAGGTTCTTTCTAACTGGTTCTCTGAGAGAGCTAAGAAAGATCTACCCACACTACGTCGTTTTGTCTGGGAGGCAAGAAGGCAATGTGGGGAGAGGGTGAGGTGTCAGGAAAAAGGGGAGAGCGGCTGACCTAGGGAAACTTAGGTCTCACGTCAGCCTGCCTTGGGAAACATTTTGCCCAGAGAATTTACTAAGGTTCAGAACAGCACAGCTGTGCGTAGGGTTGCTGGAGTCCCTGGGATTACGCTACTTTACGGCTCCTGAGAATCTCAGGTGACAAAATTTTTGTGGAAGATGCAAACTGAATCAAAAACTGTGGCCTCTAAAACTCAAATAGGGGCAAATACGATGTGTGCTCCAAGAATGGGACTAGAGTGCATGCTGCACTACCTCTAAAACTGCATACATGAGGTACCAATGCCAGTGTAGGGGTTAAATCCACTTGACTACACCCTCAGTGTTCTGTCTGGCTTTTACATGGTAGGAGAGGAAATCAATACTACAGTCCTTGCTCCATCCCTCCCAACTCATGGTTACAGTCAGCACATCCAACTGCTATCTTTGACATCTCAGGACCCATGACATGTAAAAGCATGGTTCTTTTCCCCCTGCGTAGGTATTATCCAAGTCACATTCTTGCCCGATGAAATTTAAGAGTTGCAAGTATGTAAAGCAGTTCCACCGCACGCATACCTCTACTGGGAAAATCACAGACTACCTCCAGAAACACACACAAAACCAAGCAGTGTCTGCTTCTGTGACACTTTCCTCTTCCAGAATATTCTGCAGATGTTAATTGTTACCCCATTACAGAGAGGTTGGTCTCCCCATTTTGCAGAGACTGAAGCTAAGCTGTTGAGTGGGTCAAATGATGGCTGCCAGTAGAGTTGCTGTCTTCTCATCCTTAGCCTTTCTGCACCCTGCATTTGAGCACATGCACAAGCTAACTTCTTGGCAACATAAAGCAATGTATGAAATCAGCCTTTTACTGTCAAATTCGCCAATATTTCATGGCACGATGAAGTTAATTGACTCAGTAGACCTGCAATTTCACACATAACAACTCACACATTACTAAGCAAACAACAGTAATTCAGGAACTGCAGTTCTTACAAAATGAGATCATGTCCATTCCATTTCTAACACAGCATTTCTGTTCTATATTGGCCTGACACATAGGTGAAAACAGTCTGCTTGTGTTACGCCATTTTAGCAAAGAGCTGGGAATAACCAGTGCTTAGTTTGTAAGTGAAATCTTTCCAGCAACAGACAAAGACAAGGGGTTTAGTCCTAAAACTTAAACCAAAGAAGTGTGCCGCATACTTAGAATTGTCCACAGTAAGCTAAGATTGTGCACAAGGCCTAGGAAACAGTTTTATCTTCAAAGCAGAATTGATGTGGAACTGTAGTGTTAACAACTCTCATGGCTTTTATCCTAAAATACTGGCATTTCCTCAAAGCTCCAAACTCTGGTATCACGTGATGATGTGGGACATTCAATGTTCATTTAAAACATAAGTATATTCTGTGTAATTGCTTGAAACTGAACGCCACAGCTTCCAGTCTCACAAGTTGTATAAAAACTGGCCAGAATGCTTGAGTCCTAAAAGTCTCGTGATTTAAGATAACTTTGTGGGTAGAGTAGGAACTGTATAATTAGAAACTGAACCCCTGCCAGAATGCAAGTACTTCTTGGGCAGAAGGCTGCAAACACAAAGCCCTTGTGGCAAAGGCAGCTAATGGTATCCTGGGCTGCATTAGACAAAGTATTGCCAGCAGGTCGAGGGAGGTGATCCTTCCCCTCTACTCATCGCTGGTGAGGCCACACCTGGAGTACTGAGTCCAGTTCTGGGCTCCCCAGTATGAGAGACACGGACATACTGGAGAGAGTCCAGCAAAGGGCCACAGAGATGATTAAGGGAGCGAAGCATCTCTCCTATGAGGAAAGGCTGAGAGCTAAGGATGCTTAGCCTGGAGAAGAGAAGGCTGGATCTTATTAAGTTTGTCGTGGTTTAACCCCAGCTGGCATCTAAGCCCCCCCCAGCCGCTCGCTCACTCCCCCCTGGTGGGATGGGGGAGAGAATCAGAAGAGTAAAAGTGAGAAAACTCGTGGGTTGAGACAAAGACAGTTCAATAGGGAAAGCAAAAGCCGCGCACGCAAGCAAAGCAAAGCAAGGAATTCCTTCACTCCTTCCCATGGGCAGGCAGGGGCTCAGCCATCTCCAGGAAAGCAGGGCTCCAGCACGCGTAACGGGGACTTGGGAAGACAAACGCCATCGCTCCGAATGTCCCCCCTTCCTTCTTCTTCCCCAGCTTTATATACTGAGCACGACGCCCTATGGTATGGACTATCCCTTTGGGCAGTTGGGGTCAGCTGTCCTGGCTGTGCCCCCTCCCAGCTCCTTGTGCACCCAGCAGAGCAGGGGAAGCTGGAAAGTCCTTGACCAGTGCAGCAACAACTAAAACATCCCTGGGTTATCAACACTGTTCTCAGCACAAATCCAAAACATGGCCCCATACCAGCCACTGTAAAGAAAATTAACTCTATCCCAGCCGAAACCAGGACAAAGGTGTATAAATACCTGAAGGGAGACTGCAAGGAGAACCAAGCCAGGCTTTTTTCAGTGGTGCCCAGTGACAGGCCCAGAGGCAAAGGGCACAAACTGAAACACAGGAGGATCTGTCTGATCATCAGGAAATACATTTTTACTGTGAGGATGACTGAGCACTGGAACAGGTTGGCCAGGGAGGTTGTGGAGTCTCCATCCTTGGAGATATTCAAAAGCTGTTGGGACAAAGTTGTGGGCAGCCAGCTCTAGGTAGCCCTGCTTGAGCAGTGGGGTTGTACCAGATGAAATCCAGAGGTCCCTTCCAACCTCAACCATTCTGTGATTCTGTGATCTTTTTGTGGAGCAGATGAGCCTAGGTCCTGGAGAACACCCACCATCAGTCACTGCAGCACAAAAGAGGAATGATATCTCATTCTACAGAAATGCAACCATCAACTAGCCGACCGTAGCCTGAACATCCAGGTAAAATAGTTATGTGCTAACACAGCTATCTGAGTTCACATACCCAAGCTAACAAACTGTCATAGTAGACATCACATAGATGTAAAGGCCACGTCCTAGACAAACTTGCTTCTGTTCAACTGTGAAGTGGCACCTTGCTTCTGCCTTATTATTCAGTGTGTGGTCCAAATCTCCTTTCTGACAGGACAATGGAAGTTGGGTGATAAAACGATAAACTGCAAGTTTGTCTGGAGAATGAAGTTTTCCAGCACATGAGGGAATGTGATGGTGTTTACCATCAAGAGATGATTGGAGGCCAGTTGGACACAGAATTCAGTGTCAAAAGATGATGGAGAACTGAGCACCATTTATGGAGGCTTTGAAAGGAATAAACAGGAAAGCAAACGTCAGAGAGGGAAGGAATTTGCCTTCAAAATGGATGGCCTCCAAAGGCATCTGCTCACCGTCTAACCATGATAATGATTTATTGTCTCCTTTGGGCTGACTTTAACCTCACTTGACTGCCAAATGCAGAGTATAGGCCTGCCTTGCCCCAGGGAACACGCAGTACAAAATACAGGCTCACAGGGAAGATGACAACCAGGGAACAAGCATAGGAAAGGAGCTGATTTTGCCAGGTCCAGATCTTTGTCTGCCCTGGGAGGAATCCTTCCCACTTCCAAAATGGCTTGTAAACTGATTCTTGGTAGCCTTCAGCAAGTTATGAGCAAATTGCTGTCAAAACCAAATGAGCGTGATCATGCAAAAGGCTGCATCCCTCCATCATTTGGAACATAAAACCACATTTAAAGGTAAAACAGTGCCATTTTCTTGAGCGGTTATTGGGGGCAATTTGGGCACTGAAGATAATTCATTAAGTTACTTGCTGTAACTAATGTCTAAGTTCTAGGAATTTCTCCCATACATGTGGCCGTATCGGCAGTAAAAATCAACTACTGTGCACTCCTAAACCAGGTGAGCACTTCTGATAGGTACTTGGGTACGTTCCTTGGAAGGGAAATGTGGCAGAATAGCAGGGTATTGGGAATTCAGTGTTGTCAGAACAATATTTCTGACTTCTTATTTCACTCGGTGCTTATTACCATAGACTTCTTCCTAATGGGGAGGCAGAAGTTTGTAGAAATGTCTGAGTAAGGGGGCAAGCCATGCAGTGAACTGGCAGCCTGAGTTCCGTACAGAAGAAAAGGGTTCATATTTCTACCATATATATCCTAGTGTACTCACACAACTGTGGCAGTCAACCAGGATCTCATGCTTAAAAGCATATAGTAGAAATAGAAAAAGTCCAGCAAAGACTAAGAGGTACAGTCAGAAGTATAGAACCACGCTGTATAAAGAGAGTTTAAATAGACTATGACTGTTCTGCTTGGAAAAAAGATTAATGAAGGAGACCATAAAAGTCTATAAAGTCACATAAAGCAGAGAAGAGGAAGAAGGTAGACACAATTTCTTGTAATCTGTGGCAAAGGAGTACGCAGACCCCAGTACTAGGCTATTTCTCTGCATTGTCATGTGTTGACAAGAAGATTTCGGAAATGTAGCCAACACCCTCAGAGAACAGAGTGGGAGAAGCACGTAAGCCTGGCTTTGCCCAAAGTGAATCAAGATGATATTCATTCCAGGAAATTTGTTTTCATTCACTGGAGAATTTAATTAGCCATGGAAGGAACTCTAATTACGCTTAAGAAAAAAGTCTTGGGATACATGTGACTGAGAGCCAGTCATTTTCTATTGTTTCGAAAGTAAACACTGGAGGCCTAGGCAATTTTTAGATCATCTGAGTTACAATGAAAATAACAAAGATGGATAAAGTTGATTCAAACTTTAAAAAAGGGCAACAAAGTATTTCCCATGAGCGTGGTGCCTGCATCTCCCAGCGAGTACACACTTACTAGCCAAACTACAACTTCACCATGTTTGAAAGGAGCTGTGATTGGATTGTACGCTCGTGATTTCCTTGGGACAGTCCCTCAGGAATGTGGGTCAAACTTTTACTTTGTATGTCTTCTTATTTGGAAGCAGGTATTCCTTGGCTAGCAAATGAGCCAGAACCACAAAATAAGCAGGCAGTGGAGATCTGAGGGTGCTGGAGAGAGTGCAGCTTGCTATACATTAAAAATGCTTATTTCAAGTCTTTATAATGACATTAGAATGAATTTACTTTAAATAGAAAAATCAAGGTCTAGGTTCCTCATTCATTTTCCTGGCCTCACAATGGACTTGCCTCGTTGCCTACTATAACCCTTCAAAAATTAAGACTTGAGACCCCGGAAGGATGATATTGCATTAATAATATATCACAATATTCAAGCTAATACCATAAGGCTCAACAACCTTGCGAGGGCAAGTTGCGTTGCTTTCCAACACCTCAGTGTTTTCTTCTGTGGCTGAGGCAGAAGAAATCCTTACTTGCCTTACAGATGTGCATGTGAGGCTTAATGAAGCTTGATTAATGTTATCAAAGCACTTTGAGATCTTTGATAGGATAAGAGGCTTCCCAAAAGCCAAACAGTGCTCTTTCCAGATGAGTTAGGTCTAACTCAATCCCTGTGAGAGCACACAGATGGTATTTCCCTTGGTAATATTGTTGAATTTTGGCTATGAGGAGAGCTCTTTGGTTCTTGGCTACAGAATTGTGTAAGACAAACATCCTGAGGCTGGTGACCATCTGGAAGACACTGATTAGTGGTAACATCTGCCTTTAGTCTCTGGACACCAGATGGCAGAAAACAACTTAATATATTGTCCAGGAAAGATTCTGGGGTTTTGGCTAAGCCAGACGATCTGTTCTTCTGCTAGTATTTAAAGCAACGTTGTTAAGTATATTGCTCTGTAGTGTGTGCTACGGGGTCCTGCGAATGGCCGTAATATCATCCCAGGTGAATAGACTTAGCACACGAGAGATGGAAACTAACCTAAGGGAAACATGACATAACGTAGAGGGTAGTCCAGCACCCTAAGATAGTCTTTGAAACGTCTGTATCGTCCTCTTTGCACTCGAAGTAGAATGGCGTAGTGCAAAGAGAAGGTATACAGGACAAGGAACTCACTGGTAGCAGTGAAATATGTTCAGGAAATGTGCAAACGCTGCAGGAAACAAGCATCTATTCAAACATCTTTTTCTCTGCAGCTTTCCGAGTTTCCAGTTAGAGCTTTATAAAGTGATGAATGCATTAACCTCTGGAGCAAGAGAACATTTGAAAAGCTCTGATTAATTAAGAGCAAAGAACGTTGCTTAACAAATTTGGTGGCTTTTTTAAACAGGTAAAAAATAAATGGGAGTGGCTGGGGAAAGTCACGCTTCAGGTAGAAAGCAAAGGTGCTGAGGAGTTATGCAAGAGATAAATTATGTTAAACCCAGGTGCTAGTTTTTGTGTCCTGGCTACATTATGGTTTATTTTACATTCTGTGTTCCCTTTGGATTCATCTTTTTTGAATCCAAATGGCTGAATGTCTGTAGGAGGTCAAGCGATTTCTCTCTTAGGCTGGGATTTACCAGGCAATGTGTTATTTCTAGCCTCCCAAACGACTTTTTTTTTTTAGAGTGCAGGTAGTTTTAGATTGTATTGCGCTACGTTGGTAGTGCTGAAATTGTTCGGTTTTGCGAGAACTATGACCAACAGCCAGAGAGCGGAGTTTGGCTCCTCTGACTGAACTCCAGAGCAGCTCAGGTAGGTGTGCACGGGGCAGCGTGTGCTTCCCACACCCGTGACCGTACCGCTGCCCTCGGACAACCACAGCTCTGGCTCTTGCCCTGTCCGTCTGGTACCTCCTAAGAGCATTTCAAAATCAAATCCAACCTTTCCTGTTTATGGATTCTCACTCTGAACAGACGCCTCTTTTGGGGGGTAGATTTCTTCCTAGCTTGATGTGACTTGTTATGAATTTCTGGGCTGTTGTTTTTGAAGTGGCCTGAAGGTTTGCTCATTCGTTTGAAATCTGTTCAGACCGAAGAGCTCAACTGCTGCTGAAGAAAGGAAAGCTTTGCTGACTTCTTCAAATTCTCCATTAAAACCCTGCTTAGCAGAGACACTTAAATCTTAGCTGCAGTTTAGGGACATGGTGTGCTGCGATCACTTCTTGGCATGCTGACCAAAACCGTTGTATTGTTTGATCAAAACCGTTGTATTGTTTGATTAGTTTTTCTTTTCTGTATCTGTGTGTCACTTTAATCTTAACTTAGTGTGCAGATTTTGGGTAGGAAGAGACAATTTTTTTCCTCTGGATCTGTTCAGCACCTAACGCAACAGTGGCTATTTTAATAATAGACAACACTAAAGAAAGATAGAGTGAACAAGGTAAAGGAATTCTATTAAAACTGTGAGATGAAATTTAGCTATTTACAGTCTATCTTCATATAGCCCTTCCTTCTGTATCCTAAGCTGCGTGCATCAGGCTCCACTTTCCATTAGTGGGCTTTGGATCAATTAATGACTGGCCGGTTCCATTAATTATCGATTTCATTGGATCAGGCCTTTCAGAAGCAGGTGACAATAAATGCAAAGAGAAATCCTTGGTGCCTGTTGGAAGCGGGAATGTGGGGTGGCAGTTATGTATTAGCTGCATAGTTAGCAGTTCTCAGATCAGGCCAACATGGCTGGAGTTTTTCCAGGCCTAGAAAATTGATGCTTTATAGCAGATTGGATGGGAGCTGACCACCCACCCTCACTATGCTTTATTTACACAGGAACAGTAATCCGGATTGCCTCAGCAAGGATATGTGGAGAGATACATACATTGGCCTCCGTCTGTGCTTAGTTAACCTCTTCATGGCCATTGCTGGGACTAGTCCTGCATCTTAGCATTGGAAACCCAGGGAAATAATTCTGCTACAGCACTGCTGAGAGGGGGGAGAAATGCAACAGGTATGGAGGTTTCGTTCTGTTGGACATGGGTGTCCTGGTTTCGGCTGGGATAGAGTTAATTTTCTTTACAGTGGCTGGTATGGGGCTATGTTTTGGATTTGTGCTGAGAACAGTGTTGATAACCCAGGGATGTTTTAGTTGTTGCTGCACTGGTCAAGGACTTTCCAGCTTCCCCTGCTCTGCCGAGTGCACAAGGAGCTGGGAGGGGGCACAGCCAGGACAGCTGACCCCAACTGCCCACAGGGCTATTCCATACCATAGGGCGTCGTGCTCAGTATGTAAAGCTGGGGAAGAAGAAGGAAGGGGGGGACGTTCGGAGCGATGGCGTTTGTCTTCCCAAGTCCCCGTTAGGCGTGCTGGAGCCCTGCTTTCCTGGAGATGGCTGAGCCCCTGCCTGCCCATGGGAAGGAGTGAAGGAATTCCTTGCTTTGCTTCGCTTGCGTGCGCGGCTTTTGCTTTCCCTATTGAACTGTCTTTGTCTCAACCCACGCGTTTTCTCACTTTTACTCTTCTGATTCTCTCCCCCATCCCACTGGGGGGGGGCAAGCGAGCGGCTGGGGGGGGCTTGGTTGCCGGCTGGGGCTAAACCACGACAATGGGCAGCCAGAGCTGGGGATACCAGGACATTCTGCACAGCCTAGTTTTAGGCCATTCAGTAGGGCAGAAGTCTCACTATCTCAGAACACTATTTGAAATTCTCCTTCAGTATGAGGCCTGTAAGATTTCAGTGCTGCTGGACTCGGACTCTGAACCAGATTTGAACATGACCCCAAACCCTGAAACCAACCTCAGAAGCTGTCTGGCTGTCGGTCAAGAGGAGCATAATTTTTGGCCCATTTCTGCTTAGTACAGTGACCTACATTCAGTTCCCAACAACCTTGGCGTGAGTTCTGAAATAACACCCCTGACTTTGCAGGTCTGACTCCAGGTATACACGGCAGAGACTGAAATCAGAATCTGATTTAGCTCCTCCTTGGTGTTTAATCACAACCCTTCCTTTCTGAAAAGCCTTTCTGCCATACCTAGTGGGGGCTCATTAAGGGATGTCTCTGCAAACAGAATTGTTGTACTGTGGCCAGATTTAAACCTCTGTATTTTTTATTCCCTAGCATCTGCTTATGAGCTGGAACTGAGGGTAAACCTGTTCCCAATTAAAAACGCACTAGTGCCCTCATACGCAAGAAGTGTGCACTACTGGCTGCACTGGGGAACCTCCTGCAAGATTTTATGGGGTTCTCTTTCTCAGCATGGCCTGGGTGTTCAGGCTTCTTGTTCAGTCCTCAAATTCCTCTCCCTTACATTCCTCTTTCTCTTATAGTTTGAAATGAGAAGAGTTTATTTCTGTGCTCACTGCAGAGATTAATTCTAACAAAAAGGAGCTGAATGCTACATGGTTTAACTTTGGGAAACTCTTCATCAACAGCCACGGGCTTCCACTGCTTTGCTGCGCTTGGGCAGATGTTACCTTGTCCCCTCTTTGACTATAACTCTTGCAACTGCAACAACACAGAAAAAGGGGTTGTTCTTGAGTTGTGTGTTTTGTTGTGGTTTGGGGGTTTTTTGTGGGCTCTTAAAAAACAGCTTGCACACAGCAGTGTTATTCCATCCTTCCTCTGTGAGCCTATGTCCCTGTGCAGAGCGTGCTGCTACAGAGCTGGGGACCCAAAACCACAGATGAGAGTAGGAAATGAATGTATAAATCAGAGCATTACCACGGCGCCCGCTAGCAGTGCCATACCAGACAGAGGACACTGCCTGTCATTGTCTCACCCATAAACCCCACTGGAAGGGGGTTAGATTACTGCTGGAAGGTTCTCTGGCTTGGCCTCTGAATCCACCTCTGCAGAAGGTTTGGCTGAGTGGCATTATAGAATTTGAGAGGGAGAAAGCACACTAGGTTTGACGGCTGCAAGATGATACTCTTTCATGCTCTCTGTTGTTTTACAGCTCTTGCAAGTAAGTACACAGGAGAAAAAAATCAATTAGTTTCATTTAATATAGTGGAGTTTCTCAAAAAATCAGTCAGATTGCAAAGCGGATCAATCACTTCTGCTTCTTGGCAGAGGAAATACTAAATCAAATACTGATCTATTCCCTCAGCGCCCAAACTCCTTTTGTTAACAAATTTCTTATCAAAGTAGTCCCCTGGAATAAGCACACGCATGCTTGCACAATCAATTTTTGCCCAGCGTATGGAGTGATAAAATTTCTCCTCTTTTACTGCCGACGACGAAATTTCATGCGTCTCCAGTAGGCTTTGACTCAGCTAAGAAAGCCCCATGAGTCCACTGTAGTGAGTGGAGGGAGCATGGCGTGAGTTTGGTTAAATGGCACACAATCTAATGGACCATGAAGCCTCTTCTACCAGCAAGTAGTGAGTTCAGATCCATGCTGGGCCAGTACAGGGGTACTGGGCAGCCATTGGGAAAGGGGTGAGCGGGTTCAGTCCAGCCTGCAAAGAGCAAATGTTTTTTGCTTGCTGGTGGCCTTGGCAAAGCTACCCTGTTTTGAATGGGCTCTAAGCAGTGGATTATGTCAGCATTCTTGCAAGGGGCCCCTTCCGGCCCTGCATGGAGAACAGGGCACGTAGAAAGAGCTTCGTTAATGGGTGCCATGTCTCAGCATGTTGCTGGGGAAAGGGACAGCGGAGAGAAAGCAAATGGCATCTGCTCCTTTGCTAGCCTGTGCCCTGAGCCAGCAGGACACCAGCCTTTTTCCCCTGGGAAAAAGAGCGATGGGTCATTTTACCAGCGGTGGTCGGCAAGTGCTAAGCCATGCTATTGTGGCTGGCATCGTGGTGTGGGGGTTCATTGTGCCTGGGGGGCTCAGCCCTGCAGGGAGCAGAGCGAGGTCCTAAGCACCATCGTGTTCCCCGAAGCCTTCACTGGAGAGTGCTCAGCCCATCGCAGGATTAGGCTTCGTACACACCGTCTAGGCTGACCTAGGATGCGATTCCCTGCTCTGTGATGAATGTCCCAGCACTCTGTGGGTTGGGCTCAGTCTGAACATTGCTGTAACGTTGCTTTGTTGGTTTAATTTTCTAATAACATATTTCATCGAGCAATGCAGCCAGACTGGAGCCATAACCCAGAACAGCAGTTGGCATGAAAAACTCTACTGTATTTCTGACACTAGGGTCTTTTATAGCCAGGGTATGATGGTTTCAGCACCAGTGCAATTGCAACCGAGTATTAAATATCCCAATTAGCGCAATTCGCAGTTATCGACAACACTGTTTTCTTTCCAACATTCCCCAAGGACAAGAAAATGTTCTGTGTGAACCTGAAAGCTTCAGAAAGAGGAGGCGTTCATCAGTAGGCTGCTGCAGTGTTTAACATACGGCTCTCCAGGGCTGGTCTGGGGCTGGGCAGAGGTAACACATTAGCTTTCTTAGGCAGCCAAGGTAAAATAGACTCAACAGCCCTAATCCACCATCGAGTGGGGGCATCCATGGAGGAACAGGCATTGCAGCAAATGGCATTTGTTGGACTCTTGCTTGCAAACAGCAGAGCTGAGGAACGAGAAGACAGTAGGCCTGAACTAGAGCACATTTGCCCGGCAGAAGTCTGTATTGCTCCAGCATCTGCACAAGCCTCCAAACACAGGCATTTATTTTGCATTTCCACCTGCTTTGCGGAAATGAGAAGAAGAAAGCTCTGAAAGATAGTCTTTGTAGCCACAAAACGTTCAAGGGCAAAGCACAATAATATTAAACCAGTTTCTCCAGTTCAGACTGTAAATCCAGGTGCGTTTCTGGCTGTGCTCTTGAGGGCTCTAGTCCCTGCCAAACTTGTGCTACCATCTTCCATTGACCGTCACCCAATACAGCTACATTAAAATGCTGTTTGCCCAAGCTCATTTCACTAGTTTGTTCTAGATCTGCCCAGGAAAGAAAAGGGAAAAAACCCCATTCCTCACATTTCCTTCCCTCTGACCTGGCTATCTAATGTCATTCACAAATACGGGCACGATGCTCTGAATGCAGGTGTGTGCACTCGTATTAAGCACACAGTGCCAGTGAAATGCAGGATTGACTTCTGCAGGACTGACTCCCACGAATCAATGATTGCTAAATGATCATTTTATCCCAGTTTCTATCTTTAATTATTTTGTTTTCTCCTCCTTCAGTTTCTTGCTCTGTAAAGCCAGAGAGGGAAACAACACAGCTGCAGAAAGATACTGGATTTCAAGAGTTAAAAAATGACAGTAAAAAAAAAAAAATCATAACTGCCTTTTAAATAAACATCAGTGTTACTGATCCAGTTGTTTATGACTCTCTGTTCCAGCCCATTTCACCAACAAAAGCCAAGTGAAATTAGCGTTTGATGCCTGAAAAGAAATGGAAAGCCATAGGCCTCACATGAAAGGGGAAGCAGTGAAGTAAACAAACTCTGATTACATGGAAGAGGTTGCGTGTTTGCTTAGAAAGAAATCAGTGAATCACAGGTTGTTTTCAGTCAGGAGGAGAAAGAACACATTCGGAATAATTCAAGGAATGGGGACACTGAGACACTTCAAGACCTCGGTGCTGCTGCACACCTAAGGACAGATGCCACAGCAGCTTGGGGACCGGGTAGGACCGCAAAAACATGGCCCAGTTCTTTGATTCTGCTCCTGACCGGCAGCAAGTCCCTTGTGCTCTGTTAACTCTTGGGGCTGGGAGTCTGAGCTGATCATCTTGAGTTCAGCATCATGCTAACATGGGTACAATGTCCTCCTGAGAAAGCTGCCTTGTATCCTGCTTGTAGAGTAGGAGACCAAGCTTGGATCTGAGGGATGATGTATAGTTGGCATCTTGGTCTCCCTGTGCCTCAGCTCCCCTCTGAAATTACTCCATAGCACTAACCTTGTCAGTAGAGGTACTGTGAGGATAGGTCGAGCCTGGGAAGTTCTCTGGTAATGGGAGCCCCATTTCGTATCGGAGCTAAATGGAAAAGTAGCTCCCTTCAGCTCCTTGTGTTCACAGAAGAACTGGCCTGGCACTTCTAATCCTGTCTGCAAGGACAGGACCTTCCAACTAGCTTCGTACTGGTTTAGTAATCTCTCTGAACCTGTCTGTGTTCTTGACTCTCAATAATCCTACTCGAACTGCTGCTAACTCAGCCTCTTACAATTCCCCAATCAAGGAATCTGCAGCCACTTCCAACCTGCTCCTGGCTTGTGCCTGGTCTTTTGCTAGGGGTTCTTCAAAACTGCACTTCCCGTGCCATGAAGAAATCCCTGGTCAATATGAACCCTAGCCTGAACGTGGAAGAGGAATGCAGTGGGAGGGAAGGAAATTAGGGCCTTTGATCTCTTATTTCATCTGCAAGGCATGGAGAGCCAAATGCTCTGGAATAAACAAGCTGTCAGAGGTAGGGAGTGAACGGATCCACATGGATTGGGTGGGGTGCTCTCTGCACGAGCCAACGTGAAACTGATGTAAGGCAAGTGATGGGATGTTTCCCAAGCGTTCCCCTGCCTGGTGATGTAATCTCTCATTTGTCATGTGCCCTGGCTAAGGCTGATCTCTACGCATGCCAAGGATGAGTGGAGGCAGACTTGCTGTCAATCCTAGGATAATTAACGTTGGAAGAGACCTCTGGAGGTCTCTAGTCCAATCTACTGCTCAAAGTGGGGTCAGCTTTGGGGGCAGACCAGGTTACTCAGGGCTTTATCCAGTTGGGTTTTGCAAACCTCCATAGTTGGAGACTGCACAACCTCTCTGGTCAAGATGTTCCAATAATTGACTGTTTGCGTGATGAAAAAAAATTTCTTTTAATCCAGTTTGAACCTCTCTTATTTCAACATGCCCATTGTCTCCTCCTGCCATACACCAATGTGCAGAGCCTGGATCTGTCTCCTTGCTAACTTCTCACAGGTACTGTAAGCTTGCTATTAGCCTCCCCGCGACTTTTCTTCTCCAGGCTACGCAAGTCCAGCTCCCTGGGCCCTTGACCATATTGCTTCTCAGTAGCTTGTGTTTGGAAAGAGGCAGCTGAAGGCATGCCCCGCTTCCTTGGTGGTGCAGGGAGTGTGTTCTGGGGTCCTCAGACAAGGATATATAGGCCGATGGGCAGGTGAAGGCAACTACAATGGGTGATCAATGCACCAAACAAGAAGTAGAGGAAGGAATTCTCAAACCAGGGCACCCATTTGCATGACCCGCAGGTGGCTGGGTGCTGTGTAGCACCCAGGAATTGCACAGCTCATAACATAGGAAGTGGGCTTCTGAGATCACGTTGCCTTTAGTCACTAGCCTTCCTTTTTCTTCCCAGGGTAAGTACCTCCTGCCAGCCAAATAAACATAATTCTCCCCCACTCCCAATCCCGCCATCTCCCTGTCAGGATCATGCAAAATTCACCCCTGCTAGTCTCACTAGTCTTCACCCTGGTGATCTTTGAAGTTATCTGTATAGCTCACTTGGAACCACTGCCTGGGGATCAGGTCCCCAGCCGGGAGACACTGCCTTCACTCTGGCATTGCCCACTTCTACAGGCTCCTACCCATCACCCCAGAGCAACTCCCTGGCCTAAACATGGCTCTGGGTCTTTTGTGGTTGTGCCCTGCTCTTTTCCAAAAGCAAACGGAGCAGAGAGCTGTTGCTGGTGCACTGTAGTGAGGATAAAGTTCCTCTTGTCACAGCTGGAATTAAAATCAAGGTCATTTTACCCCTCCAAGTTCCTCCTTTTCATCTCAGTCCTTTCCCAAACAGGCATCTGTCTCTTCTTTAGTGACCCCAGCACTTAGGACAACTGGGACAGGACATCTCTGCCTAGTGGCTGATTCCACCCAGTTGCAATATTTATGTATTTCTTGCTGTCTCTCGCTCTTTGGGACCCTGCAGCTTCCTGATCACTGCATTTCATTTGTCTCAGGTTTTAGAATTTATTTCGGTGACTCCAGTCCTGATGTCTGAGACTGGCTGAAAATAGTAACTCAGTCTGATCTTATCTGCAGCCATTAGAGACTTCAATTATATCCTCCCGGGACTATCTGTTACTCCTAAGAAATTAGATCTTGGTTATTGTTTTCTTACCCCTCTCCCTGTCCTCATAAACCTTCCAGCTATGGGTTTTGCTTTGATGAAGCTTTTCAGGAGCCAGATTGGACTTTCACAAAGTGTAAGATAATCAGGCACTTCCCTAAGTCCAGCCATGCCCGGATCCCAAAGGCCTTTGATAGCTTCGCTTCACAATGCCCTGAGAAGAGGTAACGTTATCATCAATTTACTGGGGGAGAAACTGAGGCATGGAGTAGTTATTAGTTTCATTTTAAGAACTGTTTCCACTGGATCCTGTTGGAATAATGGATGCACAGCACATTAAGAACTCAGGGCGTTGCAGACCATGGTTTGGCAGGCCTGCCCATGGCTACAGACTAATCTGATGGTAGGCTCCAGGAGCCCTGACTACAATTAATTTTTTAGTTCTTCCTTTTATAATGAAAAGCTGACCAGCCTTGCAGGCTGCATTAACCAATGTTCAGCACCAATATCTTACTGCTCCAGCACTCAAGAGCAGATGTTACTTTGCAATTCCAGGAGGAAGAGGGTTCCAGGAGTAACTGCATCTTCCCGGACCGGGTTAAGGAGCTGGCTAACCTACTCTTTAAATCTGAAGGTGTGGAGAGCAGGCTGTCCTCTCCAGTCACAGTGCATCGCCAGTAGCTCTTCTCCCTTTTGCCAATGCCAGTGCCTCTTGCTAACGCACCCTTTGCCATTCAGTCACGTCTCCTTGAGGGAATCTCTCCTCTCTGTCTCTCTACAGCCTTCCACTGCCATGGCGAGCCATCCATTGCTCGCTGCTACAGGGCAAGAAGAAGCAGCTGAGTGACCCACCACCCTGACACGCTTTGCAGCATAGTATGCTAGAAGGCAAGTCAGAGAAAAAAGGTAAAACCCCACCAAACATCTTACTAGCCAGGAGTCCCCGTGAAATCAGGGATTAGGAATGGTAAAGAAAGCCAGAACAGCTAGAACTTTTCTAACTTCCTGTGCGCAGCACCTCATATTTGGGAAAATCCCTGTATGGCTGAAGATTCCCCTAACGTATTTTGCAGCCGAGCTCAGCAAGATTTATTTTTAGGAAGGGACACAGCGTAGCATTCACAGAGAAGCCACTTGCTAGGGACTGTGAGAGACGAGCTGCAAATTAAGGCAGAGACAGCTGAGAAAATTGTACGCGCAAGTGCGCAGCGTGTAAACATCTGAGGAACCACAAAAGATACCGAAATTAATCTAAGTCTGGGTTACCTCCTGGCCTCCTTGATCTTAGCGGAGCCACAGATTCAGGCCTGGAGCTCAGCATTTATAGGGATGGTTTTTCCAGCGCGTAGAACGCTTGTTTTATTGAGGTCAAGGCATGGAAAGAAAGACAAATATATTAGACAAGATAAGATCAGAAAGATTAGACCCAAAACGCCGGTTCTTAGCACCTCAATTGCTGGTATGTTTGCAATCAAGATCTACTATCTCTGGCTTGAGTCCTTCCCTAAAGTAAATATATAAAGTAAATATTTGTAACTCTCGTGGCTAGGATCTGTTCTGGATAAATGTTTTTGCAGTGTCTTGCGCTATGATGCTTCAAAGCCAACTGGAGCCATTTGGCACTATCCCAAACCAATTGATCACTGGCAACAACAACCGCCTTTTCCTTTATTTAAAAAAGACAGTGTTATTAATTTTCCAGTCCCCTCTGTTGCTTATGCGTGGTGCACTTTGCACTAGAGGCTCTTTGTGTGGAGCTTCTCTACTTGTCCAACACTTTAGATTTCAATACTGCACATCAGCCTGCTGCCTGGAAAATAAACAGATGCTGTAACAGGGCTCGCTTTCCCTGGGTCTTGGCTGTCAAGCAAAGCAGGGAATGACATGGGCCACCAGGAGGTGGGGCTTGTGGCCTTAAATGACTAGACGTTCTTTAGCCTCCCTGCCAACTTGCTAAAGCACGCTGCTGTGCCGGGCAGAGGCGATTGCCTTGGCGTCTCCAGAAATCAGGGCCAGAGCGATCATCAAATAGCGGGCAGCAGGGAGTGGATGTGCGGGCTTGTGGC
The DNA here is from genome assembly GCF_035582795.1 of Mycteria americana. Classification (NCBI taxonomy): domain Eukaryota; kingdom Metazoa; phylum Chordata; class Aves; order Ciconiiformes; family Ciconiidae; genus Mycteria; species Mycteria americana. Next base: position 8,066,121 of record NC_134382.1, on the reverse strand, counting down.
TTTTTGGGTTTTCATCAAAACATGAATCAGTGTCTAGATTTTTCCACATTTTTTTCCATGTTTTCATTGAAACCGGTAATAAAAAAGAAAAGAGAGAAAGAGGAGAGGATGTGGAAAGTATGGCTGAAGTTTGGACTTTACGCAATGTTTGTGACCCGGGTATAAAAGCATTAGGCTATGACAGCTCGACAACAGTGCAGGAACGAGGCCAGAGCTGTACCACTCCATACCCACTAAGACATAAATAAGTATTCCTGCAGTACGGCCTGCACGGACAGAACCCCTGGCTGGTGCGAGCGGGACCCTAGGCAGTGCTAGAACCACGTCGGGACACTGCGTGGAACCCCTCCGTGGCTCCGCTTTGCCTGGCGTGCTCCAGAGTTCACACATCCACGCAGCAGCATAGGCAAGTCCGGAGACAGGGCCCGATTCTCAGAGCTGCTGGGTATTTTCCCTGGAAGTGCTGCTGCGCTCACAGGGGAATTGTTTTACTGAGGGAGGGCTGTTCAGAATTAATAAAGACTTTGGCATCTGACTCAGAACAAATATCTATTTCCCCTGCAATGACACCTAAGTATCGATAACTCATTCCTTAACTCCGCTTTTTCAAAATTCTTTTTACACTCCCTAAATTTCAGCATCAAATGCCAGGTAAATGTTTTAATCAAAGATCATAAGTAATTAGCTCCCTATCCCAGAAAAGACTTACCTGAGACGCTCCTAGATTCCATCAGTGTGTTGACAATTTTTAATAGGTCTCATTTCTACATACTCTTTAATCAATCCAAAAGTTCAAGGAGTCATACATAGACATTTTTTGGAACTGAATTCTTCTTTGAATATTTTTTTGGGGGGCGGGGGAGGTCCCTTAAGAAAACTAAATTTGACAACTCAAATCAATTGTATTTTCAGCTCATGGAACCACAGAAAAACTTGACTGAAGGAGGGGGGGGCAGGGGGACTGGAGGTTTTGGCTTGTTTTGGCTCATTCTATAAAAAATGTCCACTTCATTGAAAAGCTATTTTTCTTCCACCTGCCAACCCTCCCCCAACAACAACAAAGTCCTTTGATGTCAAATTTTTGGCCAGTTTTACCACAAACATACACAGACAAGAAAAAGTCATCCAAAGATTTTGGCAAATCATAGCTGCATTTTTTTCCATAACAGGCACGGTTAGTTATCTTTCCCTAATCCCAAGTTATTGTAGCTCCCAAATGGTGTCTCAACTTCATTATCGTACTGACCAACATGCGGCTCATCATTTTTAGTTAATTTGCTTTCTCCATTTTGGGGGGCTTTGTGGGCTTCTACAAAGGTTTGTCTTTAAAATCTGGGTATGCATTATCAATCACTAATTACATGGAACAATCTGCTGGCTCCATCCTCAAGAATTCCTTCAGAATTCCATGTCTGAATTGGAAAACTTTTTTTTCCTTTTCTCCCCGATCATCCACTTGAGTCTGTGTTAAACAGCGGATATTTATTAGAGAACATAGCAAGATTTTAGTCCTAAACAACTGTCAACACTGCTTAGGTTCCTGCTTTGATGCTTGTTGAAGTGCTCGGAAAGGCACAGAGTGACATCTAGTGACTGAACTCCATAGGGCAAGCGAACGGGAGAGCTGCAAATGGCTTCCCTTGCTTCAAAAGTCTGCTTCAGTAACAAATGGGAAAGTTATTTTGAATTCTTGATGGGAAAAATAAAAAGGAAGAAAAGTCTTATTTTAAATCTTCGTGGCAAAGATGCAAAAAGAAGTGAGTTCACTACATGTGCGTGAAAGGTTTTCATCTGGATGAAAATGCTTTTTTAAAAAATGGCAATACGTGTTTTAGTAGTATTGGGGAAAACGGACAATTTTCCTTTGTGGCAAATTGTGGAAAATGGACTTTCCACAATTTTCCTTTGTGGAAAATGGGCTTTCCCTCCTAGCGTCAGGAAGATGGACAACACCCACGTGGGGATGTCCCCTTACAATAGCTGGGCCAATCTGCATCTGTAGCTGATTTGTTGCTTCCCAGCTGATTCCCTGAGGTCAATAATAAGGTGAGGACCAACTGGTCTTCATAAAGACCAACTGGTCTTCAGCAAGAATAGCCCTGTGGGGTTTTTTGGTGTGGGGTTTTTTGGTGTGGGCTGTGATAACGGACATCATCCTGTGGAAGTCACGTTGGGTAAATGGCTTTTATTTGCAATCTTCCTGGAAAAAAAGGTAAGGTAGATGAGTTGAAAGGCTTGTTTTGGCTCTCGGGCAGAAGGTCTTTGAACAGTGCTCCTCTAATAGTAGTTGGGCTGTTGCAAAAGAGGGGTGGGTTTGGATTTAGAGGAGAGGTAATGTATTGCTTGTCTATTCTGGAGTTCTATGTAATGGGGGGGAAAAAAAAAGCTTTCATGCTTCTCTGAAAACTTACATTGAGTATCTGGTGTTGTGCATTAACTGCAAACCTGCAGCTGATGAGACTGATTTAGTCCTATCTTGCTTGCTTCTCTTTTGCTATGTAAGAACTTGCTTTGGGGTTAATAATCCCAGCACTTGATGAAAAGCCATCCGAAGGGCTAATCTGTTTAGATTTAAAGGCTGGCAATTACTACTGTAACTCATTGCAATCTGCTACGAGTGCCTAGATATCCCCGACTTGGGGAAGTTACAGATGGAAACAAAACTGATGATAAAAACAAGGGACAGTTAGATGGCTTAGTTCTGTTGTCACAAACAGGATGAAAATGTGTTGGATTTTTATGGTTCTGGCACGTTTCTTTTGAAAGGAAGAATTTATGATTACCTTGAGTGTAAGATTTGGGATGCTATCATCAGCTTTCTCCTTAGTGAGAGGAGGGCGTTAGCCTGACAGCACCAATGACTAGCTTCTAGCTTCTGATCCCTTGCCAGCTTCCCATGCAATCTTGGACAAGTCACTTCACCTCTGAGCTGACTTGTTTTCACTGTAAAACTGAAACACTGTATGCCCTTGGACACTGATCATCTCTGTATCTTTCTATATTTTTAGATTCTATTTTTAGGCAACTTGCTTGGTTGCTGGCAGAAATCTTTATATATATCTTCTTTGGTTGATGACCTGGGCAGCCTGTTTTGAATTAGCTCCCTTGACTTCCATTATTTGTCAGTCTTCTCCTTATGCTAGCCTTCAATAGCAATTTGATCATTTGTGTTGGAACTAAAACATCTAACATCATGTAGCAAAATAACTCATCTTAGATTCAAGGTCTTATACACGTGCCTTTATTTACTTTAGATTGCTTGGCCTTGGAATAATTTCTGAACTAGCATTCTTTGGAACTGGATGAGTGAGTTTGAAACAAGATTCAAGCAATGAAAACTTGCTGTGTCCCTGTTGTGGTTTAGCCCCAGCCGGCAACTCAGCCCCCCCCAGCCGCTCGCTCACTCCCCCCCGGTGGGATGGGGGAGAGAATGGGAAGGGTAAAAGTGAGAAAACGCGTGGGTTGAGACAAAGACAGTTCAATAGGGAAAGCAAAAGCCGCGCACCTGCACAGTCCCAGAGACAATAATTGAAAGATATAGGGTGGCTAGGTCCTAAGTAGAGCAAATGATGCATAATTCATGGTGCCTCCAGCAACCTTGGGTGTGGGGAGAAAAGGAACAAAACCAACAAATCTGGTCCAATCCACTTGCTCTGGTTTCCTCAGAAACTTGTAGGAATTGATAGGGACTCATAATGAAAGATTATTCTTTTACTGTGACTCTAGGCACCAAGTGGGGTGAATACATAGCTCAGAAAAGAAGAATAAAAAGTTTTGTCCTGACCTTGAGTTGGGGTCAAAAGCTCATTTCCCTGTTCTTGCACCGATGGGGCTGTCTCCTTGCTACTTGAGAAGCGGCAGAAGAAATACTGATGGCTCGAAGTCTAGATTCTGTTTGAGGTACACCACCCCTTCATCCCAGCGCAGTGGCAAAGCAAGGGTAAGGGCTGTAGAACGGCCCTCTCTCCCTGGGGCACGCTGGCACAGCAGGACTGAACGCACTTTTACTTCCATTAGGAATATCCTCCTCAGTACTCTGCTCCGCTCTCCCTCTTTCACGGCTGAGAAACCGCTGAGGTAGAGGAATAATAAGAGTTTCCCACTGAATGTTTTTTTAGTTTTACCTTCGTGACCGTAGTGCTTAGCTGGATGTGATTATTGCAAAGACTCTGCCTAGTGTGCAGTATTGCTGAAGGCAAATTTCCTTATGCCCTCTTACTGATACATAAATTGCTTTTTGTCCAAATGTAGATTAAAGCTGAGTTTGTATTGTGGCCTAGACATTCCAAACCACGTACAGATTAAGAGTAAACTGGGAGGAGAATCCAGCATCATTTTTGTGGCTCTGGTTTTCTCCTACCTTAGATACTGCTGGGGAGCAGGAGCACTACTGGTGACAGAGCCTTTAAAATGATACTGCATCTGATTAAATAGGTGTATAAGGGGACTATTTTACTATGGTAGCCCAGCAAAAAGGGGAAACCCTGAGGTACATGAGGAGCCAGATTGAAATAGCTGTCTTGTTGATTGTTTAAAACAGATTCTTCTCTCCTCTGTACTCTGATAATTAGTAGACCAATATCCCTGCCATGGCTAGAGCAGAACCAACACACTTAAATTGCTTCTCTGGCTGTGCATGGAAGTATTAACTACGTTGAATCCTTTGGTGTTTTCAGTATCTTGCATATAACCAGAAAATAACTTTTCTTTATATTGTAACAGGCTACACGGTATGATCTCTTGCAAGCTATTAGTGATGTCTTGTTTTTCAAATACTCTAAGGAATTGCAAAAAAAATTGATTGAAACAACTTCAGTACCAAGTTGCTACATGAATAAAAAAGTAATACGGCATCTGCTGACTTATATTTGTTGGCCCCAAAGTCTACGTAGTGTACCCAAGGTTACTAATGAGGACAGGTTAGAACTGTTCAAGTGTGGTTTTAATGTTTAACCTCGGCATTTGTAATTGATAAGAGCCCTTTAACTTGATTTACCATCGGCCTTACTGTCTCAGTAAGAGAGGAGACTGCATGTATTATTTGGCAATTGTAGTGCTTTATGAATTTTAATTAAAGCTCAATACCACTGCTGCTGGAATGAGGCGAGTGTGAAATTTTGAATTTAATTATGGCCTACGGGCCAGGGTGCAAGCATGGAATCCAAACCCCCTGCTCCGTATGGTCACTTGGCTGGTCTTAAAAATTCCAGAGCATTGAAATACTTCCTTGTTCCAGGCTCTGTAGATGAGGAATTTCAGACTTGCACTTCTCTTCTTAAAATGAACACGCATGCATTTACCTAGCACCATCTCTATAAATATCTTGCAAGACACAAATCTCACTATTTGGCTTGCCACAGTGCTGAATTCTACTACGTGCATACAACAATACCTGTTACTCTAAATGAGAACGCTCCTACTGCCTGCAACTTCAGTGCTCCGTTTCAAGGGAACGGCACTCTGGACACTTCCTCTCCTCACTTAAACTACTGAGATATGCCGTATCCAGCTATGCCGTATCTTCTCCTGCCTTCTGCAGAAAGAACATCAGGAGATCGTCTGCAGAAAGAACACCTAGACACTTGAAAAAGGCTGGTGTTTCTCACAGGCTTCCGCACAGTGGAAAAATACAAATCATAAGCTGCTTAAGATGTGCTAATTTTAGAGGTTAGATGCATCCTTACTGTGAATTTCTAAGTACGTAGACCCCGAGATGTCTTTGATTTCAGTGAAACAGCAGCAAAAACATTGCGTTGCAATCTTAATTCTAGTTTTAATAAATCTTCATCACACCTTAGTGTCTTTTAAATTACTAATGCACTGGAGAAGTGTTTTTATTATTACTTCTCTGTGCCTCTACCCCAGCAAATAGAGCGATATAAATACTTACTACAAATGTCAGTGAGCAGGTGAGTTAAATGCTCACGATGGGCTAGGTAAGAAGTGTACCTTTTGCTCTCCACTTAGGAACTAATCAATACGGCTAGCCATGTATTAAATTTGCCAAAGCTTTCCATGTGTCAGAGGTGACTGTGACGCTTTGAGATCATAGTATTAAAAGGGAAAATTACTGCTGGTTTTCTGGTCAGAGTGTACTTTGTTACAAACACCTCCAAGAAAAATCTTAATAGGTAACTGAAGAACTGCTAGTGAGAACCATGACACTTCTGATCAGAAGTAACAACTTGCTCTTACTCAAGAGTCGTTTTGTGCTTCTGGGCTCAAATAGATTGGTTTATTTAGCTAAAACCAGAGGTGTTTCTCTGGGCTAGAGCCCAAAATGTGCTTCCAAGGTTTTGGCAGAAGAAGCAGCAGCAAGAACATACTAATTTTAAAGAGAATGGACTAGCTACTTCATTGGCAGAAAGTTCGTGCTATTTAAACTGCTTGAAGTGTTGAAATGATTTAAACAGATGTTATATTGAAAATATTTTAATTTCTTTGTCAGAATGTTGCTAGTATTTTGGTTTTTTAACCTAAAACAGGACTATAGCCAATGGTGTTTATGGATGTCTAACTGCTTAAAATACTTCTTAGCCAAGACCAGAATCAATACACTTTTTAAGTCAGGGAAACCCTTTTTCTGACTGCATTACAGTTTAAGTCCTGCCCCTATATTGCTACCAATGTAAAATTAGAATGAACAGGTACACGTATTTATGTACACACGTGTGGCCCAGTGGCATTCCTTCCAGGCCACTAGCTACATCAGGGTTCTGGTGTGCTGTTCAGTCATTATTACTGACGTTAACTGAAGCATTTTTGTGCAATTGCTTAAGACTGAGCCAATCCTCTGTGCCTCTCAGTGGCATAATAAAACAAAAATAACCACACTTGTATCTTTTCTTACATAGAACAAGCAATCGCCTGTACAGCAAAAGTCTTTTAATAAAAATCACAGCACACTGATCCTTTGGCCAATAAAGGCATACATGAAAGGACATAAATACATTTACAATACGCTTACGCAATTACCAAGAGTTTTCATCATCGGATAGCTTCAGGTTTCTAGCAGTTTATTTCCTATACAAATGCTGAGCAAATAAACTGTGTGCCACCCTCCCACCCCCATGGTAAAGTTATGTGGCTGCAAAAAAATGTGCAATTTCATTCAATTGTTTAAAACATACTCAGCACAGTACCCCACGCTAATTCTGTTTCATAAAGGCACACTTATGTAGTATCCTTCAGCTTCAGATAGGCTATAAGCAACAGACTGATCTGTTTCCAAGTTTTACTAGACATTACCTAAATAGTCTGTATTAGAAAGTAATAACTGGCACATTACGCTGGCATAAAGTAGTTCCAGTTCCAAGGTAAAAGCATATCTTACACAGGTACATGTAGCAACAGATTTGAGTCTTGCAGGCAGTGTGTTCTAAATAAAATAGAGAGTAGTGTAGGTGTTGACAGTTTGTCAGGCATACAGCAATACCAAAAACATATTTCAGCTCTGATGCTGGAGCTGAACAGAAACCAACAGAAATGCAATTCTTAATCACCTTCCCGTGCTGCCGGGCTTTTAATCAAATCTGCAAAGCTAACACCTTGGCCCCCAAAACATTACCATTAACAGATATGAACTACCAATTTAAATGCTCAAAAATGAGGCATTTCAACTACAGAAAATGTACTATTTGGCAAAAGTATGACGCATAGAAACTGTATTTGAGCAAACTTCACATGAACAAGGCTAGACATTCAGAAAAGAAAGTATTCAGTTATAGGAATAGTAATTTCCAAGTTGGGTTTGGTTTTTTAAAAATCTTGAACTGACTATAGGAATTGTTGGAAGCTTGAGGGTTTTTCACGGGGAACTGTTAGTTTAGTTAGTATGGCAATTAATGTTTTAGCTATTTTTACACACTCAAGTAAGTCATGTTGCACATAACTTAATCACTGGAAAGTAAAATCAACTTTCTAGTTGAGTTTATGCCATTGTCAGCTTTAAATACTTCAGTATCAAGTCTTAGCTATGATCACGGAGAGGACACGTCATGAACAATTAATTTCTCTGCTGCATTTATTAGCTCTGGTAGAATGCTAAATGCCCGATTTAAAAAATAATTAAAAAAAAAGCTGTAAATAATAACAGAAAGCTCAACAGTGTTACAGATCAACTCAATGGTAGTTCTGAATGGATGCTAACATAAGCTTATAGACGACACGGTTGCCTAATTTATAGTGCGTAACATGCTGATATCTAGAAAAGCTAAGGTGATAATTTTTCCCCACACTAACAATAATATTAAAAATGCAAAGTATTTATGAAGGGAAACTTGGAAACCAGCAGAAACACTATTTAAAAAAATAAAAAGCCCAACATATCGCTAACCTATTGCCACTAAGAATGGCTACAGAAAAGAAGATAAATCTGTTCCTGGATAATTTTGTTTTCGCTAAGGCCCACAACAAAACTTTCCACTCTAATATAGCTGCTAAAAAGACCAAAACCCGCTTATTTCTCAGCAGCACTTAAACATCCTCCCAAATGCTGGACCCACTGGAGTCAGACTTCTCGCCCTGACTTTCAAGAGAGAGAAAGATTAACATCATGGTTTTCAGGTATAAAACCATCATATACTAGACTTCTGAGATGATATCAGGAAATATGGAACCTGGTCCTGAGAAGGTATGAAAGATAGCCTTTAATTACTACTTTTAAAATATTCAATTCCTATGTTGTTCAAAATGTGCTTTACATTTTGCTTTAGAAAAACTGGGCTCAAAAATGAACTGTGGACTGAAACTTTAAGTTTTAAAACTTCTGTGACTCACTCATGCAATACACAGATGTTTCTTGATTATTCAAAATAACATCAATAGGTCTTTCACATGCAAATTCTTTCTAGTAAAATATTAAAAAAAAAAATCCCATACTAGTTAATGTTTTTCTGGGGTTTTCCACACAAGATGTGGGATGTCTGCTCTCTCCCAAATGATTCAATTTGCTTTTGAAATACCAAAAAAGTCTAAAATCTTAATCTCTTACTTTTGTGGAATTTCCCAGTTAACTGGGATTGAAATCGAAGTGCTCTATTTGCAGTAAGGGGGCGTCTACTAAGAAAACTAAAACCACTTACCAAAGGACAAGAATCTGTCAAGCCTTCCACGTTAATTTGGTTTGCAACTAGAGCAAAACATGGGTAACCTTAACAGAAAAGGGTATAACAAAGCTGTGTCAGACCCAGATAGCAAGAATGTAAGAGCGGTCACCGTTGTTTCTGAGCTTCACCTTGCAAGTGTGCACCTAGGCAGGCAACGGGGCTGTGCTCCTGTCAAGAGATCCGCTCTGCTAGGTACTTCAGGGTGCACGCTGTATTCCTGACGCTTGCATAAGAAACTCTTCCAAGAGTATTTTTTAACTATTAAGTATTTGTATGCATAATGCCTTCCATGGGGTCACATATCAGATGGAGGTCCAGCATTTCTCTGCCATTAATTTTGCCAGCAATGAAAAATGCCTTTTTTTTGGGGGGGGGGGGGGGGGGGGGGGGGGGGGGTTGTGGGCAGGGAGAGTCAAAGTCAACAATGTAAACAACTTCCATGAACACAGTTATTGGTAGAAATGGATTAACAGTACATTCTTACTAGCTTGAGAGACATGCAGCAGACTTCTGATCTGCAGTTCGGATCCCAGTACTTTAAATAATGGCTTGTACACCAATAAATTCAAGCGCTGCTTGATATGTAATTCTCATGGACGTTACAGTACCTCCTTAAACAAATTTAAAGTTACATTTAACTACCCTATTTTTCCTATACATAATACATTTTCAATAATTATAAATAAATACTCACATTACAAGCATTTAATCACATATATATACACACAATACTGGGGAACCCCAAATGGCAAATAGATTTTTTTTTTTTTTTAAATGCTAAAACCAATTTAAATTTCCTGCAATCTTGTTAAATTCTTGTTTTGGAATAGTATACCTTGCTGAAAAGCACATCTGCCTATCTGGCAGTACATAAGCATGCATTAGAACGGACACATGCTAAAATAACTTTTTTTTTTTTTTCAGTATCTTAATTTAACTTTGTTTTAGAAGGAAGTCAAAGATTTGTTCATATTTTCAAAATAGAGAATTATTAGCCTCTGCAGAAGACTCTTCTTAATCCTCAATAATTTAATCAAAACAAGAGAAGAATAACAAAAAAATCATACTGGATTCCTTTGTTATGAATTGCTAACTTGCTAATTTAAGAAGCAAAAAATACAGAGATACTGGCACCCTTTTTTTTTTTTTTTCTTTGCCATTTGTCTCTTCCTGCAGGTGGGAATAGACACTGATCTAGGGAGAGGAGGAAATGAAATTGTATGAAAGTGCAGTGTGCAACAAACAGTAAAACTGATAATTAAGAATGCCCTTCAGGCATAAAAGTAAAAACTCTGTTTATACTGAAAGATCTGTAGCTGACAAAGGTTACTGGAAGTCAGTAGCTCTGTACTAGTACCGGAAAAAAAGTATTTCTGTGTATTAGAGCACCTGCCATTCAAAAAATGTTTGAATAACAGGTTTCCCTAAAGGTTTGAAGTAACACTGTGAAATTGTGTAAGTAATCTGTTCCACAGCCAAGAATGTCCTGTCTGCATTTACTGTTCAATACTGCATCTGATGCTGACAAGCTCTGTCAGTACTAGAATTATTTGTCGTGTAGACAGGACTAAGGGACATAATCCCATTTTGTGACATATCACTTGAGCAATTAACTTAGACCTCCTGTAAAATTATTTTTAGTTCCACTACAAGGTGCTATTGGAGAGGAGGGAATCCGCAGAGTCTATCTTCGGGCATCTAAATGTGACTGTTGGGAGATTAGTCTCCTTAGATTGCAATATAGCTCCTGAAAAGAGAGACAAGGTTCTCCTCAAACAGGAATTTGCGGTGCGGAGGAACCTATTTCTCTTGACTACACACAGAGTTTACTTTCTTAGCTGAGGTACCCACGTTAGGGTAATCTTGTTTGAACTCCAAATAGCTTCCACTGATCTAATCCTGCTAATTTACATTTTACAGAAGTAATCCAGAACAATATAAATCTGAAGCCTACAATGTCTGACCTTGTAGTAGTCAGTGAGATTACTTACTGTTGGGAGGGGAAATGTTTCTTCATACACAGTGTGTTTGGAGGATAAGCTAAGAACAACACCTATGCCTAACAAATGAAGGCCAGCTTTGTAGCATAACTATTTGCCCCCAAAATAATATATTCTATATCTGCCAAATACCATAACTCATCCACCTTTCTAAATATAGACTTACTCCATAGCTGCCAGATAACTTATGTACATGATGTCCTTGAAACAACAAAAACTTAGAGACAAGTTACACAGAAAGTCTAATAATTCCATTCTTGTAAATCAGAGCGCTTGCCAAAGAACATACTCTTTCTCCCTCCTCTAATGTGAACATCCTAGGTAAAATTGTTCCCTTTACTTGACTGCTTGTGTCAATAACCAGCCACCTGTTCCCACTGGCAACAGCAACTGATTGGCGGCCCCATTAGAATCTTCAAACCTTGCCAAACTGACACTTGTTCTGTGCCAAGAAATAAACAGCAGATGCTAGTTTCACAATCTTATAGATAGCATAAAGGCCTGTCATGGTCTTTAGCAAATAAATCTTAGAAGCTGTTAAAAGTCTTCCAGCAACTTTTCATCCAAGTTATCTTCCCCAAATTTACTGTACTATCTGTATTTTGCAACCTATTATTTGCCTTCAATCCTGTCATATGAGCCTTTTCCATGCTTTTTGTCATCTATTTCTTTCTTTTTTTTTTTAAACACCTCTACATCATGCCACACCAGTAGCTCTTAGGAGTTTCAGGGTTTCATTGATTGTGACATAATGAATCGTGCAAAATCTTTTGAGTAATTTTTAAGCCCTAGTTACTGGGATTCTCCCCAAGTAGCAGTAACCAAGCTCAGAGAGTCTATCAACATTCTGCCTTTTCCTTCCTCTGACTTTCATGGGATGCCATCCTTCCTTTGGCAACACTGTGAAGGAGGCACTCCCCAGTCATACATGTAGGAAAGCCTGAGCTTAACCTCCTCCTTACAGAGCTTTCCTTCTTTAGCCAGGGTTTGGTGCTTTTCCAGCATGTCCTCAATGCTTTGCTTATGAGTTACTATGTACTTATTGTTGCAACCTCGGGACTTGTACTCAGTGTCAAAACGAGGGTCGTGCACTCTCTTCACATCGATGGGAGCCAGCCACACCCCCAGGGAGACATCTTCACTCTGCCACATGTTCAGGTAGTCTCTGCTAAGACGCAAATAGTGCACCAGATCTGCAGAAATCACATAACCACCACCCAGAGCATATGGTAGATAGTAGTCACAGAGCACCCAGGCGCTCTCTTTCCATTTGCCGCCAGATTTCACTCGACCGCGGCCAGAAAAGAAGCCCCAATAGAGGCGACGCGGCTCCTTGGCTCTCAGCTCTTCCACGAGCACATCCAAGCGTACAAAGGTATCGTCATCGGCCTTCAGGGCAAACTGGAAGTCCAGGTGCAGATCCAGCCAGACGTACGTGGCCAGGACTTTAGCAGTTAGGTTCTCGTAGGAATCCCGCAGTTCTGGCAGAAGGAGGAGGTCTCTGTGCCGGCTCTGCTCTAGCTCCAGGCTACGAAGCTCCTCTGCCCCGAGCCCGCTTGTGCCGATCACGAAGCGGCTCCAGATGTCATCGTGAGGGCTGCGCCCGGCGGCCGAGAGCCACGTGCTGCGGATGATGCTGCGACGCTCGCTGTACTTGGGGCCGCTCGTGATGAGCACGGCCAGGAAGGCGGTCTCCTCAGGGGAGGGTGGCGGGGCCGCTGGGGGATGCGGCCCCCTGGCACCCCGCGGCGGCAGGGCCGCAGGCTGGTTGTGCGGCAGCCCGTGGGGGGCTGGCAGGGGCCGGAGGCCTTCGGAGGTGCACTTGGCCAGGTAAAGCAGGACCACGGCGAAGAGCGACAGGCCGCCCAGGCCCAGGGCCGTCTTGTGGCGGCACAGCAGGCGCAGCAGCTTCATGGCCGCGGGGCCTCGACGGGGCGAGCGGGCCCGGCCGGAGCCCCCTCCCTTCCAGGCCGCGAGGCCCCGCCCCCCCAAGATTTAGGCGGGAACGGCAGGAGTCCCGCCCCCGGGGGTTGGAACGGCTTACGGCCGCCGAGAGGGGACAAGCTTCCTGTGGGAACCCTCACCGCGCTTCGCCGTCCCTCAAAGGTGGTTTCATGTCTCCTTCCTGCCTTTCCCCCTTCTCCTCCGGGAAGCGCCGGCTCGGGCCGGGAGAAGGAGCGGCTCCGTCCCTGCCGACCTGCTGGGCCTCCGGCGCGGCCCCGCTGTGTGCAGCGGCCGCCGCTTCGCTCGCCGCCTGCCTTGTGGGGGAAGGGGCAGGAGGAGTGGCCGCGCCCTGCACCACCTGACCGCACACGACGGCGCCTTGCGGCGGCCATCTTGCAGCAGGGCATGCGAGGCCGAGGCGCCGCCATTTTGGTTGCGGGCGTGCCGGCCGCTGTTGCGGGTCAGGGCAAGGGAAGCCGCGCAAGTGAGCGCAGGGCCCTTCAGCCGGGGGAGGGCTGGCGGCTGGGCTGGCTGCGCTTCCAGCCCCAATGGAAGCTGTGGGGCACGGCGGTGCCGCCTCGTTGTGGCACAGCAGAGCACGTAGTCTCATTGTGAAAGTAGTCGCGTTACCTAGCTGTTGTGATTTCATAAGGATTGCTAGCGGCGTGTTACGTACAAAAGGCAGCATTTTAAGGGCTCCCAAGCAAAACAGATGAATCATAAGCACAAAACTAGAGGTGTACGTATAGCCAGGAGAAGGGACCTGACAGGGAATTTTCCCGACAGGGCAAAAAGGTTCCTTCACGCTTAGAGGAGGTCTGCTTTATTATTAATTGAGGTAAGGAAGAGCACGTGAGCAAATACGTTCAAATTTTTAGCACCCGGAGTCTTGTCTTCCCTCTTCACCGGGTCACGGCACCCGCACGGCCCTGCCAGCTGCGACGGCTCCGGAAGGACCCGCTCTGAGGGAAAATGGCTGCCGCAAGCGGCACAGGGCGCCTTCCTGCCCTACTCCAAGATGGCCGCTCCCCGCCCCTCAGGCACGCACTGCGTTTTGACGACATTCCTACGCAGCGCTGGCTCGGCCTGGTCTCCTCCCTCCGGCCGTGCCTCTGGGGCGGGAGTGGGCCTGGGGTCCTCCGCGCCGCCTGACGTCCTTCTGTGAGGAGCCGCCGCGGCCCGCACAGGGAGCGGGGCGAGGGGCAGCGACGCCGAGGCCGAGGCTGGGGCCTCCCCGCGGCCTGTCACGGTTCTGGGAGGCTGCGTCCCCCTCCTGCGCGGGAAGGAGTACCGCGAGTGCCCCGCAGCTCTCGGTGAGTGCCTGTGGCCTTTCCTGGAGCGGGGTCGGGACCGCCACTGCCCTTCGAGTCGGGCAAGGGCAGGACAGCCCCGGCTCGGCTCCCCCCGCTCTCCGGTGGAGAGTTAGCCCTTGCCGCCGGGTCTGTGGCTCCTGCCGCGGGCTGGGCGGGTTCTCCCTGCCCCAGGCTCTGCTGTGCCTCGCGGGGCTGTGAATTTTGTGCTCCTCGGCGCCCTGTCTGTCGGGCTGTGGTCCTTTTCCCCGTCCCTGCGGTCTGCGAACTGGTCCGTGGCAGCGATTTTCACTCCCCAGCAAGCAGGTCGTGACAGGTCCGCCCCTGGGGTTGCTTTTCCTGCCGGCTGTTTCCTGTGTGTTTCCAGCTCCGCTTTGTGCGATGGTGTTTGTAATTGTTTTTCCCGCAGTCATCTCTTTCCAAAAAGACCTCTACGTCTTTCAGCTTTTCTAAAGAGGTGGTCTGTTGAGATCTCTGGTAAACTGTTGTGCTGTCGTGGCTCTTTCTGCAGCTCGCTGGGAAGTGCAGTGCTAGTTGTAGGGACATTGCCACAGCTGAGCTTGGGCTGCACGTTGGGACAGTTGGTGGGTTGACTTCTCAGTAGAGGAGTCCTCTACTGAGTCAAGCACTCGGAGAAACTGAATGCTTGGGTTTTAGTTGTCAGGTCAGCTCACGCCATAACCCCTGAAGACAGTTTTTGGAGCAGAACTAGGCCACTTAAAGGATGTTATCACCCAGAATCCTCTGACAGAGATTACGATTGTGCAGACTGAAAACTAAGACAAATTAATTTCTTGTCATGTATTTATTATTTAACAGGCTTTTCTATTCTTTCACAGCAAATACTTGTGTGTGTGTGTAGGTTCTTCTGAATTTTAGAAGATGTTTTATTAGTGACATAATGTTCTAGAGTTTAATTTGCATGTGTTTTTTTTCTTTTTGTTTTTAGAATATTTAATCCATCCACAGTAATTCGATCAGCCAATATTTTGAATAAAAAGGAAAAAATGATGTCAAGACAGGCCTTTCTCTGCAGTTTGGGATCTCTGTATTTGTTCCTCCTCTTTGTATTTCTTCTAATGGATGTTTATGCAAGGCCTGCAAATAATTCGGCCCTCAAAGAAAAACCAGCTGACAGTAAAGATGAGAATGAGATCTTGCCGCCAGATCACTTGAATGGGGTCAAAATGGAGATGGATGGACATCTTAACAAAGAATTTCATCAAGAAGTCTTTCTAGGAAAAGAGATGGAAGAGTTTGAGGAAGATTCAGAACCCAGAAAAAATAGGAAGAAGCTCATGGTCATCTTTGCAAAGTAAGTTATGTACATTGCCAAGAACAGTGCAGCCTCTTTCTCTGATCTTCAGAGTAAAGCTTTTCTGTAATATTTAAAAATTGCAATGATGACGGGGAAAGTATCATGCTATAAGCACTGTGTTTGTGTTATTAAGGTATTAACATACCTGTATAAACCATTCTCAGGAGTGAGAATGCGTATGTTGAGAGTCATGATCAGTATACAGGGTTGGTGCTATGGTCTAGTAAAATTTATGACAAAACATAGTGTTTCTATGTGACAAAACCTACGTAGCCTCTCGAGGTATGAAAATTAACATTACTTTTCCCTGGTTTCCTGGCTCAATGAATAACTTGTATTTTAGATCAAGGAATTAGTAAGGAAGGGCTGGATGCCCATGCAATGAATTGGGAGGGTGGGAGTTTGTTCCAGTTTTGTTCTAGCAGTAGTATGCTCTATTGCTTTGCTGTAAGTTTGGTTTCAGTTGGCAATCTAAGTTTCTTATTTATTGTTTGGTCTTATATTCCATATGGATCTTGGTTTTGTTTCTATTGTGACTTCTGCAAATAAGTGCGGAGGAAAAACACTGAAAAGTCAGTAGTAAAGGCAGAAGGGAAGAAAAGGGACGGACAAACAATGGGGTAAGAGTGTGGTAAACAAACTAGCAGTTGCTTTCTGTTCATAAAACTTTCTAGTAGATGCTAGGTGTCTAAAATTTGAGTGTTTCAAATGAAATACACGAAGGTTAAAAATAATTATGCCTAACTGCATGTACCAAGAGTTCAGAAATTGACATGATAGTTAGCTGTGTTGTTACCAAAACATGTAGTTCCTGGGAATTTAGAAAAAGAGAATGAGAATATGAAACATGAGAATAGAAAGATTAAATTTTTCTTGTGTAGTCTTTTTGAAAACTTCATCTAGCTCTTTACTTGGTGTAAAAAGACTAACTTTACTTTTAGACATTAAAGCATTTTTCCTTTTATAAAGTACTTCTTGTGCTACATAAGGTTTGTGTCAGCTAATAAACTGTCAGTAAACATGATGGAAATGGAAATGAAAATCAGTGCATACTTTTAGACACTGGGCGGCAGAATTGGCTTTAGTTGCATTTTTGCAATGGAGGATTCATTTTATTAGAACAGCTTAAATTACATTGGTGCTCTTAATGCTGATGATGGTGTGGGAATGCGTATATACTTGAGATAAAATGAGAAGGCTTAACAAAGCTTTTTTTCTGCAAACTTTTCATTAACAGGGAAAAAATATCAATAATAACATTGGATTTTTTTCCTGGTGTTCTCCTGAGTAAAGGTAGCTAAAGCAAATAGGCAAACCAGGGTGCCTGTTTCATTTAGAGTAGAATCCTTTATTACTATGTCTGCTATTCAGACCACTCACTTCATTGGTAGGATACATACAAATATTAAGATTGTGCTTAGAAGGTTTCATTTTCTTTATTACTATATGTTTATTGCAAACGCTCAACTGGTGGTTAGTAAATTGTCATTCACAAATTGCCAACTCCATTCATTTCTGCCTGTTTGTTATGAAAGAGGTTGTCTTATGATGCTTAAAGCAATTGGATTGAAGATCAACTTCACTCAGGTCCTTGCTTAAAATTACATTCCGTCAGATGATCAGATCAGAACTGTAGAAAAGCATTCTGAGGAATTTGGTTGCTTTCTAGACATACTCTTAAAGGCTGAGGCAAAAGAGAAATACTATGAACTTCTGTGAAAAGCTCGTAAGTCACAGGCTTCCAGATGCTTTGGAAATATTTTCTTTGAAGACATAAAGAAAATGCACAATGTGTTTTTAATTAATGAAAAGAGATTCTGTGGTGTTGCCAGCATGAGATAAAGTAGTCAATTCAAAGCATAAATTCTTGTCTAATAAGATTACTGAAAATAAAGTTGAAACTTAATATAATAAAATATAATATAAATAAAGTTAATTATAATAATAAAGTTAATTAATATATAAATAAATAAATATATTAATATATAAATAAATTAATTAATTAGTTAATTAATATATAAATATATATAAATATATAATAATATATATTTATATATATATTATATATTTATATATATTAATATATATAATATTAATATTAATAAATATATATAAAATATATATTTATATATATTAATATATAAATATATAATATATAAATATATATAAATTAGTTAATATATAAATAAATAAAGTTAATTAATATAATAAAGTTAATTAATGAAAATGAGATTCTGTGGTGTTGCCAGCATGAGATAAAGTAGTCAATTCAAAGCATAAATTCTTGTCTAATAAGATTACTGAAAATAAAGTTGAAACATGGAAGAAAAGCTCCCAAATGATGTTTTTCTAGTCAAGCAAGCTATATGTGGCTGAAGAAACAAGTGGCATTTCGTAATTCTGTATTTCAGTTTCTGAAGTCACTCTTTAGTGGGAGGACAAGCCTTACTTGTCTACAGAAGTGGTTTTTTACAAGTTAACCAGTACTTCCACTTTGCCCTCTGAAATTAGGGCATGGTGCAAAAATCCTGGGTGCATCTTTTTAGTCTTCATTCCCTGCCAAGCGTAAGTGTTCAGGTACCTTCAGGTCAAGAAAATTTGTGAGAGGGGCTTACTTGACATCCTTCCTTCTTGTACTTCTCATAATTGCAAAAAACCCCATTTGCTGTAGTATCCATGTAAATAGTTTAAATTTAAGCACTGCTTAGCAACAACTGAAACATTAGTGTGTTATCACAATATTCTCATTCTAAACCCAAAACACAGCACTATACCAGCTACTAGGAGGAAAATTAACTCTATCCCAGCCCCAACCAGGACAATTGCAGATTCGTTTTATTCAGTTATGTCCTGGTTTCGGCTGGGATAGAGTTAATTTTCTTCCTAGTAGCTGGTATAGTGCTGTGCTTTGGATTTTAGTATGAGAATAATATTGATAACACGCTGATGTTTGGCTGTCGCTAAGCCGTATTTACATTGGTCAAGGACTTTCCCCCCCCTTCAGCTCCCCATGCTCTGCCAGGTGCCCAAGAAATGGGAGGGGGCACAGCCAGGACAGTTGATCCAAACTGACCAAAGGGCTATTCCATACCATATGATGTCATGCCCAGTATATAAACTGGGGGGAGTTGGCCGGGGGGTAGCAATCACTGCTTGGGGACTGGCTGGGCGTCAGTCGGCGGGTGGTAAGCGGTTGTATCTTTTTTTTTTTTTTTTTTTAAATATATTTTCCCCTTTTTTCCCTCCCTTGGGTTTTGTTCCTCTCTCTCTCTCTCGTTGTTTTTCCTTCTCATTATAATTCATTATTATTATTACTATTATTTTGTTCCAATTATTAAACTGTTCTTATCTCAACCCATGAGTTTTCTTACTTTTGCTCTTCCGATTCTCTCCCTCATCCCACCGGGGGGGAAGTGAGCGAGCGGCTGCGTGGTGCTTAGCTGCCGGCTGGGGCTAAACCACGACAAGTTAAAAAACTGTTCATGCTGTATGCTATTGGAAGGTTTTAAGTAGTGTGTGCACCCTGATTTGTGTTTTTTCTAATCTGTACATCTAAATGTACATCTAAGAAATTTTGCATGCCTCCTACCGTGTAAAGTAGAGCTTTGCTTTGGTTTCTGTTATTAAAAATTGTTTTCTGGATCTCCTTTTCATTATTTGGATGAAACGGAAACCAACTCTAAAGTGATGTGCATTACGTGCTCAAGGAAATGGTTATCTTTAGTCCTTTAGGTAAGAACTGCCTTCCTGCTCCCTCCAGTAGCTCAAGCAGCATTGCAGTGCTGTCATTTAGGAACCTGAAAACATGAAACTGAAAACCTAAGTGGCTAATGTTTATTGATAATATTTTCAGATGTGGACCTTTTGAAAGGTGGCTGCAAAAATCTATTTTTAATGGCTTGTGGTTGAGAAACTGGGCTGAAGTATTTAAAACCTGTTCTTCCAGGCTTCACGTCTATATTCAATGCAGCCCTTACTATAGGCTTTTGTTAAGGAAAAATTTACAATTATCCTACAAAGTAGCATACTTCCTTGTTTCTTACTCAAAGGTAGTATTAACATTTAGGCTGTGAATAGATAATGAAATATAGTTTGAATAGTCAGTGAAGTGTTAACCTTGAACTTAAACATTATAAGGAGCTGTTACATCTGATGCTGCCCATAACTGAAATGTATTAATACTAATGGTATTTATCACATTGCATCAACTGTCTGGGCTGTGGTGTATCTATAATTTTCTTTGTATGAGACAGGTCAGAAATAAGGTAAGTTGCTCTCTGTAGTCTGTTTTTTAATTCAAATTTACTCTAACAGTAGTCCCTGCTTTTACAAAAACTTCCTTTGCTGTCAGTTCAGGAAGTACTACATCATATACCTAAGTTTCTACAAATCTGAGACAGCGCACTCTAGCAGAAAACTATGCTTCTTGTAGAAAAAGAGCAATCAAGATTTTTTTTTTTTTTTTTTTTGAGCTGATATGTGATGAAGTTTGAGAAATCATCACAAGATTTCTATACACAGATTGCCAAGGAAGGTTTGAGCAAAGCTGTAATCTGGGATGATATTCTTGCTTGGATTAATCTTGTTTTCTTGAACTTAAATTCTTTCTTGCCAGTACTTGTTCTTTGGCAATTTTTTAAAGTGCATTAGAATGTACCACTCTTTACTAACATCTTTTGAGTCTTCAGGCTTATCTGCCTCAGAAAACTGATTGCCCATCACCATGTTATAAAATCAGTTTTCTGTCATTTACCAGTATTAGGTTGTTTGGCAACACATCGTTATCTAAGCTTGTCATTATTAGTGGCAATGTTTTCAGTAATCCATTCTGAATGAGATAGTTACCTAAGGAAGCATGGGCAGTCTTTTGTTTTTATCGCCTTAGGTGATAACCTCACAGCAGGACCCTATCTTCTATTTCATGCAGTTGTAAATATTCCTCTCAGAAGCGGAAGTGCTGTTTATGGACGCTGAGAGGATTTCAGCTCACCTTGCACAGGGGATGCCTGCTAGTTCATGAAAATCTGAGTCATTGGAGACTTCTTCTGAACTGTGGTAGCAGAACAAAGGTGTACTTTTGTGAGCTAGAAGAGCAATAAATGGGATGTTTGTTACCTTTCTCCCTAGTTACAGTGTGATTTAGATGGAAAGTACAGCTTGGAAGTAGTAAGTTTGATAGCTTTGATCTAAAGAAACTAGAATGTTAAATGTTGAGGGGAAAATGCTTTGTTTTTCCTTCTCATTTTTGATAGTACCTATTCCATATCAAAACCCACATTTGTTCACCTGGTAAGTCCAAGGTGGCGTGAGTGGAACGTGACCATCTTACTGGTCTTGCCATTGATACGGAACAGTTGCTAATACTGAGCCTGTGCATATATATGTGGAAAGATGTGACACTATTTAAAACCACTAATACTGCATTTATTAATACAGCTAAGTGTTGTAGAAGATTAGGTGCTAGGGTTGTTATTTTGCTTAAGCTTTTAACATTTAGTTGACATTTAAAGGCAAATCACATATTTAATAATTTGAGTTTCAGTGATAACAGTTCAGTACTGTTAAGACAGTGATACAAACAGATAAAAAAAGTCACAGTCAAGCTGGGGTTTTTTTGTTGTGTTTTTTTGTTGTTGTTGGGGTTTTTTTTTTAATTGAACAAGAGTGGTTTTGGTATGCTTTAAATAAAATCTTGCCTCCTAAATGTTAGTGATGTTTTCTCAGTTTTAAATATTGTTATATCTCTTTTGAATAAATACTTAATGATATGCTCAAAAAACCTTAGAGTGGCATGTTATTGTTTTTGTATTTGTTCTTCAACTGAATTTTTATATTAACTGCTTTTTAATGAAATAAATATTAACGGAATTGATGGTATGGCAGTGTATCTTAATACAATAAAGCAGTATTGGTAGTACATTAAGGAGAACAGTGGATTGTCAGATTGGATGTTTACTGATAATTTTAGTCAGGTAGAAGAAGTTTAGTTCCATAGCTCAGTAGCACTGAGCACAAGCATATCCTTTGACAAAGCAAAGCGAGCCTGAAACTCAGAAACATAATGGAGAACAAATGTATGTGCAGAACTTTTAAATGTGTTAAAAATTAAAAACTGTTAGCTGTTACGTGTTACCAGAGATCAAGGTATGATAGAGGAAACTTGGTTTATTTGGGGTTTTTTCCCTGCTTACAAGTACTCCAGTCAAAGTATTAAACAGTTTGAAAGTCCTTGCACCAAGTTTATGCACATTACGTTTTTAATGTTTTTAATGGTCACGACAGTTCCGATGTGATCTAGGCAGACACAGAGAGGCAGCTTATCGGTAAACTTCAGAGATCTTGGAAGATCAAGGTAAAAAGGACTTGGAACAATAAATTGAGAGGGAGTTAATGGTTTGAGAGAATGTTACAGAAGAAATATTTCAAAGTAGTGAAAGTCTGCAGCAGCTGGCAGTTGACAATTCTGAACCAATAGGAAATGAGCTTATATGCCATGAGTGATGGGTTTGTGGTTTTCTCTACTTTAAAAATTTACTCAAAAACATAATATTGAAGTGAGTTAACTTACAGCAAAGTGAAGTATGGCTGAATGTTTTTCACTGAGTAGTAACCTAGATGTTGTAGCTACTTAAATTTCATTATGAAATAAATGGCTAACTTGCTACTTGTTTATTCTGTAGTTCAAAGAATGTACAACTTCTCAGAGAGGGTTATAAGTATACTCTTTTCTGTAGCAACCTATGTTTGTTATTGTTGAATAAAGTAATTAATTTAGAATCTAAAAATATACCACAGTTCCTCCCCCATCCCCAAATCTAAATCTTGTTTGCTGTTCATCCATAGGGTGGATATAAATAATGATAAAAAGATAGGTGCGAAAGAGATGCAGCGCTGGATCATGGAAAAGACAGCTGAACATTTCCAGGAAGCTGTGGAAGAGAATAAAATGCACTTCCGAGCTGTGGACCCTGATGGTGACGGTAAGATGAACGATTCCTCCATCTCCTGATGACGTCTTAAGTCAGTTGCTAGTAGCCAAAGCTACTGGCTGCTCTTCAGATGTGCTGTGGCAAAATCCAAGTTCCTTTGGACTGCGTGTAATCACAATGGGTTTGATCCATACGGAAGACAATAGAGCAAAGAAGTAATGTGCTTCAGTCAGCATTGTAGTTCTGTGTTGGCTGCTATGTTATTTCACTTGTGGTCATAGGAAATTGTAACAAGTTAAGTGGCTCTGCCAGGGATGAGGTGAGGACGGTGACATAAATAGGTTATTTTCACAATGCCTGTCTGGGCTAAAGAAACGTAAGTGAATCAGATGATAGTTTTCATATTGCCATTCATAAGGTTAGTGTGATGGTTATAGTGCTGAACCAAGAGATTTTAGCACATACTGTTTTAAGTAATGAGATCAAAAGTTCGTCATTTAAGCATACTATGTCATGTCTGAGATATGGCTCTTTCTTACAGGCCACGTGTCCTGGGATGAATATAAAATTAAATTTTTGGCAAGCAAGGGCTTTAATGAAAAAGAGATTGCAGAGAAGATCAGAAACAATGAAGAGTTGAAAATAGATGAAGAAAGTAAGTGCAGACCGTTGGTGTGTGTCAGTTTTTCTTTAACTTTCCTAAAACCTGAATGTCAAAACTGTTCTTAATATAACATGAATGTTTTAGTTGTTCTTCTGCTTCTACACAGATGTAGAATGTGCAAGTCATAAGACAGAAATACTAGATTTGTTTCCAACTCAAATCTGCCTTCCCAATGCTCTTGATGTAAATATTTAACACTGAAAAATCTTGGTTGTGTATTTGTTACTGCCTGTTTGAATAGTTTTCAGTTCTTTATGTTTAACAGTCTGCTAAAATTTGTCAGACTTGTGTTGCCTGTGGACCATTGTATTGTTAATGTGGGAACCAGGTCCCCTGTTGCTCCAAATAAACGGGAGCTGCTATATCTGATTCCTGTTCTAAAATGGAGGAGGGGTGTATGTGCTACCAAACAGCGTTGTGTTTAAATAGGTATGAGCTTAGGCACTGCGAAGCATACTAGAAGGTTGCCTAACAATTGTTCCACATTTCATCTAAGTTCTCTGTAGGGAGAGATTGATCATTTCTTCCTTATTACTTTTGAAACTTTCATTTGAATCTGGCTTGGTATAAACATGGCAACTCTTAACAGAGTAAACTCCCTGCTCTGCCCCATCTAAAAATGTTTAACTTTACTGTTAAGTAAAACACGAAGCCTTAGCCTTTCCTTGCAGGAATTAGTCATTTAAAAGTGGGTTATGTTATATTTTCCATTTATCAAAAAGCAACTAAAATGCAAATGGGCCTTTGAATTTTATGGCAGGGAAAACACCTGTGCAGCGTGTTCTATGGCAGTGTGGTTAACTACAGTTTACAGGAATGCTCATCAGATAAAAGATTTGCTGAATAAGGGAAGTGTGTACATAATCATTTTTCTACCTAGGTAACAAGCCTTGTTTGGGAAAATCAAATTAGTTATCTACTGCTTCTTGAGGATGATAGACAAAACTTATTTTCATATTCTAGTGCAGTGTAAAAATACTCTTTTTTTGGTCTATATAATAAAAAATAACTGAATGTATGTTCTGAGTCTTGCGCAGAAGCATGCTACAGTTTGGATGCCAGGCCAAAACTAGGGACACAACTTTATTCAGCTTATGCAGCTACTGACAGTTTCAACTGATGACTGACAGTTGAGTTTCATTTAAGACTAAGAAAGGTAGGCAAAGGGAGATGGACTTGTGACTTCTAACATTTGGGGCTGGCTACACTGGAAAACCATAAGCAAGTGATTTGATTATTCTGTGTTTACTTGTGTCCTTGATACAACTAAAACTTGCAAACTTGCCCAACTCCTGCAAACTTGCCCTAAAATTAATGTTAAGACTCTGAAGGATTTCTTTACTCTTCACAAAAAAACATTCACTGAAGACTTAACTCTTAATTGCAACTAGCAGTTCAAAAATGTCAATGCGACTCTCTTGTTTTTTTTTTTTTTCCCTCTTGTAACTCAGCAACCAAAAGCATGCAGGGGCTATTTAAGACAGTTTATTAAATTAAAAAAACAGTTTATTGTCTGAAGACTGTAGTCTTTCAGAGTGTTTTAAACTTGTGAAAAGCAAATGCTTCAGATTTGTGTTTGTTAGTGTATTTTGCAGATAGCAGTGTGTGCTGCAGACAGTATTTTTTCCAGTGTGTCATTTAGAAAATGCCTACACCAGAAAAAGAATACTCTGTGCAGGTATTTTTTTCCTGTTTGGTTACGTTCAGGACCACTAGGTGCACATAATACTCATGTTGTGTGTTGCAGGGTGTGTTTTTCTTCAAATCAGATGCATGGTTTTAGCGGAAACTCATGTACAAATTATGATTCTCAGTTGAGTTTAGGAGAAATCAGTTAAAAAGTGCTTGTCTGCGTGGTGTAAGATGAAATGAAAGAAGTGGAAATGTGAAGTGATTTTGGTGCTGATGTATTTTAGTACATGTGTACTTCAACTTGCATTTGCTCCTTGCAGCAAAAGTATTTCCTTTATTAAATTATAGTGATAACTAAAACATATGCAGGGTTTAGGTCTGAAGTCAGAATGCTTTCTGATACAGTATAGACAAGGTAGCTAAAAGGAATAATAAGTACTTGTATCCTTAAGTAACTGAAAACTAAATGCATTTCTGGGTGCTTAGCTTAGCATCTGTTCTTGATGTTTCCAAACTTTCTTTTGTAGAGCTACTCTCTTAAATCTCTCATAGTTCCAACAAATTGCATTTTTAGGCTGAAATACTGGATGATATATCTGAGTCTAAGGATATAAGTTCTCTCTGGGTAGACGATTCTTTTAAATTCTGAGCCTTTGACAGGGTAATGGAAGAAGGGAGGAGCAGAGGCAGGGCTGAAGTCTCTTCATAGCTTTCCTAGTCCTCTGCTTTATGGCTTTGCTTATACTGCCTTTTCAGTTAGATGCTTTGTAAAGAACAGCTGTCCATTGAAATATGTTGTTGATTGCTGTAAAAACTAGGCTTTGATTTTTTTTTTTTCTTTTTTATAATCTGTTTAATACAGTTCTTAAGCTTAATTCATATATGTAGTTTTGTGGAGGGTGAGGGTGCTATCTGGAATTGCGGTGTGACTGGAGAAAAAAACCTCTGCACTTAAAAATGTGCACTAGCACAATGGTGCGTCCCCTCAGCACCCGCTTTCCCTGGGAGCTGAACTGTAAAATAACTGGTTCATAGGTCATCCTTGTTTAAACAATTAAGTAACAGGGGAAGGTATATTTTAAGAACTTTAAAAATGTGATAGCTTAAATATTTTTTCTTAAATTTCTAGCACAGGAAGTTTTAGATAACCTGAAGGATCGGTGGTACCAAGCTGACAACCCACCTCCTGATCTGTTGTTGAATGAAGAAGAATTCTTGTCCTTTCTTCATCCAGAGCATAGTAGGGCAATGCTGAAGTTCATGGTGAAAGAAATCATCCGAGATTTGGGTATGCCATTTTAAAACACGTTTCTTGGGAGTTGTTTACTTGCAAACCATTTTATTGGGTAGATGTTGTTAGGTCATTGCACTGTCATGGGTCAATGTGAAATTTTGGCACATCTTGTTTGCTCTGTTCTACACGTCTTCCAGTGTGATGAGTAAGAAAAACAAACTGTTAGCACAAATGCTGGCATCTCTGTGTAGTTGTCTGTGCAGCTCTCGAGACTAAATTTAGTCTCTGGCTGTTGAAGAACAGCACAATGTTACATGTTAGAAAGATACTCTGAGTACTTCATACGAAGAAGATCAGCTGACACTACTTCACGCTGAAGTGGTGCTGCATTGTAGGGTTATTGTAGCAATAGGAGGAAAGGTTTGATGAATAGTAAAATACTATAAAATATATTGATGTGAATGTTCCGTGAGGAGGGCATTAATTGCTTTGTACTTCCCCAGTACAGCAGCCATGTAAGAATCGTGACGTATGGTCATGAAAGTGGAAATAAATGGTTGAGGTTTCTAAGAAAATAATTTTTTTTTTTTTTAATTCATAAGTATTGGCACACACGTTTTTTTGTCTATTGAGTCAGTAGTAATGCATATTTAAAACTGCTAGAACACCTGGATTAAAAAAAAAAATTATGACTTTGCTAGTTGTTAGCTTAATAAATATGAAGAGTTTTCAGTTATACTTGAGCGTGTGACACGCACAGACATAACAACTCCCGTATGCAGTCTTTTGAGGGTTAATTTACCTGAATGCTAATACAAAGGGAGACTGGATACAGCTGTAAGAAAATTTCTGTTGCAGTAGCTTGTTGAAAAAATAAATGGCAACAATTAAAAAAAAAAAAAAAAAAGCCCAGCTTGCCAGCTGGTGTGTCTTTCAGGACCAGTAAAATTGTTTTTGTTTAGTATATTGATGAGTGTACATTTTTTAGCCTTCTAAAACATTGGGCGTACCATAATAACAGCGAGTATTTGGCTAACAAAAGATATAAATGGTAGCTATTCTTCTCTGCTAGCGTCAGGATTGTGGACTGCTGAAACCAGGCAGACTGTACCAGTGACGTCTATGACATGAAGGAATTTCTCATTTTTAATGAGCATTAAGCAGATACTTTTCAGTTACTATGTACTTCTGTTGTAGATCAAGATGGAGATAAGAAACTTACCCTTTCGGAGTTCATTTCGTTACCTGTTGGTACTGTAGAGAACCAGCAAGCTCAAGATATTGATGATGACTGGGTGAAAGACAGAAGGAAGGAATTTCAGGAGGTCATTGATGCTAACCACGATGGTATTGTCACAATGGAAGAGCTGCAGGTAAGTCTTCCTCAGATAGTTCATTCTAGTGTTTTTAAAACCAATAGTTGGTTTTTAAATACAGGATTGAAACTGCTTTAGAGAATATGAAGTCCAAAAATATTTGAATTAACAGTACGGGGTGTGTGTGTCTGCTTTACATAACTTTGGATTATAGTATTGTTCTGTAGTGCTTGCAGATAGTGTTGTTATGCTTTTTGTTAAAGAGGAGGGGGAGTTTTCCTAGTGTAACTGTTGTTCATAGGTATGCTTTTAGGGGTTTTTGTCACATAGACACTTGTATGGATATTGAGTGCATGAAAGCAAGTCACAGACTTCATTAGGTGCACTGGTTAATGGGACAATGAGTCATATTTTCAGTTGCAAAAGGAGTAACTGGCAACCTATATATTCATTAAAAAAAAAAAACCAAACCAAAAAAACCCAACGACCAACAAACCCTGGGGCCCCAGTAGCCTAGAAAATAGCAGAGTTCTCTTGATTTCAGAGTGTTTTTCTTTTTTTAAAAAAAAAAAATTATTTTTAAGTGTGGATTCTAGTTTGTGGCCTTTTTGGACTTTGGTTTGCAGATGTAAGGCTTTCTTCTAATAATTCTGTCTGCAGAAGATTCTACCAAACAACACGAAATATTTTGCACCCTATAGTTGTTGCAGTTTTGTGGCCAATGGAAGAGGCTCATGGGTCATTTCGGGCTTGTTTTCCTTTCTGGATGTAAGAATGTACTTTGACTAGCAAATTCAAACTGCAGCATAGGCAGTGTGAAAGGAGAACCTCTAAAATGTTGGCCGCCTCCCCGAGACAGGGTGAATGTTAAAGCTCCTACCTTCTTAGTATGCAAATATGTGGGTCTGAACAATAGTGGATAAACAGTTATATTGTGACATAGACAATGGCCTTTTTACTGAGAATTTTCTTTTAAAAATAGCCGTTTTATCTGTGAAGTCTTTGTATACGTATACACACAAAGGCGCACGCTCATATGTGTCACATCTTCTGGGAAAAATTGGAAGATAATCTTGAGTCTTCTATGTGATGAACTAAAGTGCACTGCTTGAAAACTTTTAATCTATTTCAAGTTAGGTGAAGGAGCAAAATGCTTTGTTTCTGAGACTTCTGACCTCTGTAATGTCTGCCTAGTGGTTTAAAATGGAACAAGAAAGTTCTAAATTGAACACGTTCTGAAAAGATTATCTCCAGAAGCAAGAAAATTTAGGTCATACAGATCGATAGTGTGCCACTTTTTAATTTTGAACTGATATTTCTTCACAAAAGCTACCAGATTTGATAGTGAATTTAGTTTGCAACCAAAATGTCAAAAATATTTTTATTTAAGACACTGGCATAAGCTGAGAAAATCTGGATTTCTGTTAGAACAGCCAAGGAAGCAGTGAATGGAAAAATAGCTAGGAGACAGATGTAAGCCTGTTAAAAAGATGTGCTAACACTTTTTTCCATGACTTATGTTCACTTCTGGATGGCTTATGTTGGTCTCATAATTGCTGAAGCTTTCATAATTCTGATGTATGAAAATATGTGCTTAGTGATTGAAAATTATTTTCTTACTTGTTTTAGGAATATATGGATCCTATGAATGAATACAATGCCCTAAATGAAGCGAAGCAAATGATAGCAGTAGCAGATGAAAATCAAAACCATCACTTAGAGCTGGAGGAGATCCTGAAATATAGTGAATACTTCACAGGGAGCAAGCTTATGGACTATGCACGTAACGTCCATGAGGAGTTCTGATCCTGCTCACTTTTCCAGAGCTCTGAAGCACTTTCTTGCTTTCAAAAAAAAAAAGAAAAAAAGGAAAAAAAATCCAACCCCCAAACAGACAGAAAGTTACTTTGCTGCTATCTGTGTTGTATGCCTACAGTGTGTTGTCCTAGACTTAAAAAAAAAAAACTTCCGTCCATACATAAGATCTACAGCTCTGCTGCCTTCGGTATGAGGGGGGAAAAAAAAGGTCCATAAATAATGGGACAGGTACTGGACTACATCAGTTCACCCTGGTTTGTACAGTTAATCCAGCTGAAATTTCAGCTGCTTTTGGCTAATCATATTTGGTGGAGGCTTCTTAAATATTTAACTCTTCTTGTTGCCCTCATAGCTGCTGATCCATGGAAATCACAAATAACACTGAAAGATGTTGGCTTTTGTAAAGGGGATTGTGATTCAGATACGTCTGTTCTGACCTCATGAGAATATTCATACATAGACTGATTGGCTAATCTTCCAGTATTTTTCTCAGTGCATCTCAACCTACTTATGTATTGTTGAGAATTTAATGCAAGTTCTCCCTCCATTGCTGAACTATTTTTACGAGCTGTGGGGAAGAACTTATTCTAAATGTTATAGAGAAACTCTTCTGCATCTACTTCAAAAATAAAACCGGTTATAGCGTGACAGGTTTGTGTTTGCAGCTGCACTGGGAATGTGAGAGACTTGAGATTGCTTATGTCTTAAAATCAAATTTCATTCTAAAATGAAACAGTGGGGAAGGTTTCTTTGTGGACTTAAAGATGTTGGACAGAGCAATGGGATTCACCTAGGTGTATGGTTACTACTTAACTAAAATTCATTGTTAAAACTAGTATAATTACTTGCCTCTGTGCAAAGTAATGATGCTGATGAACTCATGAATGATGAAGCTGGGGGAAATACAGGCTTTGCTTTTGAACTGCTTTTACCAGAGCAACGTACAGTCAGCACTTGGGAAGCTTTTTTATCAGTCTGGTTTTGGGTAATCTCTGAAAGCATCTTGCAACACGAGGGTCATATCCACTACTGTCTAAAATAGAAAACTTATTTTTACTCTGGTTCCATCTTTACTGTAAAAACCCCTCTTTCTGAAGGGTTGCCTGAAAATCCAAGTGAGATGTTATATTTGATTAAATTTATTCTCTTAATATAATGTAAATATAAGTATTGCTGTCTGTTTCTGTTCAGTATTCCTCTCTCCTTTTTTTTTTGTTTTTGTTAAATGGCTTGTATCAGAGTCTTTTTATATACATATATCTTTTTTCATTAAATATTTTTCTCCATGCTTTGGAAATGTTGCTGGTTTTAGGTTTGCCAGTGAGTGGGAAAAATTGAAACTCTTAAGAGGACAGACAAATTGAAATATGATTTTGAAAGAACTGTAAGAGAGGGATAAATTCAGTTGATAATCTCATGTTAAAATGAGCTTAGAACGTCTGCCACATTAGCCCCCGCTCCCTTCCACCCCCTACCAATGTCCCGCATGTACTTGATTGCAGCGTAGTGAGGTTTTAATATGGCTAGAATCTGGAGATGTTCAAAACAAAATCCCATGTCTAAAAATGTGGTGCTTAGCCGAAGTGATGGGTATGGCTGTTTTAGATTGGCTGGCAAAAGGTCTAGGTTTTGCTTTGCTGTCGTTTTAACTGAGGCTTCATAAATATGCAATGACTGGCACTTTGAACTAACACAAAATTATACATGTAAACATACAGTTTTGCAATGTGGTTGTTCTCAATCTAGTTAAGACGAAAGTTTTAGCTATATTAGTTGATAATTGTATAAATGTCCTGACTGCATTCTTGTATTATACTCTAGTTGTTTGCACAATTCAATTATTTAGATATAATTTGAGTGGACAAGTTCTGTCTTGTCACACCTCATGCACAGAAAGCAAGTGCTAATTTGCAGAGGGGTTCTTGAGCAGCTGAAATACGATGATGAAATTTGGAACTTTATCTATCAATAGAGGCAGAGATTATGCATACGCAGTCTTAGTTTAATCTTCTGATAATGTGAGCATGGAATCCCTTGAAAAATACAAGGTAACACAGTATTTAGCTAGCACCTGCAAGAATATTCAAGTCTGTACTGTTGTTGCAGTATTTGCCACACACCTGATAAATCTGAAACTTGAGGAACAACTGCGAAAAATTCACTTTTAATGTATGGATGGAGTTCTGCACCTTAATGCATTTTGTTTTTCTCTGCCAGAAATCAGAATCATGTGTTAACTAACAGCTGTAAGGATAAAGTGGACTGCATGGTGAGATTTGGACGTACATGAGATTATTCCTGTCTTGGAATTTTAGCAGTTCAAACTATTCTAGTTTGTCCATAGACTTATTTATTTTTAAAAATTCTTCAAGTATTTTATATGCACTCAATCTTTCTCAGATTTTGTAGGTCCTTTCCCATAGGGGAAGCCTTAGTTGCATGTAGTCCCTAAGGAATCTAGTGACTTTTTCTTTAAAGCCTTTTATTAAGCACTAGTTTTGAGTTCCATGTTCTTTTTTTTTTTTTTTTTTTTTCCTTTCTTCCCCATGTACACAAGCAATCTGCCTGTTAACAGGACTTGGTATCTGAGTACTACTATCTCATGGACATGTTTCATCTTTCCAGAATTGAAAACTTTGGATAGAATATCTAGGATAAGCATCTACAGTCAAAAATGATACATGTATATTAAATAAAAGCAGAGCAGGGTCTTATTTCTGACCCATAGCATGGCTCAACTCACCACTCTGAAGCTCTCCTCTCCTACTACAACCAGAGTAGCTGCATCCAGGCTGTGTTTTGGGAGCAGCCTGTGGCACCTGTGATCCCCATGGCAATGCCAAGCAGCGTTTGGGAGAGGTTAATTTGTGTTGGTGAAAATCCAGCCAAGGAGTGTGCTAGCTGCGAAATGCTATGGGATAATTGCTGTGGTCTCCCCCTGTTCTATTTACTTGCATAATGTGGCCACGTAAAGGAACCTGGCAATGTCGGGCCTGGTAACGCTTAAGGATGCCATACATAAAAGTTGAATTCTCAAGATGGTATATGAAGTTTGTGTGCTAACTGCTTTTATTAAATGAGCATTTAATTTGTATTAAAGTATCCTTAACAAGAATATCAATGCTTCATCATCACTGCTCTCGTAATTTGGGAATTTTCAGTTTAAATGTATGTAGCAGAATTTTAACTTTACCTTGTTTGTGAGCATCATAGGAGTTTGCATTGTCAGGTTCTTACTGAATAATAATTGACTGAGTGAATAGGTGAAGTTTGCTACTGTTTGTGAGAGAGAATGGGGGAAAAAATATCTGGCTAAATATTGCTGAGGGAACGACTGAGTCATGAGGCATAAAGCCACTTAAATGACATTGAGTGTGATGCTACAGTGGGAAGAGATTTGGATATTTCCTGCATGCAGGTACTGAGTGTGAAGGTAGCTGAAGTTCAACTGGTATGGGGTTTACTTGCTCTGTCAGCTTTGCTCCCTTTTGGAAAGAATGGCTTTAAGGTATAACTTCTTTTCCATAGTGGTTGTTTTCCAAAATGCTTGGAAAATAGGAGAAGTAGAAAAATAGTTACTATTTTGCCTCACTTTTGTCTCCCCTTCCACTCTTAAACAGTCTTACAGAAATTTAAGAAAGAAATGGAAAGCAGCAGTTCTGAATAAAACATGCCATGATACCGCTGTTCAGTCCTCCCAAGTACTGCAGGCTAATTGGGATGCCAAATGTACTTCTGTTCCAGTCAAATCTCCTTTTGCATTTAGATGTAAATTGACTGTAGATCTGCTTTGTCTGGGAACTCTGGCTATGTTTTTTAACTAACATAAATAAAACGCCTTTGATTACTGTAGGACGTCTTGTTTACTTGGGCCTTTGCATAAGAGTTGCTCAAGTCTCTTAGGACTGGAAGACCTAAAATTTAGATCCTAGATCAAGAAGATCAAATGAGCAAAATTCTAATAGTGAGCCTGGAAAGTTGAACCCACTAATTCCTAATGTGATCACTTTTTTCTCTACTCTACATGCTTGTGTTAGGTGAGGGCAGGACTGCAATGCCACTGTGCTATTCAGCCTTCTCCATTGCTGTCCTGGTGTTGCTGGCTTGCACAGTTGGATGGAGAAGCCTTCTGAGGGTTTGGATTCCAGAGTTAATATCCTTCTGTGGAATAAAATAGGCATCAAAAGTAGCTGGTACGTGAATATTGCATCCTTTGCTTTCACAGAGCGCGCCTCTGCTGGAAGCTTTTATTTCCATGGGAGCAAATGGTAGGGGTAACACAAAGTCTGTTTTGGAGTCAGGAGCTTACTTTTCTTCAATGGCAATGCAAGGAGTCTGATATTAAGAGTTGAAATGGAGACTGCAAATGCTTCTCATCTGTAGCTTTTGCTAGTTCCTGAGGGCGGTAACAAGATGACTGATTTGTGATTCCGCACTCTCCCTGAGAAGAGAAACTTATTAACATTGGTTTTTATGCAGCAATAAAAGTCACGGGTCTACCATTACCGTGAGACCAAGGGGAGAGGATCTGTCTGCACTTTGCCTTTTAATGAGCAAGCCTACGTGGGCTACGTTTCATTTTACCTATGGCTCTCATCCGTAAAGGTTTTCAAGCATTACCTCTGTATTGCTTTAATACTGCTCTTTGCAATAACAAGGATCATCTCTTCTAGTTCTCCTGGCATTCAAGGCCTGTGCTTTAATACTATGTAAAGAGGTATGTACCTGGCTGGAGGCACTCTGTTTTAAGGCTATGAATAGAAATCTTTTCATAACGCTGTTCAGCGTGCTGTCTTTCTGCCTATGAATACTTTGGTTGTGAACTGCAAAAAATAGGTTTGTTGGGTGTGGGAAAAAGGATGGGGGCGTGGAGCATACGCTGGGAATTTCCCAGCAGCTGACATATGAATTTATTCTGGTCACCAGTGGTTTAGAATCATTTCTCCAAGAGTTTGCCCTACTGAAATTTTGCTGGAACAGTAGGGCTGCATTATGGTAGCTGTAGGTTTTTATTCACGTTTTTCTACTCTTTTGTTCTTGCTGCTGGCAGTCACTATTAGCCATTGCTTGGGTTTGAAATGCAAAGAACATCAATATCCTTTCGGTGAAAAATGCTGCAAGGACTGTCCCCCTGGTAAGTAATTTTCACTGGATGTTGGTTATACCTGCTCGATGTAATATCTATTGGTTAATAACCCACAGGTGGTAGAAAATAGCTTGATGGAAATATCATTCAAATGTAGGAAGCATAACACGGAGAAAAAGCATTTGATGAGGAGACTTTCATATCAGTCTAGACTGACAAAGATTATTTCTAAATTTAGGAATCCTCCTCTTTGAAAGAGTTGCATGTTCTTTAACTTCTTTTGTGTGGCTCAGCTTCCTTAATGTGTCAGTCTGGCGCATTTTCATTGTGGGAGTATTAGCTGAGAAAAGATGGTAGCATTTATGTTACTCTCCTTTACCTATCGCATAAAGAAGCTCAGAAATCTTGCATAATGGAAACTTTAGGTAATTAATTCTGTTGCTAAAGATGTTTTTTAAGCTTTCTTTTGTAGCAAGGTTTATACTACTTAAGATTTGGTGTTTTTTTTAAGGAAAATGATATGCTCGATTCATAGACAGAGGTTAGCAAAGTGTAACTAGAAAGGAAATGTGTTTGCTTCCTCCTCTCTTATTGTAAAAACTGAATGAGTCTGAATTCTGGGTTTTGCATGCGTTATGTGTGGTTTTTTCCACAGTCTGAGTATCTCTGAAGGCAATGCAGTATTGAGAAGCACAAATGCCAAATATCAAACCTCAAATACTTTAATAGTTGGGATTTCATTATAGAAATGATTTAGTGATGAAGAGTAACGACAATTAACAAGTAATATTGCTGTTTAAGAGGCAATCCCCTTAACAGAAGGGATTATTTTTAGTACATTCAACATCGACTGTACTAGAAGGGTACATGCACCTAGAGGGAGCGTAGATCATGTCTGTAAATGCAGTTGCAACTTAAAATCTTGCATATGGTTTTATGTGCATCTTTCAGAATAGTTACTTTCTCTTTTTATAATTAAGTCTACTACACAAAATGGTTATGGTATGAACTGATGCAGTAGTATTATCTTCAGAGATGCTCATTGGAATGAATTCAGCCTTTAAGACTTGAGGCAGTTTATTGCATTATTCTCAAAACTATTTAAATCTGAGTAGTTTTGAACTCAATTTAAAGAAAGGCATACTTGTATGCAGATACAGATAATCCTTTCTCTCGGAAGTTTTTTGTTCCTCCTTATGCTGAAATAACTTTTATCAGGTTTTTTGCGTTGTTAGCCAATCTGCTGCTGTTGGGGAACCATTTCATAGTCTCTTCCTGATTGCATAGATGGTAAAAATGTAGAAGTGTATTGCATGTATTATGGTCACTGAAAATCTCCCGTATTTTGCCACTGATAGCACTCAATAAAATGCAGAGAAAATTAGAGTGAGCAAGAGACTTTGGTGCTCAGTGTTCACCTACAGAATGGGAAAATGAAGAACCAAAATGAACGAAACGGTCTGTGAGAATAAGGACATATTTAAGCTCAACTGTAAAACCCCTAGTCATTAAAGCGGTGTATAGTTCCTGCAGCCTGTGCTGTATGGAGAGAAGCTAGTGAGATAGAAGGAACATGTCTGACTCCTTTCCCAAAATCCACTGTTAACTTGCTGTTTCAGTTTGGGCGACTCGCTTTGCTCACAAACCTTGTCATCCTAGCGCATCAATCTGAGCTTCTGTCTAAGTACTGTGTATCATACAGGTTGGAATTTGTGGTTGCAAGCATGCAGAGCTTGTTTCTAAATGCAACATGTGACACACACATACTGGTTGGAATAGTAACAAATGCCCGCCTTGCATCTTGCGCTGTGTCTCACTGCTTGTGAAATGGAGCTAGTAGCATCTTTGATGTTGTTGGGTGCCGATACAGGTGCATGCCAAAATACAACCGTGTTCTTTCATGCCTAGTGGGCTTTCAGAACGCCAACAGAAAGATACTAGAAACATTTGTTCTTGACTGTTTCACTAATGAATTTTCTGCAAACCTGAGCAGTCCCTTGCCATCTCTTGTACCTGTTTGGGATTACTTTGGGTTGAATTGCATGATTTGCCTCTTAAGGGAAGGCAGGATCTGTCATAAAGCCATTGTATTACACCAGAGATCAGACCTATTGCTATGCTAAAAACCTGCTTTTTTTCCTAACTGACATTGGCTGCAAACCTTGATGTCTGCAGAAAAGGTGGTCTGGAGAAGTCATACTTGGAATCCACTGGGAGAATCGTTTTGGGCATTGCCTGAACTCTCAGCAAATCATCAGGCCCCTACTAGCCCATTTTAGCTGCTTAACTTACAGTGATGCTATGGGTCAAAACTTTTAGGGATTCTGGCACGGCTATATCTGCTGAATGTTTTCAGCCAGAGTTGTAAGTGGAACTGTCACTTTCTGGGCACTCTTTCATTCTAATGCACGAAACGAAGAGGGTTTCCTTCTGATAACAATCAGCTCCTCCTTCTATGTGGTCTTTGTTTTAGGTGAAAGGATGAGAAGCCGCTGCACAGCAACAACGGACACAGTCTGTGCCCCCTGTCAAGACAAATACTTTAGCAGTGAGCACAGCCACGACTTCTGCAAGAGTTGTACAATCTGCAACACTAGTAAGTCAGCTGTATAGCGGTCATTTCTTGGTACAAATTTGGGAGGCAATCGGTCTTCACGTGCTTGCTTTACCTTTGTGTGCTCCTCAAAGGCTGATGTCGTAAAGCCTGTCACTTGAGAGGACCAAGTCCAAAAACCAGGTTGTTATTTCAATAGCTGATATCTTCTGGTTGGTACTGGTGGTAAAGCCTTCAAAGGGGAGCAGGCTTGCACTGCCTGAAAACTGGTGTCTTCAGAATTGTTAATAAACTCTGTTCTCTCCGGTTGTTTCTACACACACAGATAGGCACCGAGTGATTAATTTTTTTTTCTTTCTTAACTGATTTCTTGTCTCTCACTTGCCCTTTATTCTGTTGTTGCTAGGGAAGGGGAGCATGGAAGTGAAGAAGTGTGAGAAGACCTCTGACAGAATTTGCACGTGTATTGCAGGTTACATGCCGGATGTCAGATACACGCTGGGAAGCGGTAAGCTAGCGATGTGTCAGACTCTCCAAACTCTTGCCTCTGCTTCAGATGAGATGGCTGTTATTTCTAGTGTACAAGCTGTTGTCATTTGTCTCATTGATACCTCCACACAAGTGTTATAGCAGGGTACTTGTGCAAACTGTTGCTCTGTGATTCCTGGGCTGTCGGAAATCTTAATGCTCTCCTTGTTAATATCCATAATTAGCCAGTAGAGAAAACAGGAAACCTTGCTAGCTGCAGACTCAAATGAACCACTGAGCATGTTGTGTTACTTCTGCCCCAATGACTATGGCTTTTGGGGGGTTAGTGGGTTTCGCTGGGTCTGTTCTGTAAGCTAGGCTACTAGCATAAGCTGTTAGTGTGATTACTTTGTAGCTGTCATGCAGTTATGTTGCTAACTGAACTCAAATTCTGCCTCTTCCTTTTTTTTCCCAGTATGCTTACCATGTCCTGAAGGGTCTTATTCCATAGGGGGAAATGAAAACTGTCGACCTTGGACCAAGTATGTATCACTGATCCAAACATGTTCAGAGCAACATTTTGGGTTTACTTCTGTAGCAGTCGATGCCCAAATCATGGTGTGAAGAGTAAACCTGCAGTAGGTGCAATGAAACCATGTTCCTCATGACTCTCAGGAGCCTTGAGCAGTCTGTGTACTGATTTGAAGCATCCGTCTGCCTTCTGCCCTTTCTCTCTCCACCTATGGCAACAACGGTATTCTCAGCCTTTGTTTTTTGGGTTTTTTTAAAGGTCTGGATGTTTTGTGTCTGTAGCAAAAGGTTCCCTTGCCAAATGCAGCTATGCTTCAAGGTTGTTACATGCACAGATGCTAAGAAAAACAGAATGTCAGTTTTTTTCCAGTAATAACTTTGATTAGCTTAGTTGTTCTTCACATATCTGTACAATCTAGGAAAGTTGAAGCTTGAGTTTGTATTGATAAAACAAGGATTGTAATGTTCACTCACTTGTTCCATGGAGATCACTTATAAAGTCATTACTTCCACTGTTTGAAAAACTACACTAATTTATTTTACATCTCTAGCTGCAGCATTCTTGGGAAGGATACACTTCGACAAGGGACAAAAACAG
This sequence comes from Mycteria americana, assembly GCF_035582795.1. Classification (NCBI taxonomy): domain Eukaryota; kingdom Metazoa; phylum Chordata; class Aves; order Ciconiiformes; family Ciconiidae; genus Mycteria; species Mycteria americana. Next base: position 8,027,612 of record NC_134382.1, on the reverse strand, counting down.
ATGATGCTGTTTGCAGCAACCATGTCACACAGCCAGCTACTTCTCAGAGTGCAACACCTGCTTTGAATCTTTCCACCACTGACCACAAGAATAATACATCGACTGCAGTGTTCTCACCGTCCAGGCCCAGTGTGATTCCTTTCATTTGCCCAGATACGAACAGCCCCTCAGAGACTAACTGGGGTAAGGAGAGGGAATGACCAAGTCTAGTCTCTCTCTTTACTAGAGCTGGTCAGGAGTTTTCACTTGAAACTGATTTCACTGGAAATCACACTCTTTCTCAGAAGCCGTATCTGTATTTTACATGCTCTTTCAGTGAGACACACAGGATTCTAGACTTCTTCCTAGTCTGCTTGGCAGCTGGGACTTTTAGGCTTTGTGGTTCAGGGGTACTTCTGGCGTTCTAGGTTCCTTCTTTTGAAGCTGGAAAGCCATGGAAACTCCAGCTAGATCCATGAATCTTTTTTAGTGTATTCTTCTTCTGTTTTTCTTTCAGGGTCTTTATCACTTATCCTTGTTTGTCTGATACTGCTAATGGTGAGTGGAATGTCCATCCTCCTGTTGATTATCCAAGCAGCCAAAAAAGAGACCAAGAGGAAACAACTTTGTAGAAACAACCATCACAGTGAGTTTCTTTTTATGGGGAAAAATGTATAGGAAAGAGAATAATCAGCGCCCCCTATTTGAACTTTGATAATTGTTTCAATCATATTGAAGTCTACCTGGCTAAGTAGCACAGTGTCACCTACAGTTAATACCAGCGGTTGATCCCCTATTTAGTCCTGGTGCACTGGAGGTCACACTGTCTTAAGTTTGCATTCTTACAGAGCACAGATTCCCCTGCTTGTTGCCATGCAGAAGGATTCTCTCTCTCTCTCTCTCTCATTTTAATTCCTCCTAGCTTTTTCCTCCCTTAGTTTCTGCAAAAATGATGTAATGATTTTGTGCAGGGAATTCTGAACAGAGAGGATCCAGAATCAACAGTCTTTTAAAGAGTATATTGTGAACTTTTTTGCCTACATAGAAGTGAACTGTCTTGAAGTGTCTCCTGCAAACACAGGAGAGGTTTGACTGAGAAGAAATGAATGCTATATTCAGAATTAAGTGGCAGCCTGGCTCTTGAGTCAGCCCACAGCTGCCTCATGTTCCATTTATAGAGCAATGGTAAAGTGTATTTTCACTGTTCCCTACAGTTGGTGTTTCCTAGCACTGGCTGGAAAGACAAGCACCAACCTAGATGTCACTCACAGGTGCCTAGTCATCTGTGAAACTAGAAGAGTCCCCGGCTTCCCTTTTCCTGCCCCTTCTACTCTGAACAGTATTTTTTTTTTTTATTATTATCTGTCTTTCAGAAGAAAGGAGCTTTCGAATTCCTATCCAGGAAGAACAAATTGACTCCAATTCTAGTCTCATCAAAAACTGACTCCACGTTACGTTACTGTTTCCTGCATTTCTGAGCCGATCGATTGTAACAAGTAATGTGACAGAGCATTCTGTGGCTGTATGTGTGACTGTGTGTAACTGTTTAATTGCACTTCGGTTCCTTTGGGTCTCGTTGAGCGGCCCCTTTGGCATTAGGACCCATGAGAGTTGTTCTTGGTGGAATCATGTGATTCTTTCTGTTAGGCAGATCCTGTGCACAGCATCCCTGTGTCCAGGACTGAGTTGATAACAGTCCTCTGTGCATTTCTAGCTAATTCTGTATGTTGTGATGGGCAGTTGTCTTTGGACTGAAGAAAGTGTTTATGAAGCTGTAAGAGCTGATCATTGAGCAGACAGAAAAACAGGGAAATCAAAAGACCTGCTTTATAACTGACTTTATATCATGTCTTACAATTCTGAGATGCTAAGCAGAGCATGTCTCTCTTCTCAGTGCAGCTGTCTCCAGTGTTTCAGTCTAGTTCCCCAATGAACTCTCCTCGCTTTAGGTGGAGAATCTCCCCAATGAACCTAGCCAGCTTCCTTTGCGCTTCTGTCTTTTCAAGTTATTGTTCTTGGTCAAGCTGAGTGGTATATGTCAGCTGTGCCTCCAGAGACAGTCGTCGTTGCTGGTAACTCTCATGCTGGCCGTGCACCGGAATAGCACCAGAACTCTGGTGCTAGCTGTTAAGTGACTGTTGAGAGATGGCTATTCAATGCTACTTCTCTTTTCTGCATTTGATCAAACATACCTGTTGATAAAATGTCATGTTGACATATTGAGCAGTATCCCCATTGTCAGGCCAACAAATGGAATTACTCATGATCACCAGGTAGCTCCAGATCTCCAAGTGTTTGGAAATCTCCACGGAGATCTTCATGTGTGTGCAAAGTAGAGTATGTGGATTGCCAGAAGGCAAAGGGAATGGTAATTTCCGATTAGAACATTAGTGGAAAATGTAGTTCAAAACAGGGGGAAAGGTAGAGTACCACTTGTCTGCACTGTAAACTTTAGTAGCTGCCACGTATAATGAATGTTTTATCTATAAGCCCTGTGCAACTGACACGCTGTGTGCTTCCTCTTGGTGGACGTGGTGTTGTGCTGAATAGTCTGGTGTGTCTGTCATCAGCAAGGCTGCTTCAGTTAAGCTCGGACATCTCCACGGTAAAACTGTTTAGCTTAAACCGCTTTTGTGGGACTTGATTGCTTGCTGTGGGTGTAGGGAGAAACCCACAAGCAAGTTTGGTTCCAGACAGTGCTCTGGATTTGGGGAAAGTCTGTTTATGTCTTTGGTTTAGGAGCATGTACGTGGACATTTAGAGTTCTGCTGCTGCTGAATGATAATTTGTGATGGTTTAGAAAAAGAGTAACTCCTTAGATATTCTCTGTTGCGAAGAGGCAAGAGGTGAACTCTTAACACAGTGCTGACTCTCTGGGCATTCAAGGGTTGCATTTTAGCAAAGACGTGCAAAGATCCTGTAACAGTGGATAGATGCCTAAACTATGCTCTGACCCTTCATCTGGATGATCGCCTTTTGCATGCTGTCAGTGGAACCCGCATTCAGAACTGAAGAAGCGTTCTTGATCTGGTCTCTGTGCAGTTAAAATACTTGGTTGTTTGCCTGTACACTGTGTGAAACTAATTTTACTTCTGTAATGTTTTACCACAAGTTAATCAGTCTGTAGTTTTGGAAAGCATTCAAATTTTAGGTAGCAAGTTCAAAATCTGAAGTGTCTGAGAGAAACCTGAAGTGTTATTGTCGATTAGCTTTTGATGTAATTCAAATACCTCAATGTAAAAGTTCAAGAAGAAGCAAACCTGAAAGTTAAGTAATTCAGAAGTGTTTTTCACTTCAAGTATAACTCCTCAGTAGATAACTCATTAGATAGGTATTTTATATACACAGTACCGAAGCATATACAAAAATATGCAACAGGAAATGTATTCAAGAATACCACTCTTGTCTAGAAACATGTTTTTAAACATGTTTTCTTATATGTTATACATATGGTGTACTTAGCAGTGATTTCCTATTTTGAAATGCATATACAATGTATATAAACATTTGTATTACATACGAAGTGTGATAGTGACTTTTTGAAATAAAGTGTGGTAGGAGCTACCTGCGCATGTATGATGTGTATGATTGGAGAGTACAAATGAGCAAAACGCTGTTCTGGTGTGTGTCATTCTCACAGAAAGCGGGATCACCAAATGGTCAATCCTGTGGCTTAGCGGGCTTTGAGTTTGCGTGCTGCCTTGTCCCTGGCTTTCTCTGTGACTTGAGAAAGCTCCGTGTAGAAATCTGGCCTGGCAGCAGTTTTGACCTGAGAGTTGCTGGGATGTTCAAGATAAGGCTCAGCCCCTTCAAAAACATGGAGCCCCTGTTGTGAATGTAGAGGTCTTTTGAGAGCGTGCTGTGGCCTAAATGCTGTCATCTTGCAGTGAATTGGATGGCAAAGTGCAATAGATGAATCTGAGAAATGCATTCCTAACAAATTCTCGGAAATGATGCTTATCAAGTTTGTCAGCCGCGCTTCAGAGGCAATAAAGCAAGTACCATGTTTCCACGTAACTGAGCAAGGTGCAGATAACTAATGAGCTACCTGAGGTTGTGGGTTATATGGTGAAAACACAGCCCGTAGGAACAGATAAGCTGTTGGCTTGATAAAAATGCTGCGGTAGCAGCAGAGCTCCGTGTCTTTCCGTGAATCTTGTTTTCTGCCCTCTGGCTCAGCTGCCCAGGAAGACGCCGGCGTGCACTGTGTTCTCGTGCCTTCCTACAGCCTCTGATCAGGCTAGGGCATGGGTTCCCTCTGGCTGAAGAAGGAGCTCAGACTGGCCCTGGAAGTGCACGGCAGAGGGAGGGTAGCGGAGGACAAGTTGCGTTTGCTCATCGACATTTGGAAAACTGAAGACAGACAATTAGGCATGCGATAGCAAGCCCTCGCGGGCTGTAGTTGCTGGCTTTTGTGCTAATGCGTACCTGTGAGCCAGGCTGTGCTGGCTGTGCTGCTGTAGAACTGTATCCAGTCTCTGTGCCGAGACGTAGAACCCTATCAGAAGAGTTAAACCATAATAACATTTGATAGGATTGGAGGCATTTATGACCCTTGTTTTTTTGAGGATTTGGGTGTTGGTAGACTGCCCGTTTAAATAAACTAATGCAGATATTTCACTTTAAATAAAGGAATAACAATTCTTTTTAATTGCCATGTTCAGTCTTGTCACTCTTCTGTGAAAAACTTGCTTGGATTTTTTTTTTTTTGTTCCAATCCTCCATAAAGTGGTAGAAAGTAGTTAAAAATAGGTAGAGAATCTTGAACGAATTCGTGCTGCTTTCTGCCCACGCCTGTCTTCCTACGGGCCAGAAATGAAACTTTCCCTTCTCAAACATATGGGCCTGTGTCACAAAGTAAGTTCCTGTTTTTCAACCATTCAGATTTCCCCATTTTCAGGCACTTTAGAGAGACGCAGTCTTAAGTTGTGCAACTTCATCTAAGCTGATGAAGATAGGGCTGCACTGGAAATTTTTTCCAGTATAATGCTGTAAGCTGTGGTGTCAGTTCTTTTATTCTGCAAACCAATGCTAACTCTGGTTTTAGTGTGAACTCTATTGGCAGTTAGAGTACTTGGTAAGCCTATATGATTTGTCAATTGAATGCATCTTGGTTGCCATAGAGCCCTGATTCAGGAAGTCACTTAAGCACATGCAAAACTGTCTGCATGAATGTTGTCAGTAAAATTTGGCTCTTGATTGTTTTAAGAACCATCTGTAAAACTGACTAATAATTCCTGTAATTTTGTATTTTTGGGTGAGAATAACTCTATTTTTTCATGAATAATTTAACTTCTTTTCAGCTGCATTAGCCATGAGTTACAGGCCACATGCCCAGCCCCTTACTTTTTTTTTTTTTTTGGTAATTAGCTACAGACAGAGGTTAGGTCAGATTGCTACAAAAAAAACCTGGAGGAAAACCAAACAAAACCCAACCCCTCTTGTCTTCTATCTACATAGATAGATTTCTATCTGGGATTTCTATCTACAATATTTTTTTTCTCTGACATGGGAGGCTATCCCATATAGCTGCCTGGAGTTTTAACACGGCTATTTGTTTAAAAGGGAGGTTTCTTTTGCTTATTGTGTTGCTGCATTCAGTTTTGGAGAAGCATTAGGACAAGAACAGATGGTATTTGAGAGCCACGTTGGAAAAAATTTATATAAATGAGCTGGGGTTTGCAGGTCTTGAACGCTCCTTTCAGATTTTGCAGGTCTTGAACGCTCCTTTCTGACTGCAGATTTGGCAGTTAACATATGTATTTCATGTTTCAGTAGTTAAAAAAAAAAAACCACAGGTCCGTAAGTCTATGCTTTTTATGTTCACTTCCTCCTTTGTCTTTTTTTTTTTTTTTTTTTGTTTTCCCCTACAAATATATGACAAGTTTCTGCTACTGTGGCTACCCCAGATCCTTTTATCTCCTGCATTTTCTCTTCACATTCTCCCGTGACTTTGAAGTGCATCAAAGTGACTCAGGTTTGCCGTGAGAGACTTAAGAAAGGTCACATCCGCTGATACATGCCATGCCAGGTGCTAAGCTGGAAAGGAAATACACAGCTTGGTAACGTCAGGGACTTGGGGTTTTTGCCTCTGTCTGGTTTGGTTTTCCCTCTGTGAAATGTCAGCTACGTCACTGCCTGGCCTCTGCTCCATTGGGATCGTCTGCAAGGAGTCACCGCTTTTGGCAGCCGGGCCCGGCAAACAGCCCCGAGAGGCGAGTGCGGGACTCGCTGCACAGGCTGCGGCAGAGCTCTGGTGAGTGCGTGCTGCAGGCTCCTTGGTGCTGCTCGAAGGAAGGGTCCAGGGGTCTTCGCAAAGCCCTGATTGTTTCGGGGTGAGAATTTAACTTGCCTTGGGAACCCGCGCGTGGCACTACGTGAATCACGCGTGCTTCTGCCACATCCGCTCCCGTGCCCGCAGCCTTGGCGGTTGGGTTTGCAGGGCAGTAATTCTCCCTGTGTGCCAAAAGAGGGCAGGCATTAGACAGCCACTGCAAATACCCTGAGCCCTGGAAACCCCCAGGGTAGCCAGTCCTAGTCACTGCAAAAAGCTCAAGGCTGGCCTAGAGGTCAGCAGAGCTGAAAGGAACGCAACAATTTCGTCTTCTAGTTTCAGGCTGCAGAGAAATTACTTGTCCTTAAGCTTTTTTTTTTTTTTTTTTAACCCCAGTCTTTGGACAGTACTACGTGAGCTGTCACTACTCACACGGTATCCTTCTGGGGAGGCGATGTCCCCGTGCCACCGCGCGCTTGCTGCAGTACTGACCTGCACCCCGTGCACTGACTGTTCCTCTACGCTTTCTGCAGCCCGTCAGAACTGCTGTTCAACCGCAGGTTCCCTGGTGTGGCAGGTCACTTCACCTTCTGTGAGTAACATCTCAATAGCTGTCACGACGTAGGGCTCTTTAAGTAAAGACTGACGGTTGTTTCCCAAGAGCATAGACAAGTTCTGTACAACAGAATGTGAATCCTGCAGCTAGCAATGGAGTTTTTTACAGTGGGAGGAAAACAACTTATGAGATGGTGCTTACAAGGCAATTTATAGATCAGTCTAACAAATACCATTAGTCATTTAGAAATTACGTAGATTTCATGTGAACAACCTCTTACTTGTAGGAGAACTGTATGGCTGCTTTGGTCACCCATTATGGGTAATCAGCAAAATGTCAATGTCAGGAAACCAAATACTCTCCCTGATAACAATACTATCTCATTGAGGACGTGAAGTCCAAGGAGCATCAGTAAAGCCACTGGACTTGCAAGAGCTAATCGTGTTTGAGAAGTGGTTACGCTCTTTTTTCTGTTCTTTCCAGAAGGTTAGTAATTTGGACAGTTCAGCAAATTAGTGGCTCCAGTGGCCCCAAGCAAAAAGGAAACTGTAAAATGAGGCTCTTGGCGATGTGTATAATGTTCAGCTCATGGCTGGATATCCTTAAGGTGGGCAAAAGTAGAATTCACAGCCAGTTCTGTATATACTTGTAGGAATGTGTGCCCTGAAGACAGAGGTACAAGTTGCCACATCGGTGCACTTCAGTGGGTGGAAGAATCCACTGGTTCTTCCTTCAAATCTCATCCTTGAGCCCTCCTTCTAGTGTTATGTGTGCGGGTCATGGTAGCACAGAGGAGGGAGAAGGGATTAGGAGATCTGTAACATCTTTTCTTCTGGTCCATCCCTGTGTGCGCTTATGTTCAGCCTTAATCTATGTATGGGTATGGGCGGGTGCGGCTGGAAGAGAGTCCTTACTTCTGTGGAGGTCAGGGCAGGAAAGTGTGCCACTGCATTTGGGGTCTTCTTCCACGTGTGCTTCTGTGCCTCCCTTCCTTTGCTGAAGGAAGGAGAAGCAATCCATCTTCCCCAGGTCTCCTGACATAGTGAGGCCCTACACTCAGAACTGAGGATCATTTCTTGGAGACAGTCATAAAAGATTAAGACCTCTTCATCGCAGACTGAGGAACTAGAGCCTGGCACGCAGCAGACGCTTTGGTTCAAACTCCAGCACAAGCCCTTGCAGAGTCTGTCTTCCAAGGGACAGTAGCAGCAGCATTTGGATGCTCCTTTTTAGTGGCAACTGGGAACTCTGAACCCTGAGGTATTTCTGAACATCTTGGCCCCTAGCTTCTTCTCTTTGCCTGTTTGAGACTGTGCTATGTCTTCCTGTTTCGTGCAAAGGAGAAGGCACTGCATGATATACGTGCTCAGACAACCCCGAAGGCCACATTTCTTCCAATGGCCTTTTAATCCTTGGCACTATAATTTTGAACACAGGTCACGTGGATTGAAAGAAACTCCGCAGGCCACAGGACCTCTGCTTGTGTGTGAATCACAGAATTGTATAGGTTGGAAAAGACCTTTAGGATCATCGAGTCCAACTGTAAACCTAACACTGCCAAGCCCACCACTACACCATGTCTCTAAGCACCTCATCCAAACGGCTTTTAAATACCTCCAGGGATGGGGACTCAACCCCTTCCCTGGGCAGCCTGGTCCAATGCTGGACAACGCTTTCCGTGAAGTAAAATTTCCTAATGTCCAGTCTAAACCTCCCCTGGCGCAACTTGAGGCCATTTCCTCTCGCCCTATCACTTGTGACCTGGGAGAAGAGACCGACCCCACCTCTCTACAGCCTCCTTTCAGGCAGTTGTAGAGAGCGATGAGGTCTCCCCTCAGCCTCCTTTTCTCCAGGCTGAACAACCCCAGGTCCCTCAGCCGCTCCCCATCAGCCTTGTGCTCCAGACCCTTCCCCAGCTCCGTTGCCCTTCTCTGGACACGCTCCAGCCCCTCAATGTCTCTCTTGGAGTGGGGGGCCCAACACTGAACACAGCATTCGAGGTGCGGCCTCACCAGTGCTGAGTACAGGGGCACGATCACAGAATCGTATAGGTTGGAAAAGACCTTTAAGATCATCGAGTCCAACCATAAACCTAACACTGCCAAAAACCACCACTACACCATGTCTCTAAGTACCTCATCCAAACGTCCTTTAAATACCTCCAGGGATGGCGACTCAACCCCTTCCCTGGGCAGCCTGTTCCAATGCTTGATAACCCTCTCGGTGAAGAAAAATTTCCTAATATCCAGTCTAAACCTCCCCTGGCGCAACTTGAGGCCATTTCCTCTTGTCCTATCACTTGTGACCTGGGAGAAGAGACCGACCCCCACCTCTCTACAACCTCCTTTCAGGCAGTTGTAGAGAGCGATGAGGTCTCCCCTCAGCCTCCTTTTCTCCAGGCTAAACAGTCCCAGCTCCCTTAGCCGCTCCTCATAAGACTTCTGCTCCAGATCCTTCACCAGCCTCGTTGCCCTTCTCTGGACACGCTCCAGCACCTCAATATCCCTCTTGTAGTGGGGGGCCCAAAACTGAACACAGTATTCGAGGTGCGGCCTCACCAGTGCCGAGTACAGGGGCACGATCACTTCCCTAGTCCTGCTGGCCACGCTATTTTTGATACAGGCCAGGATGCCATTGGCCTTCTTGGCCGCCTGGGCACACTGCTGGCTCATATTCAGGCGGCTGTCAACCAACACCCCCAGGTCCTTCTCTGCCAGGCAGCTTTCCAGCCACTCTTCCCCGAGCCTGTAGCGTTGCATGGGGTTGCTGTGGCCCAAGTGCAGGACCTTGCACTTGGCCTTGTTAAACCTCATACAATTCACCCCAGCCCATCGATCCAGCCTGTCCAGGTCCCTCTGCAGAGCCTGCCTACCCTCCAGCAGATCAACACTCCCACACAACTTGGTGTCGTCTGCAAACTTACTGAGAGTGCACTCGATCCCTTCGTCCAGATCATTGATAAAGATGTTAAACAGAACTGGCCCCAACACAGAGCCCTGGGGAACACCACTTGTGACCGGCCGCCAACCGGAGTAAACTCCATTCACCACCACTCTTTGGGCCCGGCCGTCCAGCCCGTTCTTTACCCAGCGAAGAATACACCCTTCCAAGCCTTGAGCAGCCAGTTTCTCCAGGAGAATGCTGTGGGAGACTGTGTCGAAGGCTTTACTGAAGTCTAGATAGACAACATCCACAGCCTTTCCCTCATCCACTAGGCGGGTCACCTTGTCATAGAAGGAGATCAGGTTGGTCAAGCAGGACCTGCCTTTCCTGAACCCATGCTGGCTGGGCTTGATCCCTTGGTTATTCTCTACATGCCATGTGATAGCACTCAGGATGATCTGCTCCATCAGCTTCCCCGGCACCAAGGTCAGGCTGACAGGCCTGTAGTTCCCCGGGTCCTCCTTCCGGCCCTTCTTGAAGATGGGTGTCACATTTGCTAATCTCCAGTCAGCAGGGACTTCCCCAGTTAGCCAGGACTGCTGGTAAATGATGGAAAGGGGCTTGGTGAGCACATCTGCCAGCTCCTTCAACACTCTCGGGTGGATCTCATCAGGCCCCATAGACTTGCGAATGTCTAAGTGGTGCAGCAGGTCACCAACCATTTCCCCCTGTATAATGGGGGCTCTGGTCCCCATCCCTGTCTTCCAACTCCAGGGGCTGGGTACCCATAGAACATTCGGCCCTGCTAATAAAGACTGAGGCAAAGAAGGCATTAAGTACCTCAGCCTTTTCCTCATCCTTGGTCACTGTGTTCCCTCCCCCATCTACTAGAGGCTGGAGATTCTCCTTACCTCTCCTTTTGCTGCTAATGTATTTGAAGAAGTGTTTTTTGTTGTCCTTTATAGCAGCAGCCAGACTGAGCTCTAACTCAGCTTTGGCCCTTCTAGTTTTCTCCCTGCACAACCTCGCTACACCTTTGTAGTCCTCCTGAGTTGCCCGCCCCTTCTTCCAGAGGTCATAGACTCTCCTCTTTCTCCTCAGTTCGAGCGAGAGCTCTCTAGTCAGCCAGGCTGGTCTTCTTCCCCGCCGGCTCGTCTTTCGGCACCTGGGGACAGCCCGCTCTTGTGCCTTTAGGACTTCCTCCTTGAAGAATGTCCAGCCTTCCTGGACCCCTTTGCCCATAAGAGCTGCCTCCCAGGGGACTCTCTCGACCAGGCTCCTAAACAGGCTGAAGTCCGCCCTCCGGAAGTCTAAGGTGGCAGTTTTGCCGACCCCCCTCGCCGCTTCTCCACGTATCAAAAACTCTATCATTTCATGATCGCTCTGCCCAAGACAGCCTCCAACCATCACATCGCTCACAAGTCCATCTCTGTTGGTGAACAAGAGGTCCAGCGGGGCACCTTCCCTCGTTGGCTCACTCACCAGCTGCGTCAGAAAGTTATCTGCCACACGCTCCAGGAACCTCCTGGACTGTTTCCTCTCTGCTGTATTGTATTTCCAGCAGACATCTGGCAGGTTGAAGTCCCCCACAAGAACAAGGGCTAGCGATCGTGAGGCTTCTCCCAGCTGCTTATAGAATAGTTCATCTGTCTCCTCATCCTGGTTGGGTGGTCTGTAACAGACTCCCACCACAATATCTGCCTTGTTGGCCTTCCCCCTGATTCTGACCCATAGACACTCCACCCTATCATCACCATCATCGAGCTCTAAACTCATATTCAGGTGACTGTCAACCAGCACGCCCAGGTCCTTCTCTGCTGGGCAGCTTTCCAGCCACTCTTCCCCAAGCCTGTAGCGTTGCCATGGGGTTGCTGTGGCCCAAGGGCAGGACCCAGCACTGAGCCTTGTTGAACCTCACACAATTGGCCCCAGCCCATCGATCCAGCCTGCCCAGGTCCCTCTGCAGAGCCTTCCTGCCCTCAATCAGATCAACACTCCCGCAGAACTTGGTGTCATCTGCAAACTGACTGAGGGTGCCCTTGATCCCCTCATCCAAGTCATTGATAAAGATATTGAACAGAACTGGCCCCAACACAGAGCCCTGGGGACCACTTGTGACCGGCCGCCAACTGGAGTAAACTCCATTCCCCACCACTCTTTGGGCCCGGCCATCCAGCCCGTTCTTTACCCAGTGAAGAGTACACCCATCCAAGCCTTGAGCAGCCAGTTTCTTCAGGAGAATGCTGTGGGAAACCGTGTCAAAGGCTTTACTGAAGTGTAGGTAGACAACATCCACAGCCTTTCCCTCATCCACTAAGTGGGTCACCTTAACATAGAAGGAGATCAGGTTGGTCAAGCAGGGCCTGCCTTTCCTGAACCCATGCTGGCTGGGCTTGATCCCTTGGTTATCCTCTACATGCCGTGTGATGGCACTCAGGATGATCTGCTCCATCAGCTTCCCCAGTACCGAGGTCAGGCTGACAGGCCTGTAGTTCCTTGCGTCCTCTTTCTGGCCCTTCTTGTAGACGGGTGTCACATTCTCTAATCTCCAGTCAACTGGGACCTCCCCGGTTAGCCAGGACTGCTGGTAAATGATGGAAAGGGGCTTGGTGAACACATCTGCCAGTTTCTTCAGCACTCTCGGGTGGATCTCATCAGGCCCCATAGACTTGTGAGTGTCTAAGTGGTGCAGCAGGTCACCAACCATTTCCCCCTGGATTATGGGGGCTCCGTTCTGGTACCCGTCCGTATCTTCTGACTCAGGGGGCTGGGACAATTGGCCCTACCATTAAAGACTGAGGTAAAGAAGGCGTTAAGTACCTCAGCCTTTTCCTCATTCTTTGTCACTGTGTTCCCTCCCCATCTACTAGGGGCTGGAGATTCTCCTGAGCTCTCCTTTTGCTGCTAATGTATGTGAAGAAGTGTTTTTTGCTGCCTTTAACGGCAGCAGCCAGATTGACCTCTAGCTCGGCTTTGGCCCTTCTAATGTTCTCCCTGCACAACCTCGCTACACCTTTGTAGTCCTCTTGACTTGCCTGCCCCTTCTTCCAAAGACTGTAAGGATTCCTAATTTCTGAAAGGTCTCAGTCAAATATTGTCTAGTTAATCCTGTAGCTGCTGCTGAATAAAACCACCGAACAGTCAGGTGATGAGGAGTGAGAATTACTGCTTATTGATGAGGGAAACAGGCATTTGTTCTATCAATAGGTGCAGAGAGAGCTGGAAACCCTACCGGATCAGGCAGCAGCATGGAACCCAGCAGCACGGACACACATCATATACAGGACTGAGCAAGAAAGGGATTGACAGATGAAATGTCACTATCTTGAATTAGAGACAGGTAAGATTAGCTTTAGAAAACCCCCAAAGATTTTAAAGCCAGATAGTCAAGTTGTCTCTGAAAGGTCACTGCTGACTCTAGAGATTTAGACTTGGCGCATACGACTATTGCCTGTGATCTGACTGTAAATGTTCCATCATCTGGCAGTATCTGTGCTCGACTGTAATGCTTGAACAAGAATGAAAACATGTAGAGACCAATTCAGAAAAAAAACAACACTCAAAAAAGATAGAGGGAAATAAATTATTAGTTCCTATTCTGATAAACACCAGGTATCGGATATCACATACGCTCACTGCCTGCCTCCAACCTTTGCCAGGCTTGGGGTTCCCTTGTGTACCACCCGCCAGTTGTCTCGGTAGGACCTTTGGAGGTCCCCTCTCTATTGCTGTGTTTATGACGCTGAGCAAAAGTCTGATTAACGTTCATATTTGGTATTTAGGCAGTGCTGGTTATTAATGTCCATCTCTGAGCTTCAGGGGAATGGCCAGTTCCTCCATCTGGAACCACTGCGCTGTCCTTGTCCTGTCTGATAGACATGCTCAAGTCTGTTGCTATGCTATACTTCTTCTAAAGATGAAGGAGACTAGGTGTGCTGCCTAACTTGGAGACCTGGTCTTCTACCACTCAAGTCTTTCTGTTACTTACAAAATTACCCATCCCAGCTGTTGCTGGAAGTGACAGTTCTTTCAGCGGCATTAGTTGTCGGTGACTGGTGTGCCAGATATTCCAGGGTATGGCCTTGAGGCGTAACTTCCAGAAAGTGAGGCTCCTCAGCCTCTCAGCTCCTCAGGACCCCAGCTTTGGCATCAGAACAAGCGTCAGCGTCCTAACAAGGTTTGCCTCCTCCACATCGGTATCGCCGGTGGGACTCCACCCAGGGTACAACTACACATAACGAAGCCTCAGGGAGTTTCTGGGGAGCCTGAGCTGCACCCCTGGGCAAATGTCTCAGCAACACACAGAGCTGATCCCATCTCTCCTATTCCTGACTTACATTTTTCTCTGCACACCTCATGAATAAACGATTTGGAAGGGTTGCTCCTAAGACCATTTGTGACATGTCCCACAATTTCTATCAGTGTTGGCAGCTAGCGTAAGAGGGTTTGCAGCCCTTTTATGTTTGTAGGGAGCCTACACGCTATCTTTTAATGAAACTGGAAGCACCTGACCTCAAAGGTGGGTGCTGCTGGGACAATGAAGAAATCTTGATTTCGAGAAATTTGGCTTTCCTTCATGGGTCTTTTGTTCTTGCTTTCTTCATGCAGGTGCGACTAAATACCTCTTTTACAGACTCTGAGAAAGACTTGTGGAGCCAGGGAAAGTGTTGGGCTGAATGGGAAGGTGTATCCCCTCCTGTCCACAATCTCTTTATGGATGCGGTGAGGAGCCTCTAAAAGTTGCTGGTGCCACATTTCCCCACTGTATCAGCCTGTGCTGGGGACGGGGCAAAGGGTAGGAGAAGGAGGAAGGGAGAGTTTGGCTAGCACGCTGTTTACAAGAGCGGAGGCTGTACTTGTTCTCAGGGCAGATGTGGGCTGCTTTGCGCCCAGGAATCCTGGCTGCAGCCGCAGAAAGGTGGAGGGGCTTGGTGTGCTCCGGGTATTCCTTGCCCTATTCCGCGAGGAGGAGTATTTTCAAATAGTATTGCAGCCAGCATGCCCTGGGGTGAATCTTAACGTAACCACACAGTAAGGATTTTGAAACAAGTTCTCCTTATTATTAACCTATTCTTATAAGAGCCAGGGATAATAAAAATATCCTCAGAGTTGGTCAGGGCTTGTGTGCGATTTAGAAATGGTCATAACCGATGGGTCTGCAGACTATATTGCTGCAGCGTCCAAGTGCTTTGCCTAATAACTTGTCTTCATCATAAGGCTACGCAGAGTTCTGAAGAGGGTGAGACAAAGTTTTGTATGACCAGAACCTGTAAACCGTCCCTGTCTCTGTTGCCCAAGCATTGTGGCTGTGCTGTTTGGAGGAGCCGGTGAAAGGAATCCTGACCTGGGGGACTGAACCCAAGGACTGTGGTGTCCGGGGCCCTCCGTGGCCAGCAGCTGCAGCAGGCAGCGTGTCTGTTCCCAGCATAGCCTGCGTGGCACAGGCTGTGACAAGTGTGAGGAGCAGTGCTGTGTGGGAAGAGGAGGGGATCTCCTGCGGGGCAGATGTACGAAGTAGGAGGCTTTTCGTTTCTGAAATGTAACAGTTGGCCTTCTAGGGGCATTATGTAGGAAAAACTGACGGCAGAGACCTGTGTCTTTTGCCTGCTTGCAGCTAGTTTGGATATCATCTTTTGATGGGAAGGTTTCACCTAGCACATTTAAAAGTACAGGCAGCTTTGCAGTGTAAATTTTTAAAACTAGAAGGGTCTCTTGCATATCAAACCGGTCTGATTGTTTCCAACCCATGGCAGGAACACAAGTAGATCCCTGAATAGACCAAAGGCTAAGTGAAAAGTGTGTCGACTGACCTACTCTTTGAGATCCATAGCTGAACCTTCAGGAAGAAAGTGTAGAACATGCTGAAGGAAGAGTGATGGTGTCTGTGTGGGAAGTTTGTTCAGGCTTCATTGGCTGTGTATTAAACTGAGGAATTAACGGGGCAAATGTCAAATGCTGTAGGCATGGCATTTTCTAGAGGCACTCATCTCTCTTCACAGGTCTGATTCTCCCTTGCCTTGACCTATTTGTCATCACATGCAATGTGGAAAAGAATCCGTTAAAAACTGCTTCTGCATCAGAATTCATCTCTTCAGTTGAGAATGAGGTTGGATTTTAAATACTATCTTCACTGTGCACACATAAAAGCAACCACAAGCTACAGGGATAGAAGCAAACCCTAGTGTACGGTGGAAATAGGGGGGGGGGGGGGGCAAAGCAAGCAAGCCGTCTACACACAAAGCAGAGATGGAAATTTGCATGCGCGTTTGTATAAGGCAAGACATTTTGGAATTGCAGCCCAGCGGCAGGTGATGATTACAGGCTACACGTCTGTGCCTATGTACAATTTTGCTGAGCGACTGTCTTTTGTCACCTAAATCCCAGGGGGCTGGGGGTCAGAGGAGCTGTACGTGTCTCTCGGGAGCCCATTGCAGCTCTTTTCGGTTTTGGTACCAGGGCTGAGCTTGCAGCCTGTGGGGAAGACAGTATTTTTTCTCTTGGTTTCGTGGTATCCATATGGAGTTACATTGGCTCTGGAAAATAATTCAAGAATCTCCTGATCCAGAGTGAAGGAAGCTGAAAACAATTAACAGAATCAGAAAATCTGAGTGGATGGGCAGACTCAATATACATTGCAATCTGATAGTTAAATCCTTGAAGGTTTCTAAATTCATTAGGAACTCTAAGTCAGAATGAAATAGTCTGAGGGTGCTGAAGTTCACACACTGATTTAATTTGCATTAATTTTCAATTGCGTATCAACTTGCAAAATACTTTGAAAATCAAATTACATGATGCTATATCTTGCTCCTAACCTGCTGCTCTCTTAATGCAGTCACGGGGGCATGGTTGCTTCGCCCTGCTTTTTTAAGAATTTGAATGACGTAAAATAAAATCTTTTCCCCGCCCTGAAAGAAATAGGAAGAGTGCAGCCACAAAAAGCGCAGCGCCTTCCCACAGTGCCTTTAGGGGAAAGAGTACTTTTGCAGAAAAGTCCTGAAACAAGTCTACTCTAGCGTGCTTTTGAGTTGTGTAGCTCAAGACATGACTGAACAGACAAGTGAAGTCTGTCGCCTCAAGGTTCGAGCTTGCTTGCTGCTGGTGGTGTGCCTATGGCAATGGACACAGCAAACTCTGGCAACACCGTGTCAGGATGGCGAACTGAGAATAATCGGTAAAGATGAAAAGAAATGCTGCCCCAAATGCAGCTTAAACACAGGTAAGGGAGTGATGTGGCTGTCTTCTTTCTGTTTGTCAATGTTGTTTATGTCAATCAGGGTAATCAAGGGTGGGGAATAGGCGTGTGTGTGTGTGTGTGTGTATGTAAATGTATCTTAGTAACTGTATATGCAAAACAAACTGACAAGGGCTTCCGTCCTGCCCCCTAAATTCATAATGTGCCTCAGCTATAAACTTCAGCGTGGACTCATGTTTCAGATTTGTTATGTGCTTATACTTGTTCTTCTGTAGTGGGAAAGGGAAAGTTAAGTTTCTGTGGATTGGTCTTGCTCACTAAGAAAGACGATGTTCGCTTAACACCGATTCCAAGCCCTTGCTCCATTCAAACGTGGTTTCAAAGTTTGTCTGTGCCATTCAGACTTCAGAGGGAATGCAGGGAGCGATGCTCCTCTGTAAGGCTGTTCTTTGCAATTTGTGGTCCTAAAGACTAGGAAGCATCCCACGTCAATCCCTCCGTTCCGCTGACCTGTGCTTGTCCCAGAAGTAAATGCACAGACAAGCACTTGGGTGATCATTACTTTCAACAGCCTCTTCTAACCTGTATCCTTGCCTGATTTTAGGATGGTGGTGCAATGGTAATGGATTCTCACTTGCCTGTAATGTTAAGTCAAGTTAAGGCGCTAGATGTGGAAGAGGCTAACTGCAGGACGTACTGGGTGACGTTTCTGTGCCTGTTAGGCTGAAGGACAGAACAGGGGATTCTAACGGCCCTTCCATGGTCCCAGGAACAATCATACTATTCTTCCTATGTAGTGCAGTCCGTAACGGTAGCCAGAGCTGAACAGTACAGAACATGCAGCTGTTTGTATGACCTACAGCAGGGAATGCACCTTCCTTTTCCGTTTGTCCCAAAACAGGGTTGCTGGAAGCCTTGTCTAGCCGGTATGGTAGTGCTGTTGTCCTGCAGGTCAGCAACAGGATGAGCTGAGAAGTTACATCTTTCATTGGTGCCTAGGTAGGAGTCAGCCTCCCACCCATTAGTAGCTTGAATATCTCTGCCTCAACAGACAACAAGGACACTGAGTTCCCTGGGGAAGGAGTGAGTGGACACATGGGATTTGTGGGAATGAGCAATAAATAGCTGAAGAGCTATAGAGTCCTCAGTAGTGTGGAGACCCCAGGGTATTTCCCTTCCCACTGAGAGAAAGTCATTCAGCGTGAGGTAGGAGAGTCGTTGCTTGGTGGATCAACTCCAGAATCACCCACTAGTAATACACAGAAAGAAGCATCTCCAAGCTGTTTCCTTTTTGCTGCCAGACTTCATTAAGTTTTGAAGGCCAGTAAGAGGAGGACAGTGGGCAGAGGAAGATGTGGGCCGTTGCCTGGTGGCCCTGTACATTCCATCACCAACCTCAGGAAATAATCTTTGCTTGATCTTTGCTACTCGCTGTGGGTTTTTAAGCATGCTATTGAACTAGCCAGCATTTCCCTCTATATTTTTTTTTCTTTAAGGTTATACAGCTTCCTGGTTGAACAGCACTGTTCCTCCAACTGGTCTCCAACTGCCTGAAGGACTGCTTGATACTGTTTACTGATGGCATCAGTATATATGATCAGTCCTTTGCTTTCATGAACCCAGGAGCCTCTCAGAATTAGAGATGGTATTTTTTGAATGCAAGCAAAGTTCCCAACAGAACTCCTCTAGAAACAGAAGGACGGAGGGTAGGAAGGGTGCTGGTTTTATGGCTTGGATTTAGACCCGCTTCTGCCAACAGAGTGTAGGAAGCAGCTGCTGTTGTTAGGAAAGGCATGGAAAAGGAGCTCTAGCTTCACTGGCCAAGGATCTTCTGGGCGTCCCTCCTCTAACATGGCTGGGCCTAACGGAGGAGAGCTCCGGCAGTGTCCTGAGAGCTGACTGTTGGCTAGTTAATGTCTAGTGCTTCTCTGGGGCACTGGCAGTGCCCTCCTCACCCCACAGGGTCTAAATCTGCACAACGTAGTAAAGCAAACCTGCTGCCTTACTTCTGTCTATCATGACCTACGCTGGTATTCCAGGTAAGAGAGAAGGGTGACAGTGGTAAGTCACGCAGTGCTCAGATAACCATGGTGTAAAAATCTGAGTGGTGCGGAATTTGAGTACTCTAATCTTTATCCAGTATGCGTGGGAGCGACAGCTTTCTGGTATCCATTTTTTCCACCACAGCACAGTAAGGAACTATTTCACTTGTGTCAGCCAGTAAGGCTAATGGTTAAGTTACTTTCCAGCCTCTATGACAAAGGCAAGTCTAACTTCTTTCTTCTTGACAGGAGACAACAGCAAATGTCAAGATACTAAGGACCATGACTGCATATGTCGTCAGGGATACAGCTGTTCTGACAGTGCATGTCTCCACTGCACAAAACTGCCTGAATGCGCAGAGGGCGAGGAGCTCTTTAAGCTTGGTAACTCAAGAAACGCAAATGACTCTAAAAGACAGAGTTCAGTATAAAGTGGCTGGCTGAGCAGCAGTTTCCTTCACTTACTAGAACCTGCTTTTGGGAAGGCTCGTTATGCAGAGAGAAATGGCTTTTATACCGTGGCCGTTGTGACTGAAACCCTTGCTCGCCTATTTTATAACTCTTCCTTTCCTAAATTTGAGACTTCCATGCTCAGAATTTCAGTCTTACTTTTCTTCCAAGCTGCTAGAACTGCCAGTAGGAGACTGTTTTACTCTGTGTTGCCTCTTAACTTTACACCCTCTGCTGTCAGATCAGACTGTTCTGTACCTCTGCTGTCAGGGGTCCGCCCATACATTTCCCAAATGCAAAGGTGGCAAGAACTGCTTATGTGTTTCTCCGGGGGGATGATTCATAATGCAGAAAGAGCATAGAGGGAATGCATTGTGCTCTAATCTGTTGTATCCTCATCTTTCAGTAAAGGCGCTGACCGCTAATAATTCGCATTCTCTTTTCTTGTAGGCATTTTAGACTTCACATTCAAATGTAAACCATGTGAGACAGGAACCTATTCTAATGTTAAGAATGGCTGGTGCCGTAACTGGACTGAGTATGTATTTATTGATACTTTCCTTCTTTGGCAATATGCATGATAAAATTCTCAAATGATTAATACTTAAATTAGAAAATAAAATTGAATCAAAGATGAGATCACCAATGAGGTTAAATGATGAGGTTTTTAAATTCAGCAATATATGATATTTCTCTCTCCTTTGGCTTTAGAAATAGTCGGTCTCAAAGCAGAACTCAAGACAAACTGCTGTGTATTCGGCTTGCTTCCAAGTCCAGCTTAAACTGATGCAAAATTATTCCAAACATAGACATCACTTGAAACAAAGAGACTGAAAAAAATGTGCACATAAACAATTGTGGTGTAGTGTTATCTTGTTGGGGAACAGCCATAACTTTACGTGCACTGCTACAAAAAGGAAAAAAGGAAACAAGTGGTGGAAAGAGTGGAGGGAAGGAAGGAAGGGAGCCAAGAGAAAGGCTGGAGAGGAACGAAGGGAAAGGCAGAGACATTCTAAATGTGACTCTTATTCTTCTTTTAGTTGTGAAAGTTCTGGCTTTCTAACAATGAAGCAAGGCAACAGCACACATAATGCAATATGTGGTTTCCCTGCTAAAGATTTGGAGCAAGGTACCTTCTCGCAATGATTTGTTTCTTTGAGCCTATAACTTTTCTCTACACTTCTTCAGTTGGTGACTTGCTGCGTGGTTATCATCCAGAGCTTGCTATCATGAAAATTTGCTTTGAAAATTACGGTTGTGTTTCTTGCAATATTAATATAGGTAGAATTGTTGACCTGGGCAAAGACTCCACCATTAAATCCCTGTCAGTAATAAAGGTAGAGAAAAGCCCAACAACTGTCCTTGAATAGAGCACACTTATTTGGCAAATTATCAGAGTTTCCCATTGAACTGCTCTTGCCGATTTGCTAGATTTTCTTAGGAAGACAATAGCTTAGTTAGTCATCCAGTTCCTTTACAACTATTGCTTCTCATGCCTTATCTCATGCCTTATCATGGATCAAATTAGATAGGAGTAGGTGGGTACAGGCTTTGCAGGTACTGAGTATCTTGAAGACAGCGAGCCGCGCTGCTCCTGCCTTTCCCCCACCCTTGTCCCTACAGTGAATTGGTGCCTTTCAGGTCTGGGCCCTTCATTCAGAGAAATTGTTAGTTCTGCTGAGACAAATTGCAAAAAGGTGCTACTTTTAACTTCCATACAAGTGTGAAAATTTGGCTTCCTGTAGGGAATTCAGGGAACCCTTGAAGCCAAATCCCCCCCAAAAGCAAAACTCAAACAGAGTAGATAGAACAAGTGATAGCTGCAAGAGAGGGAGACACTGCACAATGAAGAGATCAGACATGGGGGGTTTTTGCATGAACGCTTCTTACCGCAGACAGTGATCTATTGCACCCTTGACTTGGAGCATCTCAGTTTTATTGTTAATACCTGCACTGTTTTTTTTTCCGTGGAAAATTATTTTCCACAGAAAGGGGAAATTAATCTCTAAATTTCCTTGGAAGAACTGCCTTTCCTTTGACAATGGTCTGGGCACACGATTTCTTAGTCTTTATTAAATATATTTAATTGCAGCTCCTATTACAAGTGACTCTCTCTATACCACCATCCTGGCCATCCTTACTGCAGTGGCTGTATTTGTTCTCATCCTGCTGACCTTCTTCTTGCATTTCTGCATATGGTCGCTGAAGAAAGAAAAATACCACATGGCTGACGGTAAGCGCACCTTTGTGGACTTCTGCGTAGCGTTTCACTGGCGAACAATGTCCAGAGATCCGGAGTGAGAATGGAATAAATTAAGTTGAATAAATAGAGCAAATACAGATTTACTCTGTGATTTTGGGCGGGTTACTTAGTTTCACTAAGATGCAGTGCATCACCTGTATCTTTGTCCTTTCCTCAGAGAGAGGCTGTGTTGGTAAAGGTAATGGGCAGCTAACTGACATGTATGAAGACCTCTTGTATGTGCAGTGCTTTTGCTTATTCTCACTGCAGATCTGGAACATAACTTCCCTAGGCTGCCGATGGCTCCACAAGCATCATTCCATGGAGAAGAGACTTACAGCTGCCAGTTTCCAGAAGAAGAACATGGAGACAAAACGCCAGAAGAAAAGCTTTGCTATTTCCACCCTCAGAGTCTACAGTGAAAACAGATAAATCGCAATGTGCTGTGAGAAGGGGAGCTGAGCTCAGCTTTTCAAAAAAGAGAAGGGAGGGGCCAGGTGCATAAAGCATCATTATGTACATAGCGATAAGGAATGGGTTTGGGGGAGTTTCACCTTCTTCTCAACAAACCTAGCATTTGGACACAGAAAAACTGCTAAGTCAGGCTGGCATTCAGTTCAGCTGCATTGCATTATCGCAAGTTTCCTGGGTTGTTTTTGTTTTTTGTTTTTATTTTTAATTGATGCTCTTTTCAACTTTGTTTAGGACCAGGGACCCTTCTTGTCATTATTCCCCTTTGCGTCTTCTGCACGTGTCTCTGTGGCGCTCCCACAGATCGATCCACGCGTAGAAGGCCGGCGTCCTGCCGTCAGTCCCTTCAGTGCTACAGGAAATACAGCAGTACCCAGAGGGCACTCACAGCTTTCACGGGCTGTCCGTATTTCCAGGATGTGTCCTGGTGCCCGTATTAAGGGAATAAGGCATCGTGCCTAGCAACCATATCTACTACTCTTCTCTACGCAGGCAGCGGTTTTCACTCCTGCCAAATTGCCCTGTTATGCAGCAAAGGGCCGCTATTCTTAATCCATTAACTGCTCACCTCTCCAGTCCCAAGAGAAGGTGTTGGTTAGGCCAGTCTCACTGCGCAGAGGTGCCGGTGTGAGACTGCCATGGCCACAGCATTTGTGCTTGCAGAGATTTCTCTGGGCAAGTTCTGTGATCCCCTCATTCCCTCCAGGGAAACTGGGGGTGAAGAAGGTAGTAACATTTATCCTCCTTCTCTTCTAGAACTCAGCAATCCTTGGTACCTGGAGTACTGAATTACAAAAGGGAGACTTCTGAAAGGCTCAAATGAGGATCACGCTGTCTAGAGAAAGACATTTGGTTTAATGCTCTCTTCTCACCTAGTTTATAGAGTAGGAAAGGACAGTGGAAACCAGAGAAAAGCCCAACCTTTGTTCTTGATGTTCTTGATGTTCTTTTTTCCCCACCCCAGAAGGAAAAGAACCAGAGCGTCTGCTGGTGTATACCAGCATAGCCCCAGTGACTTGATCATCAGCTGAAAGATGTTCTCCTTACTGAAAACTGTACCGTGGAGGATTTTTTTTTATGTTAGATTAGTGCTCCTCCAGTTTCATAGAGCTCTAACACGGCTAGAATTAATTGTTTTGCCTGAATTTAAAGGGGCAGGGTTTCAGCTGGAGTTGGTTGCTTTCTGTGAACTGACACTGATTTCAAGTAAGAATCTAGCCTGGGGCTTCAGCTAGTTAAAACTGATGTGTCTTTTTTATATAATTATTTTTGTGTTATGTGACTGCAATAATAGATTCAGAGCTCTGGATGCCTTTTGGTTTGGCCTTCTGGTGAAAGCTGCTTGGAGTAGACGCTTTTATGACCGAATCAGCTTTGGGCAAAAATGAGTTTTGGCTCAGCCTTTACATGTAAGGTTATAAATATCTCACAGTACAGCCATTACAGCAGCTCCCTCATGATTTCTTATGGATGACGTAAACAGCACAGGGCTTCTAAATTAAATCCTAACAGAATAATGAAATTTCTGTTAATCACCTTACTAAATACTCAGAGGGGATTATTCCAAGTCTGAATGGCATGCTGTTTTAAGTAGGGATCTGTGAGATTACAATAGCTGCGGAGCAGAAGTTATTGCCTCCACAGATGTGTGTTGCAAAAGCACTTGAATGGAGAATCCTAAGAAGTGGGACAGGTTGGTAAGCCTCTGTGCTCCAAGGCAGGCTTGGTGAGACTGGATAACGATCTAGCTGTTGGACTTTCGTTGAGGTGACTCCATGACCTCTCTAGGCAATCCAGTCCAGTGACTGGTCTCAAATCAGAGAAGGAGAGAGACTTGGTTAGTTAAAATTTATATTATCCATTATGATTATGAGGAAGAATTGACTCTTCAGCATCTTTTTAAGCATTCATAAATTATCATCTCTCCTTGAGTTCTCTAGGCTCTTATCCTACTTCACAGGCTGTGGTTTCTAGACCTCTTAGCCTCTCTCTCTAAGCTCTTTCCAGTTGGTCTTTCTTGAAGCCTTCTCTGGAGGAGGTCTTGGCAAGCTTGAATAAAGCTGAAGGATTAATTTTTTGATTCATGGGCATGGTTTTATTGCTGAACATTTCTCCAGTGATTATGTCAAGAGGAGTTATCCTGTCTTTTTTGCTTTTTGCCTTTTTTTTTTTGTGCATTATAGAATCTTGTAACTGGGTGAAATAATTGTAAAGGCAAATGAAGTACAAAGGGTTATCCCTTCACTATAATGTATTCCTCTATAGTCCTAGTTTTAGTCTTCTGACTTCTCTGTTACTGTGTTTACTGCAGCTGACATACCTTAGAATGAGAGCAGTGATACTTCTCAACCCTAAAAGGATGTTGTGAGATTTAATTAGTACTTTCAATGTGTTTTTGCCTTCTTTGATCCTCTTACTGTTAATCTTTGTGTTGCTGAGAATTTTTCCCATAGGTATCCCTATGGGAAATTCACTTAAGAGAGAGTTTTCCTCCATTGCTTTGGGAAATGCGCAGATTCTTAATTGAGGTGAACTGGAGATTCCTCCAAGGAAAGGTGAAACCATTGGATTGGATTAAATAAGATAGCTTTTTTAAAGTGTAAGACTGTCTCTGCCTTGTAAGCCGTTTCGCTGTGAGATTTCATATAGTCAGAAGTCTAAACACTGGTTAGTAAAGACACTTCTTAGAGCTCCCTCTATGTTGGCCATGTTTATTCTCGGCTCTGTATTGACCCTTCTTTTTTTTTTTTTTAA
Source organism: Mycteria americana (assembly GCF_035582795.1). Classification (NCBI taxonomy): domain Eukaryota; kingdom Metazoa; phylum Chordata; class Aves; order Ciconiiformes; family Ciconiidae; genus Mycteria; species Mycteria americana. The sequence continues at coordinate 8,002,766 of NC_134382.1, read as the reverse complement.
TGTTTTCAACAAGATTTCGGATTGTGACCTTTTGTAAAGGTAAAAATAAACTTGAAAATTGAATAAAGTGCCTATGTGATATAATTGAGGCAAATTGGAAAGGAAGGGTTTTATTCGTTAGGTTGTCCCAGGGTTCTTGAGCGCACTTAGTTTTACTTTCCCATTTCACTTCCCCTCTCTTACAGAACTCTGGCTATTTCAGCAACGTACCCCCAACCAAGCTCAAATTCAAACGTCATTGAATTTTAAACTGGTGCACTTGCACTTTTTTCCCTTTTTAAGCAAGTGGTTTAACATTTCCTGGCTTCTGGCTAAACCAGCTTTTCAGCTACCCACTACCAAAATAGCAGGAAACTGTGGCCGACAATTTTTTCCGTTCCTGACGATGGTAGAGAAGCAGCACCATTTGGGGCAAACAAAACTTCAACAGAGCTTACTATTTGAGGAATGAAAGATCTGAGTGTCTAGTGGAAGTCTGTGCCTCTGGCAACATGCGGCAAATCTTTCTGGGCTGTGGGTGTTGAATAGCCGACACTACTGCCAGTTAATATTGAAACACGACGAACAGAGCCGTATTATTCATTGGAAATTTGCAGAGTGGCCCTGTGCGTTTCTATGTGCCTACCTTGAAGAAGAGTTCCACTTCCTGCTTACCTAACCACCTGACTTTACGGCTGCTTATTGATGGGAAAAGCAACCAATTTCCTGACTTCTTAAAGCTCCAATTCAGAGGGAAAAACCCAAAGCGTGAATCATTTAAGCCCTGGAGAATTTCAGTAAAAGAGCTGTTCTTTGCATCAAAGGAAATGAAAGCCATGGGCTTAGAACAGTGAGCCTGTAAGAAAACACTAGATTTCAGTTTCCATTCAGAAAGAATGATAGCTTTATTTTATCCGTGTGCAATTTCTGTAATATTTGAATCAGATCATGGCTGAATTTTCAGCTCATATCCCAGAGTTTATGGGGTTTTTCAAGTTCTGATTTGAACTGCGGCTTGATTTCTGTATATGGACTGTGGGCTAAAAAGGGCTTCTCCCTCAAATCATTTACATCCAGTTAAATGTCTGTAACAATATTTTTTTTCCTTGAATCTCTTTTCAAAAGAGAAAAGAAAATATCCCTGAAAAATATCCCAAAGTTTCTAGAAGCTAAGTCATCAAGCAAATGTAGAAATACATTGTTTCGTTAACGTTATTGTCATGAGTAAATAGTTAAAATATGATGTATGATATCTAAAAAAAACAAAAAAAAGCTCCTGGACAGTGCTAACAAAAAGGCAAATATGCAGGCTCCAAAATGACAACATCGAATTATGGCTTAACTGAGGACGTACTAAGTTTTACACTACATGTAGGTGAAGCTTAAAAGGTATATTTCATGTTTATGGAAAAAAAAAAAGCAGTTTTTTGTGGGACAGTTGGTAGCACTTAGTCCTTGGTTTATTAGGAGTCGTCCAGCACTTATCTTAAGCTTGTCTTCGAGTTGTCCTATGAGCTGCGGAATCTAACTGTAATAAAAGTTCTTGAGCTGCAGCGATGAGTAAAGACTTGTTGCCATTTAGTGGGAGTCTTTCGTAGATAGGTGTTTTCTCACACCAGTCTGGGGAGTGGTTGCCCTCACCAGCAATCTTAATGCTGTCCCTGACTTCGCACACTTGAATCCATCCGGGAGGTAAGGACGTGGATCGCTCCGTTACCGCCGCGGCTGGGCGTCGGAGCCGGGGATGGGAGCTGGGTTTGTGCTGCTGCCACTGCTGCAGCCGCCGAGCAGCCGAGGAGGGAGGTAGCCGCTGCTCTAGGGGCCGCGACTCTCCCCCGTGGCAAGCGTGGGCCGGGTGCCCAGCCCAGCGAAGGCTGTCTGCCCGTCAGCCCTGGGGTAGCTGCCGACGTGGAGCTCTGCTGGCGGTGTCCGTCTTTGGCCGTAAGAGAAGCGACTCTCAGGTGACGTCTTGGGGTTTTGGATTTGGTGGTGGTGTCCGTCTGTCTGTCTGGGGGGCTGAGCGATGTCTCTGCACCCCTTCTGCTCCGCGGAGGCAGGCTGCCTGCTCCCGCGCTCCGAGGGCTCTGCGTACGACCGCGATGGCGGTTCGCAGGGTTTGCCTGGCTGTTAACCCGTGGTGTGCGGCCAGCGCTGTCGCCTTTGTTTGTTGAGGAAATGGTAGATAAAGACAGTGCCGCACGTGGATGTGTCCTGCTGCAGCCTACGTGTGAGTGAGGGCTCCGAAAAGTGGATAGCCCTTAACGAAGAAATTTCTGGAACAATTCTGTTTATATAAAAAGCAGAAGTGGTGGAAGAAGTCTCCTACGTGCTGAAAAGTGTGCTTTCTACTGAAAAGTCTGAAAAGTGTGCTTTTCTAGTCTCCGTTCTACTTGAGGCAGCCTCACAAGCTGCCAGGGCGCGTTGAGCGTCTCAGACCTGGTCAGCAAAATCTTTCACCATCTTAAGAGTCGGCTCTTTTAGCACGCATGCTTTAATAATACTTAGAAAGGAACGGCACTGACAAATTTTAAGCAGCTACTAATGTAACGGGTTGGGTGATTTCTTAGAAGCTGACATCCCTTCGCTGGGCCTGAGGCTCCCTCGCCGGCCCCGGCAAAGGGCGAAGAAGTGGCTGGCAGCGTGAGAATCGACGCTGGCCTTCAGGAGGAAGCCTCCGCTCGCTCCGAGTTCTGGGATCTTCCAATGACCTAGCTCTGAAGCCAGCACCAAACTTAGCAGCTTTTCTCTGAGTCCTGTAGCTTGTTTTCCTGATGCCAGATCCAGTGTTACCATTTAGCGTTCTGTGCTTCTCATCCGCGTCTGTATTCTCGAATTTTGACTTCTAAAATGGAAAAGGTATGATGGCAAAATTTCAGGGCAGGGAAACGGCGCCTAGCAGAGGAGAGGAGTTATCTTTCTATCTTTGTTTTTGTGCACATTCTCCAGAAGTTTAATTAAAACCAAAATTATTCTGAATCTACAGCTTTTCAGGATTTTCTCTATGTGTAAATGTTTAAGAAACTTCACACTGTTAAGGCAGAGTTTTAAACTTTGTTTAAAACAATGTTCGATGCTTAGAAGTGGCTTGCTGTTCAGAATCAGATAAAGACCTTCCCACGTGGTTTTAGGAAATGCAGGGTAGCAGTTAGCAGAATAAGGTGATACCCTTCTATAGAGTCATTCACTCACATAAATAATGATCACGGGAGTTTGGGGCCCCAGTGAGCTCTGGGGATTTCTTCGTCTTTTAGCTGCAAAAAAAAGTGAAAGAGTAACAGGATAAGAGAAATGCTTGTGGTATAGAAACAGCTTTTCTCATGCTAGAGGTTTTGCTCAAACAGAAGGCGACTAAGGATATGTGCAGACAGTGTTTTGTTATGCTACCATGGCTGCTCATGTTTCCTGCAAATTATTACTGTCTCGAAACTGAAGAAGGTAAAACAATATTTTCACGGGACTTCCTGTCCTTAATTCCTTTTGTCTCCTTTCCGAAGGAAAGAGAAAATAAGCAATTGTGTGATTACACACCTGTTTTTCCAAATAACTTTCCAACTTATTGCCTAGTTTCAGCCCAACCTGGCAGAGGTGTTCAGTTCTTAAAAGCCTCAGGAAAAGAGACTCATAATTTATGGTGCTTGGGGGCATACCTTTGTTAGATTTTTTTTTTTCTTCTAAAATTGTTGATTTTTTTTAATTTTTTTTTTTTTGCAGTATACGCCGCAGCTGTCTGTTTTCTTGATTTACATGTGGCCAGCGTAGGCTGCATAAAGGAAAAATTGGGATAGATCAGGGACCATGGGACCACACGAAGCTTGTTCAGGTGACTTTGCAGCTATACCATGGATGCAGCCGGGATGATTCACCTACCAGTAACTGAGAACTGTTTGAAATGAAATGCTTGGTAGTTTTGGTTTGTAGCAATGCTTCCTTTTCAGTGCTACATATATGTAGAGTGGGGAAAAAATTCTTAAAGTGTTAAAAATCCAAATGAAGTATTTTGAAATCGTCAAAATGAATAGATTTGATTCAACCTGAAGGTTTTGGGGTTGTTGTTCTTGGAGGGCAGAAGACAGCAATGAGTATTTGGGGAACAATTTTTCGTTTGCGAAAACTTCCAGGATTAACATTTCTCCTTGATTTGGGCAGGGGAGAAAAGCTATAGAAAAGGAGCTATTCACCATCAAGAATTGCACTATGCCTGCCATTTCAAAGGAAGGCAATGGCTCTCCAGACCAACAGTTACCTGAATGCTGCTTTCTACGCATGGTTTAGGCTCAGGTAAATGGGTTTTATTTGTAGTATTTCCACAGTATTTTACAATGTTTCTTTTTCTGTTAAGAATCAGACAATAAATACAGTAAGAAAATGGAAAAAGATTTCTCCTTGAAGCGTATGTACAGCTGAGGTCAGAATCGCAAGATCCTACAGCGATTGCAATGGCCCATTCGAAACAGCAGCCAGTGGAGAACAGTTTGTGTGCAGACCCTTCTTCGCCTCTCGGTCTGAAAGAAGCTTGGTTTCCAATTTCCAGTCTATTCTTACTCATTCTTGCAGCTTCTTCAACTTCTGTTGGGATCGTATTCAACATACCTCCTTCTTGTCATTGCATGCTAATGTCCTACTGATGTTGCCGGGATTTCTTAGGGATGATTGGTGGTGGCTGGAGAGTAGGAGGATCAAGGATTTTCTCTGGCTGGAAGATATTTTCAGCACGTGAATATCCTAACTTTGCCAAGAATTTACACACTAGATAAACATAGCCATGCTCAACTATAGAATAGCCAGATTGATTACTAAATACTCAGAGCCCAACATCTCTTCTGCTTTTAAAACATCCACTCCTGATTCACGTTTCTCTCCTCTGCACCCAGATAGGGTTATCCACTGCGTAGGGTGTGCTATAGGTGCTGGCCAACAACAAATGATTGACTCTGGAAACTGGAACCTAGATAAGGTCCTATTTCGAAGGACCTACTTGGAACTAACTCCTGTTTACGTGGGTATAACTTCCAGGGAACCAGGTCATAAGCTGGCAGTGCAATCATGGGTATTTTAGGAGGTAGTGTGACATCATGTGTCTCTCTAGCTTCGTGAAATAGAGTCCAATGGTCTGCCTCCTCCCCTCAGTAGTGCTGCTTATTTCGGTATGTAATTTCCATTTAAATCAGTGCAAGTTGAGTGCTTAGGTATCAGTCTTTCACTCCTAGAGTAGGTAGGTGTTTTGCCTAAGAGGACCCAAATTCAACCCCTGCTGACAGAGTGTTTTTCTTTTTTCAAATACCCACTGATATTTTACCGGCCAAACAGATGAGTCTTATCAGGAGAAAGATAGGCTTGAAGGCAACTCCCTACTCAGGTGAGTCTTTTGTGGAAAAGGAGAAGAAAAGTTGGGAGGATAACAGATCTTAGTTGAATCTATGTCTGGGAAAATCCCAGGCTTGAAAAGAGATATTGCTGCAGTAAAGTTCTCTGAAAAATACCTTCTGTAGGTAGAACAGGTATTTTTCGTAATCCTCTGCTGTGGAACAGGTGATAAGGATTGGTTCTGTCAGGCTTCCTGCAAGACATTAGCAGGGAACAGTTTGGTGATGGAAAAGTGTGCGAAGTTTGCCATGACACAGAGTTTATTAGCCTATAGCAAGGAAAGTCACAGGACTGTCCCTTGTGGGAAGACAACTTCACAAGATAACCCATCCTCAAGGTAAGCCCGAGCACCAGCGTTGCTGTTTCTCATTAGAATCACAGAACCGTTGAGGTTGGAAGGGACCTCTGGAGGTCACCTGGTCCAACCCCCTGCTCAAGCAGGGCCACAGAGAGCCGGTTGCCCGGGGCCATGTCCAGACAGCTTCTGAGTATCTCCAAGGCTGGAGACTCCCCAACCTCTTTGAGCAACCTGTCCCCGTGCTCAGCAACCTCACAGTAAAAATCTGTTTCCCTATGTTCAGACAGATTCTCCTGTGTTTCATAGCTCCCATCTTTCTTTTTCAATGACATACCTGTAATTTCAAACTGTAACCTGCCCAGCATAGCAGATTTCTCCTTTGCCTGGATTCCAGTTAGGGGGAGTTTTCCCTTCAAAGAAGAAAAGAAAAAAGGTGCTTTTCCTTCGGCTCCTCCCTTTGCTCCTTGCTATTCAGACATTTTCATCACCCAGTGCTGCTCACTAGCTCCAGCTCCTTTTAGTTCTTCACTTATTTGACCAGTATTTCCTCTCTTACCTTGTATGTGATTGCAGTTCTGTCCTTATCCACAGAGAGGAACAGCAGATCTTCTGGAAACAGGACCAGCAGTCTTTCCTCAGAGTCCTGTGGAAAAGAGGCACCTTAGAGACAGCAAAAACGTTCCGTAACTTCCACTCAGTGGATCCGTCTCAATCAAAGGCAGAATATGAAGTTTAATGACCACGACAATACACCAAAACTCAGAACTGTCTGCAGCACCCACTTGCTCCTGTGCCAGGCACGGATACTATTCTTTGTATTTCTTATTCAGGTTGTATATTCATTGCTTAGAAAGCTGATAGGATATCACAAAGTGGTGAGGTTTTTTTTAGAAGAGGTCAGGCACACATCTGCAAGGAAATGTTTAGAAAATGCTGATCTTGCTGTGTGATTGGAAAGGGGTGGACTGTCCCTCCCAGCTCTACTGCCTTGGAAGTTGAGTGCAACCATTTGGACACATTGTCAGAAGCAGCTTTCAGAAATACAACTGCATTTCCGTTTGTCTCTTTAATACTGTGACATAATTAGCTTTTTTCTCTTTTTTCTTTTCTTTAAGCATCAGTTCCGTGTGAGCCTAAACTTGCACAGGTTCCAGTCTTCTTAAAGCCACCCACGTGTCAGAGCGGTATACATTGTACGTTACCCCCAGGCAGCCACTAGCCACTTGCACCATGGCCAAATGCTGTATCCTTCCCAGATGCTGAATAGGTTTTCCTTCCCACTGCAGAATGGTGTTACACAACAGATGTCTCATCAGCTCCCTCTTCTTCCACTGTTCATCACACGGCACCTTTTTTTTTTTTGGTTGAGACAGAGCAAAATGAGATCAAACTACAAGTACGATGTCTTTCAGGGTTACAGAGTGGTAAAAGAAAGGTATTTAGGATATATGCTTGGAAATTGGGAAACCCATGATGAAGTTCCTGGTTTGCTGTAGGTTTCCTACCTACTTGAACAAAATCTGTGGTTTCATGAGCAGCAGCTGAGACAAGCAAACAGCTTTAGCTGTTAAAAGGGAAAGGTCTCATTTTCCTTCTCCCCCTCAGAAGAGGTTGTTCGAGACACTGGTTTGATCTGAATTCGAATTTCATCTTAGTTCAAAGCACTTTGGGCTTGGCATTCAAGTCCCTTTATTGGGGGATATTTTCCTTCAAAGTACTCCTGTCCAGCTAACAGGGGAGTGGGGTTCGCTGTGGGCTCACGGTAGGCATGGCTATGCCGAGTCCTGGATGGATTTCTGCAATCTATATTGAATCCTTAGAGCAGGACCACCTGAACTAACTACTGTGAAATCAGCTTCTACCCACTAGCTACAAACAATGGTGTGAACGGCAGGGAACGTCAGAAATCAGCAGCTCTTAAGGATGGGTACTCTGGGTTGCATTTTCTCCCCCCAAACTGAAGACAAGCATGCTGTTAGACACAACTAAGGTCCAGTGTTGCCTTAGAGCCTGTGCCATGCCAGACATCAAGGACAGCAGCGTGGATGTTTAAAAGAAGGGGAAACCTTAGCGGAACTGTTAGTAAATAACACTAGGGAGGGGGGAATGCCAAGCTGGCTTTCCAGCTGACTCTTACCCTTTAGGAACCTCAGCGTACCACGACATGGGCAAAAGCTCTGGGAGGACTCATGGCGTTGCTGTATGTGAATTCCCTAAGGCACAGCTGGATGGGTGTTTTCCATGGCAGTCTCATCCTGCCATCTTGTGACCCTTGGCGATGTTGCAGTGTGCAGCGCGTCGCTTGTGCGACAGTCAGCATGTATCAAAAAGTCTTTATTTTGTGACTGTAACTAAGAGGAAAATTTAATTTTTTTTTTTTACCAGTGTAGTAGTTACATCCCAGGAACAAAAAGGGTCAGTAATTTTTCTAAAATCTCTCATGAGCATAGAGTAGCGGTTGCAAATTTGTGTGTGGCGGGTTTCCTTGCCATAGCCTGGAACAGCATCCTCAGGTAACGCTACTGTTCATTTCCAGCCTGCATTCTAAAAATCCCTGAAAACCCCTGTCCGCTTTCAAAGCTGCCCCTGTTTCCTGTTTCCATCCCGTTCCCTTTACGTCTCTTCTGCATGGACTCACCAGAAAAGAGATGATATTGTTGGGAGTCACTGGGCAGTGAGCATTCGCCATCTTGATTTGGTGCTGGAGGTGTTGAACCCACGTGTCGAAGTCAGCGGAATTCTGGCAGCAAATGAGCCTGGATTCTATCATGGACCCTGTGCAAAGACACATACAACCCCTGGGTCTGAGGAAGGATCTGTGAGCTGCCTTTGAGCCCAGCTGGTGAATTCTGTGCGCTGCCCCTCCACTCTGTCATTCGTTATCTCTACAGCCGCGGTCCACCTGTGCTTTCGTATCTCATGATGAAACAAGTTCAGGTCTGGCTTGCGTTGTTCTTGATGGCAGATACTGGGTTGGCACTGGGACAATTAGGTAGCTCCCTCGTTCTAAAAGCAGACATCAAGCATTTGCCTCCTGTTTAAGTAGAAAATTAAAGGGGAACCTATAATTTATATTGCCTTGCATATGAGGAATTCTAGTTAACCCTAAGGCATTCTTGGTTTAAGGCTGTGCAGCAGTTGTGTCCACCTGTAAAAACTAAGATTCTGGATTCCTTCCGTCTAGCTATGTCTCATCCCTCTGTGCAACTATAGCATATGCTGCACATCCAGTCCAGACATGGCATATTCTCCAGCGTGGCTGAATGTTGGAGAGGAGGCACGTCCCTCTTCAGCAGTCCTCCGCATGGCTGCAAACCCCTCTCATCTCTAGACACGTAAGCCGGTCCGTGAAGGCTAGTGCACGGATATTACTGCTTTGTGACTATCACGGGAACTGCAGAACAGGCTTACCAGAAATTTCAAATGTGTGGCTGATTGCACTCGCAATCTCTCTCAGACGCATCCCAGCAAGAGGAAGGAGACCCTGGTATGGTAGGGAATTGTGTTAGAAACTGGTTGGTAACAACAACTTCTCTATGTCTCACTGATGTACAGCGGAATGCTTTTCTGCAAGCCAGGCTAAAGAATTTCCCATCCTTCAAACCTTTGACTTTACAGAAGTCTCTGTGGGATGACATTCGGCTCATTGTTTGAAGACATAGGAAATGGGGGGTTTATTCATGTTTCCCTGTCTGTAAAATGACTGTCCTCCGTCATAAAGGGCTCTGAGGTATAGGGGTGAGCTCCACCAATAGACCAAGCCTGGTGTTGAAAAGTACCTTGTATGAACCGGATGGAATTTCATCTGCCTCGCAGCTTCCCCCTCTTTAATTCTCACCCCATGCCCCAACTAGAAGACTACACTCATGTTCAGGACAAAGAGGCCCCAGTTTGCATTTTGGATCCTGTATTTCATAAACTGATGATTTCTTTTCTGTGTCCTCTTACACCACCAAACTTAACTGATGGAGGGACTTAGATTTTTATCGATTCCAATGTTATACAGATCAAGGACCTTCTTTCTGTAGTTACGAAGTTTCCTAGTTTGGCGCTCTTTTATTCTCACATTTAGGATCCACAGACATATACCAAAGACAGCCATCAGGAGACATTGCTGTGCTGAAGGCAGCTCTTCTGGATAGGTCTCTCCTTGGTACACCATGTCTGTTCTTATGACCTTCTTTTGATACCTCCTGGTTGATGCCTTGTTCACTTAGCTCACTCGTACAGAGTTGCGGTCCCTCTCCCTGGGTATTAAGTGCTAAGAGGCCAGCGAACATTATAGATCCTAGAAGTAGGCATATAAATAGAAACTGGCACTTCCTCTTCAATCCCTGGAGCAGACTCCCTTCCCTGCTCAAAGTAAGCTGAAAAATGGAGAATTGTGAGCTCCTGTGCTAGAAAACATGCCAAAGCTCCCCTCAACTCAATGAAGCGTCTCTGTCTTGGCTGATGGGACCTGCACATGTTTGCTCCATCCTGAGCCTTCCTCTTGGCAGGGAACCGAGGGTAGGTACTCTTTTTGCCAGGTACATGCAAGAGCTATGAGCAAAGAGATATTCAGGACATCTTGAATATGAACATGGATACAACAGACACAAAAGGATTCTTGTGCTTTACCTCATAAACAAATGCCTTCTTTGTACGATCCACTGAAAGAATCAGCAAGTGGAAGGAGGACAGCACAATGTAGCATTCACACATCTCCTGTTGAAATAAGATCAATTATATCGTTCCTCCAAAATGTTTCCATTTTTTTTTATAGAAAAAAGGAAATTGTATTTCTTCAAAGCTCTTCACCTTCCCTTCCTTTCTGCTGATGCAGTACTGAGTGCATCTTTATGTACGGACGGTGCCGGTGGGCTGGCACGCTTAGTGACTGGTTGGTAACTAGGAACTATGCAGTGTTCAACTGCTGGACTGTCTTGCACTAGGTCACAGTTTGAAGCTTTATATCAGTACTTTGTCATTTTATATCATCTTTCCTTAAATGGTCTCTATGTGCTCTCTGAGCACTGGGGAGCCAGACCACGGCATTCCCCTGAGACAGGGGGGTTTTACTCCTGTGTGTACAGCCAGCTAAACAGTGACGTGCAGTTAGAGAGACACGAATCCACGGCAAAGAGAGAACAGATCTCATTTCCCTCTTCTGACCTCATCAAAACCAGGGTAAGGGCAATCACGCTGCGTTAGTTTTACCAGTCACCTCCAGTACCCGTGGAGAGGGCTCGGTTGTTACGCGTACAACTTTGCAACCATAATAACCAGTCCTTCTCTCTTTGGGGAAAAGAATACGAGAAACTTCTGACAAAACCCCCCGGTTTTGTTTGAATGAAAAGATTCACGCTCTTCAAGGAAGTGGCTATGAAATCCATCCAGCTTTTGCTGGCACTGGTGAAAAAAGTTGAGCATATTAGCATTAACTCTTGAAAACAAAGGTCAGGACAAATTGTAGCTTTAGTCAAGCCCTGGGATTTGACAGTAATTTGGGCAGGATGTATGAAATCCAAGTTTACCTTATCCCTTGCATATTACTCAGTGGTTATAGTAAGAGGATGATTACCTCCATGCGATAACTTCTCAGAAAAACCAGGGAGGACCAAATAATTTCCCCAAGAGAGTGGATGTTCATCCCTTCCCAGCCGCTGATAGGCTGCGTGACCAACAAGTTCACCAGTTCCTCCCGTGTTCTTCCCCACAGTGCGTCTGTCTGAAACAAACAAACAGTAGCATGCATGTCTTCTGGTGGTCTTACTGGGAATATCCTGTAAAGTCAGAGAAGCAGAGGTGGAAAAATGGAAACGAGAGCCAAAGAGTAACGATTTATAACACTAGCTAAAAGAGAGAAGGGGTGGTTTTGCAGCCCAGGCCCTAGGAGCTTTGGATGTTGACCATATATATGAATTTGCATAAATCACTTCCCCTCCCTCTGAGCATCTTCTCTCAGCACTGGTGATAAAACATGGTCCCAGGAAAAAAAATCCAAAACTGACTTGTGATGACAAGCTTTCTTGCACGTGAATTTGTAGAACAAAAGCTGGAAAACCTATACCTGGGCCTCAAAACAGAGAGAACTGTTGGTTACTTGCCGTCAAAACAAAGGGCACGTCGTAGCCTCTGGCACTTTACTGTAATGGGATACTGCATGGGGATAATGCCATGGGGGGTGAGATGAACAGGCCTCTCATTTCTTCCTTGATTCTAGAGAGAAAGCTTTGCTTGCATGACCCTGCTCATACTCACATCTTCTGTTTCCGCTAGGATTGCAGGGTCCTTGGGATGGAGGGATGCCTCACTCTGGCCTTCTGAGTTGGACCACATTCTGAAATGGAAGAGAATATGGAAAGGCGTAGAAAAGCACTTCCATGTGTTGCATTTTGTAAAAGAGAGAGGGAGAGAGACTAATGCTCAGTGAGCAAACAAATTTGTGGATTTCTGGCATACGTTTGGTGTATTTTAGAATATGCTGTTTTCGACAGGAATATTGGTTGGTAATAGCTCAGTGAACTCTAGGGAAAAAAAAATGCAGCAGATGCAGAATCAGAAAGCAGGCATGTCAGGGAATAACACACCTGAACTTTTGGGGAACATATCGCTAAATGTCCCCTCCCATTAAGCAGAGACTAGGTCCTAAATTCAACAGAGCACTTAGACTCCTAATTTTCCACTGGCATTACATAGAAAAGAGTGTAGGCGCTCTCAGTGTGCCTGCCTTAGTGGACAAGGAAGGACTAACACCGTTTCTTGTAATACGGTGAAATTATGGAAGGAAATGTATAATGTAGCTCAACGCCTGGCCTAAGGTAAAGAATACCGAGGTGGTATGGTAACAGCCTTCACATGTGTAAAAGGCCACTAGAAAGAGGAGGGGAACAATTTTTTCTTTCTGTCTGTGGTGCGTAAGATAGAGACAATGGCCTTACCTGCGTTTAAGGTTAGCTACTAGGAAGAAACAATGGCTTCCCTGGGACATTGCAGAACCTTCATCACTGGAGGTTTTCAAGGACAGATTAGACAAGCGTCTGTCAAGCAAGATTTAGGAAGAGCCGAGGCTGCTCCAGAGGTAGAAGCAGGACTAAAAGCCTCCCGAGCTTCTTTTCAGGCCTCCGATCTGTCTCTGACATGTGACAGTCTGACTGAAAACATGCATTTTTGACAAAACATGAGCAGGGCTTGGCAGAGGCCCAGCAGTTAGTTGTGATTGCCCGCCCAAAACCGAGAGAGTTACGTCCATGGCAGGAAGGAATGTTTCCACCTTCAGTTTCTCAAATGCTGACCCTCTATCTTAGAAAAGACTGCGACATCTGAGGGGACATATTGAGGAGAAGTAAGCAGGCTCTAGTTAGAAGATTAAACGAATCTGACACGTAGCGTTACTGTAAATTCTGGCTAGAAAAAGGGAAGCAGAGAAAGCTTTTCCTTTAAGGGAGTCATATTTGGAAAGCAAATACAACCAGTGAGTTGCAGTCTCAAGCACCAAATGTCTTTCTGTTCGAGTGGAGCTGATGATTGGCTTTTTTCACGTGCCCCCAAAATTGCTGCCTACCTGGTCCTGCCTGTCTTCAGTAGCTCCACCTCATCCTGGCCTGTTCCTGCAGACCCAGCCTGCCGGGCACTCAGGCTGCAGCATCCCATGCTTGGACACCGGCTCCCCGGCCGCAGACGCTTGCTTCAAACTGATGCTGCGGTCCCAGGATCGCATGAATGTGCTTGAATTACCGTCAATTAGAGTAAGCACAGGAGGGGAAGGAAAGACGCACGTACCCTTCAACTGACTGCTCATTGACATTCATCTTGGGTTAGAAGCAGCAGCGTCTGAGATGTAAAAGCATTTCCTGTTGGTTTTAAACCTCTCTCCCTTCCTCCCCGTCTCCTTGGTCCCCCAAGCGTCATTGTTTCCTGCTGAGATGGTGGCCTGATGCGATAAGTATGTGCTGCTGCTTGGCCGTCACCTCAACCAAATGAAAAGTGAAAGAGAGTCTTAATGTAAGAAGGTTAAATATGCAAGGCGCGGGGGATCTAAGGAGCGAGGGAGCCAGACATGCAGCTACAAATGATGGGACAAACTGGGGGATTTCCACGGTTAAGCCTTAGGTTTAGTCTTTGCAGCTTCTCTCCCTGCCTTTTTGTATAAGGACTTTGCATGTAAAAAGTTTGGCCTGTTTCTGGATTGCACCGGTCAGATCAACATTGTTTTTAAAAGGGATGAGTTTTAAGTGGTAACAGTTGTCTCATTTTCTGTAACTTTCCTCTAATTTCTGGCTGGCTGGTTAAAGTATAGCTTTCTGCAGAAGAACTAAGAACTTATAGAAATAGTGACTGGTTTTTTTTTTTGTTTTCCAGTTGAAGTAGATTATATAAGGTGAAAATGAGCTGGACGTGCACAGCACATACAAGTTTAGCTTTTATTTTTGTTTTATGCCTTCTGAACTTGTGAAAGCTGTCTTGCTCTGTAATGGTTCAGAGCGTTTTTCCATGATGGTCGAAGAGCTGCACGTGTGGTACAGGTAGGACAGTTTGTTGACAATTCTTTCCAGGCGACAAGGCAACCTTTTTTCTAGAGCAACCAAGCTTCTTGGAAGAGTTCTTCAGCACTTTGGCAGGGCTCTGACCGAAGTGGCTGGTACCGCCTGTTTGTGGCCGCAGAAATCGGCCTGTGCATAGGCCAGTTCTGAGCTTCGAGGGTTCTTTCTGGCCAAGGTCTGCAGCATCCTCATGATAGAGAAGCACAAAATGGCGGAGTGTCTCTAAAGGCAAAACACTCTGGCCTTTGAGGCGCTTGTTGAAAACCTCGAGAACCAAATCTGGAAAAGAAGATGCGGTTAGGAGATGGTCTAAACACTCTGATGCTAAAAGGCACCCAAGCTGTCACCAGCGAGTGGGCTGGGGGGGCACAAGGAGCTGGGAGGGGGCACAGCCAGGACAGCTGACCCCAACTGCCCACAGGGCTATTCCATACCATAGGGCGTCGTGCTCAGTATATAAAGCTGGGGAAGAAGAAGGAAGGGGGGGACGTTCGGAGCGATGGCGTTTGTCTTCCCAAGTCCCCGTTAGGCGTGCTGGAGCCCTGCTTTCCTGGAGATGGCTGAGCCCCTGCCTGCCCATGGGAAGGAGTGAAGGAATTCCTTGCTTTGCTTTGCTTGCGTGCGCGGCTTTTGCTTTCCCTATTGAACTGTCTTTGTCTCAACCCACGCGTTTTCTCACTTTTACTCTTCTGATTCTCTCCCCTGTCCCACGGGGGGGAGTGAGCGAGCGGCTGGGGGGCCTGAGTTTTCGGCTGGGGTTAAACCACGACATTCACTTACCAAGACTCTCGTAAACTATAGGTGGGATGATGTCTCTCAAGACTTTGCAGTTGGTATGCAATGCTGGGTTTGCGTTCATCTCCAGAAGCCAGACCTAGAAAAGATGAATGCCAATCAGGAAACTAGGCTGGATCTCCTTAGAGTCAGAGCAATGCCCTTTCACTGACTTAGTGAACACCTTGAGAGGTAAGAGTACTAATAAATCCCAACAAAATCCCGTAACACAGAATGCAGGCAGGACAGAATTTTCATAAGAACTGGATGAATTAAACAAAATCCCTTTTTGCATACATCTACGTACTTGAGAACAACACTACATGTTATTTTGTGTCTCCAGCTGATGCTCTTTAGATTAACTCTTGCTCTATAGGTATCTAAAGGCACTGTGTTTTTTAACATACCAGTTTCCATAACAATTTCTACTTGAGTTTTTTGGATACCATGGAAGAAAGTTACAAGGAATCTAGGAATCAGTTTGATTTGAGGTGGACATAGGATCAAAACTAAGCAAACACGGCACTGAGTTTTCAATGAACCCTTGGCCTCGATTTCCTGGGTAAGCTTTAGTTTCAGGTAGAAGCCATGTAAGATACTGATTTTACATATCTATCCTAGTCTCCTCTCCATTTCCCTTTGAAATGCCAAGGTCTGAAGCTACAAGCCGCAGAATGTGATGGTCCAGTTACAAATCTGTGTGAAACCAAACAACTGACTTGCATGTAATTCTGTTTACTATTTCTTTTCCCTATAGTGAGAGAAACTCATCTGTTCACTTCCTGCCTCCACCATATGGTGCTGCATCTTGTATATAACACACGTAGGAACTATTCAGCGTTTTGTAAGGAAGGATATTTAATCATGTAACAACCCCAGGAGAATTTTACTCCCTTTTAATTGATACAATTTTATTTTTTTTTTCTGAAGCAGCAATGAGTTTGCTTGCAAGTACCTGTGAAATGAAGTCTAAGTGTTTGGTAGATTTTGGCAACATGATAGCCTTCGCTTTGGCACTTTATTTTGCTGAGAATAAAATACAACAATCATTTTCACCTCTCTGAAATACTTTATTAAACAAATGAAAAGAATGGTAAGTGAGGGCAGTGAAATGTCTTTATATGTCTTTTTTTTTTTTTTTTTTCAGAGGAGAACTGGAATAGCTGCTCAAAAGAACCTGCTTTGCAGATGCCAACAGAGGGCACCTAAGTTACATTTTTCTTGGCAAACTCCTGAGTAAGTGTTCTTTTTCCCATTAAAAGTTCATAAGATTTTGTGCTGACAGACAAACTCAATGAACCTTCATAATTGTCTTGATTAGGTTTTGGTTTCTTCTCCTTCGAAACAAATAAACCTGACAAACAGGAGGAAGAAAGTTCTCTGTGACACCTATCATGCTGTTCATCTTCTACGTTCCCCATTACTGTACTATCTGAATGTCTCACAGTTTTTAAATGCTCTTAACCTCTCAATAACCAGGGCAATTAATAAATGCCCTTTGTTCTATGTCAGGAAGAGCAGAGAGAATAAGGCCAAGATTCACCATATCTGTGTGAATATCCATAATTTCATGGGAATTTCATGTAGAATGAAATTCCTGTGCTTCTCCCGGCGTCTGGCATGCAGGTGCCTTGCTCAAAATTTCCTAACAAACATATGACAAAGAAAGGAAACCAAAACCCGGAATGTCTGTCCTCGACTTCCTAACCATAGGCTATCCTTTTTCTTTAGGCTTTTCGAGTGGTGAGAACAATAATGAGTGCCCTGTGGCTTTGGTCAGAAGTGCTGCTCTGGATGTTTCTTGGGGATGAAGAGGTTACTGCTCCCTGCAGCCTGCCAGTACAGCTCCATGTTCTGTCACATCTTAAACTTGCTCTGTCAAGACATCACAGGTAGGCTTAAAAACTTTAAATAGTAGGATTTTTCCATAGGTTCTTGAACAGCATGCCGACTGCAAGCAGATCCTGCATTACACCAGGATCCGAGGTCTCGTTCTTTGTAGAGTGCTAAATGCAGTATTAGCATCTGCTGAATGCTTCTTATTTTCATCTAGTTTGATTACTATTGTAGTCTCATTGCTGTAGAACCGTCCTTACAGCAGCAGTTCAATGTCTTTCAAAGGAGCATTGGATCATGAGACTAGGCTCTGCCATGTGTTGACACGGTGGCTAACAGACAGCGTAAGACCTGTCTCAAGGGTCCTTTCCCTGCCGACATGGGCAGAGGTAAGCCTTTTTGGTGTGCAGGAAATGCACGATTGAGCCAGTTTTGTTCTGTTTCTGATCAAAAACCATTTAGTTTATTTAACGTGTGGGTCTTTGCTGGAGCTCGCCAGGTGGAAGCTAAACATCCTGCTGGGGTCTTGGGGAGGGAGAGGGCATCGGTCCATGCTCCCAGAGGCTCCAAGTGACTTGATAGCCAAGACTGAATGGGAACGTATATATCTCTCTACATCAGAATTTGTTCTTAGAGAGGATGGCTGTAACATGCTTCAAAGCCCAAAGCTATCCACGGCAGGGCTGTCTTGTCCTGCATTTGTGTAGCAGCAGATGTCCAGGGAGCCTGACCTCTGGCTGGAACTTTAAGTAGCACTGAATCATAGAATCATTGAATCATTTAGGTTGGAAAAGACCTTTAAGATGATCAAGGCCAACCATAGAAATACCAGTCAGAAATAGGAATAAAATAACTTGTCCTGTATCCTGTGTGGACATAGCTGAAGCCACAGGCACAGTCACAAACCAAGCACTGGAAGGGCTGCTCAGATGTTGCCGACCCAGAAAGGGACCCGCTTAGCAATAGTGGAGACCACAGGCTAAGGCCGTGGGGTTCTGTTTTCCACAGTCTTAAGAAGCTTTTGTCAGATTTTTTTAATCATCTTGACCTGCAGTGGGCACAACCAAGTCTACAGTATCCATGTGGCACCTCGTACTCCCAGGGTGAATGAAAAGCTCTGTCCTTCAAATCAAAGGAACCGTCCCTGCTTTAGCTGGGGATTTAAGTGTTATCTTCATTTATGTACATCTATCACAAATTGGCAAATGGCTTATCTACGTTCAGTCTGTTCTCTGCTGATAGATAGCTGAATCCCTTCATGGCTGATAAAAAATGTACACATCTGTCTTCCCAGCATACCTCTGAAGAGAAGCCCTTTTGCAAGGCTCATGCAGCGCTTTCTGAAAACAGGTTCCTTGAGCATTTAAATGACACTGTCCTAAGCTGTGTAGTGACTTAGGCATTTACAACGCGGCACAAGGAAGCTCCAGAAAACAGTAGGAAAAAAGCCAACAACAGCAAAACCACATCCGTCACTTTTGCTCCCTCTTCTCTTAAAGTGCTTCATTCTTTTCTCAGCTTACACATGAATATGCAAAGCTCTACAGAAAGCTGTGGTTTCTCAGCAGGCCCTGCTTCCATAGTCTGTGCTTCTAAGAACTCTGAGGCAGGAAAAACACCTTCCAAAGACTGAATCGGGATGCTGCAGGGCCTTCAAGAATTATTAGGAACGATGCTGGGGGCATTTATATCTCAGGCAAATAAGGAAGAGGGAAAGGCATGGTAAGCTGTAGGACTGAACATAAAGACCATGTTAAATCAGTATAAAGCAGATTCTACACATGTCGTGACATAGGATGACAGAGAGAATGAGGTTGTGTGTTACAGGTGGAGAGGACAGGATGTCAGACCAGGAATTGTCATGTCAGTCCACAGAAAGCTGGGAGTTTGCTGCACCGACCGCTGTTAGCTGCGGGCTGAAGCTGTCAGTCCTGCGTCCGGCTGTTGTGCGCTGCCTCTGCAGGCCGTGTCCAGGCGTCTCGATGCAGCACTGCACCAGCAAAACAGTAGGTTTGTTGCTCCCCGGCAAGGGCAAGAAAACATGGACAAACCTATGCCAAAGAAGGGCAAGGAAGCTGGGGAAGGGTCTGGAGCACAAGGCTGATGGGGAGCGGCTGAGGGACCTGGGGTTGTTCAGCCTGGAGAAGAGGAGGCTGAGGGGAGACCTCATCGCTCTCTACAACTGCCTGAAAGGAGGCTGTAGAGAGGTGGGGTCGGTCTCTTCTCCCAGGTCACAAGTGATAGGGCGAGAGGAAATGGCCTCAAGTTGCGCCAGGGGAGGTTTAGACTGGATATTAGGAAATTTTACTTCACTGAAAGGGTTGTCCAGCACTGGAACAGGCTGCCTAGGGAAGGGGTTGAGTCCCCATCCCTGGAGGTATTTAAAAGCCGTTTGGCTGAGGTGCTTAGGGACATGGTGTAGTGGTGGGCTTGGCAGTGTTAGGTTTACGGTTGGACTCGATGATCTTAAAGGGCTTTTCCAACCTATATGATTCTGTGATTCTGTAAATAAATGCCTAAATTTCCACATTGCTTGCTCTCAAAGGGAAGTTCCAGGTTCCAACTGACTCTGCCACCACTAAGTGTCCAGAAATCCTCATCGTTCTTACAGATAATACCTGTCAAGAAACAGATTTTGTTTATCTCTCCATATGTAAAATATCTGGGGACGTAATGGTCTTTAAACACTGAAGGTTTTAACTAGCCAAGTAGGAATTGCCACAATAGAGTGATACTGGATCTTGTATTCTACTTAAAGTTTACACAGCCAGGGCTTTGCATGCCAACGTTGCAAAAGACAATTCCCACTGAAATTTGAGAAGCACCAGCTTCTCTCTCTTTGCCATTTACTCTCCCTTGCCATTGACTTCCTGTACAAAGGAGTCTATTGTTCGGGCGCCTTACCCACTGCTGCATACATTAATTCCGTTCTTTCATAGCGTTTGCTGTTCCCACTGCCCTTTGCTGGAATACGTTTGAGTCCGTTCTGCTTTAGCAACAGCAGAATCTACCAGATGGCTTTCTGTTATGTTTAGGCCAGGTGGTTTTGAAGGACTGTGCTGCACTGAAAGCACCTCAATCACTGTATTTAACATTCCCCTTTCCCTTTCTTCTGGCTTTTCTTGTCTGTGTTTCATTCGCTTTTTACAAGTTTGAATTGTAATTCTAGCAGATTTTATAGACTCAGTGGGCTGACCTACTGCTCAGTGGTGAACCTACAGTGAACATGGAGATGCTGACATCTGAATCGACAGCGATTCTTCAGTATGGTGAGTTCTTCACTGCCTTTGACGGAAACTCAGCTAGTGTAAATCGGTATACTTATATACAACGTGATGTTAGAGTCATTACACACTGATTTATGCTGGCTGATCATCTGGCATGTTTGGTGTCTGGAGAAAGGAAAGGCTGAGTGGGCATTAAAATTCCCATACTTTTCACTATGAACTCCACTTCCCTGTGAAAATTCTGCACAGGGCAGTTTCAGCTGCAGTAAGTACTTTTCTTCCCATCCTGAGCTGTTAATGCCAGGGTTTCTCTGTGCAGTAAATGTGCAGGCAATACAGGCGCCATGGCTTGATGCGGGACAATGGAACTGGAGAAAAAAAGGAATCCTGCACTTCATAGCTGACTGAATGCTCTATGTAATTCCTAGCACCAGAGCCTGTGTCAACCGTGCTATACTGCTGGCATTAGACATCTGGCCAATATCATACTTAGTATTTGACAATATCGTATTCGTACCTTAAAGTTTTCATCAATTAAAAAGTCACAGCCGATGAGATCAAAGTAGCCCAGTTTACGATCCAGTTTGCGCTTGGCTGCCAGGAAGCACTGCAACATGATCTGCTGCATCCTTTTCTGAAACAGAAGACAGGGACCGATGGTAACTGGTCATTGTGAATGCCAAGGGCACGGCAGTCACTCTAAGTCATAGGTGCCCTCTTGGTTTAGGGATGTTTTTTCTTCCCCTGCCTCCAGCAGAGCTCCTCTCTAGACTCGGAAGGATGTTGCATTTTGCAGACCGTACGTCTGTCCGCTTCGAGTTGATCGAAACCCCCTCTTCAACTTGGTTCTCCAGACTGCTGCGGTGGTGCGTGAAGGAATCTTGGCCCTTGTCCCTTACTCAGAATGGGCTGTCTGCAGAATTTTTAGTGGTGTTCTTTCATTTACTCCTGCGGGGGTACCTGAATGTGAGCTGAACAGAGCCGTTTCTGACAGTCATGACTCACAACCCCCTCACAGTTGTGCTGGACCTAGTGTTTTAAAGAAGCCTGGTGAGCTACAGCAACTTGCAGTAGGTGATGCTAAGTTTAATTCAATTTGGAGTTGAAACGTGCAGTGGGGAATTTCTGCATGAAGAGAGATACCATAAAGTTGGCTGAAATTTTTCTGAACCCCTGAGAAACTTGGCAAATTCAACTAGATTTGCTTCTGAGCTGTTTTTCTAAACAAAAACGTATTTTAACAAAGTTCTTAACATTTTAATTTTCTTTGTACTTGGCTTTAAACTACAGCATTTCCAAAATTAACCTGAGAAAGCTGTGTCCTCTGCTCTTCTCATTTTCACCCCAGCAAGTCATGTAGGGAACTGATGCATCATTAGACTCAGGCTGATGAAATGATGTCTCAGGGACTCAGATAATTTCTTCACTTTATTTCTTCAGTGAGAGAGGAAGATGGTAAGAAATCAAGCCAGTTGAGTCTTTGTATCTCTCCTCTGTGATAAGAGAAGATCTAAGGCCCTGACATGATTTTCATGTGGCAAAATCATATGGAAAGGGAAGGGTGAGACCAAGCCAGACAAGAAAGAGACCACTGAAAGTGTAGTCCCTTTTCAGGCTAAGACCTGTCAGGCTGGAGAGCTCTCTAATGCGTACTTTATTTTTTAATGCAAGACCACAACATTGGGCCAGGAACGTGAAGACCATAATTGCATTTTTATAGCTAGCACTTACATTCATGCTCTCTTTCTCAGCAGTTTACCCATTTTATTAAAATTAAACTCTATGTATCTTCACTTCTGTGTTTAGCATCTGCAGATAAATGGTTACCGTGGGACCATCAATACCTTCTCACTCGGTGTACGTGTTTCCTTGGGGGTTCCAGTGAACCGATGGGTTTTCTCCCTATTTCTGTCACCCTAATTAGGCAGACTAGCACACCATACACTCGCTTGCACTTACAGTAAACACAGTGAAAACCCAGTCTTTGGGGAGGCCATTGGTTTTTCTGAACTTCTCATTAACGTAGCTGTTGAAGTGCTCCATCCGCCAAACTGTCTCATCTTTCAGCTGGCTGTACAGGGAGTTCTTCTTCTGCATGTACTGAGAAGTGGGGCAACAGAGCAAAGGGAGGATTAGATTTCTGGCAGTGAAGAGCAACTGGGAACAGGTTTGCATGGCAGACATCCAACTACCCTGAGTTGTTCCAGGCATCTGGAGTTGGGAAGAACCCCAGGATCAATTTATAGCGGTGCAGGGAATAGAGCCTCACCAGCAGAGCTAAACCTGAGCCAGAGTGCTGACTCCCATTGTACCACACTGCCACAGGCAGAAATGTGCCTGACCCACATGGACATTGTACAGACAATTGTAGAGACATTGGAGAGACATGGACATTGGACATTGGAGAGACATGGACATTGGAGAGACAATTACCCAAGGTCTCTGTCAAAGCGGTGTTTTCTCTCTGTGTGTGTATGTATGTATGATATGTCCGGACCAGTGGCTGGCAGACAAGGAGAGGTGCTTTCAAGTCATAGTCGTGATATTCTTTGGACTGGATCTGGTTCCAGTGTCTATCTGCCTGGTACTCTCCTAGAGGAGAGTACATCTGGGAGAGATGTATGGATGTGTCCCCAGAGGAAACCAAGGTGAGGGCTTCTCTCTTCCTCTGTCCCATTCATCCCTGTGTCAGCTGGAGTTTATCAATGATGGGCTATTTACATTGTTCAATCAAAGGCAAGTCCCCTTTCCCTGGGAAACAGCTGGGCTTGGCTGCAACTCCATCTGTGGGACGGTCACTGCAGGGCTGCAAAGCTTCTGGTTAGTGATGCTGTCTCTGCTGCCTTTTGTCTTTTGGAAATACAGTAGGAAAATGTCTGATTCCAGGTGGGATGAAAGGGTAGGATGGGAATGAGAGCAGAATCAACTGTAATTTGAAGAAGTCTGGCCTATTACCAGCCGCTCCTGTAAATTTTGTTTCCCTCCTCCCAGCAGGAACCCAGATAATTTATTTTCTGCTAATAAACACCTGTCCTTTGTTTAATATCACTTGTGCCATGGGATCCTACCCGAGCACCTGAATTCCCGTGTGGATAGCTCTCTAGCTGAGCAAACAAACTATTCCAGGAAAACAAGTGGCATACTGATAATAGCATATATTGCAGGAAGCAGCTATAATCTGCTGTCCTGGACTGCACTTCTACAGGAACCGTAAAACTCCAACCGAAGGGGGCTTGTCTGATACCTCTCCAATGTGTGTTTTGCTAGTTCTCAGAACACAGCATGACACCGGGAGGAGAGAAGGGCTTTAAAAGCAAACGGTTTTCTTCCTTCCGACTCTTTTAATTCTCTTTCATCGGGTCCAGTTCTAACTACTGAAGGGCCTCATTTGAAGCAAAAACACAGGTAGATGTGAGCAAGGCAGGCTTCTCTTTTGAGTGACAAGAGATGTATGGAGGTACAAGCCAGAACAGTCTTGTTCTGTTACAGCTCTCATGTGAGAAGCAAAACAAGCAAAGGTGAAGATTTAAGAATCATGGCTCTTGAAGAACACATCTGCATCTTACATCATTACGATTATTGTGTTTAAGCACAACAGAATCGGCAAAATCCGTAGCTAAGATTAAGGCTCCTTTGTGCTAGGTAGCTGCAATCGAAGGCTTCTTGCCCTAAGAAGCTTACGGTCTGCAGATGCACGAGAGAATAATGGCAGGAAAAAGAGGTCCAGGGAAAGAAATTGTCAGGTTAAGAGAGAACTGGTCCATGGCAGAGAACAGAGCCTTATCCGGTGCTGCTTCTCTTCAGCCTTATTGCCATGCCTGACCATAAGCCTACGACCATTTCCTGGGTGCGTGGATTTTTGCATGCACGAGGCATTTATTTCTAGCCTTTCAAAAGTCTTTTTTGCTTCCCATCTCTGTCAACCACCCCCCCCCGCCCCCGCCTTCTTCTGAACGAAGTGCACTTAGTTTACCTGGTTGGTCAGATGAACAGTCAGATCATCAGAAGCGGCATCATAACTGACACAGGTCAAGCGGACATAACCCTGGGCAAAAAATAACACGTATGGTGCTGTGCAGGCAATGAGGAGGTAAGACCGGACATCAAACTTCTTCCCTTCCAGGAGCAGAGGCTGGTGAATATACCTGTCAGAGCAGTATTTCAACACGCGTCACCAACAAGTAGCCGTAATACATGGCAATTCGAGGCTCACACCAAACCCCACAGCCGGTTCATTTCACACCCCAGCACTAACCTGTTTGTCCCTTTGTCAGCACTGGTTTTAAGGTGAATGGCGGGAGAGGGCGCTGGTAGGAGAGGTTAGAAATGCCAAGAACAGCTCCTTTCAAGAGGACTCGAAGCTGTGCCGAGTCTCAGGAGCTAATTAAAGATTTACTAATATTTACTGGAGAATATACAAAGTTTACGTCCGAACACAAAGAGCCCTTCATACAGCACCGCTGCTTTTATTGGCAGAGTGATGTAATCTGGGAATTGTTTCCCTTTATCATCAAAGGTTGCTGGATGTCTACATAAATAACAAGGATATGCTGTTAAAACAATCAATGCTAACAACAGTTTTCAAAGGAATATGGAGCCTCCTTCTTCAGAGCATAAGCCATTCCTCACTAATAGAAATCAGGATGAGATCTAAGATAGGGTCCAGCCACTTCTTCCCCTAGCACTGCTGCTTGTCCACATCAGAGACCACACATTGGTCTAACTAAGGCCCTTGGTCTAATTTTGTCAGGCAGTCGTCGTTTTGCTCCGTATACTGGCTGCTGCATAAACACAGTCCAGCCCATCGCAGAAAGCCTGTGAGATCACCATTCCAGTTTACCATTTTACAAAGCTCTCCTACCCTTTTCAATGAGGCCAACCGTTCCTTTGATATGAAAAGAAATGTTTGTCTGAATGTAAGCAGAGAATATTGCTTGCTTTGGCTAGGGCAGCTCTTGGAAAGGTTGCTGGGTGCTGCGCTCTCTTGCAAGACAAAGACGCCAAGCCATGATAGCAGCATGTCGGGGAAGTGGCGCAGGGTCAGTGTGAGGAATCGGTCTCATCGCTTTGCCAGGACATGCAGCGATCGCTACATGGCAAAATGTGCTTTTGCCATGCCAACACTACAGCGTTGTCACGAGTGCATCACGTTGTCATTGCTGGCCTGTCGTGACAATGCCAGGCAATGTCATGCACGTATGGGCACCTTGAAGTTCAGAGTGCCCTGTACGCCCAGCTGTGCGCGCCGAAGGCAGCGTCAAAGGCATCTGGGAACTGCAGCTCCTAGGGTAAATAATGAAAACATCTTTTTTGCATTTCCCTTTGAAAGTTTTATTCACTCATCTCAAAGCACTGAAGTGATTTAATGATAATGCATTCCTCAGTTGAGGGAGGGACACTGAGGCAAAGGGAAGTCAGGTGAGTTGTGTAAGAGTAAGCAAGTAACATGCAGTAGCTGAAACTGTTCTCATGACTTCTGCTGCCTTATTTTTCCCTTCCTTTTTCTGCTGTTCTGCTACTCTACAAAACTAGAGTTTCGTAGTCGTTCTAGCTCTCTAACCTCTCAGCCATTCTAGCAGGGGCTGAGGGGGTATCCATTCTACAAAGAAGAACCTTCACGGTTCTTTTATTCATGCAAAGAATAAAAAATAAAACCACCCTAACCCAAAATTTTAGTGACTGATAGCCACTGCCTGTTGATTGAGGTATAGACTTTTGCAGCACCAAGGCAGAGTCAAGAAGATATTTGGAAGGCTTTATTAGATTGCATGGAACAGATGTTGTACCTGTACGATTTGTAAAATGCTAGCTTTGTCTGAGACGTTGGGATAATACCCGATTTAAATTGCTTTGCACAAGGCTTTGTGTGTAGCATTCACGTACAGAACTGTAGCATCTGGCCTTTTGAAGTCATTCTTAAATTTCCAGACAAAGGCAAACTCGAATCTTTATGATGACAAAGATCTACCTTGAAATGACTAAAGTGCGGATGCAAGACGGACTAACCAGAGAAATAGCCTCTCTCTCACAAAATGCAATCTCATAGGTTGAGGAGATGTGGTGTAACCCTATTAAATACCTATGGAACAATTTAACTCTCCGAGGCCAGCGTGCTTAAGCAAGCACACTACTCACACATGAAGTGCCAGGCTTCAGTCTCTACCTTTGCACTATTCTTGCCTGGGGAGACTTGTATGGCACCCTCTTATTGCGTAGGTATTCCTCAGTGCTGTGGAGCTTGGCTTGAAGGCTGTTGACAGCAGCTGGATTTTTAAGCAGGAAAATTCCTCGACCTTGGTTAGAGCAACTTGGTTTGCAGATCCAAATCTGTTCTTCTGCAGAGAGAATGAGTCTATTAGAGTAACGTGCGTGGTATGAAACACCGACGTGCCCATTAGTGGGCTCTGAAAACTGCTCACGTGAATGTATGTGTGTGCATATACGTACACAGGCAGATAGATATCAATTGGTATTAGTGTATACTTTTATGAACATTTTAGAGGATCACATAGCTATTTAAATTGCTTGCCACCATGATTAAGACAGTTCACCTTTGTAAAGGTCAAAAAAGGCATTTCTCTCATCTTTTAAGTCCAGGCGAAAAGATTCTGGGAAGAATTCTTCCATCTTCAGTAACCTATGGGAGAATCAAATACAAGTTGAAAACCCTATCCAACACGTCCATTCCTCTGGTACTTTCAGAAAGGATGGTTGCAAGTAGAAACTTAAGAAATGTGGGGATTTTTTCCTGCTTGTAGACAGTTGTGTGTTTGCTGTACGTTTTTGTTGAGCTACCTCATTCCATAAACTTTCAAGAATATATGTTAGCCTTAAGACATTCTTCCTATGCTCAGTTTTTTGAAAACTAGTTGAGGTGGCTGCAGTAACCATGGTGCAGGATTGCCACTTGGTTTTTTGGTAGATCAAAAATATAGGAGCAGAAATGGCAATAAGCTTCTCTTATATTTACAGTGTCTATCGCACAAGAAGTTGTGGCATTTCCAGTAGGAGGATGTACCCAAATCAGGGGAATTACCATGACTGTTGTCTTTGGGGGACCTGGCACTCCTGCTACTCCAGACATAGAAAAAGAAGAAATTCTGTCTCTGATGTACGTACTTCTGGAAAAAAAGTGATTTTTCTAGATGGCAAGAAAGAAATAAAACCCCATATACTTCATATCCTGTACTGTTATGCATCCAGAAGAAACTGGTCTTTTGTTTATGTGCACTCACTTTCTGTTGGCAAGTTTCTGGTCAAGGTTCAAAGAGGCGAGAGTCCTTACTTGGAATTAGAGCTCCTACTGATCTTTTTCATCACCCGCTCTTGCTCTCTCAGGCAGCATAAAAGCCCTATCTTACTGGTGAGGACTCCGTTGCTGGGAATCTGATAGAGAAGCTGTTCACCTGTATGAGCAAAAGAAAAAAAAAAAAGCTTGCCCTCATTGTCCCATGCAGCAGAATCTGCAGGATGAAGCTGACTTTGTCACTGTTGACTTTCACCAATTTGCTTTAAGGCAGTTGTGACAACTGACGACTCCCAGAGCAGCGGAATCGCTTGCTGTAGATGTGTTTCTGTCCAGCCTTGTAGCAGAACAGACCGACCCGATGGGGCTTCATGAAATAGTGCATCCCTTGCCCACTCCAAAGGTGCCACTGCCGTCACACCCTTCCAGCTGCAGAACTGCATGGAAGCACAGCCCACCTGCACCGCCGTGTATTAGGCCGACTGCTGTAATGGTGCAGCCTGACAAATAGCCACCACATTGCCACCCCAGCTGGCAGGAGGGGAAAGGCGGCTGCTGTACACGGGCTGGTAGGGAAGTGATAACACGCTCCCTCTGCCACAGGAAAGCCCTCAGCTCTGTGCCATGATGCTCAGGCTTGCCAGGGCACGGGTCTTGACCAGCTCCCAGAAGTAAAAGCATTGCCCCAGGGGCTGTGCTTAGAGAGTTTTGTGTTTGTTATGCAAAGCACGGCTCTGAGGGTGCCAGCCAGAGGCATTGCTGTGGGAGTCCTTGATTTTTTGCTTTTCTGGTGGGAAAGCCGGCTGGGCCCTGTGAAGTCAGGATGTGCCGATGAGACGAAGGGCAGAGCGCAATTCAAAAAGTTGCTTGCTAATACAGTGAAGTAGTTTGGCTTTTAGTGACGCTGTTCTCCCTAGACAGAGATAGCTGGGCCTGGGATGTGTGGGGTGACCCCTCTTGAGCTTGCTTTACTTCTGTCTTCAAGTGCACCCTTCCTTTTCTCCTCTCCCCACCTCCACTGTGGGGAGCATCTCTAAATGTGAGGCACCCTCTGCATGCAAGACCTAGACTAATGCTTGAGAGGTGCCGGAGCGGGCTGCATACTGCTCCTGTGCCGCAGTCCTGTGTCCGTCCTGTCGCAGCCTGGGCTCCAATCCAAGGAGGGAGGACCTTATTTCATTTCAATGGTATCTTTTCTCCCAAAGCTGTTTTCTTGTCTAAAACCCTTTCTTTAATCACCATGGCAATCCAGCTCCGATGGCCCCTCTGAGGTCTGCCAAGAAGTTGAGGTTACCTGTTTCTCCTACCCCCAGGTGACCTCCTCTGCCCCGGGAGTCACAAGTCCAGCATTCTCCAGTTTTTCCCACTACCCTCTCCCACTCAAGGCCCACAGGCACCTCTACCTTCTTTGAAATGGTAATAGGTCTCTCGGCACTTGATTTCACACCATTTCAGTGCATAATCCTCTCTTCTGTTGTCATAGATACGCTGCCAGCCTCTGCTCTGGCAATAGATGCTCACACTGCATATGGAAAACAAAATAGCAGAGTAGCCTCCCTTCTATTAACAAATACTTAGTTAGCTCATATCCCTTGAACTCCTAATAATTTTCTCTGGGAGCCTGACCTAACATGCCCAGAAGCCCCTGAGTGGGGGATAAGGTGGAAATTAATTAGACTGGCTGCTAGTGGATCTGCTAGTCTGAACTTGAGAGAGTGGGGGGAGTAACTGAGGATGCGAAGAACATGGTGATTCAGCAGCTCTAATGAGAACTTGTACCATTTCAGCAGGGTTTTTCCAATTAGGATGCAACTGGTAGCCATGGAATAGAAATGTTCAGGGTCCAGTCTTAATAAGGAGCCTCTCCGCTGAGGGGTTTAGGGAGAGATGACACGTAGCGATAGAAAAAGCTGTTTGTAGGCAAAACTACGGAAACATAGCAAGGAAAGTGCTGTTTGCAGCAGAGATTCTGTGGTGCTTGCTGGTGACAACATCTAGAGAAGAACGTCAGCATGCTGGAAAGAACTCAGAAAGGAATGAATGGAACTTCTGATCTGACCATTTTTCTCGGGCAGAAATCTCTTCTTACTTTTCGCTGGTTTTACATTTAGCACAACAGAATGTGATCAACAACAGTGGTTCCTAGCTCTAGTGATGATGCTAGCAGATTTGCTACATGGTGTAGCTAAGGGATTTCTGAACAGCCCCAACAGAGAAACTTTC
Source organism: Mycteria americana (assembly GCF_035582795.1). Classification (NCBI taxonomy): domain Eukaryota; kingdom Metazoa; phylum Chordata; class Aves; order Ciconiiformes; family Ciconiidae; genus Mycteria; species Mycteria americana. The sequence continues at coordinate 7,973,294 of NC_134382.1, read as the reverse complement.
ATTAACAAATAGAAGTCTTTCGTTTCTTTGCAAAGATATAGTAGCTAGCTACTTTACCACAGGTGGCCTTCCAGTGGATACTTTCTATTATTTGAATTATCTTTAAAAAGTTCCGCAGGTGTACCACTCCAAAAAGACAGCAAATCAAAGGAAAATTATTTGAGGCCAGTGGATAACGGATAACATTGCATGACTTCATATATGGTCGTACTACTGTTCATATGAGTCTGCTGAGAGAACCTACTTACAGCCCAGCTCCATTAGATCCACTGATATAAAAATATGGTCCTGGTCCCATTAGCACTTTTGGTATCTCTTCTTCCAGCTGTTTTTCTTGAGGACAAGCCTTACCCTGTGTTCTATTCTCATTTGACTTGGCTTTGTCAAGCTCCACTTCAGAGATGGTAGAAGTAGCTGCAAAATTGGAAATTGAGAAACTTCAGATTTCTCCATAAAATCCACACCTAGAAAGACAGCTGTTACAGAAGAAAATTCTATGAGGTAAGGGACCGTTTTATAGCCTTCACTAGGGGCATTGTCTTAAAACAATTCAGAAATCATTGCTAATGTAACCTGGTAGCAGGTACAATGGTATATTAAGTAGAAAAGCAGAGGAAATAAAATATGTAGTAGAAGGGAACATTCCAATCAGCCTTAGTCTGTCAGTGCTAAATGGCATTCTCCTATTTGGCGGGCCTCTGCTTCACAGGACTTTCTCAGATATCTTGTCTAGGTGGGTCTCAGTTCTGTCCTAAGCTGAGCACAAATCATTCCGGCTATCCAGATGGAAAGCTGGGGGTGGCTTTGGAGAGTCTGACAGCCTGCAAGGTCTAGAGAGGTGTGGAGGTACAAAGGGAGAAGGGCAAGAAGAGCCTCCTAAAATGCATCAGCCATACACTATACATTGAAAGAGATGTTCCTTCAACTGTTAAAACCTATAGGAATTTTGACAAGCCCAGGATGTGACAGCTCTGAGGTCCCCCTGACAGGCAGCCCCAAAGTGGAATGGCACACGTAAACTGTGGTGACAGTGACTGGAGGGGTGGGAATGGGAAACACCCTGCTTCAAACTGGTAACTAATCATGCCAGGTTTGCGATGGTTCTGCTACTTATTCTCAGCTCCCAGGGCTCAAAAGCTGGTGAATTTGTACGGGATAACATTTTTTTTTTCAGTACAAACTTAACGAGATCTGCCTAACTAGGAAGTGCCTCTGGGTTATTCGTGGAGGAGAAAGTCAGAGCTTGTATCTAACTTTAGCAGTTGTGAAGAACTTTAACTTCTTGGCCTTCTAGGAATGAGAAACTAAAGAGAAAACATCACTTCCAGATCTTCCTCTGTCAAGAGGTTTCCCTGTATAACACATAGCAAAAGCTTTTCTTTTGCAAGGCAAAATGAGACTCCGTAACTTTTCCTCACCATCCCCATGCTTTGTCCATACTTCAGGTCTCTGGTGTCCTTCATACGGCACAGACAATTCTTTGGTGGAGTCCCCAGTCATGTTCTAAAGCATAAAGATGCTTCAAAGCCGCTGAAGCAACTCAAGTACCATTGCACCCTGACAGAGATACAGGCTAAGAGGTCTAACACTGTGCTTTATAACATTTTTTTTTTAACTAAAGTAGCAAAACTTGTTCAGGGTCTTCCCTGATACGAGACTGTCATACGCTGTGGTACTGTTGGAAAGAAATGTGCTATGTGAGCAATGTCTATCTGATCAATCTTCACGTTGTTCAAATGTTCTCAAAACAGATCAATGACATTATAATACATAAATGTGAGATGAAGGACATATCGGTTTGGAACTTGAATGACATTTGGATATGAATGAAAGAATGGCCAGTAATGGGAAATTTTATTTTGAATATGGTTGATGGTAAAAGACTTCCAAAAGGCAAACCGTACATCAGAAGTGGTATCTGATGTAACGATGTCATCAGCCTCAAAACTATTGCTGGATTTATCATCCATTAGCTTGGTCTTAGCAAGAGAGTTCTGCTCGTGGCCTGATTTCTTGGCTGGTAACTCATAGGAACTGTGAGTCTGGCACTTGCTTCCAGAACAGCTCTTGACTACTTACATAGCTAGCATTTGGGATACTGATACCCAAATCACTGGCTCCAAACCTACAAAAAACACACATAGGTTTAATCCTTCCAAGGGCTGAGAAACTATGCCTCTGGTTTCTCTTCAACTTGGCTATGCACAAGACTTTTGGGAACAGTAATGTCTGTGAATAGAAGAAAAAGTCCACTCTGCGTAGTTCCCTTCCTACTGGAATGAGGTGGTAGCAGGGAAGGAGGGAGCAGGAAGCAAGCAGATGACAAGACTGGAGTTATCTACTCTTTGGACTGTTCCTTTATCGTTATTTGTACATCCTGTGATCACATGAGTAAAAACTTCCATCTCAACGACAAAACTCTTTCGACTGAAGTGGCACAAAGGTATTGGACATCGTTATCTCTCACTTTACAAGCGCTTGTTGTATGTCTTCGTTGCACTCCACCTAGGAACACAGGTGCAGTCCACAGTCAACTGTGTGCCCGCAGTTATTGCATTTCCCGGCAGGCTCCCACACCCGGTTCAGTTTGCTTTGGACTAAAGGAAGGAGATGGCAAACTCTTTGAGGCGGGACTTGCTTTAAATTTCTGCTTCCTGTAGCACTTGGCACCAAAAGGTTCTAACAGTAAAAGCCTTAGCGTTGTTACAGACTGCGGCATTATCAGTGCTAATCCCTGGACTCCTGCCTTGAATTTCCTCCTTAAATTAAAACCAAAACGAACCAAAAAACCACGCTAAACAACCAGTTCAAACAAGCCAGGGCACAACGTCCATGCTGGAGAACACTGCCTCGGCAATGCCTTGTAACCAACTGAAACGAGCTTTTTCCACGGTGAATTTCAAGCCGCCTGTCACTGGTTCTGCGGAGCCGAGACTACGCTTGCTCCTTGCAGGACGGTGGGACGCTTGCGATGGGGAGGACTCCCCAGCAGAGAACGATCCTGGCTCTTTGGTCACTATCTCATTTTGCCATCACGGCACCAGACCAGGCGAAAACAGAACATATTCTCTCTGCCTCTAGGAGAGACTCTCGTTAGCGACTCAGGCAAATTTTTCGAACAAACTGTTGGAACGTAGCTCAAAGACAGGGTTAATGCATTATGCATAAGCGTCAGGCAAATTAAAAGACACGCAGAAAAGTAGTACAGCTCGCCCGTTTCCTAGACCCAATGCATTTTATGAAAAGGTTGTACCGCAAAGCCGTACCACCCCTCCAGCTACTGGTATCTTCCACGAGGGAGGCTGATCTCTCTCCTCTGCCTTAGCACGGTGTCTTATAGTGCTGTTCTTGTCACTCTTCGATATGGGAATGTAAATGTTTGTTAATCTGTTTTTAACATCTAATAGCTCATTCATCCCTCCTGCGAGAGCTTTTGGCTCTTTTATCACCTCCCTCCTTGCCTGGATTGCTAAGAAATTAACCAATTTTAAACAGTCCCATTTATCCTGAGACATGGACACATGAAATATCCCGCAATGATTGAAGTGCCGGTAAGGTATTCTGCCATTAGTCTGAACACGTACTTGTCTCTCCCTCTCTAATCTTTATACAGAGACCCAGGGGGTGGGAGCCTTTTATCTTCTTTTCTGTCTAATTATGGAATCTCCCGGTGTTAAAGATGAACCTTCATTTCACTGAATCTTTTGACATGTATTATGTAAGCATGAGTCCCCTTAGTCTTCATTTGTTTGTGTGTTTTGCATCCTTAGATGGCTAATTATTAAAGAGGTAAGGAGAGACAGGGATGGAGGGGGTTCTTCCCCCTGCCTCATTGCACACATTTCAGGCAAGGGCCTTTTTGCTTGTTTATCAGAGGTGGGATTAGATGCTTGTTGGGACTTGAATTCTTAAGAAAGAACAGGCAGAGTGGCTTGGCTTGCAGACCTAATCAGCAGAGAGAAGTGAATATTTCAGAGGCTGAGTGTGTGCATCTGAACTCGGGTCTACGTGGTCCTGTGAAAGAGCCTCTCTCTGTCCAAAAGGTACTTGGGGCGGGGGGGGGGGGGGGGGTGAGGGGGAGAGCCCTTGGGGAAATAATCTTCTAACTCGTCACATAAACTAGCAGCATGAAATTAAACAGTATGATTCCCTTCCAGAGAGCCCACACAGAGATTGTCTTCACACCGGGTGCAGCCAGTAAATTACATTGCTTGAGACAATTTTGAATGCGGCTCATTAATTTCTTCGGGAATGGGGTGTTGGCGGTGCCTCTGTAAGAAGCTCCTATCTAATCTCAGCTCTGCTTTCAGTGCACACAGGGATAAACACACTGGCAGGGAGACGCAGTCTGCTTTGTGTCATTTGCTACCAAAAGAAAATAAAGCAGAGCTTAGAACACAGAGCTTCCTTTTTTCCTTTCCCATGTAAAGGAAGATTTAACAGAATAGCAGCTGACTGATTTCTCTAGAATCCAGAGTTTAGATCCAGCTGAAATTTTCATTTAAGAAAGCTAAACGATCTAATCATCTTTCTAAGCATTGCCCTAAAGATTACCTCTGTATTAAAAAGGTTTTCATTTGAAACAAATGAATATATTTTTTACTGCCAATGCACAGAGATGAGTTCAACAGCGGATGCGTCAGAAAAATAATACTGTTGGTTTTGTCATTGAAAGATTTGTGGCATTTCAGCCAAATTATCTCTCCATAAAAAAGTAATGGTTTCTTTTAAGAGGAACTGCTTGCTATGGATAGCTTGTATTTTTCTTCACGTTTTCAACAAAACACTTAAAATGTTAGTATAAAATATTTTAATTTCCCTAGCTATGTATGTCAGCCAATATCAATAATTCCTGTCTTGACTTATTTTAGAAGCAAAGGGATGGGCTTGTATTTTCACAGGGTTTAAATGAAAATTACAGACATATTGCACGTAAATGACATGCAATATGTCTGTAATTTATGCCATAAGTTAGTGGCCAGCACTTTGGCTAGTATAAGAAGATATAACTCCCTTGATACTGGCATCGGCTGAGAACCTGGTCACAGGACTTGGCACAATTAATAGCTAAAAACAAGGATACAAGATTCACCTCTGTCAGCTGATAAGGACCCAGCCTGTTGCTGGTTACCTCCGTGCATCATGGATTTGCTGTTCTTTTTCCTCTTGGTTGGCACAAAGGCCATCTCAGCCTAGCCTGCAAAAGGGAAGATCATCGTCAGCCACTTTGCCAGAGTCATGAGTGACCATGAGTTTGTAAGATGTATTTTTCTCTTTGTCATCATTCGCTCTGTTGGTTGTAGGTGCCATTTTTTCCCCATCTTCTGCAGTTTTTTCATGTCTTCAGAATCTTTATTTTGACATGGTTGTTTAGCTGGGAATACATAGGCTCTACGTTCTATCTACAGCTTCTTATGGGTGGTCTCTAGCGATAAGCTTGTTGGTGACTGTGCTGGGGATCTGAGTGCTTCTGTATCTAATCTCTGTGCTCTTTCTACTTCCTTCCCCTTGAGAACACTCAATGTCGGTCTTGGGTTGCCTTGTAAATTTGCTCTAAGTAACTGGGTGCTTTCCCTATGTCTGCTGCTCATGGTGGAGCAGTGTCCAAGAGTTGTTTTCAGATATATCTGGTGTTCTTTGTCTATGGTATCATCTGGCTCCAGTCGTTCAGCCTTGGGATAAAAGACAGGCTTCTTTTCAGGAAGCTTGAAAGCCGAGACCCAATTTTTGTCTTTGCAATGGATATGAAAACAACAAATGAGATATTTTATCTGGAGACAGAAACCATAATCCTGAATAATTGTTGGACATAGGGTAGGCAGAATATTTTTAGCAAGTTTCATGCTGGGAAAAGTCAGTTATAAAAATGGACTTCTTCTGAGTCAAGGCTGCAACTATTTTGTAGGAAGGATGCTTGCCTTAGAAAGCATAGGGCAACTGAAACATCAGCTAGAATTAGAGAAGGAAATATATATTTGCTACTTTAACTTATGAGCAAAAGTAACAAATAGTCTAAGAACACCAAATAAATGGAGCGTAAAAGTCCGTAAGAAGGACAAATGCAAAAGTGCTAGTTACTGTAAGTATTCTTAAGTAGGAAGATATAATGTAATAAGCTAAATTATAATATTGAGCTACTGAGTTTACAATTAGATATATTTAAAGCATATTTCCTGTTAAAGACTGTCCTCCCCCAACGTGATTTGTTGGAGTGGGCAGACAAGCACATCAGTGTCACTGATTCAGTGTGTCTGTGGCCGTGTCGCAAAGCATTACCGTGCCAGCTCCCCGATCCGCAAGTTTGAGTACTAATTGCATAATGGCACCTGGGTGGGACTGGAATCCTCATTTCATTCTCATGGAAGTCTCAAAGACTGACTGTTCAACTCTATTTGTTCGCATGGAGTTGTTTTTTCAGTTGGAGGCCAAAGACCCAAGCAGTTTCCCATGACGTGACATATTAAAGAAAAAGAAACTGTCTCAAAAAAAAAATCTGAGGTTTAGAGAAAGGCAGGTGTTGCGGAACCTCAGGGCACCTGCCTTTCTCTAAACCTCAGTCTGGCAAAGCCACAAGGGGAATTAGGGGGAAAAAGGGTTCTTTCAGACTCCAGTGGAAGGTAGGGAGTGTGGGTTGGCACAATACACAGCAGCTGTCCCCCAAAAGAGTCTGGCAGAGGGCTTTTGCCAGACAGTAAGGTGAAGCGGTAAGATCCCCTGAAGAGTGATGGGGAATAAGAAGCTGTCCCTCCACCAACACTCTTGCCCTCCGACGGGGAGGCATCCTGACAGGGAAACAACTGGCAAGAGTTTTTGAAGCGGGGGTTTGTTAGACTGGGGTTGGGGTCATGGAGCAAAGGCTGCTCTGGGTGGAGCTGGAGAGGGAGAGGGAACATGTGGAGTGGGGAACAGGAGGGGCAAGCGGTGTTTTGTGTTCAGGTAGGTTTGCATTTGCTAGTCCGGTCTTGCAGTGCTTTCTCCTGCACTCGAAATGCACAGGTCAGGAAAGGAGTAAGGCTCAAGCATGTCACTGGGAAACACATATGAAGAAATCCTCATTATGCTGAGGAGATACTTGGTTTTATGTTCCTCTTTCAGCTGTCCCTGCTGTGGCGTTGAACATCAAAAGCAGGAATCTTCCCTCAGCCAAAAGCAGCTCTTCCCTTCTGCTGGCGTTCTACTATTTGCTTGTTTCTTATCCCAGCCTCTTCCTGTAGTTTCATTTTAGGATAAATGCTTCTCAGAAGTTTCACTTCTTATGTTGTGGAGCACTTACTTGTCACTGCCCTGTGAGGCTGAAGGACTCGAGTTGAGCAAATAACTGCTCGTGAGGAATTAACGCACCCACTGGCCTCACAGCTTGTGTGTGCCTCTCCATCCAGATACCAAGTTGTATGGAAGTTATTCTACATACCCTCCTGGCAAAGTAAAAGGATCTTAAAACAGCAGAAAGAAAAGTCTGCAGTAAGTGAAAAGCTTCCTCCTTATATCTGTCTATTTAATGACGTGTGTCTCTGTAGCACCTTCTTAGTAGCAGGTACTAATACATACAGTGGTTGCTGGTGAAAATAGAGACACGGTGCTGCTGTACCCAGAATTTATGTAAAGCCTTTTATATCAAAACCCAGCATTTAGGCATCACCTTGTTTGTCTGGAGAGGTACTACCTAGTTGTTCTGCAACAACTCAACAAAACAGGTCAGTGTTTTTACCGAAGTATATCTGACGGCAGCAGGTTGCCCAGTTTTGGTGATCTGATGAGATCTCAGAGAAGAGGCTTTGAGGATACGCCTCATTCACTCCAAATATCATAATACAGATGCAAATAGCTGTTTAGCTTATAAGTCGGCACTGCTGTCATTAGATGACACAAAATGGCTTCAGCATCTTCCTGATAAATCACTCTGTACCATATGTTCACGGAGATTAGAGAGGCATTCGGTACAACCACAGCTTCTTGCCTTTTAGCCCCTTCTTTGAGGGGCTAAAACCATATCTTAAGCTAACAAAAAGTAATGGAAATGCTAACCTTTTCTCAGCAGTTTCTAAATACTTTAGCAGAGCTTTAACTGCTCCCTGCCCCGTCTTCGGTTCGGAGAACTCGCACTTGACTTCTAGACAGGCCATAAACAGCTTCTAAAGAAACAAACCATCCTGTGACGGAGCAGGTTCCTGCTCTGGAAGAGTACAGACTGCCTTATTTCACTGACTGAAGAACGGTGGATTCGCAACGGCAAGCGGAGGCTCAGAAACCCAAGCCTGCTTCTGCTTTGTAGATATCGAGATGCCGTTGTGCCCGTCTGGGAGGGTCAGGAAGCCTTCAGCGCCCTAAACACAGGCTGCTCCCCTAGCAACAGCTGCCTGGCTACTGCCGGTACTTACGCAAGGGGTTCTGGCGTGAAGAACGCAAAGGGATTTCTGCAGACGTGTGTGCTTTTAGAGAAGGCGACCCGATGGCAGCGTTACAGGAGGGCCGCCGAGCACACCGGCGTGCGCCTATCAGAGTAGAATTGCGTAACAGAAAAACAGCAAAACCAGTTCTCTCGGTGTCTGCTGGCTGGCGCGTTTTTGCTCACTCTCCTGCGGCTTGCTTTCCTCAAGTCTTCTAAAGGTCAGGCTTCACCTCTGCTTGAGACACCCTTGCCGCTTGCACTGCTCCGAATAGCAAACCAGAAAGTCCCATTTCATTCTCTCCGGTGCGCAACCACCAATTGGACAACAGATTAAAGACATGAAAATATATACTTTGTCTATAATGGAGTTTACCTTTCTGAGGCAGAGTTTGCATAGCTCAGTACTTTGTTGGACTTTGTAAATGCTGAGCGCTGGAGTTGGTCCAGTGCAGCGTGCGCTGTTAAATTTGCCAAGACTAAATCAAATCGTGAAAACTGGTAACAGGGCAAAACTAGCATCCTAAATCCTCATAATCCTACGTTTGCCCCTGTACTGGGCACTGGTGAGGCCGCACCTCCAATGCTGTGTTCAGTTTTGGGCCCCTCACTCCAATGGAGACATTGAGGGGCTGGAGCGTGTCCAGAGAAGGGCAACGGAGCTGGGGAAGGGTCTGGAGCACAAGGCTGATGGGGAGCGGCTGAGGGACCTGGGGTTGTTCAGCCTGGAGAAGAGGAGGCTGAGGGGAGACCTCATCGCTCTCTACAACGGCCTGAAAGGAGGCTGTAGAGAGGTGGGGGTCGGTCTCTTCTCCCAGGTCACAAGTGATAGGGCGAGAGGAAATGGCCTCCAGTTGCGCCAGGGGAGGTTTAGACTGGAAATTAGGAAATTTTACTTCACTGAAAGGGTTATCAAGCATTGGAACAGGCTGCCCAGGGAAGGGGTTGAGTCCCCATCCCTGGAGGTATTTAAAAGCCGTTTGGATGAGGTGCTCAGGGACATGGTGTAGTGGTGGGCTTGGCAGTGTTAGGTTTACGGTTGGACTCGACGATCTTAAAGGGCTTTTCCAACCTATACGATTCTGTGATTCTGTGATAAGCCCTTCTGCTTCTTTAGTGAACAGAGGCAAATCCTTCTGCAGAGTTCTGAAGAGCAACTCAGAGGCCAAAGGCGGCTGCTGCGGCAGCCCTCGAGAGCCAAGCAAAACGGCTCTGTGCAAAGGTGAGGTCTGCATCACCAAATATATCCATGCAATGGAAGTGGGTCTGTAGAGGGGGAGCACACCTTTTCCATAACGCGTGCACTGTGGACACCAGATCTTCAGTGCCATCCCTTACTGGTGGGACAGGGTGAGTGCCCTCCCGGGGTTCAGCTCCATCCAAACCGAATCCAGTCTGTGAGCTCAGAGACCACCCAAGAGTTGAGCCAAAGCATGCTGAGGAGGAATGATCATGATATTTCTGCGAAAATTTCTGTGAAAACTGCATGCCAGATGTGATCAAAAGCGCACCTATAGCCAGTAAAAAAGACAGTGGTGACACTGTCAAAACACAGCTCATGCTGATACAAAATGGCACTGATTTATATAAAAGACATAAATTCAAACTTATTTTAAAAAGGGGGAATAAGCTAATGATGGTGTGAGATAACGGCCAAATACAGAGATTTCTCTTAGAAGACTCCCTTTAATTGGTTATTGAATACCTTGAATAGTTTTACTGTGTCACTAAGCTGCGGGTACTGGTGAGCTGAGCCTACAAGAACGCAGGGGTTAATTGGGTGTAAAGGAAAGTGGCTGCATTCCCCTCTTCATCCCAAACCTCATAGGGTCCTACATGTGTTTCCAGGAGTCTGAGGATGCTGGGATAAGTATGGAAAAGAAACAACCCTATGGTTTTGGATGTTTCTCCAAAATGAAGTTCTAACCAAATGGAGTGCATCCATTGCCAGTTTTATGACTAAATGAACCATTTTATGACTTTGAACAAATTACTATTTCTATAGGAGCCTCTCCTCCCTCACATTTTTGTTTTTATTAGACCATTAATTATCGGAGTGAAAGGTAGCTAAAACAATGGGACCTTGATTTTTTCAGGCAGCCACTGTGTGCTACCAAACTAGCAATAATTTTGACACTTTTGGAGCCTCAGTCAAGAATATAAAGATAGAAAGCCTATTTATGTAGCCTTAAATTCTTCTCTCTATATAGATTTTTCTGTCCTTCAGATGCAGGAGCAGAAAATAAGGTGGGTTTTTTTGTGACCTCAGCTGGATATGCACAAAGAGTAGGTCATCTCCAGGGTTAACGTCAGAAGATAAAGCTTGGAAAGGTCAGCATTTACTCCCAGGCTTTCACGCTTCCAACTGCAGACACAACAGTTCAATTATTGGCCTACCCAGAAAACTTTGGCCACATCTGCCAGCAGCAGCGGAGATGCTGAAATCTGCTCTGGGAGGAGACAGATCCCCTTCCAGGGATCACATACAGCTCCTCACAATTAAAACTACAAGGGAGGAAGAATGAAAATCCAGCAGTAAACCTGTGCTTTCTTATGTGGTAACTCCCCCCCCCCCCCAAGCAAAAAAGGATGAGAAAAGTTGATGGAAAGTGGAATTTGGCTTAGATTCAGTCTCTCTCTGGGTTGGCCCTGTGTCCTCCAACGTGGACGTGCCAAGCCAGTGTGAATACTCTGGCACTCCTCCCTGGGGGTCACGGTGACCTTCAAGAACATTCTCCGTATTTTCCTGTTCGTGCACAATGCCTCTGATTAGCTCCAGTGCTCCTGCAGAGCCAGGCAGGATCCCGTCCTTGCCGTACCTTCGGCCTTCCTGGATTACCTCTCACGGCCAACCCGCCCAGCCTAATCTCGCTGGTCATACAGGGAGCAGCACGGAGCGGGAGGACGGCAGTGTTGCAACCTGCAAATACTTTCAGCAAACGTTACACCCTCTAGGAAATATTGCCTAATTGTTGGAGAAGGGGAGAGGCTGACAGTTGCAGAGGCAGAGGAGGCATTTCGTTCACCTGGGACGCCAGTATGCGCTGCTTCAGTTTTCCTCTGCGGTCAGCGAAATGAGACATTCCTTAGAGAACTACCAGGGAAGACTGAACTTGCGCCCCGTGTTTTGAGATCCTAACACGGGCTATTTTAAATGCACTTTGGGCACCTGTTTGCCCACCCTTTTCTGTTTGAATCTCTAGTGCTAAGTAGGTAATTCAGAGAACACTGGAGGTTTTCCTTTGGATGGGAGGAGGCAGGGACATTCATCACCTCTCCCTCTTCTACCCAGCCTGTTTGCGTGAATCCTGCATGAATGTAGGAGGCCTCTAAAAAATGATCTTTGTAGAACTTGACCAATAGGTTTAAAAGGCATTAGAGTAAGAAATGACAATGACAAAGCGACTGTGTAATCCTTATCACCTTGGAAAACCAGGTTCAAAAAATAACATGCAATAGAAACGAATTGGCCGACACAGGTACAGTTAGAGACGGCGCATGTTTAAGTCAAGGTAGTTCTTCCGTCCGAGGGTTTCTGTGACTTGATTAGCTATACAAGCAACGTTTGGGTCATCTGTTTTGGGAATCCGACAGTGGGACAGCTTGCTGCTGCATTTCGTCTGCTGTTCAAGTGGCCCTTTTGCGTTCCAAAGGCCCTTTTGCGTTCCGTATTTCTGAAAGTCTTATGGGATCCATATGAAATACAAGTATAACGAACTAGTCCCTTGACTATAAAGTATATCAAGATTTACATAAGAAATATATTTCCGCTATAGAAGGTGCAATAATAAGGTTATAATTCTTTTTCAAGGTTCTCCTGAAATCCAAGCTGCAAAAGCAAGGAGGGCTGTATAAAACAAAAACTAGTAAAAATTCAAATATTAAACCACAGAAAACTCCTTTAAAAAAATAAATGTTCGACATGGTTACTTATGCAGAACCTTGAAGCAAGCAACTGAGCCTTGCTATTCAACAGCCAGGAAAACAACGGACTAGAGAGCTCACACCACACATCCACACACGCTGCAGGTAGAAAAGACAGCAGGTCTCAGCGGGTCTGAATGCTTCTCAGTTTCTGTAACCACCTAATGGGTTGATTTCAGAAAGCATACTGTGGAAGGAAAGCTACATAAACACGTGGTAATATTTTCTTGCTGAAGGAAACAATCGTAGCTTTACGGCAGGAGTATTATGCTTTTTGATGCTTCTCTCTACAGAATAGATGCAATTTGAGGGCAGAAAACGCCTGTTTCAGTGGCTTATGAGAGATGCCTTAGCAGCTCCTGCTCATCCCGGCGTTCAGGTGAGCAGCACTATTCCATCCGAACGCCGCTGAGCCAAAACCAGCGCTCGGGGCTGGGATCGGCACAGCCGGGGCTGGGTACCGGCTTCAGCCATGAGGCGACGGCACGGAGGTTTCACAGAATCCCAGAATCGTATAGGTTGGAAAAGACCTTTAAGATCATCGAGTCCAACCGTAAACTCACCGAGTTCACCGCGTGCTGTTGGTGGGAGAGCGGCACTATCGAGACGATCTATCTCTTTCATTCAAAGATTTTTTCGGAGTGACTCATGCGCTGGTGGTTCGTATGCTGCGAGTGCCCTTTTCCATAGCTAACCGGAGGGTGGGAACAGCACGTCTCTCAGAAAACAATGTTTTAATCATTTTGGAGGCTGCTTCCCCCCCCCCTCCCCCCCCCATATAGAATAATTCCCAAAATACCTCTGGAGCTGAGACGAGGGCAATTCCAAGGCGGGTTATTTTCCTAGCTTGGCATTGCTATTTTCCAACAGTAGCAGTGTTTTTTACAGAGAGTGCTTTTACAGGGGGTTACGGCACTGTCTGGGAGGGAGAAACCTGTGGAGGCAGCTAGGAAGGACTACGCACGGTCATGTACAGGTATTTTCTTGAGTGTGCAGCAGGGCTGTAGGGGTCAGAAAACACGATCTCCACTTGATTCTGCAAGAAAGCCACCGTGAGAGACGGGGAAACTCATATACTCCTCTAGACTTTCATTTTCTTACCCGTACGATGCAAAAAAACCCCCAGTATTTGTGCGTTGTGGACTTTAACAATAATGGATAATTATAAATTGCGTCGATATGTTTATTAAACAATGCATACTTGGGGGCCTCCCAGTAGTCAGTTGTGTGGTCCCCACCCAGAATCAAGCCGCAGTCGTGGCTTGTGTGGGCTGTATTTCAGTACCAGGGGGGAAGTACGAGGAAGCAAGGGCAGCACGTGCAGCTTTCCCGGAGCAGCGTCTCAGCCTGAGCCCTGTCTCCCACTGCACAGCAGGCACGCAGGCCACAGGGACGTGGAAATTAATGATTAAGCCCAAGTTCTGAAACAAAGCTGTGGAGTTAGGAGAAGACGAACCCTCTAGATTCAAGCATGAAAGCCAAGTTTTTTTGGCTGGCTGCTGTTATGGTTTTGTACTGAGGCCGCTCAAACCCACCCTGCAACCGTGGAAGGTGCCCATTTCACGTAACCTGTCACAGAAACCCTGTGTATGCAAGGAGGCTGATCCATCCCAAACCCAAGTGTTTCTGGCAGCACAATGGGAAAACAGAGCACCTGAGACGATCAGCTAAATCCCAGTTTACACCTACACACCTGCATCAACAGGTGAATTCTCTGCACAGTGAATTTCACCAAACCAGTTCCTCGTAACAGGACCAGTTTGCAGTGTTGCTGAGCACCTACAGTCCTGCTTGAAATCCACAGAAAGACGGGAGCTCCTCTCTTCATGAGAGCAAGAGTCGTGAGAGGAAAGACTATCAATCACGGAAAAAGGAATTTGGCCCCAAGTCCAGTGAAGTCTGTGGAAAACCTCCAAGGGTTTCATCTGGCTTTGAGTATTTTGAGGAAACTGGGAATATTTCCTAGAAAATGCACTCCCTTTCTCTGCCTTTTCACCTGCCTCTGTTGCTTTGTTGTTGCTGCTTTTGTTTTTGTACTGAACCCTTCCTGATGTTTTGTTCTCCTGCCTTGCTCTGATTTGGAGCTGCAACTTCAGAAGCAGCGAATCACTGGCGTTGCCTTACACGCAGCCAGCCACCCCAGCTTACGCAAAATCCAACCCGCTGTCTAACGTGTGGCAGTGGGAAAAGGAAAGGCGAGAACGAAGCAAAGCAAACAGCCGTTGTACGTGGTCCTTCCCACTGCTCAGGTTTCCCGCTGCTCAGTTCCAAACCCGGTAGCACTGTGTGGGAACCAGCTACCCGAGTGTCTCCTGGTAGACCCACAGAGGCTCGTATTGCTCTGTGTGTGTCCTCCTAGCCACTGCTGTACCTCACCGAGTCCTTCAGGACGGGAGTCAGGGCTGAACACAGGTAGTAAAGTAGTCCTCTGTCCAAATTGTGGCTTCCAGTAAGCTTCCACTCCTCCTCGCCATACGGATGGACTTTGTGACCAGTCCTCCCTTACTCCCACCAGCAATTGACCAAACTGCTCTCCTCTTCCAAAAACAGACCAAGGGCTCCACCTGACCATGCTTCAGCTCATTAGCCATCTCTCTTCCACCAGCAAGAACACAGGCCCTCCCCATGAGCATCAGACCCGAGGCCAGTCCACCCTTGTACCTCATCCCCGACAATGAAAAGAGCTTCAGTGGACAGAGTACTGAAGGCTGCAGGACACGACGCTGGAAGAGGCATGGCTTCAGCGCGTTGGAGGAAAGGTTACCACTGAGGAGGCAGAGCTGAACGCAAAGGGCTGGTGAAGCTGAACTCTGTGCTGTGCCGTGCTCCACCTTTTTCTGGTGGAGCTGGACCACTCTGCAGCCAGGACCTCTACTGTCTTGAGAAAAAAAGAGACTGTGTGGGAAAAGTTGTTGGAAAAGTGTCATACTCCCTGCCTGCTTTTGCCTTTGTTTTTCTGTGCTGTTTCTAAAAATGCTCTCGCCTTGTTTGAACTCCATCCCTTCCCTCCTGTTCCCCTGGCTTTTCCCATTTAGGTAGGGGAGTGACCTGTTCTTGACCCAGCATCCAAGGTAGATCCTGTGACCGACCCTGGTCCCCAGGCTTGACAGAAGACTTGCCAGGTTCTTTGTTTCTGGGTGGACCACGAGGAGCCCGTTGCATTTTTTCAGGTGATTTAACGAGCAGTTGGCCATGCCACAGACGGCTCTTGCTGCTGCAGGCGCATCGCTGCAAGCGGCACGTGAAATGCTGCGCTTTCTCAAGAGCACTGCAAGCCACTTCTTCTGTCTGAGTTGTCTCCGTGCAACGGATGATGGCTTCGCGAAGAACAAAGCAGAGGACCATTTACAGTCAAAGAGGAGCGTGCTTTGGTGAGCGCAGAATGTCTGCTCTGCAGCTGTTAACCATGCAGAACCTCTGCCTTTGGCGGCTATGGGAAAGAAGTGACTCTGGGCTGCGTGTAAGACCTGCTGATGTTCGCTTCACACTAACAAAGGCAGGAATGCTGCAGGGAGGAGGAACAATTCTTTCCTTTCCTGCCCGCAGAACTCTGCTAACGCATCTGCTTTCTGCTCCGCACCGTGGCTGAGCCTGTTGTTCAGCAAACCCAGCATCGCCGCGTTTGCCACACAGAGCAGTTCTAACCTGTGCCAGCTTCCGTCCACTGCCCTAGCTTGCAGCTTTCCCATCATTTCCCATCCAGTTACACCCTCTTTTACCTGTTTCCCAGAAAGACAAACTCAGCCTCTGAAAGCCAGGGTCTTCCTGGCATTGCTATATGAAACAGGGCTACGAGCTTTGTAAAGAAGCACGACTTATGCCACGTAATGAAGACCAAGAAATAACGATCAGCCTTTTACCTGCCAGCCTTGGGCTTGCTTTGCCCATGTCATGTTGTGCCAGAAGGAAAACCAGAAAACAACACAAGGCAATAACTCACAGACACTGGCAAAGAGCTGGAGGAAGCAGTTCTAGAAGAACTAAGAAGCTGCAGTGGAATCATAGAGGATGAAATTAATTGCTACAGGTACCCCAGCTCGTAGGGCAGCACCTGCCCCAAGTTTGGCACTGACAGAAGTTTGGGCCAATGCTCATGAGCTACAGATATTTTTAAATAAGCTCAGTAATAGAAACCCAAACTGCTTGCCATCACGGGTACACACGGAGATCGATGCTGAGGCTGTGCTCTCCTGCAAAGCAACCTGGCGGCAGGGAGGCAAGAATGTCCCCCCCCCAGCCAAGTCCATGCATTTTCTGGGGCATCAGGAAGATCACAGGATTGTGTGGCTCATCTTTGCACCCAGTGAAATATCTAAATTAGTAACTTCAGCAACTCACCGCCACGTATATAAGGTCATGCCTTTTAAAGCTGGATCCAACACCGAACAAGAACTTTGATCTAAAAACAAACCAAAAAACAGTGTAAGGCACAAGGGCCAAGTTCTGATTTTACTCACAGGAGAACAAATCACAGGGGATTTCATGGGCTTCATTTTCTGCCTGGGTAGCTGACTGATCGGCCTTCAGTTTCTTACCCCACTTCCAGAATTCCTAGGAAATTCAAGATGGGCAGGAGCAGGAGTAGTAGTTGTGAATGAAAAAGAGTGTTTTGTTTTGTTTTGCTTGTTTTTGAAAGATAAACTACTGCCAAGGTGTCGTTCTTGCCTGTTGCTACAGTAAAGGGTGACCACGCTATTCAAAGTCTTCCCCCCCCATTTGCCTTTGCTTGCTCTGGTCACTCGATGTAGATGGTCAAACTCCAGGGGAAGGGAGAGGGTGAAATTCCATTTCATTATGGAATGAAGCCATTATAAAACAGCCACCTGGACTGATTCGCTAGCAGAGAGATGCAGGTTCTCAAATAATTTGTGGCATTTTCAAAGCTCGTGGAGTGTTGAGCACCCAAATCCCATTGAATTCCAATTTGATTTGGGTACTTAGCTGCCTTGGCTCTTTCAAAAACACCAGCTGTAAATTCCCCAGGCCGGTCTGCACCCCGCTGCATCCCCGTGAAGCTGGAATAACCACAGTGAATTGAACTTCCCTCACACACCGGTGCTGCCAGCACTACCAGCAGAGAGCCAGCCTCTGCGGGATGAGAGCTACTGCAGACCCGAAGCCATCCCTGGTTTTGCTGAGCTATATCCCTTTGCCTCCCTAGGTGAGTTTCAGTGTTCTTCCATTTACTGTGGTATTTTCTGCAGGCGTTTTATTTCACATAACCATTTTGGGAGACTCTCGAAAGCTTTCTAAGTACAAACCATTGCTTGGCAGGCCTTTTCCTGAGACTAAACAAATTTCGCATTGCCGTACCAGTCAGGCTAACTAGGCGTGTGTCCTCTTTCAAAACTGCCTTCGGTTCGTGTCGGAATCCACGGCTGCTCAAGCCTGGACCTGTCTCTCGGATGCCTCCAGGACTCTGAAGTGATGCAGTGAACTGTGAAGCCAGGAGGCTCTGCTCTCCTTGGGAAGGTGAGAGGGATGCCCAGATGCTCTCAGAAATGAATTTCTGGTGAAAGCTAATATGCCGACAGTCTAAAGGCAAACTATGGCAATCGTTTCCGTAGTTTTATGGCAATCAGATTGTTATGGGATATGTGTCATTCCAGTTATTTCTTTCTGTACCTTGTGAGCTTTTCAAACCCTGACAGGGCCCCATCTGTTGCTGCGAGTTACTGGCAAAGTGCGTTGCAGTTCAAAAAAGCAGTTGCTTCACATATCAGATGGGGCCAAATTTTCACGCGTGTTGTCAGTCGTGTTTTGCATAAACCGCAAAGACCATCCCACGGAGCCATCCTGCTAGCTATTTTCATTTTTCCGCTACGGAGAGCAACCCAGCAAACGTAACCATTTATTTTTATAAACCGCAAAGACCATCCCACGGAGCCATCCTGCTAGCTATTTTTATTTTTCCACTATGGAGAGCAACCCAGCGAACTTAACCATTTATTTTTATAAACCGCAAAGACCATCCCACGGAGCCATCCTGCTAGCTATTTTTATTTTTCCACTATGGAGAGCAACCCAGCGAACTTAACCATTTATTTGGCACAGCCAGGCACTTGCGAACTGTTTACGCTGCCCCCGTATAGCTTCAGATGAGGAAAAATTCCCTTGTGGTGCTCCAGAACTTGCCTTCTCTTTCGAGATACTCGGTTAGCATCTACCATCAACTCCTCGTAACGCAAATGGACACTGTAGGCTAGGCTGAAGAGACCCTCGCTTCACCCCGGTCACTAAATACCAATAAAAGGTCGTTATGATTTTGGCAACGTCAACCGGGAATAGATGTGGACTGCTCACTTAAGAAATGGCTCTATTTGAGCTACGTGCAGATGCAGCCTGTAAATTCTGTTTTTAAAAAACATTCAGCATTCCGGTGGCTTTCTGCAGACAGAGCTAGCTTCCGTTTCCATCAGCTACCTGCACCAAATACTTCTCCCTTCCTGGAAAGGTACAGCCTGCTAGGAATAACCGCACCGCTCTACGACACGTGAACTTGTCTTTGATTTATCAGGTTTATGAAAACGCCCTGAAGGGCTGGTTAGGTATCACTAAACATCTGGCGGTTACAGCTCTGGCCTTGAACGGCCTCACCAAGATCAACTCTTCCAGCACTGTAAGAATGATTAACTCGGCGTTCCATTTCCACAGAAATAGGATCTCGCTGCTGGTCAGGCAGTATTTCTGCAGGGAAGTGCACCTCACAGTATAAAATGGGTAAAACTATTCACATACAGACAGTCAGAATCACAGCTGACCTCTCAAGCTGAACCTATAGCGTTTACTGGCAAAAAAAGTAAATTTTTCTGGAATCAGCAGTGGTTTGACCATGGTACCTGTGAATAGAAGTAGCTGAATTTAGGAATAGTATATCAGAGAGAGCCACTGGAGGTATTAACAGGAAAAAGATTGGGATATTCTCGGAAATAATGGGAAGGAGGGACATGGCAGGCTCACACCCACAGTTCTCTGAAACCCCCTAAATATGCCATATACAGTATGTATATGCTGAGCCTTTGCAGATGGGGAACGTTCATCCGGGATTTAGTTCTGACTGAAACTATAAAAAGGTTCCAAAGCGCTCAAAAACCAGATTCCTGGTTTTGAGAATTTTGAGAGCTTCAGCAAAGCTGCTTTAATTTTTCTAACCACAAGCAAATGTAAAACCTCTATGTTGCAGACAATACCAAGCGTGAGGGCCAGCTCTAGGACAGAAATCGTAGTAAGCATTAGGAGTCCAGAGCACAGGCAAATTTACAGAGACTCAGGAAAGGGGAAAGAAGTTGGGTACGAGCTGAAGCCCAGCAGAGGCGTGTGAGGAGCCCGGGCTGTGGCTCTGGGTGCCAGGGGCCCTGCGGAGCCCAGCTGAAGGGATTTGCTTATCCAGTAATTTGTAGTGGGAGTCACCTGGCCGGGCACGGGGGCTCTGCTCAGAACCCGGCCAGCAGCTACTCTGCACAGTGCCGAGGAGCTTCCAGGTAAGAAATGCATGTCTTTAGCCGGTCCGATCCGTTGGTGGAGCGTCTTGGAGTGGAGGCATCGGGTTTGTGGCGCAAACGTGGTGCGGGAGCTGGTCCCTGGGGTGTTTGCTGTGGGGCTCCGGTGCCCTGATGGATTCCCCAGCGCATGGTGCTGGTTCGTGGCTCGTTCCCGCTCTGTGCCCAGCCTCTTCCTCCGACAGGGCGTAATGGTTCCTTCTCCTGCCCGGAGGAAAGATGCGTGGTGGGGAGCAGCAGGCGGTTTTCCCAGCCTGCTTTATTTTTCCGCTCTGTTCTAGAGCGTGGGCTCTCGGACGCTGGCATTGATGTGAATAAGGAGGCAGCAAAGTGCAGCGACTGGGGGGCACAAGGCTGGGAGGAGGGGGGGAGTAAATGTTTTCCCATTTATTTAGCCGCCAAGTTAGTGTAATATTGAAAACAAAACAAAAATAAAACACACCCCGCTCCCCCCATACCTTACCTTACCATAGCGTACATTTCCTGCCCTTATCCAGACAAAGGGCAGGTAAATGGGATATAGCAGGGAATAGGAGGCCTCTCAGTCCCACCATAGTCATGCCTAAAACTTCTAAGTTGCAGCTATGGGAGAAAGCCAATTTAAAAAAAGGAAAAAAAAAAAAAAAAAGAGTTAAATGCGAGCTGTATCTAATTCGCTTTGTTCACCATAGAACCGCAGTTAGCTCCCACTCTTCCTAGTCTTCTGCTTGTTATTGTTTTGAAGTTCATTTATAGGCGGTTCCTGTGTTCCCAAACAGTTCTAAAATGGCCCTGATTTTAGGACCTGTTCTAAGGGAGATAAAGGCCAAGGACAAGTGAGGAAGCTGAAGGAGTTGCGTGTTATTAACTCATCCTAGTTTGTTGTCAGGTTTCCTTTTTTCAGTGGCACTCAAGGCTTTTTCTCTGGCTCTGCATGCGTTTATGGAAAGGATAGGCTCACACAGTCATCAAACAGCAGACAGCGAATAATGAGTTAGGCTCGCACACAGAAATCCAAATGGGTTTGTTTAAAGTGGTGTTTGGTATGCAAATAAAATTAGCAATCCAAATGAGGTTGTTTCTGCTCACTGTTTGCTTAGCCTCTCCCTGCCTTTGGCTCCCCATTGGAGGGATTAAGGTAATGGTTTAAGATAGTCGGTGAAGTGATTTGCGTTTGGACACCGAAATTAAAATGGAATCTTTATCAAATACCGGATCCTTTTGGTTCTTCCAACCCCCCTTAAGACATGTGGCTATAACGGTGTTTAAAAGTGACAGTCTGCTTGCTCTGCGCAGTGCCCAGGGTAGTGTCACAAGCACTAATGCTCCAACCTCAGCTTGCAAGTGGTTGTGATCCCATTTAAAGCAAGTTCACGGTATCTGGGAAAAAAAAAAAAAAAGAAAATGCCGTTGCCTTGAAAAAGGTAGATAGTTTGATGGAAGTGTATGTTATTTATTAAGCAGCTTCCGTAATCCTTAAATCCACTTTTGTTGAGTAAAACGATCAAATTACGTGTTCATAGTTTCATAGTTTCTGTAGTCTAAATGTCTTGAACTTTGCTCTTGAATCGGTTTAGGTGGTAACGGTTGTGCCAGGAGGTGCTTGTTAAATCTGCTGCCTTGGGAGCTGACTCCACCTTTCCTTGCCTAAAATAAACTGGCAAAGGAATATGCAAAGAGCTTCTGCCAAGCAGGAGTTTCTTAAGGGGGGCTAGGTATTATATTTTTCTTCCCTACCACCTAAGTATCTAAATAGCCTTCTACACTGCATTTAGGGCTGATATTCATACTAAGGAACATCCATACTGTACTGAGGACAATCCTTTCTATTGATTGGGCTTTCATCATACTTAAAGGTGATACGAAGTGTTTTTAACGCACTGGAGTTTTCATTGCTTCGTGATGACTAATAAAGTATTTAGCCAAGCTGTTTTTCCCCCTAAATGTTTTGATCCGTACAAAATACTAGGAAAACGAAATGCTTTGTCTTTGCTCGGCTCCCTGTTAGAAATCCCTGGTTTATTTTCGCTTGGTTTTAAAATTGTTAATTGTAGGAGTGGAAAGGAGGTGCTGAACTTGTTTTTAAACCCATACATTGCTATGCCAGTACGTTAAACTTTAACGTTAGTAAGTTAAAGCCAAATGCGAAGTCTGAATACTTGGAGTCTGCAACAAAGTCTCTTGGTTATTTTCTTTTGCAACTGTCTGGACAAGTTATTTTCTGCGTGTGCCTGAGTTTTCCCAATTTTAACATGTAGGTAATACATCGCAATTTGATTGCAATGCTGTCTTGGGCTAATAGTTGCAAAGCGTTTGGGGGAGAAGGGGACGTTGCTCTCGTGAAGGGTACAGCAGCAACGGCCTGGTGCCGTGGCTAGATAGCGTTACGACAGCAAACAAAGCCCATTCTGAAACCCTCCCTCGTGCTCGTAAGCAGCGGCAGGAAGCATCAGTAACACTTACGTACTTACGGGAGGCAAGAAAACAGGAGGTATTTGAGGGCTGTGTTTGGTAAAATGCTATCCCCAATCTGATGCTGTGCTTGATCGTGCAAAGGCGTCATGGACTGTTGCCTGATGACGTAGAACGTACGTGCATATTTTACCTACTGGTATGTTGAGTGTGATGCAACAGGGTCCTCAGAACTTTTTTTGTACGCCGTAGCACAAGCTGTAGGCTGGTAAAAGGATATTTTCTTTAGTTCTTGAATTTAACTTTAGGAGAACCTGTGATCACCTTAGAACGTTAAGCACATTGAAATAAGGGCTTCAGCGTTTTGGAGGAACAAATAAGGCTGAAAAATTTTCCTTTTCACAACTTTAAAGCCAATATTTGTCACTGCTTTTCAACATTTTCAGTACCAAAACATTTTAAGTCTAAGATTAATAAAAGGGAAGCAGACCAAAATGAAAGTTTTCCCCATTTCTTTTGGCCCCTATGTAATAATTTGCTTACAAAGTTTTGTTACCAAAAAAAAAAAAAAAAAAAAATCTACTAGGTACCAAGACTGGCAGCTGGGATTAAGAAGTTGTGCCTGTGCCTAGAAACCAGAGACTGTACTAGGTACTCTGTGTGGAGTTTCTGTAGCCTTTGGAGTATTGCTGAAGATATGACAAGTAGCTGGAAGGTTCCTGCTTGCCTTGCTCTTATGATAAGTCCTCCATCAACAAAGCGAGATGTAATTACACTGGGCAGAAACGGATTGCTTCAGTTTTCACCTTGTCGGAGCCCAGGCTATTCTGACGGCAATACATCTTCCTACTCTCTACCGCTCAATTCAGATAACCCAGCCGAGTTGTTCCCTTGTCAATCAAAGGAAGAGAAATACCGGTTTTGCTGAAATTCATGTTGCTTATTTCCTTCCCGCTGTTTCCTTGGGGGGGGGGTGGGGGGGTGGGGGGTGTTTTAGGATCTCTCCCCCTTTGTGAAGGTGGTATCTGCCTTGCTCCTTCAAGGATCATAAGAGGGTATTCAAGTCAAAAGTCTCCTTGGCTTGTTCCAGACTACAGATCAAGGGGACAAGTGACATTAAATATATATATATGTTCAGGAATTACAAGAGAGAGTTTACTGCTTGCGTTCTGTGAGAGACACTAGCTCCTGGCTTGCGTAGGGACCGTTTTTTCCGGATAAAGGGTTTTTTTAGGTGGGAGCATATTGAGAAATTCCTTCCCCCACCCCCACCCCCAACACACACAACGGCAGGTCCTTTGTTTAGAAAGCAAGGGTCTTTTCAAGTATAGCTTCCTGAAATGTTACCGAGTTGGTTTCAGTCTCACGTGGCTGGCTAGAACTCTACGAACGGGGCACGGATAAGGCAATGTTTCATCAGCATTGCTTAGAACCCCAGTTCAGCTTCGCAGAGGCGCAGCCCCTTTGAAGAGTTGGTCGTAAGTTGTGTCAGCCCGGCACGGCCCATCTGGAGCGAACGTACGAGCAGCGGAGCTCTGGAGCGCACAAGCCGTACGGCCGTAGCGGTGCCGCATCGCGGCCAGGCTAGCAGAGAATGCTCCGAGGAGCTGGCTGGGTCTCCGTCCGGAGCTGTGCTGCGTCGTGGGGAAGGGACTTCCAGAGGAGCCGTTAGTGCTCTCGGGCAGGAATTATTAGACTGAATACAAGCTTTGGGGAATACTCTTTATTGAGTTTAAACACACAGAAATCTGTATTGTTTCAAAATAAATTCAACTCGGGGCCGGGTTGAGATTCAACTCTTTTATTAAATATACAACTAAAATGCCTAAAATTCAAAACGTAAGCTCTAAGGCAGTGAAACAGCACGTTAAATAGCATGTAAGAGATAAAAATGTATTTATACAGTAGCAGCTAGTGAAACTGTTCTTCCTGCTTCTACAAAGAAAGAAAACAATCTTTCTGTATGTGTTTATCCACACATGAGGATTTTAGTGATAAAAACAGTGACAGTGGAATATTCATCAGAATAATGACAGTAAGCTACTGGTAACAGAATATGTGAACACAGCATTAAGGACTAGAGTTATATCTTCAATCTCTTTGCCTTCTTCTCTGAGAATGTTTTATGCATACCTACCCTTTAAAATTGACTGCAGAGGACACCCCAGTGATATTTTTTTTTTTTTTTTAAATTGCCAATTTACCCAAGAACACATTTTAATAAAAGGCCTGTAGTTCTTGTTTCCCCTTCTTTTAAAGATAATTAGTAAATGGTTGTGCTGCTGAAAGCTCAGATTTGTTTCATTTCAAGAAACACCATAACTCCAAAAACCGCCTTGATCATGTTGAGCATCTCATGAAGATGGAAATAGAAACAGCGAAGCTTCCAATAAGAGACTGTAGCTTCTGTGAAATCCAAAGGTCAAGTGTTGGACAAAGAGAGGCATATAGAGGAAAGGAAAACACGGAATCCAAGAGCTGACGTTCAGGGATGGCCCAGGTAAAAGTATAAAATGTAGTGGACTAATATCTTGATGAGGCACCGCAATACACCAAGAGAAGTAGCAAGTTTCCATAAAATAATTGTACTATGAAAAGGAACAGCATTCGTACCCTGCAAAATGAGACTTGCCAGCATGAGTCAGTTTAACCAGGACACAGATACCATCTTCACCATCTGAGCAGTTTTGGGCAAGGCGATTTCCTAACTGGGAAATTCCTGACAATTTAGTGAGACTTCGTTGATGTAGAGAACTACGCTATCTTCATTCGCACGCCTCGGGGCACAGGATGCTCATCAGCCGAGGTCAGGAATTATCCCGATAGAATTAGCATGCTACTCCCTCTCACCGCTGTTCTGTTGCCCAACTAGGGGTGCTGTATTGAGAAATCCAACAACTGGCATAGGCTCTTGCTGCTCCTCGGGCCGGGGAGGATAAAGGCTGGTAGCCACGTGTGGGGAATCAGAGCACTGCTCAGGGAGGCCACCTTTCTTACTGTATAATTTGCCTAACGATATCTCAAACAGAGGATTTGCTGAACTGAGGGCTTTGCAAACCCTTTTCTTTTGTAAGATACCTTGAAAAGCACTTTCCTGTCAGTGTAAAGATAAAGCAGACCTTATTCGAAGTTGCAATGTAGTAAGAGGATGCACTGATCTATTGCTGAATTTTGCTCATTTAACAAATAATTTCCAAACAGAAGCAGCTACTTAAACTGACAGCAACCTCAGATGACTAAATGGCCTAAGTTTACCCAGAGACACTCTATTAATCTTAAAGAACAGCAAAAAGACCTCAGTGTTTTCCGTATCGAGTATAGCAGTAACTCTTTACGATGAAGATTTTAAGGTTCAGAAACTATCAACTTCCTATGCCATGGCACTGGGAGTTTTCAGCCCTGCTTACTCTGCAGTCTTACCATCATTGGGAGCAAGGATGGTCTCCGCTTAGCTGCTTTAGTTTTATGATGTCTTTCTCAAAGCTGCTGGGTTCCCCATCAAATTCCGGGAAAGTCTGACGCTAGGTCCCAAAGTTACTAACATACAGATAGCTAGTGAGTACAGGAGCCTAGTTTCTTAGGGAGGCAAGTTCAGAAAACATATCATGACCTACCTACGTATTATGGACATGCAAGCTTATGCTCTCTTGACTTTTCTCATCTCTCTTTATACTTCTGCAGGCATTACAGTACGTGTTTGGGTGTTCACAAGACAGATGGAACCAGTGCACTCGAATAAGGTTTCAACAGAAGCCCAAACTCCAGCGAGAAGGCCCAGACATCAGACTTCATTGATTCTTCTGATAAAGGCAAGCTTTTTTTCTCCATGTTTCTGTCAAGACGAAGATTTTTGCCAATGCGATTGACGGCATTACCAGACAGTATTAGACAAAAATAGCTAGATCTAACTTTGCCTGGTAAGACAGCAATCAGCAGGCTAAAGGAAACCACCATCGTTAAAGGACTTTCTCCAGATCCAGGACTAAAAAGATAGGGCAGGGCCCCTTTGACAAAGCAATAACTTGAAATACTTGCCGATTATGAGGCAGTACAAAACACAACTGTTTCCAGTTCACTGGTACGTGAGTTCAAAGAAATGGTAAAGAACGTGACTTACCAGCAGCTCTGCCCACTGCATCCCTCCTGCTGTGAACCGCTCGCCCTGCCTGCCCCTGCCGCGGCTCCGTCCGCAGTCGCAGATGTTTCGGCTGTGCTCTAAAGACTGTGCCCTCACCGATACTGAAACTCCCCTCAGCGAGACAACTTTTTTAGAACGAAGTCTGATGCAGACCTCAGACAGCTCTTGAAGCACCCTAAGAATCCGTTCTGCCTGTGGCATCGCTCTCCTGTGGAACTGATTTAAGGGAGATGAAACTCAGTAGGAGAAGGGGAGGGAGAGAGATAGCGAGGCAGAAGGGGGTTTTTCTAGGTTGCCCCTGGCTCTCAGGACTAACTGTGTCTCTCGAGACAAGACCGAATGGGCATTTCCTACGCATACATCATCACGGTGGGGGGGGATTTCCCTGGTCTCCGTTTCAGTTTTTCCAAGGCGACATTCCCGTGCCTGCCATGGACGCCCAATTAGGGTTATCTTTTATTTCATTTACTCAATTCCATCCAAGGTTAGGACCCATCCTTTGTTTTAAGAAGAGATGGATGGGAGGTAGGTGTGCGCTCCAATTCATCTTATTTAAATGCTTGTTAAAAGCCAATTTGCAGAGTCACTCAAATTTCACACCATTTCCTCAATCTCTTGTGAACCAGTTACTTATTAACGCAGAGGCTAATCACCAAAGAACACTTCTCTGCTTCTTCCTTCTCTCTCTTGTTTTCCTGAGAATTACAACCTGCAAGGGCAAACACAAAACCGAGCTTGTTCCCGTGAGTCGACCAGCGGAGTTAAAGCAGGCACAGTCAGCTCCTTTCAAGCTGCCCGCATTGTAATGGAAGCAAGTTTAAGTTATATACCAATTGGTTCGGTTTTCCTACTGTTTTTGTATTACCTAGTAGTTTTAGCAAGGAACCATATGCCCAGCTTACTGCAAAGCGTTGAAAAAACATTTAGAGATTTCCAGTGACAAAGGCAGAGAATGCAGAATTTGCTTGCGTACCACTGTGTTGCTATACCAGTTTATTTTGGAGGGAGGGGAGGGGATTAACACTAAGTTGAGGATGGGGAAAACGTTTTGGTGCTGTGATTCAAACACAAATCAATACTTGGAATCCATTTAAAGATCTGGGGCGAGGAGCGTGTGGTCAGAGTGTATGTGTAATTGCCTTATAGTGTGTAGCATGTGTAATTGCCTGTATACTGTAAGTGCATTGCCTTATATTTGTCACAGAAAGGAGCTGAAAACCAACGGGTACAACGCTGAAGAATCAGCACAAGGTCTGGGCACCATCCCACCTCAAGTTAGATCCCCAAGAGCGCTAAAATGTTATGGTCTTTCAGAAGTGCAGGCAGTGTGAACGCTCCTCGTGTAAGGATGGATCTCAGCTGGTACAGTGGACTGCTAATGACTTCTGACATGAATTCTTATCCTCTACAGGTAGACCGGGTCCTCTGCAAAATCCTGACTTGGATTAATCTGTCACGGACTAGGAAGGACCTGCAGGGTAAGCAAAGACTGGCCCTGAATATGTACGTGCAATTCAGGCAGGAGGCATTAAATATCACTAGAGAAGAGCAAGACTTGCACCTAATTTAGTCCCCAAGTTTGGCCTGCAAATATATGCTATGTTTTAGATATGTGAGTGATCCCAGAATCTGCCTGCAGAATCAGATCTTTAATGCAGCAAGCAATATTACCACTTAGCAGCGCTGAAACTTGTGCTTTTTTACTAAAGCGGATGGAGCTGGACTATCTGGCTCAAATATGACGTGATAGGTCACTAAGATAATACTCGTACAGTAAGAAGAGGTCTCCTCAAGCACTTGCTCCTCTGTCACCCCAGGAAACTTGTTTAAATCTGAGGTCTATGTCATTTGAGTGAAGTACTTATATCCGTAAGGAGTCCCAGCTTCTAATCAAAACCTCATCCATTCTCACACTCAGTGCAGCAGTGTACTTCTGCACGAGTTGCTACACAGTTAGGACGAATTCTTGTGAGGTGGTAGCTCTTCACGTGCCTCTGCGTGGTTAGGTAGAGCAGGGTAAGCATTCAGTAGTTGTTCCTTGCCTGGGTTAAATTCCTTTGTTTCTTAATGGAATGATTGGAGCGATTAACCCACCTGTTCTATAAGCTGAAAGCACTGCCTCTAACAGGGCAGGTTATAAAGTTGAAAGTTCATAGGCTGTTCAACCATGGAGGTATAATTGAGCTGTAATGGGGAAGAACGACCTTTACAACCAGCATCCTGCACTAACCACCTTTCACAGCCAAGCATGGCAACCTTACAAGCAAATCTTTCAGCCTCCTGGACAAGAGCTGTGGCATGCAAGCACATCACAGCTCTAACCACTGTTTGGAGAGAAGAAAGTATTACCGTGCCTCTGAGAAGACGTGCATGTTGTATGTTAGAGCTGACGGGTCCTGTCTCACCTCCTTCACAGCAACATCAAGGTTCAGTAGCACCTAACGGAGTGCTTTCCAGCAACGTCTTTGTATTTATGATTATAGCCATTTACTGTATCTAAAAATGCTTGTTAATATGATAGCCAGCATCCTTACCCTCTCGTCCAAATGTTCCACTTGGGCCTAAATTGCGGTACAATGTCTTTCTGTGAGAGCTCCTCCTGATGCATGGTGTTGTTTGGTTCACCCTTTAAACATCGTTACCAGACAGTGTTAGAGTAGATCCAAAAAATCCAGCACTGTCTAGTAAGATGCCCACAGAGGACCATAGTCTGTCCAGCAGTTGGAGAACTGAAGCATGTATGAATGATTCCACATTCTTCAGGATGTCAGTGTTCCATAAAAACTAACAGAAATGGCTTGAGAAAGATTGCCTTCCGTTACTGACTGTGTAAATAATTTACCAAATATGTGATGGGCAGAAGGAAGGCATTTGATATTGAAGGAGAGTTTGAAAATCATGGTGGATTTCAGGAGGCAAATATACTATAAAAAGTTGGTTTAATAAAGATCTAAAATAGAAAACATAAGGTTAAGTTCTATTTCGACATGATGTAAAAGCAGTAAGATCTCTTGTGTTCTGTTTCTTGGCTTCCTCGCTCCTTCCTCCCTTTTGGTTCACAAAAATACCGACAGATTCGAGTCTTTCCACCCAATTAAAAAGACATACTGAAAACTGGTATATAAAGAACACAGTATTAAGAAGGGCACAAAAAAGCGACAAAGATGGCCTAGGATTTGACACAATTAGTTGCTTTTACAACAAATAATACTTTATTGTACTGGCTTTGGTTTAAGGGACGCAGACAAATTTGAGTCTTAAATAAAAGTGACAGTGACAGGACACTTAGGTGCACAGTTGTTAGTAATGTAATTAAGCATAGTGAATACTAATGATAAAGACGCTAAGGTAGCTGGTCTGCTTCGCTTTCTTTTTTTCAGAAGAAGGGGAAGTTTGCTGTAGCACATCAGGCAACAGAGAAGGTAAAAATCTAGCACCCCGTTCTCAACGCTGAGCATTTCCCTGTGTAAGAGCTCTGTGCCATTCTGAGGGGGGCTGCTCCTCTAAGGACGCCAGATTTCCGACCCTGTCCCTCACCCACATCACCCAGGAGGAAGGCGGCATGATTTGTTTCGTCTTCCTTTCCTCACCCCTTACTGTTAGCCTTATCTCCCGGGGTAGTGATGGCCTCTCACTGTGGGACAGCTTAAGAAAGCTCTGAGCTGAGCTGTACTGTGTGGGTACTGTTAGACTGCATGTAATATTTATTATAGCCCTAAGACACTCGTAAGTCTTTGTGGATCCAGCAGAGTATTTCACATGGTGTATATATATATATACAACCTTTCTATCAAACTACACTGTAAAGGAGTACCTTTCGTCCAAGCTACCCTTCAGTGAATCATTCAGTTGACGCTTCAGAGTAGGGTTCAAGGAAACATTATCCTTCTCAATGCAAGTAATGGAAAGCCACAGCACACGGTGTAGCGGTAGGAGATCCCCAGGGGAGGGTGGGATGAGGAGGGTGGGGGGCAGGATGGTTCATAATTTTCCTGAAATCATTTATTGTTGCATTTTTTATTGTTGTTCATCATTTTATTGTTCATCATTTATTGTTGCATTTTGGTGCTTAACGCCTGCCCCTAAAGCCAGATAAAAACACCTAACAGCGATAGTACCCTTTCTCAGTGATAGCCTTTATAAATCATTCTTTACAGTACCTTTAATTATACTTCCCAGTTATCAGGTATTTCCTGTATTGTTTTAATTCTCAGTAAAGAACAAAAAGCCTCCATGAACCATTTAAGACAACATTCTCACTTCCACTAGGTCCCTTTAGACTGAGCAAGTTCTTTCAAGGTAACTTTAGCGTAATTGATTTAGGGAAAGAAACCTCATAGAGTAAGAATCAAGCCCATCATATTATTTTAAAATGTATTATAATATTAGGCCACTACAGTAATGAAAACAATCAAGGGGAATGGGAGTTAAGTCTTGTTCTCTCTCTCTCTCCCCCCCAAGAAGTGACAAACGGATGTAAAAGTATATCTGTATAAAAATAAACTTTAAAATGTACACATTATATAAAAGTTCAAAGTTTTAAAATAAATGGCTTTGCTATTAGAACATTCTACTGGAGAAGTCTAGAGGAATTGCTGTGGAAAGGAAAGAGTAAGTTACAATAGCAAAGCTGAAAAAGTAAACTCCACTTTTGATTTTGGCAGTCTAGTTCTTAAATTATGTTATATTTAGATGAAAAGAACATTTTGATTTTGAGAGAAAATTATGAACCAGAAAACTCAAATGTTACATTTCAATAAAATGTTTACTTTCATTCTCTGGAAAGCTGCCATTGTTTAAAAGTAAATAAAAAGAACGTGTTTGGAGCAGAGTGCCTACATTCATCTTACTGCTACAGAACTTAACATTTTCATTTGAATGGGTTCTAGCATTGCAGTATCAAACATGTGCTCTGTTCCACATTCTGCACGGTTTTCTATTTACAGGCTCACGCTAACATTATTTTATCGTTCTAGAATAAGGACAAGATTTTCTTATGTTTGCTTTTACCCTTTATTCTAGAACCCAAAGCATTTAATTTTAAATTTACTTATGCTTGGGGAGATTTGACAGTCGAGCATGGATTTCTCTACTGGCCGCTAACCTCTGTTTCCAAATTCGCTGTTGAACTTTTCCACGTTGTACATGAAACACCATAATCATCATTACCAGGCAGTATTAGAAAAACAGAAAACATCCAATGCTGCCCAGTAAGATGGTAATGGCATCTCAGGATCATGGTCTACAAACAGCAGATATACCACAAGCTAGGAAGCCTGACTATTTGGAGTAGAAAAAAAAAAGGGGGGGGGGGAAATACTACCTGTAGCTGTCCCTCCTTTGTGATTTCAGCAATATCAAATGCTATTCATTTGGCAGAGGCGGAAGCAACAATGTTCTGAAAAGTTATCCCAGAAATATTTGTACAGGTCGTATAGTCCTGCCTCTTCCCACCGTCCCCCGCCTCCCCACGCACACCTTCAGAATTGTCACTTCCCAACAAATGGTCTTAGTTATATTTACACCTAATGAAACACACTTATGAGCTGCAAAATGGAACAAGATGGTACTTGAGGTATGGGCAAGTACAGCCAACTTTATGCCCTATCTGCTACTGCAAATTAAAAATGTGGGGAAATGCAAAATCCAGGAAGCAACATAGGTTTGCAGACTTAGGTATATAACTCTTACCTTTCTTCCAGTACCTCCATTTAAGCTTTATCTATGTTTTTATCAGGCAATTCATATTTGCCGAGTCCTTCAGTCATCTTTTAATCAGATTTATATTTGGGGAGCCCAAAGATCTTGCAGAGCGTAGTTATTACAAAGCAACCGGGAACATTTAAATGCTAAGAATGTTTGGAGCCTCTTACTCGTCACATCATCTCTTGACGTTCACAAGATTTTTGCGTGTGTGGTTTTTTACGATGTCGATTCATATACATTAAAAAATACGCTTAGTCCTCTAAACAGCTCTGGAGCAACTGAACAAATTACTACAATTTGCTCACCACAAAGAGATTTAATACGTGGAGATTTAATACCCTTGAAAAGACTTGTAACCTGGCAAACATACTTTCCAGTGCATTCTGAAACCCATTGGAAAGCTGTGTTTGCCAGACGCTGCTGATAGATAGATAGACCTTCCGCAGCCTAGTGGCTACAGCACGGTGTTTGTCATTCTCTCCCTCCACCCGTTTCTTCCTTTACCTGCACAGTTGCTAAGTTTCTTAACCAAAACCACGCCATTTTCATTACCGATAGGGTACAACAATAAAATGACCTCCAACTTAGCAAGCATTGAGGGATGCAAAAGGTGCAGCTAAAAGTAGGGGAAGAGAAGTTTTTCGTCGGGTGCCAGATAAGTCCAGGTCAGAAAGGCTCAATTCCTGAATAAAGGGAGCTAGTGTTTTAATTTACAAAAGCAACAAGAATAAAAATAACCTTACTGCTTGCATTGGTGACTTCAAAATTGCAGTAAGGTGAGGCCACTCCCGAACGCTCGGCAGCACAGTAACCATTTGAACAGCAGGACTGCACTCAATATAAAGATGGTGAAAATAAAGTGAAAAATAGCTAGAACTAAATGTGGTGAAATGACAAATAAAGTCATTGTTGCAACTAGAATCCCATCCCAGTTTAAGATATCTACATCTGCCGTGTCACTACGTACCTTACCTGACAGTTTAGATGGGTCACTACGCTACGTATCATTTAACACCTCCTCAAGGTTCGCTTAAGAGAAATTCCAGTCAAATTCTGATGTAAAGAAGTTATATCACAAGAGCTCTTCCATGAGGCTACCCCAGACAACTTTCAAAGTCTTGCAATGTACGCCGTGCCCTTACGATGGCATTTGAATAGAAATACGCGTCTGAGTCCCCCACTCCATTTCAGGCTGACGTTCTGCAAATAGCCAAGTAGACCACTGCAAAAAAATTAGGGGGTGGGGGGGCGGTTGCTTTTTGCATTTTGTGGGTTTTTTGTTTTTTTTTTTTTTAACAAGATGACACTGAACCTCATCAGCCCCACTAAAGCAGCTAACAAGCAGACATGCTCCACTTAACCGCTACAACAGAAAGTGTCTTTTCTACATCAATAACATGGAATAAAGAAAGTCAACAAGGAGACTCAGACAATAGCTCTTTGTCTAAAGTCCCCTACGTGTTAGATGTGATAGCTGTAGCTGAAATAAAAGTAGGTACAATGGAGGCTTTCTAAACAATAAAACCCCAGGCTGTGTTAAACGCTGTTTTGATACATAGCAACCAGATCTGTTATCCATTTAATATGGATAATAATCATTTGCTAGAATGACTACAGTTTACAAAAATCCCATGATGCTTAGTTATAATTACAGCAAAAATATTCAATTGCACATGACTTAGCCAACTGACAATAACGATTTAGAGAGTAAGCTAGGATTCTAGCTAATTTTACCCTTTTTGCCTGAAGTCTTGCTAGGGTGAGATTTGTGAGCCTTTTTCTTTGCTGCCATATTGATAGAACAGTGAAGCAGAAAGGAGCCAGAAGTTTGAAGTTCACATTCTGTTTTTTCAACCTCTATTTTAGAGGGCTTCATGGCTTTTCCCCCCCTCTTTCCTGGCTGTGATGTCTCTTTGCAGTCTGGGGATTTTCTTTTTCAAATGACCCCCCAAAAAATCATCTTACAGGTGTTTTTCAAGTAAGGTAGGTGCATTAAAAGTAGACGTTTGCATAATTGTACTAGAACCATATCACACAAGTCTCATTTAATGACCAGAATTAAGTAACTATTAAAACAAGACATTCTCCGCTAGTGTCCCATTGGTACCGACATGTCAGGTTTTTAATAGCGCAAACAACATGTCTTTCATTCCTTGAGCAATGACTCCTTCCTATTTGGCATCAATACTGGAGGCTAATCAGCTGAATTTTCATTAGTTCCTTAGTGACTGAAGGTGATGAACACATGTAACCAGGCCTGGATTGTCAGACCTAAAACTCCTAACAAATGAAACCAGACCATTGATAGAAAAGGCCATTCAGCCGTGCGGAATCACGGGCCAGAAACACATCGAGAGGTTGTAACGGTAGATTCTGCCCTCCTGTCTGTTGGGAAAGTTTTAGGGTTCTGAGAAGATGATATTTGGAGGGGGGTCAGAACAGACATCAGTTTTACTGTTGCCGTACTTGAACCCTTGCCAGCCCTTTCGCTGTCAAGTAACAAAAAGGCTTCTTTTAGCTCCTTGGTTCGGACGTTGATCCAAGAGCTGCCAAAACAAGAGCTGTTACACTACGGACCTACGGGAAAGGATGCTGTTCCACATAAGTCACTTCTTCCAAAATCCGTTCATAGATTTGTCTAAAGTCATGAAATGTAGTCCCTTGAATATGCACTATAATATGATATATCCCATCACTTTAGAGTGAGCATGGGATCATATATTTGAATTTACCAATCTAGTTCTGCCCTCAAATACAACGGGTAATTCCCTTTGCTGCAAACGGAAGCTGCTCCGCGGATACAGTTTGCTAGCGCGTCCTACAATTGAGGTGGACAGGGAACGTTTTTCCCCTGAACTTGGAGTAGAAAACCGGAGATGTCAGTGCTTATAGAGAACGTAGAGGGGTTTTTTTTAAGATGTCCTCTTCAGCTGATAAAAGGCCCTTTGCTTAATCGTGACATTTTATACAACAGTAACCTTGGAAAGCTGCCTGGAAACTACTTTCTCGCTTAAAAATAGTGAGTGCAAAAGGAAAAATGCATAAATCTTTTACATTAGCATTCAAGTGCACTGTCATTGCCCCACCTTCTCGTGAGATGGAATGGAGCGATGCTAAGCGTGTCACAGACCATCGGACCTAGTGCGAGATGAGAGGTTGTGAAACCTGCATCCTTGCCGATTTTCTGAACTCACCTGGAAAAGGCCCTGAGCTACCAGACCTAGCTTTAGATCAGACTAGATTACCTTTATCAACCCAAACTAAATTTTCTACGATCTAGTATTTCTGATGACATCTCAAAGGTGCCATAAGGACAATTCAAGGCAATCGCCATTTAATTTCTGGTGTACTGGGAACCAACTCAACAGGAGCAGGTGTTGGCATGATCCTGCTGTTTTCCAACGGTGCAGGAATATTTCAGCCTGATGCAAAGTATTTTCATCCGTGGCCCAGCCAGAAGGTGACATCTCCTGCTTTTACGAGCATGAGAGGAAAACTGTCCTAGAAATATACTCTAAGCTAACAAAACACTGCCCCGAGGCATTCAGCAGCAATCCTGCCTCTCCTGGGTCTCGACGGATCTTTCCCTAAGCCAGTTTCTTACTATTGGAACCTTTCAACAATTTCAGAGCTGTTGCACTGACCCAGACGCATGTTCAAGCCAAAAAACCCCATGTACATAAATGCCACAAACTAACGCTTAAAAGGTATAAAATCCAAATCTTGCCAAGAGATTCAACAGGACGCCTCTTTCTGTGTCCCGAATGTACAAAACGGTGCCAGTGCACTGGTACCTAGCGAGCAGTATTATACCATCTCTCAGATCCCTCCTGCGCACCAGAGGCGGAGAACACCTAAAATAAAGAGATATTTCAATAGGAAAGGGAAGCGTTGGTTCTTTCTGCGATAGGTGTAGGCAAAAGGGAAAGTCAGAAGGGATAGGAAATGAGGAATTTTTGAGTGCCTTTGCCTTTAAGAACTCTTTCACCCTCCTGACTTTGACACATTTTGTGATAGAGAAAAACCCTTGAGGTCAAATTAGCTCTAAGCTTAACTCTAGCTCTCACTAGAAATGCCCTTCCTTCTATTAATGCTGCTTGGAAGGTCAAAGTTTCTTCCATAAAGCAAGGTGAGTACGTCAGATGGGTTCCTTGCAAAAAAACCACAAGGTGTGTGAAGGGGGCAATGGCCATTTTTCATCGGTACCACACAACGGTCGGGCACAATCTGTCAGCAACCCGCAGCCCAGGTGTTCAGGCAGTTCTCCAATGACCTGGAGAGCAACACCGTTCTCCATCTTAATTTAAAGCTCCTTCATTTCTTACCTTGCCTTTCGCAATTGCAAACAGAAGGCTAAGTAATCTATGAGGGGGCGTGCTGTTCCGAAAGAAATGAAATTGGATCAACCAATTCCCTTCACACATGCGGAGAGAAAGACAAAAAAAAAAAAAAAAAAAGTACCAGCCTGGATTAAATTAACTGCGGAAAGGTGAAAGGCCTCAGTCCATTATTCAATTTCCTACATCTCCTTATAGGAATGAAAAAAAGGTGTTTTTAATTCAAATCCTTTTCTTAATGTACCATCTTCTCCGCTGACAATTTTTACAATTCTTTCATTCCGCTCTGTCCAGACTCTCTCTGTAGACTGCATGCTGGATGGGCACTTACAGTCTCCGTACAGCGGGCATGTACCAGAAATCAGAACACTTAATGTGGTACGACCGGGTGAAGAGGTTTGGGCCGATTACATTCTGCCTCCACTCCCCACAGCCAGTGACATACAAAATGCGAGTCACTGCCACGTCAGGTGTATCTGCCAAGAGCAGGATTTGACTCACGGTATATTACTAGGAAAAGACGATACTGTAATGTTACGCAACCAGAAGTTAGAGCAGACCTGCTAAGTCATCCAGTCCTTCCGCCACGCTTCCTCCATATCTAGCCCTTGATAGAACCGTTCTCAAAAGATTCCTGCGCATTAGGGCTGCCCTAGACCGCGCTCCTGAAAGCCTTTGCATTAACCGTGTTCTTTGCAATATCCTCCAAATCTGTTTCCAGTGAAAGTAGGGACTCTCTACTGGTGTACAGTATCAAGAGAGTATATGGTTAGCACACCACAGGTCCGGCTGCCACTTCCAAAGGAGTTAAAAACACCGCCTTCACCAATGTATCAGAAGGGCATCCCAGTGCTACACGGACTTCAGTCAGAGCTTCAACAGCCACTTCTTAAGGCCTTGTCCTGTATTGACTTCCATGAGAGCTAGATACCTGAAGATTGAAATTTTTCTTCACCGAAAGGGTTATCAAGCGTTGGGACAGGCTGCCCAGGGAAGGGGTTGAGTCCCCATCCCTGGAGGTATTTAAAAGCCGTTTGGATGAGGTGCTCAGGGACATGGTGTAGTGGTGGGCTTGGCAGTGTTAGGTTTACGGTTGGACTCGACGATCTTAAAGGTCTTTTCCAACCTATACGATTCTGTGATTCTGTGATTAAGTCAACCAGTAGAACCTGCATCTGGAGTTTAAAAAAACAAAAAAAAAAACCCCAAAACAAAGCAATAACAAAAAAAAACCCACCACAAAAGAAAACAAAAACAAAACCCCCCACCTCTGCATAGGTTTCATATCTAAGCTGGGAAATGGTAGCATGCCAAGATAATTACAAAGGCACATATTTCTTAGCTGCATAATGCAGTTCTAATAAACAATCCTTATGCCTTGCTGTTGTGTTAATCATTAGTGGACTTGACAATGGCTGGTGAATTTTCTTTTCAAAACTTCGTACCATTTATGGCCTATCCGTCATCACTGTGCAATGAAAATGATGTCTTTTGCAAAAAAACAACAAAAAAATTAAAATCTAACATTGTAACAGAAAAAAACTGTGAAATAGTTTCCAGGAAGACCTAAGTCCTTCATAGGGCTCTTTCTGGAACTCTTTTAGAGCTAATCCATTAAAATAATAATAATAATCTGCTTGGTTTGCCTAACTGCTGTCAATAACAGATCACAGCATGAGAGAAAGAGCCTTTGTGCCACCTTCTGCACAGTACTGCATCTGTTTAACTTCTTTTCCCATTGATACTTTATATATAAAACAAGAAGTTTCAGAAGTGAATTACAGATAACAAATTCAAGGAAAACTTACACTACCTACAAAAATGTGGCAATTTTGTGCTTGTATTACCAGGCAAAAGACCAACACCAAACCTTGATCTCTGCTGAGATGTTATACATCTACAATACCAAATAAAGTTAAAGAGTTTATATAGCTCTTATCATCATAAAACCGAGACAAGAAAATGAACCTTTTTTTTATCATGGGTTTAGTACACGGAGCAGCTGCTACTTTAAAAGTTTAATAGCAACTGGTATGGGTTAGGAAAACAATTTTACAAAAACTAGTCTAAATGGTTAAGTGTAATTTTGTGTGATATTTTATTCGAGAAATGCATTTTGATCTTCGCTTTAGCACATGCAACTCTCCGCACAGGATGGAAAGAACTTTCCCAGTTCTTTTTCGTTACTACAGGAGCTGCCAAGAATTTCATGAACTAAGGAACGTTTTGCTTAGTGTTCCCCAAGAAGGTTACTCAGAGACACAGCCGATACGATATAATCAACATGCCATCGCCACCTGCTAGCCAAGGCTATGCTTGCAATGACAAGCTATAAGGCACGGAACCCCCCAGAAGGCATGGCATACCATACGAATGAATTATGGATTCTATTAACCAGCTCAACCTACATGACGGCGAGTCGAATGGAAGCATTCACTTTTAACGCGCACGTTTCTCAGATGAATCCTCATCTCACACCCAATAGTAATTCTAGAACTTTTGCTTTTTAATACTAAATCCCACGTGTTTGTTTCTATCTCGTTCAGCAAACAAAAAGTTTGTCAGAAATGCTTATTTCCCATTGGACTAATAAACAATTTCAGCTTATTTATTAAGTCTGTTTTGAGTGAGACTTATTTAGTACCTAGCAAGCACATGAATTATTAGTATTTACCAAAAAGAAAAGAAAAAAATATTGCAAACTATCCAACCAGCTTGCTGCTTACGTTACCGTTGCCAGTGAAATATGCAATTCATGCCCACCAGAGGCCTGAGAACTAGGAGAATTTCTGGTTCCGCAGAAGATTTAGTACACTCAATACAAGCGTGGTAATAGCACACAATTAAAAGCAATTAAATGCTTTGTCTGGAGAGAATCACACTCAGTTATTATGGCAGAGGCAGGACAAGTCTAAGGTACATCATAAAAAAAGAAAATAAAATCTCCAGGCCAATTAATCTAGCATATACCTAACAGATTGAGCAATAGATCCATCCTTTCACCTCCTTGCTTCTCCCCAAGATAGTATTTTACAGGTAGGCCGGCAAACAGGGGGAAACTATGCTTCAGGCATAAGCAGAGTCTTTCAAAAGTGGCAAGTCAAGAAGAGAAGGAATGAAAAAGACAGGAGAAGAAGGGAAAGATGGAAGAAGGTGGTTATAACCTTACCGTTGTGAAGCATCAAGGCACAAAATGCAAAGGAAAAAAAACCACGATGCAAAAAAACCCCCACCGCCAAAACACCCCAAACGCCCCATCTCATTTTTCCGCGTCCTCAATGGTGTGCTTTCTCTGGCTATTCGGTACCCATGAAATATAAAACCACCCTAATGGTCGCCCAGGTTACCGACTTCATTTAGTTAATCATCACCATTATTACCAATGTTCAGGCCTTGAGAAAAAAGGAAAGAATGACTGAAGAGGAGTGGAAAACAAGGAACTTAAATGAACCCCACCCCCACTTTTTTTTCTTTTTTTTTTTTGAAACAGCGCTAGTAATTAGCTTTGTACCTATATTACCTTTCTTTCTCCTCCCCTCTTCTACTTCCTTACCTGCCTCCCCCACTCACTTCTCAAGTACAAGGACAACGTTCCAGCAGCCTTAAAACAATCGGGTATCAATTATCCTGCAAGTGGGAATACAGGGATGCCCATTTTTACCCAGGTAGCTGCAGGTCTGAAAAAGAATGCAGCTCCAGCGGGAGGAAAAAATAACTTGTTAGTTAACCTGTAGGGCTGAGCCTTAATCAATAGTCAACGACGATGAAAAGAACAAAGCATGGGAAACTTAAGCCTTTATATCTTCGAGCTCCATCAGATAAAAGCTATACCTGGAGTTTGAAAGGACAGGCAGGCTTATTTGAAAGCTTAAAAGCATCAATGCAAACTAAGTTCTGTTTTAAGAGTTCAGACTGCTTATTTATTCATGATTACTCCTGCCACAACCTAAGATTACACAGAAGTAAGACCCTAAAACTAACTTATCTGACTCTAACGACAGAGCCATTTAAAAAAAACTAATTGAAGCGAAACGTGCCTCCCCGTTGTAAAATGTAATTTCCTCGGGCCACTTTCCCCTGCCCAAAATATGGTAAGAACATCCTAACTAACTTGTTTTGCAAACAAAATGTCTAACAAATGATCATCTGATTGCACGTATATTTTATGTCCAGTTTGCATTTTGTAGTGCTAAATCTCATTATGTGCCTTTTTAGTAGAAATGCAGAAAATTATCACTTCAGCCTGACTCCAGGTTTCTTAGACTACGGATACTAAGAAAACCCTATTTCCTACATAAGTAAACCATCACAAAAAAGGGGAAGCCTAGGAGAAGTTTTAAAGTTTTATGAATATCATACTGAAACAATTTTCAAACACTATCATTAACTGGTACATATTTTAACGTGTCCTTTCATTGCTTTAGAGTCTGATTAAATTAAAAGCATGGTTTCAGGGAGAATTTTTCTTAACTTTCTGAAAGAGAGAAATAGTACTCAATTTTTAGACAGCAATACGTATCAGTAAAACCGTGTCACCGGGTCGGTTTTGGGACTTAGGCTCCTTTGAACTCAGACACTGCATGGACCAACATCTTGGTGGTTAGTGCTAAAGAGGGGCAGGCTCCAGACCAGGGCTGCCCAGTATAACCATCAGAAGAATTTAGTCCCTGCTCCATTTGAAAAACTGAACAGCATCACTCTCTCTGGCATTTAGAGTTCCACGCTGGTCCCCCCCACATCTCAGCGACTTCTGTAAGAGGCCAGATTTTAAAGTTCGGATCATTAGCTTTCCTGAAACCTGTTAAAATAGCCAAGGCTGCGCTCCTGATTACCGCTGCGAGTATGTTAATTCACGTGAGAAATACCTCTGCCTTCACTGGCATCATCGCTTGCTGTGCAGAATGGGAAGAGGAACTCAGTATTTAGCTAACAGTTTCCAAAATCCTGGCATTCATATGATTTTCTAGAATTCTGTACTATTTTGGTTGCCTGAATGTAGTTGCCCATATACCAAAGAGTGTCTTTTAACAGCCCAAATTCGCATTCAGTAGTAATTTATAATAATAATTCAATAGATAAATTCCGGTTAAATTCAATAGTTAAATTCAGAATTTTGAGAGCGATTTAGACACCCACAAAGCAAAGGTGCTTTCGAAAGTCTTGTCATGTAACACCTCCAGCTCTGTGTAGGCACTTAACTTCAGACACCCACGTTTGCAAGCTGCAACATCAGTTCAAATTAAAAAAGGTATCAAAACCAATTAAAAAGACTGAGACCATTCCTGAATTTGCAAAGTCAAAATTAAACGTTTAGTCCTGCCGATAAAACCTTGTGGCTGGCTTGAATATTTTGGTATTTGCGTACAGATGAAACAGCACACAATTTTTTGATATTAATGCTGTTATCTGAGATTGAAGCAAGCGTAAACTAATCTTCTGTTACAGAGGAGGCTAGAATAAAGCAAAATAATATTTAAACCATAGTTTTTTCAAATAGAAGTTGTCAGCTGAATTTAAGTACTTGCAATTACAAGAAAAAAACCCCAAATAATCAAGAACTAACCTCACTGAAAATGAGGGAGTAAATTAGCAATATTTCATGCATTCCTGACAAAATTTTTCAGAAAAGAGCTATTAAAGACCTTCTGGAAACTAAATAAATCAAACAGCATTTAGACTGGGACAAGCTTTGCCTCCTTGTTTCTGAAGAGTTCGATACTCTGAAATCATTTCAGCCGAAAGCTGAAATTATTTCGAGCTTTGTGCCTCGCAGAACTTTCTAGAAGGCTGTTTTACTAAAGGGGTGGAGGGAACGAGTGAGCAAACATTTTCTGCTGACTCCCTCAGTGTCTACAAAGCCAGCCTAATGCCTCTTCCTGAATCGGAGCAGATGAATTATACAAGAAGCCTGCTTGCTTACAAAACACCTCTTGCTCCCCATCCAGAATTATCACATCAACGGTATCACCTACCAGCTGCCAACCAAATTACAAAAGACGAGAAGGGGCTTTTTAGGTACCTCGATCTTCCAGTCTGAGAACGCAGCACAGCTACTGCATCCAACCCACAACCAGACTTCACACTTCAAAAAATGAAGCAAACCACTTTGTTTTGTCTTCTGTCTCTTTGGTGTCCAACTAGCCAGCGCAAGTAAAGGCTAGTCACGGCTGGCACGGGTAGCTCCCTAACGAGAGCGAACTAGCACGAGAGTGAAGAGAAAACTTAATTATGCTCATTTTGTCATGCACAAAAAAAGCCTCAGGTAAGAAAAGAATAAACAAAACGAACCCAAAATGGCTCCTCCGTGCCATGAGCGGAAACCGATGACTAAAGCAGAACGAGATCTTTCCTTGTCTTCCGCTTAGTTTAAACAAAAGTGGTGTTTGAAAAATTCCAAATCTGCTTCCTTCACTTCCAGCACCTTATCTGAGGAATCAATTTGGGCTCCAAAGTAGCAGAGAAACTAAAACTAGAGGACTGGGCATTTCGCAATTGCAATACCATGCATTAAAATGCCAGTTAATTTAAAAACTAATTGAAAAATGGCAATCATTACACAGAAATTGAAAAGGAGCCAATAGCATACTTGCATTTAGAAACGTCACTGCTGTTAGTACCGAAGCTGGATCCTCTTTGAAATGCAAGGATTCTCTTCTGCAAGAGCTCTCCTAAATTTTATGCTCATTTTATTTTATTCACAAGGAACCTTTTCCAAAGACGTCTTTTTTTCCAAGCTCACCATGACATCTCGGTGAAACTAGCTTTCCCCCACTGGCTCCCTCCTATTCAATGTCTTGGTTCTGCTTTTACCTGCCCTGACTGGTTTGGCTAGTTGTAAAATGAACGTCTGAATTCATGTGCTGTTCTCCCCTCCCCCATAACTCTGAGCAGACAAAACCTGATACGTATAACAAAACCCTCTTTAATCTACCTGGGGAAAGAAGGAGGAAGAGAAAAGAGGACAGAGTCCTATAGAAAGTTAAGTTGAGAGGAGAATATTGAGGAACAAGTTACGAAAGGCATTAAAGAAGTCATTCTTCATGCTAGTTAGATCACTTTTTATCACAGTACCTGGACACTATGGCTTACCAGGACCATGAACACACACACACGCAAGCAACTTCAGTGCTGGAAGCACAACCACCTTCTCCCAAACCAAGATCATCAGCCTTCGAGTGGGTAACAAAAAGGAGGTAATGATCATCAGGAGGGCGCGCACAAGAGTTTTCGTCTTCTGATCTTTCCGTGTCCTGGAAAAGACGAACTTGGAGCGAGAGGCTTTCGCAGTGAAATTCACACGAAACAAATGAAGACAAAAATATAACTGTACCTGAAAAAAACAACACGCTTC
Source organism: Mycteria americana (assembly GCF_035582795.1). Classification (NCBI taxonomy): domain Eukaryota; kingdom Metazoa; phylum Chordata; class Aves; order Ciconiiformes; family Ciconiidae; genus Mycteria; species Mycteria americana. Next base: position 7,929,562 of record NC_134382.1, on the reverse strand, counting down.
TAATTGTATTAGGCTACCGAAATAAAACCAAATTTAAAAAAAAAAAAAAAAAAAAAAAAAAAAGGAAAGCAAAGGATTAAAACGCGTGTGGTTTTCTTCGCAGCCCAGAGCGATGTTGCTTGTTTAAGCTGGAATTGAGAAGAGACGGCGGGTGTCTAAGGCTCGTCTTACATGTAGTCCTTCACCCCTCCCTGCGCAGGTGCATTCTTTCCATCCAGCCAATCTCCTTGCCTCTACCTACCAACAGGTGTGTCCTCGGGTTTTGGGAGCGGCCAGGGCGAAACCAGCTTGCGTGCTGCAGACATGCCGCGGGAGACCGGCCTCTCGAGGGGCTCGCCGCCTCTGCCACGGCTTTAACAAAGAATGAATTATTTACCGAGCGCAGATTCAGATTCGATACTGCTGTTCCACGGTCACGCTCCTGCTATACACCCTTAAGGTTTGCTTAAGAGTCTACTGGCAACCAAGAGCTCAGGATGAAGGGGCGTTCTTCTCTCACTTTAAAATCAACCTCCGGACACAATTCTGTTGCAAACCAATTGCCATCTGCCCCCTGCCATGACTACCATACTGCTGAGCTGATATTTTAAAAGCCAGCTAATTGTTCAGCCAACCAGAATATGACTCCCGTTGAATCAGAGATGCGATTGTTCAACTGGAACTCTCCTAGGTCATCTAACCTGCAACAGAATAGCAGGGACATCGATGGGTTGATCGCTTTTCCGAACAAAAGATGCAAGATACACAGAGACAATCTAAGGCACGGACAGAGGCAAGGACTTGCTGAAGGACATCCATATAATTTATCTGGTAGATTCACAAGAGCTGATTTTTTTCAAAAACTTAGCAGAAGCTTGAATCCCATCACCATCTAGTCTTGACATGCAAAATAGTTTCAGAAACTAATAAAAAGTCCAACCAGAACTCAGGTCTCCCAAATACAAGCTGATAAGAGCAGAGGCCTACAACTGGATTCCTATGTCCATTCACAGGCAGCTTGATTGAGATTACAATGATTACAGGACACTTCAGCCCAGATCTTTGCAGTATTTACTCCTAGATTAGTCAGGTAGAAATTCTATTTTTGATGTGGCTACATCATACCGTTTTCATCCCCTTTCAAGGAAGTTTTCAGAAAATCCTCATCAGTGTCATGAAAAAAAGAAAAACAAGTAAAATGTTTTCTCCTTGTTATGAAGGAAACGCACTCATATTTCCCATGAAAGATGCAGCTAATGAAACAACAAATCATCATGTTAATTAGCCCAACTGGCAGCATAATTCCCCTAAGACACAACTTGTCCTCATAACTAACTCAAGAGAAACCTTGGAAACCTTTAGTTGCAAAAGACTGATTTCTCCTGCAAGGGCATTACACAGTTCGCAGTTCGATTATACTCAGCTGTGCTCCTGAGCAAGCTGGCTTTTTCCTTTTCATCTCCGACTTGCTAGAGCTGTAGCTTCAAGACACAATTTTTTGCCTGGGACACGTCTAGCCCACAGCATTTTGGAGAAGAAACTTATGCCTGAAATAACCGAATCTGTATTTGTGTACCCTCCAAAGAATTTAAAAGTCAAAGTTCATAAATAGCTTTCCAAACACAGGATTTCTGCGTCCAATGCCTCAGCAGGCATAGGTAGCATAAATAGCGCCTATAAACTATAGAAAACTACCAACCTCCTAAAAACGTACCCCAGTGGGATACATGCACTGCAACTGGGAGATGCGACAGAAGTCTGTGGAGGCATGTCTGAACTGTTGTTTGTAGGTGTGATGCTAGAGTGATATTGGCCACAACATCGGTGGTAAAATCCTGGTGCCAGTGTCCTCCCTTTCTTAAAAGAAGAGGTCCCATCGATCTTTTCAGCTGTGTCTTGGCAGTGCTTCAACACCCAAATGAATAAAACCAGCACAAGTGTGTCAGCATATGCTGCAACACCATCCTGTACTGCAATATAGATACAGCCTCCATCCATATTAGGCCAGGCCACCTGGTCACTTAGGACATTTATTTGAGATTTTAACCTGTTTGGACATCAGCTGCTTTGATCTGTTAGAAATCACCCTCCTGTTCTCTCTCTGAGGCACCCATCACTAAAAGTTTTGAGGCAGTTCATGAATAGTCAGACAACCCACCCAATCAACAATACTTAGTTGACGCACAAGCAACCTATTTTCTCTTGCATCAGTAAATGGCCAGGACGTGGCTTAGCTACATGAATTATATTCTCATTCAACCACTCTCTGAGGCCTGCATCTGTTCCTGACCTCTCTCTGCCTGTCTGAACAAAACCTGGATCTCCGATCTCCCTGAGGCTGGCCAAAACACATTCACATTTTTCCCCTTCTGTACCGCCTAAGTCACCATCTCCTTTCATGAACCACCATGGGCCACCATCTCCATCCTGCGTGTTATACAGACACCTTCCTGGGGCTACCCATATTCTGACTTTTTTCTACGTCCTATTCAAGCCACCCCGTAAGTTTGAGCAACACTAATTATAATCCCCACAGTAGCAGTCTAAGGAACCCTAGGAACTCTTCCAACCAAACCCTGTTTCCCCACTTTTCTACCCTCCGTTCATTTAGAATGTTCTAGCTGGCCTTGAGGGACAACACACCAAGAACAGAATTATTGTGACAGAATAAGGCAATCACATCTTTCCTTAGAGTCATGAAGTGACTGCAAATGAGCCTCTCTGTTATCAGCAACAAAAAAATAATTAATTATCAGCAATCAACTGCACCCTGTCCTGGGTTAATACACAGGAGCCATTTGATTGCAAAGACAGCATATTTACATATGACATACTTGTCTGATGATAATCCTAAACACTTCTCTACCATATCAATCCCATCTCTATGTTTCAAGCCAAGAAGCTTGAAACAGTAGCCCATCTTTTGCACACTGTAAGGTGCCGGTGGTGTCTGTATCAAGAGAGTTATGATAATTTTTTCTACAAAGTTCTTTAATGTCTTTAAAGCTCCCACTTGAAAACCTCATGTATGGTAACGCGACTGACCACTGATCCGTCTTTGTGAGAAGTCTCAACTTAGTGTCTGGCTCTTTTTCAGCCCAACAACACAGTGTCTGCGTACCTTACAAAAGTCATCACGTTAGCCTGAAAACATCTATAAAGAATAAGTACATGGTTTTATATTGGAGGAATTGAACGGGAGAGATTAAGAGAGCTGAAGTGACTTGCTCAAGATCATATAGAAAAATCTGTAGCAGAGCCAGGATATCCAAGCTATTATGTTCCAGCCCAGTACTTTGATTTCTCATACCTTATTACTCCATTTCAGCCAGTACTTCTATTGACAGCCAGTGGATTATACTGCTGTATAGGACTGTGAAATTAAAAACAATTTTCATTTCTATTTTTCCAAAACTGGTTAACTCCGAACCACCTATTTAGATTAGAAATAGTCACGTACTGGCTGGACTCAGAAGTACCCAAGTTTTCAGCAAATGATTTACAGAGCAAGAACATTAAGTAGCAGCAGCATTTCATGGGATACATATAATGCAGCAGAAGCCTAAGCCATACAATACCTACTGGTGCCTTATAATGATCCGGTCAGTTGAGTTTCTCTTATAATACAGCAATAGCAAACAAATCTTTTTCTGGTGTTTGCAGAGGTGAGACTTCTCCAGGGCTTTATCATCTTTGAACATCAAGCTTGAGATTTCATTGATGGAACACTGTAATGAAGTATTTATGCTGAAAGTGTTGGCTCTGCACTTTATAAAGCTCCATGAAGTACAGCAGAGAAGACCTTATTATGTATTTTTCATCTTTGAAAAGATTAATGTGTGACTTATTACACTTAATGCTGAAATGTTCATTTTTGTCGTTATCAAAACAATTCAGCTATATCTGGGCCATTGATACTCAACAGCAAACCAAATCCCCACATTCATAATCCTTCCTCAGGTAAATGCAGATAAGCTAAAGTGAACAGGAATGTTTCCCAAATGGCAGTTGGGTGAAAACTGCAGGATTTAACCTAAGAAATACAAATATACAAGAGATTGGGGTTAGAAGAACTAGTGTTGTTAAATACTGTGTCCTGGGGTACCTATAGTGACTGGTAGCCAGCAGCATAGCTAATTCTACTTTCACAATCCAAAAATCAGGGGAGAGGGTAGCATAGAATGGCTACGTATTAAAAGCTGGGATCATCAACTGTGAAGAAGGAAAAAAAGACCAAAACTACAGTTAACATAACTACACCACAGGATGTCACTGACACCAAAAGTTTGGTAGGAAACAAATGATCAAAAGAAAACACTGAACCTGGCTACAGAAGAATGCCCGTGGCTTTAGACTGGATAGAGAAAGAAAGGATGCAAACACTCCTTGCCACACAGTTCAAATGTAGCATTGCTCGTGCCAAAAACAAACATCTCCTATCAACAAATCATTTCACAGCCATTCTTCGTAGCAGTTCATTCATCTTTTTTCAATAAGCTCCTATTGAGCAGTTCTTCAAAACAGGCTACAAAACACAGCGGACTTGTGATCCAATATTACAATTCTTTGTTCCTAGCGCAGCTCTGCAGTAAGGGGTCACGTCGGTGCAGATCCATAAAGGTGTTTCTTTCTTTCATCTGAGGGCTATATCCATTAGTATCGCTTCCTGCATCACCTCAATCTCTTTCATCTTCTTACCTGCACTCAGCAATTCATTGCACAATCTATAGAGTTAAAGGCATGAGATTAAACGTGTGGAATCCTTGGCCCTCATTTGTTTGTGTAGCAAGCCCCTGCGCTCAACAGTGCTCCTGAACCCAGCACCGGAGACAATCGCAGCAGCACACGTTGCCAGAATTACAAAATTCTGTGCAGATGGGCAAGCCCACTAAATGGTAGGCAGATATGTGAAACCCAACTGTGTTTGCGAGAGCAAAGTTCAGTCCAAGGCACCACCTGTCAGGTCAGGAAGAGGAGTCATCGCAGGAGTAACCTTCCATGTCTTAACAAGTTAAGCAAGCAAAGGAGGAGGGGAGAAGTATATTGCTCTTTGTAGCGTTTGGAGAAGTACAATAACCTGGAGGGATAGCTTGCATGCAATCAAACAGTCCACAGCTAAAACACGTTTTGCCGGCGTTCGTGTGTAAGTAAGGTCACAGGTACGCTTCACCGTTTCTTCACTGCTCTGAAGACAACACAAGCAGTGGGCAGGCAAGTCAGACTAATCTGTGTTTATCTGACCACGGAAAGAAAGTTTTATAATCTTACAAAAGCCTTACCTTCTCTTTGCCCCCCTCTTTGCAAACATACTAACTTTTAAGGCCAGCCATCCAATCTGCCAGACTTAAGTTATGTTTCCATAGGGCACAAGCTGGTGAACGTGCGAAAGGTAAACTATTACTCACACACACGCAAAAACCACGGCGACATGGCGTTGAAGAGAGCCCCGGGAGCCAGGAGAGGCCATCGGCTGTCCCAGTAATCAACGCACAACCCCCTCGAAGGGGCCTGGTTTGCAGAGTTCTGTATGTCTGTTTGTTAACAGCCAGAAGAACTGTTCCTCTTCCAATCAAAGCAAACAGAGGGGAAAAAAAAGAGCCCAATGACAGTGTATTTAAAACGAAGCTAAGCCCAATTTCTGAATGAAACACAGCTCAGAGTCAGGCGATGAAACCGGGCCTCAGGTGATGACTGTCTAGCCTTTTTGCTCACCTTTTAAATGGTCTTGGACTCAGCACATAATTTTTGAGACTCCAACTTAAAAAGCCTTCCTTGAGACCTCGCTTGCAGAGATGCTGAGCAACAGCCCTCACCGAAGTCAACGAAAGCACCACACGCCCTTCTTTCCTATTACCACAATTTCAATCCCGTATCTGAATTGAAGCCTGTACTGTGGTCAGCGGTGAGTCCCAGCCAACCCCATGTGAGGTAAACCTAAAGGGGGGGTCACTGAGCTCCTAAACAACGATCGGAAAGTTTCCACCTTTTCCTTCTGGCTGAGTTGTCTGCCACTCCTCGCTGCCTATTATAAAAGCGCAGCAGCTTGGCATCTGGGTTTGCCTGAACTCCCATCTGCCCGCTCCCCATTTGGACACAGTTGAGTGAAAAGAAAAAGGGGGGAAAAAAAAAAAGGGGGGGGGGGGGAGGGGTGTGGAACAAAATCTTTCATCTTCATAGCAGCAAGATTTGAGATCTAAAGAGCTGGGACTCTCAGCTGCTTTAAATTGAGGGTTATGGCTGCCAACTGCCAATCTGAAGCTACATATTAGTTTTCATCCAATCCTGTGTTGTTCAGGCCCTCGCTTTTCTTGCCCTTTGTTTCCTCTCAGATCAGTTAAGTGGAAGCAGGTGTTTTCCTACCCCGCTAATCTCTCATACATTCAGACAGGCCCAGCAACCGCTCCTGTGTCCCAGACAGGTAAATGGAGCCAGGCGCTTAGTTGCCGTGGAAGGCAGCCATGTTAATGGCTCCGTACGGCAGCCCTGTTACAGGGTTTTCCTTTTGCGTGCAGTTTCATTTCGCGGTGTTTCCCTCTTCACGGTTCATCCTTACACAGACGTCTGTTCTTAAAATGAGGATTTCTAAAATGAAGTGAGGTTTTGAGCTGCTTTGGGAAGCTCTGATAGTTAATCCATTATGGAACATGGCAGGGTCCTGAATGCAATGCCCATGAAGGCCACGGCAATAATACTATCTTCTTGCATTATTTCCTAACCCTAGAGATGATCAGGCCAGCAGAGCTCATGTAACACACTATTTCACAAAATGTGATTGTGCTTATTTTAGCAGCACAAATTTGCAAATGCCACCAGCTTTTAAGGTTTAAAAGGTGGCAAATGCCACCAGCTTTTAATGCCACCAGACTTTAAGGTTTGCAGACAGACCCCCCACAACGACCTAATCTGATCACGACTGCAAACACAAAGCCCTTTCTCGCAGTCGAACAGAAGCACTGTCTTTCAAAGTTGTGCAGCCGTCATTAGCATGCAGCCCTGATTCATGCTGGGTTTTAGATTTTAAGATGTTTTGGTGGCTGACACGAGCCAGTTCCTTGTGCTAAGAGCTGCTGGAACATGAGTTTAGCGTAGCCGCTAGGTAAGCGTAGTTAGGCTGGTACCAGACCGCAGGCTGGCCAAGTCATCTGGGCAAGTTACGCACTGAACTAGCGCTGAAACAAGGCTCTTAGGTTAGCAGGGTCAAGACTCTCATGAACCTGCAAAAGGCTATGTGGACATACCCACAGCACCATAGCCTAAATAAAGGCAATAGCTGAGAATACCACAGTATTTTAGTGGAATGATTGACTGACTTTTCCAAACACTATAGCACACAGTATAGGTAAAGAAAGGGAGACCGAGAGAAAAGCCAGTTAGCCAAGATCGTGAGAGAAAGAAGAATGGCTTACATGCTCTTTGCCTGTCATGCCTTTCAAGAATTAGCAGCAGCGGCGCTTTTCCAACTGTCACAGTCCAGCAAAGAGCCTCTGAACATTAATCTAGTTTTCTTCTCCCCGCTCACAACCTGTATCTTTTTATTAGGACAAACAGTATTCCCTTTCCCTTCAGACCTGCTTAATATGTAATCAGGGACCCTCTTGGGCAACTAAGGAGCATTGACAACATCTCTGCCCACACACAGGGATGGTTTCAATTCTACTAGGTGCTCGCTAGTTCACGCAGCAGTCACCAACGGAGCAGAGCTTCCCTGATCGCATTGCGTGACACTGCAAATACAGCCCTGCCTTCACCAGCCTCTCGTGCCAGGAGGGAGCACGAAGAGGAGAGTCAGCACTCTGCTTCTGCCAGCGCGTGTTGCCTCCAAACGGCAGCTCGCTGCGCAGAGCTCACGGCACGCAGGCCTCTGAATCACCAGCCCCACGGTACACCTCAAGAAGTTTCTTCCTTCCCCCACCCCTCCCATCACACTTTCCATTACATGTTGTAACAACTTTATATGTACCTGCTTCTCCAAATCCTGCACCTGGGAAGCTGATGAATCCACGGAGGCAAAATAACCTAACCAGCAATGTCACCAAATCCCCAGCATGATTCAATGCTTGCCGCCGACTCTTAAGTTAGATACTCTATAAAACTACAAATTATACAAGAAAGGGAATGGTTAAAGACGCAATTCACCGCAGCCCAATTTTAACGTTTCTATATTAAGTAAATAAAGCTAACATAAAATTCAGGTCAGGAACTATTTGTTCAGGGTCAGGTGACTTCAACTCGGCTAATCAGCGAGACACACCTTGCCTTTTGAACAATCTCCCACATTAGATCTGCAGTTAAAAACAGGTATGCTGCAGATCAAGTCAGTGAATTACAGCATAAACACCCACAAAACTAGAACAATGGGCATCATTTTCACTCCTAAAAGCACGCAAACTCCAGACTACAGCACGAGTAGGGATACACCAACTAGAGGGAGCAGAATCTTCTTATGCAGAGTCAGGTGCAGGACCCCAAATAAACCATAAAAGACTCTAACAGCCAGAATATACCGTAAAAGACCCAGTGGTTAGATTAGTGACAAAAAAACCCACCCATCTGAAAGCTTACTCGCGTCAGATGATGTCGGCTACGTTACTACACTCAGACGCGCTCAGGTGGAGGACAGCAGGTATTTTGTCATCGACTTCAGGAAAGCGTGTTTAGGCCCACTGAGTTCGCCAGCTTTGGTATCAGCTTAGGCTGGCCACTTCCTTCCCGTAAATTTAATTTGGGTATGCAGCCCTAGCATTGCTCAATTCTTTATAGCACTTTTTAATCCTTTCTGTGAAGTTAAAAGCCTTGCTGAGCCTTCCTCTCCTAGGATACCTAGAACCGCAAACAGAAGCGCGCTCTCCTCAGTTTGGAGCAAGGCAGTTCTAAAAGTGCGTGGGGTATCCTGGCAGGGAACGACTTCTGGTACTTCTGTGGCATTGTTTTCTTAGATATTGCACCATGACACTTTTAAAGCCTGTGCTTTCTTATAGGACGGGATACCATTTGGAGAAACAGGGACTTGATTTCAGCCTTCCTCATTTCCTCTCATTCTCATTTCCACGGAGAATATATTCTAGCCCACTGTGTAGTACTGGCATTCCAACCTATTTTTGTTCAATCTGTTCATTTAAATAACCCACTCTTTTTCTACAGTTACTCACATTTTCTTCATATGTCATAAACGTTTTTCTGCTTCCAAGCAGAAATTGCCCACCTCGTATCCATCCTTCTCCATGCGGGTTCAGCTCTATCACAACAAAAGAAGCAGAGCGTACAGAGAAGGTCACTTGCCCGTTCTGATATTGATATGAGTGTATTTTTTAATATATATTTTTTAATATATATATGAGTAACTTGAGCTTTTCTACTGCTTCCATTTATTTTTGTTTATGTTGATAGCCTATTGGTTTGGAAACTGGGGTAGGACAAATGTTCCAATGGGCCATATCTCACCATCAAAAGCTCTACTGAACTATGAACGCAGTGTTGAAACAAGTGAGACAGATGTTTAAAAATCTATCATGCTTGATTTTGAGAAGTTGCCTGCTCTTTTCCCAAGTTCAAATACTTGTGGATAAGCAAATGTCCTGTGTGCAGTTAAACCTTGGTTCACACCCACAACACAGACAACTGAAATTGTAAGTGATAAACAGTGCACGGTATAGTTCCTACTTGTAAATATTTAGAAACAGACTGGGAGGAAGAGCTGACATCTTTCTTCCACATCAGATCCTTAAGAATCAAATCAAAGCTTTTGGTCTACGTTGCCAGGATGACAAAGATTTCGGTTGCGCTCCATCTTACGTGCAGTGGCCACGCCACTACAGAAAACACACGCTTCAGCAATGCCTACGAGGCTTGCCATTTGTTTTTCAGTGCTCCAGCCAGCACAGCAGGTAGACTTGCTCATGACTCCTGCAGCACCAGACGGTGCTGTGTGTTCCAGAAGAGGCAGAAACCACTCGCATTACCTGATGGAAATACACCTTGTTTCTGTCCTTGCAAAAATAAAGGAACTAAACAATGTCACTGATACATTCAAAGCTCTGACCCTACGATTTCTACCAATGAGAAAATGATGAGGCAAAAGAAACAAAAAACTAGTCTCATTTCTGGCTTAATGCATGCAACCATCAACTCTGACATACAAATCCATACAGTGCTGAACAAACATAAGATCATCTTCCCAAGCAGCTTTTAAAATCTTGTTTCCTGGTATATTTTTACCCCCGTCTGATACAACAGACTGTTGTTTAAAGCAACAGACTCCTCTGTAGCAAAAACAGATCTAACACCCTGATTAATCTCATGCTTTGAACAGCAAGGATCAGCTGCATTTAGCACTGACTGCTAAGAAACCCTTTATAACTGAAAAAAAAAAAATCTGCTTTGCCTTATTGGACACGCAACGCTGCTGTTTTATTTTGTACAAATTATTTCTCTGGGTTGGGCTGAATACACATGTAGATTGTTTGATTACCCAGTCTCGGGTGAAGAAAGGTGCCTTCATGCTGAGGTGGGGTTTCATTGTATGTACTTAACGTGCTGATGTCTTCCTCTGCTGGGGGCAGAAAGACTCTCCACCTAGTTAGCTTTGAAGAAGTCCTTTGATCTGCAAGAGTAACGAGTGGCCTAATTTAAGCCTTCTGATTTTGATTGAGCCAAGCTGGAACTGTCCTAGCACCAAGTGGGATGAGTAGACCTTACGATTTCTCGCCTCATCCTAGGGCAGGGCCAGACACCACAGTACTCACCCGCCTTAGGGCTCAGATGCAACATTCCCCGAGAAGTCGTCAGTGTATACAGAAGTACCAGATCCACATCCATCTTCCACACTGAAAGAGCAAGACAAAAAGCCATGGAAAAGCCATCTCTTCCTGGCAGAAAGGGAAGACCAAGAGCAGTGCATAGAACGTGGCCTTTGAAATAGAGTCTTCATCACAGAAATGGGACTGCATGTAACAGAAGGGTACATAAAAATCAATTTACTAGTAACACATATAGGAACCAAACAGCATCTGTAAAATTTAGATTATTTAATGAGCTTTTCCAGTCTCTAAACAACATTACTCTATGAGTATGAAGCACAGGGACAATTTCTGTAAGGGTCAGTCATGGGTCACAGTATTCTGGGGTAGCATTTTGCTCTGAGAAATACACATCTGTTAGACCTGAGAGCATCTGACAGTCACGAGACTGTTCCGTGGTATGGAATAGCTCAGCTTTCCTTCACATTGTGTGGTCACCTACTTGTGTGCTCAGAAGACTCAGCAGTGTTTCAATCAGAATCCTGTTTGTGAAAATACTTTGAAAATACTTTCAGTTAGAATCCTGGTTGTGAAAATACTTCCAAAGAACCCACACAACTTCAGCCCAAAGTTGCTGAATACCTTTACTACTCACGTGACATAGGCAGAGGGTTTAAGTTCCGAATATTCAGGAACATCAAGCCCAGATGCTGTTTTGTGGCAGGTGACAAAACTTCATAAAGTTTGTGAAGAGTCTGTTGTGAGTTTTGATCTGAACCTGCCTTTAATGTAAAAACAAAGATTGGGGAAGACCTACTCTTTCCATAGCAATCCACCTTTTCAATTGCATGTGTCCCTTCAGTCTACTGCAACGTGAGACACGTTCATGTAGTGTCATTTGTGTCACCTGATGGAGTGATGTTCCTGTTCAGCTCCATGAAATGAGGTGATGTCCATGTCCCTTCCTGTATGTATGTTCCTCCTGTATTTGAATGTAGGAGACAGGGTATGTCAGAGCCACCTGCTTGAAAACAAATGTCAGGAATTACTCATTCAAATCACAAGTGGCAAGGATGTGGGTGATGGTAAGCATGCAACTGCAAAGGAGATGCCGGGCCTATACAAAGAAAGTCACCATCCCATATAGTATGAAATATATGCAAAGGACGAGAAGATACCAGCATTACCTCATGCCAGCAAATGGCATACCCCAACGACAGCTAGCAAAGCTTCAGCCTCTGCTTTTTTTTTGGGGGGGGGAGCGATAGCAAAGCAACGTATCAGATCCCTGTAGGTGAGCAGCAAGGTACGGGAGGCTGACCCTTGGAATGATATGTGCGGGCATCCAGGGATTAACAACCTTGACCTTGTGAAATGTAAAGTGTGGGGGGGTCCTCAGTAGCTTCACGGAATAAAAATTTTGCAGTGTCTCAGCTCTGCTGCTTTCGTGGGCAGATATCTCCCACCAGCAGCACTCAGGGATGCTGTCCCCAGCCATGACTGCAGCACAGACACACCACCTCCCCAGAAAATCACTTCTCTGACAAAAATTCTGAGCATAGCCATACCATATCAGGGCCACTGTTAGCTACGTGACATTTCCCTTTGCAGGCATGGTTTGCACGTAGGAGATTATTTCCATTGGGATTGTTTCAACTCCAACCAACTGTCCAGCTATTAAATTTAAACCAGCTTTCCTAATCTCCGATACTCGTACCTGTTTACCTGCTACTGCCCATATTGTTGGCAACTGCATCTGTTTCGATAGATATAGTAGGCCTGGGTAAATCCAACCAATTTTGGAATACTGCAAAACAGTCGCTGCTTGCTAGATGCATCCTCCCAGGCAGGGAGGGACATGATAGATATCAGGTAGCCAAGCACATTTCAGTGCCTGCAAGCACTTACCTTGTTTTCAGCAGCAGATGTGAGCTGTTTCAAAGGCTGGTGCCAGAGCCTGGGTTACTATAAGGTTATGTGAGCAAATACAAAAGGAAGGTGGATGTGATGGAGTTTCCTTCCTGCCATCCCATTTATGATACAAATACATTGGTTTCCCTAGACAAGCCCAAAGTATTTCACAAACAGAGGGCAAACAGAATAGAATCACATACCTGCGAGAAGAAGGGGCTGAAAGATGACATGGACATGGCATTTTGTTAGGTCTTGGAGGGGTGAGATGACAGCAAGGAGAAATTTTGAGGGGAGAGATGGAAGAGCTACCAGTTATCCCTACCTATCCCAGCTAAATTTTAAAATTAGTGGGAATACCACTTACATTCTGATTTGTCATGCAGAACTGCAATAAATCCACCCAACTCAAGCAATTTACACTAGTTCCCAGGAAGCTAATCGGACTCAGACCCATGTAAAGCAGTATTAGAGAGACTAAAATACAGAATCCAAACTAATAATCCAATAGCAAACCTGATCAAATGCCCACTGTCAGATGTGGAAAAACTCCCAAAAATTTTGAATGGGCGGTCATTTATCTTGATAATTTAGCTTTGACGGAGACCTGACCGCAGACTGTGAGTAGCATTAGCAAGGCAGCTATACAATGGGACAAACCCACTACCTGACATGGTGCTTTTTGTATCTGCTTCACACGGTTTCAAGATGATGAGCACATCACCGGGCCAAGAAGTATCAAGTCTTGTCCTCCGAGAGGTCGTAAAAAAAAAAAAAAAAATAGGACTAGAAAGAAGATCAAAATCACAGCTGTAAATGTGCTACACAGTGAAAACCGAGGATGTCAAGAATATGACCAGTTTCCTAGGTCCTGGCAAAACCATACTGTATTAAAACAAGATTTCAAAAGCTGGCACATTAATAGCAGTCCTTGTGCTACAGACATTTATACTTGGTGACCAATTCTTCCTGCTTCCTCCCCAAATAAAGCGTGGATGATGCCTATGAAACGAGAGCTTGTGGTACAACTTCAGTAGCAACTGGAGCTCTATTAGATCTTCTGGACCCTACATGGCCAACAAGCCAGTGAGGAAATGACATTTCAAAAACAGAGGTCAGCTTTGCATGGATCATTCAAATGAAGAAGCTGATTAGTGCTTCACTGACTGTGCTTATTTGAATGCCAAATAATACAATAATAAAACCACGACAAACTAACTCAACTGAGCAGATCCTAGGACGCTGTAAAGGAAAAATACCACAAATCATCAGCAAGACTCAGCAATAGGACATTGATGCACAGCGACCCTTCTACAGGATCTTACTTGAGTGATTAATGGTAAAATTGGTTAGGAAAAAAAGCCTTTTGTTTAATCAAATTTTACACTTCAGAAGAGATGGTTTTCCTTCCTGCTCCAAGGTGGGGAATATGCACTTTGACCCAACTGTAGGCTAGGCTCTCTTCCTTAGCCTAGATCTGGCATCCCATTCTTTCTCTGGTTATTTGAATCACTTAGAACTTCATTTGATCAGACCTAGGGAAAGTATCAGCAAAGATGAGGTTGTAGCCGTGTCTTCGCAGACTTTTGAGAAATGCAGGAAGCTACACCAAAGACCATATTTACCGTCCAGGCAAGACGGCAATTGGCAGAGCTTAAAAAGCACCCAGGATGCCGGGATAGCGTTGGTCGGAGCGCACCCGGCAGTTTCCTACGCTATCGGGCAGCACAGCGTGCTTCAGGACCTGCCTGGACAGGCACGGCATGAGGCAGCCCTGTTGACGGGAGGCAAACAGAGCAGAGAGCATGCCGAGTTCCCAGCCGCTCCCCAGGCCGCTCCGCTCTTGTTAGCTTAGACTACCTCTCCTGATGGAGTGCAAGAATCTTTTTGGTCTTCCTAGAAAGCAATGGGCAGCTCCAGTATCCTGGTTAATATCTTCCTGAAAAAAAATCTGGGCTGGAAAAACCGAACACTTTGTACAAGGAATCACAGAGAAATAGTGGCTATTTGACCTTTCCGTCTATGTACTGCTAGAGCCAAAGTGTGTATTAAAGTAGAAGTAAAGGGAAAGGATTATTTTTGCTGGATTAATCAGAGCAGTAAGAATCTGAAAGGAAGCCTCAGCAAGCTGGAGGTCTGCTTAAAATAAGCAGTAAAGAAGAAAACTTGAATCAAAATGTATTTTAAAAATATTTTTAATTAACACAAACGTATCATTTTACAAATCACACGATCAGTATTAGAGATGTGGTTACCAAAAGAGAAAGTTACACTTTTCAGCTCACCAACAGAACACCAACGCTAATTTTTCTTTCCCATTAAAACAATTTATCATTCTATGGGAAATGGTACAGCACTTTTATAAATCCCAAATGTCAACTGGTCCCAAAGACATTACACTTGAGAAAAACCTCACTCTTTTTCTTGTCATGACATGGATTTGTCACTCTAGAAACCTGGAACTATCTATTTGGAAAAAGGAATTGTTTAGACCTGCCTACTGGGCTTGGTTCTAGGCGCCACTGGAAGCCTACTGTAGTGTCTTGGAAATTGCTGCAGAAACTAGAATGATCATTTGTCTGCTAACATGGAGAATCTCTTCTGGAAGGAGAATCTTCAGGTAGCTACTGTTGCCACAATTTTTTAGCACTGGGACTCTCCAAGGGGTCTAAATACCACATTTCCCAACACCCCTCACCCCCAAGTAGTAGCTATTCAGAAAGAGAACTGTATCTACAGTTTCCAAAGATGTAGCTGAAGAAAAAAACCTTGAGAAAGTTATCAGTAGCCCTAATTGAAACCTAAGAAACATGAGTCTGTCCATCCAGAAAATGAATACAAATAAAAACATAGCTAGTTCATACCGAATGTTTGCACAGAACGTTAAGGCTTGAGATGAAAAATGCTCCAGCAGCCCAGAGCACTGTCATTTTACAGTGAGCTTCATTTGGCGACACCATCAGGGAAAGGAGCAGGAAAAAAGGAAGAAAAAAAAGCTTTTTACAAAGCAAAAAAGGAGGCAAACTGTGCCTTCCTGACAGCTGGTCTCATCAGTGGCATTAAGTACAGAAAGGAGGCAGGTATTATTCAAGAGACAGCAGTGGCAGGACTGGTAGGAGATCAGTAGTCAGCACAGGAAATGTTTTTTGAAAAAATCCTAATTATGGTCCTTCTCTCCCCCAGTCTATCCTGTGCTGCACTGTAATTACATGAACAAAGGGGGCCTTTTCTCAAGAAAGAAGTTGTGATACAGACACAGGAGAGCAAAATCCAAAATGCGTTTACAGACAGTGGAAGCGGTGCCCACACTGTCTAAGCTAAGAGAAAAGAGACAAAAACGGGCAAACGGAGAAGCAGCAAGAAAGATACAGCGACATCCTGTCTCTCTTTCGCCATGGTAGCCACTCTTGCTTTTTTAGACTTGTTTTAAAACCATGCATAGCTCGTTTTTTCCTTCTAAATCAGAGGAAACAGGAGGGGCAGAGGCATGAAAGGAAGAATGCACGTCACGCCATCGCTGCCTAAGCACATCTTCGGGTGCCAACAGAAGCCTAAATACACTGAAGTCAATGCATTTCTTGAAGCCTATCTTTTATTACCTATAACTAACTCCAGTGACTGCCTGGATTCTGACAGATTCCAGTCTTGGGACAAAGCAAAACTATTTCACTAAGAACTAAGAACTATTTTGCTCTGTTATGCGATCAGGACCTTCAAGAGAGCTGCAGAGCACTACCAGGGGATGGCATGGACCATCTTTGCTGGTGCAAGGAGTGGAAAAGACAGGCTCCTCCAATATCAGCATTTTCCTTCCGGAAAATTTGAACTACAAGTACAAGCAGCATTAATGCATCTTTGAAAGTGGAAGAGAGCTGCTGACAGAAAAACCTGAGAAATGACAGATGTCTTCTCACGCGCTGTCAAGTACTTAGCAGAAACTCACTTGCATACAATTAAGATAAAAACATTTTTGATGCTTCAGGAGTTCCACTGAATCCTCTTTCCACACCAGAGTTATCTAACCATAGAAGACTCTGCTCTGTTGCTTCTCCAAGACCCAGGTTTGTTTTCCAGCGGACTTTTGTGTACCTGCAGGAGGAGCGTGCACCCCAGACTGGCAGGGAAGGCACCCGCCTCACGCTGGGCCACCAGCCAGGATGCTTGGACCCGAAAAGACAGGTACCTGCCGTATAAGTCATGGGGCTAAGAGCCTATTATGGATGTGAAAGAATACCACAGGACGTAAAGATCCACAAGAATAAAGTATGGAGGACCTTGTGTTACACAAATCCTCCATAGCATCCCTCTTCAAAGCCGTATCAGAACCTGGAGGGCATGGCGCAAGCTGTGCCATCTCGGGGCCCCATCCAGACGTCGCCCCTCGCACTCCTTCTAGGTTTACATCTGTAGGACATCATATACATGAGACTGGACTCAGGCAGTTTCCTAGCAGCTATCATACATGCCATTTTCAAAGTGCCCCAAGGCTTCCATTCTGCAAGGCTTACAAAGGGTCAATCCAGATTTTTGCATCTTGCCAGTCTCAAAAAGTTGCATAAAGCCCCAGTCCCCATTTCCCACTCCTAGCAACGCTGCTTCTGTGTCTGACTTCACCTGCCATAATTGGTCTCTGAAGGACAAGAAGTGGCAGTAACTTGCACTGGGTTGCAAGGTGTGGGAATGGAGGAAATTAACACCGCCTCATTTTTCCATCCCAGTGAATAATGTGATTACCGGGGAGGGAGAGGAGGAGGGGAGAAGTGCTGAGCCTTACATCAGCTGTGAGATGGGGGTTTATCTTTTTTTTTTTTTCCTTTTAAAACAAACAGATGGGGAGACCATTAAATTCACAGCCTCCACCACGCAAGCACACATCACAGCAGCTTTTGCCAATAAAAGAGTTAAATAACGTGTTACTTAAATCATCAGCATACCCTTGTGTAAAAAAAAAATAAATTAAAAAAACCTCTCTAGGAAAAAGAAGGCAGCGGCGTAGCCCCAAGTGACGCCAGCATGTTGAAACAGAACATTCTGGCCGATAGCCACACAGTTCAATAAAATGGCAGAACTGAACTAGTCGGTTATAACGCATCCTTTTTTCAGTTGTCAAATAGTCACCACTTCCACATCATTTTGTTGTGAGTCTCACTGGCTGAGGGGTAAACAACCTTCCACATGCTGCTGCTTATTCCAGACTAGGATAGGCCTGCAGAGAGGCGCGCTTTGCTTATGAGAACCGCTTGAGAAGACGGGCTCATCAGCGTAGCATCTCATCGTCTCGCCAGCGGGCTGCAGCAGGCATCTAACTTTGCCTGGGTGGCAGGAAAAAAATCCTGGGATCAGCTTTGCTCTTTGGTGTAGGGGGAAGCCACAGTACCCTGTCAAGCATTCCGGCTTTCAGCAGCAGCTAGACCTGTAGTCTTAACTTATCTTTAGTACCCTTATGCCAGTATTTAGAGTAGTGCACAGGGTATTTCCATCCTGAAAAGTTTTTATACTAAGAGCAACCAAAGTCAGCAGACAGCAAATATTAAGATAGGGAGCGCTGCTTGAAACCTCTCCATCACCTAGTGATTTTGGAGGTATTTCACAGGGACCAAGCTGGAACACAGAGACGCAAAACCCTCTAAACACCAATGTTTAGATTACTATTTCCTGAAGGGAAAAAAGGGGAAGGGATTAATTTCATGAACGTTCTCTTTCTTGTGAACCACTCACCAAAACTGCTCTCAAATGTTTATGGTCAGTCCTGCCTTTGCTTGCAATGGGACTTGATTCAAGACCTTTTCGTTTCCAGCCATTTCTTTCACACATTACACCCCAACCACTGCCAGTGAGCGAACATGTGCAAACATCAGTCTTTGGTTGAAGCTGGTGTGGCATAGCCTGTAGGCGTTTACTCTGTGCTCAGAGTTCAGCCCGTGCAAGTATCAATTAAATAAACTCTTCCAGTACTCTCAATATTCAGGGCAACTTTTTCTTTCTACACATAATAAAAGATCGTTCACAAATGTGGAGTATTTAAGGTTAATAGTTTTGGTCATTTCTTATAAGGATTATCATACTTCCCAGAATACAAGTGCGTCTTTTGAGTGCATTTTCCCTTCTGCCTTAATTAGATTTGAGCAGGCACATAAACAAGGATAACAGTTGGCTCCGAAACATATCACTATTAATACTGCAACAGTTCTGAAACTCTAGAAATTCTCCAGCCAGGAAAAAAATAGGGATGTAGAGCAGCACCAATCAGTTTATATGCCAGGCTAAGATACAGAGCCTGTTTTCATCTGATTTTTCATTAACTTGCCAAGTTAATAAAGCAGATGGTACCAGCAAATTCCACAGAACTATGCTTATAGCAAACTTCGCAAGCATCTGGTCTTGGGGGGAGGGGGGGTGGAGAGGGGGGAAACAAACCCAGAAAAATCTGGGAAAAGACCAAACAGAAAAAATTTAAGGGAAAAAAGCCACAAACAACTAACTCCGAAGGGAAGAAGCTTTGTGTCCAGATTTTGTTGATTAAAACAACACAGTTAAAGCCAGTATTTAGTGTCTGTAACTTCTAAAAATGCTTCATTTGATTTGCCGAAGCCAACAGTTTGGGGCCAACAGAGTCAGGGACATTTCAGTCCAGTTCCTGAAAAAAATCTCATCTGATGCTGCATATTTCTAGAAGATTTTCTAGAAAAATACATTCTATTCTTCATTAATTTGATGACATCCGTGGAGCCCAACCCTTAAGTTCTTAAAACATCATTCAAATTTAGTTGAGATGAAAAAGGGTCGCCTTAAAACTGCTATTTTTCCTGCAAGAAGATATGATTACAACTTAATGTTTTCAAAGAGTTGCTTGTGTACTGTGGTGGGATGACTGTTATCAGCTATTGAAACATCTACCTCTCTCACTGTCATTGGTAGACCTTAAAGCATTTCATGAAGGAAATTAACACTCTTCCCATTTTACAGATGGGGAGGTGGAGGTGCAGATGACTAGCAGCTTCCCTGGAGTGACTCCTTCGGACAAAAGGCCGGGTGATCTTACCCTTAAATTACACACCATATCACTGTCAGACATACAGAGACAAGATTTTAGCTTTCGAGTTGGGATTTGCCCTACGCAAATGCAGACAGACTCTGCTCAAGTACAATGTGAATCCCAGGGAAGCGTGAGGGGAAAAACCATCCCTTTCCTTGCTCTTGACCAGTCAGGATTGCCTAGCTGACCATGTAAGTGAGACAGCCCACACTGCGCTAATAGTATAAAGGAGAGTATATTTCAACTGAACCTGCTGGGAATGCTCACGTTTGGGTGCGATCCAACAGATATTTGGGTGGTTCCGATCAGGAGAAAGCACTGTCCTTAACTCTGAATTTCCTGGTTTACTTTCCAACTTTGAACAAAGCAACCTCTATTTAAAAGGTACCTCACGAAAAACCAGCTAGTTAGAACATGTCCTTTTCTCTCTTGGCACCCTCCAAGAATAGCCCCTATAGAAAGGGCACCGGAACGCTCTTCCCGGCAGAGCAGCAAGCATGCCACTGAGCACATTCTGAGTCATCCTTCCCACCAGAGCAGTTAGTAGGAAAGGGTGTTGGCCAACCAGGAAGCTCCCTGGATGAGTCATTATCAAATCCAACCGTACCTAGATAACCTTGGCATGGCCTTGCTTAGCTTGGTTCATTAGACAAGACAAGCTCTGTGCTGCTACTCCTCCCATCTTACTTCTTTTTGAAAACTGTCTACTAATGGCAAGATCCGTTGAGCTAATTGAATGCAGGGATTTTAAAACTGAAAGTCAAGAGATATCTAGTTGCATTTAAAGAGTGGAGGATCATTATAATGAAAATAACCGCAATAAAAATAAGGAAGAGTATGAGGAAAAGCAAGTATTTGCCACCCAGCTGGACAAAACCAGATTCTGGCAGTTTTGCTCAAATCATTTTATGATTTTCAGCACTGTAAGCATTTTCAGTGCTTACAAACATTCCTCCAGTCTGTGCACCAAACGTACAAAAGACACCCGCAAGAGGTTAAGAGATCCTGCCCTTTGCTGCACGGAACTCTTTGTGTACAGGAATCCTGTCCCTGACTCATCACTGAGAAATATTAGCATCGCTATCACAAAGGAGAGACGGAAACATGCACCACTGCTACTGCATAGCGCGAGATGCAAGTGACCTGCTTTCTGTGCTGCAAGGTAAGTTAGCGACGGGGCATGGCCCGGTACTGGCCCCGACTGCTACGCCCAGTTCCACTTTGAGTACTGATCTTTCTCACTTGTGAGAAATGGCCTCCAGTTGCGCCAGGGGAGGTTTAGACTGGATATTAGGAAATTTTACTTCACGGAAAGGGTCATCAAGCATTGGAACAGGCTGCCCAGGGAAGGGGTTGAGTCCCCATCCCTGAAGGTATTTAAAAGCCGTTTGGACGAGGTGCTTAGGGACATGGTGTAGTGGTGGGCTTGGCAGTGTTAGGTTTACGGTTGGACTCAATGATCTTAAAGGTCTTTTCCAACCTAAACGATTCTGTGATTCTGAGTAAATGTGGTAAAATGTTAATGACTGAAATTAGATATCACTTCATGGCCTCTTGACTGCTTAATCTGAGGTGGTCCTGGCCAGTGATTGTTAATTACTGACTATCAAATGGAAAGCATGACTAAAGCATTATTAACCTTTAGCTAGCTTTAACATGGTGTTTGACAAATATGAGTAACTTTTAAAACCAGCTTTCTCAAAATTAGTCATGGTCCAACTTACACACCAGTAGCAAGCTATAGGAAAAATCCTACAGAAACATCACACGCCGCATGAACAAAATGCCATGCGTTTGTCTTAAGGTTTTCTTCTTCTTCTCCCTGGAACTCCTCAGAATCGGTGAGAAAGGGACGGGTAGCTGAGGCCTGGCAGTTCACCTCTCCAAGGGCAGGAGAGCACGATGCAAGTAGCGTAAGATACTGTACCTATGCCCGAGACTAGAGAGGGTCAAACACGCAGGTATTCTTTTGGAAAGCTTTGCCTGCCATCAGTGGCCAGTTCTGAGGTTGTCTGCAACTAAAGGCAAAATATTTCAGTCTGGATGATGAAACAACTCCCTTTACAAAAGCTAATCCCTTGACAGATTCTAGGGAAAAAAACTTGGAGGTATGCATTACCATCAAAGTCCCACAATGTTTACAAAAGATTTATGTCTATGTCCCCTATTCCTATTCTTCTCCCCCCTCATATGCAAGCTGAAACATTTTCCTCCAACATCACTCCAGTGTTTCTTTCTCTGGCTTCCATCAACCTAACTTCAGGCTGGGACAGAGGGCAATGCTAGCGCCGAAGACGGCCGAAGCCTGCCCCACGAGATCACCTCAACGGTCTCTGCAGTTCTTCAGCTATGCGAACTCCAGGAGCGTTGTGTTTTCAGCTCACCTCCAAGACACCTGAAACGGCTTTGCAGATGATGCACGAGTATTCCTTTGTGCATTCCTCAGAAAACAGAGGAAAGCTCTCACGTGCTTTGAAAATGCGCTGACTTTACTGGTCATCTTGCAAAATACCTGGCAGTGAAAGATGTCAGTGGCATCAACAAAGGTCTGCTACTAGGGATGGTTTTTAGAGTTCTTCCTGCCTGGGGCAGAGGAACAGACTAGGTGACCTCCCGAGGTCCTCCTGTCCTTTTCATCATTCATTTCACGGCTTTCTGATCATTTTCCTGTGCTGCTTTGCTCTTTTGTAACAGCTTGTTGCACCAGTGGACTTGAACCTTTCAAGCAAAGCATCTATCACTTGTTAGGCACATTTTGCTTGCTATATTTTGCTAGGGTAGCTGACGGCAACATATAAATGAGTAATAATGCTGCTGATGAATGAATTTGCCAAGAGCTATCACCAAGCCATCTTGCTACTTACCACCCCACGCTTCTTTTGCTGCTTACAGCATGTTGCTGTGAAGTAACCCAAACATGGTTTGACATCGTGTAGCGTGCAGAATTCCCCTCGCAATAGAAGCCGTAAATGGGGTCACCAAGGGGACAGAATCTTTTTCTGGCTGTTCTCTTTGCAATGCACTGGGATTATTAGGTTTTCTTTGTAAAGCAATCCTTTCCTTAAGGGTCTTGCTGCAAGATTATTAAAACATCATGAAATACGTAGATTCCTCTGTCACTACTTCACCTGATTCCCCATCTTCTTAAAAGAAAAAAAGGGAGGAAGAAGGACCAATAAAACATAACTCATTCTGCTCTTTTTCTTTTTAACCAATTGCTGATAATTTTCACTGAGGGGGGAAATTGGCACAATAACTCAGTTTATCAGTATATTTTTTGGGGAAAAAAAAGTATTCTCGTTTTTCCTATTCATCTAACACTTAAAATTGCATATCCAGTGAAAAAGCTTGTGTATGTTGCCTTTAAAGAAATCTAGTTTTTACTCTGGTGTCCCAATGATGTGGTATCTTATACCACTTTAATTCCTTAAGAAAAGTGAAAATTAACTTTTTTACCAATTTACGCTCCATTTTATTTTCATGCTGCTGAAAGGGTTAAAAAACTGTGATTTATATCAGATAGAAGAGTTCTGATAGGTTCAGAAACCTCCTCCTTCTAAGCTGTACTTTATTGATAAGAACAAAATAAAAGCTGGAAGTGACAGATGAGCTAATCTACAGTTTGGAGCTGCAGGAGAGTGTTTTATTCTATTAATCATTTAGAGCATGACTGATTATGCCTCACTGTGGCTGAATTCACTGTCTTTTTTTTAATGGATCAAATATTTAAACTCGATATGATTGTAGCCGAAACGCCCAGGTCAGCAGTTTGGGTAAGGGCTGGTACGGTTCTTCTTGTGGCCCCAAGTCTCCTCGGCTAATGTCTGCCTACAGGCGATGCTGTTTATTTTACTCTGGAGAAGCAGCAAAGTAGGTAGATATTTGTGAAAAACAAAGGCAGGCTGGGGCTGTCAGCTGTCCCATGGCTGAGCTAACTCCGGTTTTCTCAGAAGGGTAGGCAAAGGGAAACGAGAAGAGCTCTTCTTCAGAGGGAAGGGACAGAGCAAAGGGGAAACGGCTGAACTGGAGAATGGGCTTGCTGCTCTGGATGCTCCCAGATAATGCGAGTTTATGGGAAGTTTCCACTTAGGAAGGCCTGGCCTCCTCCTCCAACCCCTGTCTCCTTTCTTCCTCTCGGAGCGTTTGATGTCCCGACACCTCTGGAGCAGTTGCTGCCAGTCGAACTCTCCAGGGCTTTGGCAGAATTGGAGTAGGCAAGTATGGCCATGGCCCCTCTGCTACCCCTCACAGCCCGTGTTAGGCAGTTGCCTAATTTGCCTCTGTTAGGGAATGCTGGCCTACCATTAAGAAGGTTGTTTTAATTGAGGTTGGGTACCCAGCTGCCTGAGCCACTTACAAAAAGCCCACCTACCATGCCCTGCGACTATCTTCTCCAAGCTTTGGGTAATACTGAGAAGCAATTAAACTGCGCTCCCTAAGAGAAGCTGCGAGCCGAGTCCAAAATCAGGCAGTGACTGGAGAGAAGTACAACTACGGCAGGATGCTCACACAGCACAGAAATTATCGTCAATAAGTCACATAATGTTGTTTTGTAAAGAGCTCCTAGGCAAATGTAATAGTTTTATACTGCGGGGGGGTTTTTTAAGTATCTGAGGCCAGAGGTTGACTTGGATTGCTGGAGTCCACATGCTTCAAGCAGAAAAGACAAGCCCATTCAAGTTAGTGTCTGAAATAAGAGCTTAGGGGACAGTATTTCTCCACGTACCCCAAGATCTGAATCCTTCCTAAACAAGGAAAGGGGGGGGGGGGGGCAGGTGGAAGAGACTGAAGGCAGAGAGAGAGATGTGCAACTTCTGTCTGCGCTAACATTTATGTACTTTAACTGTACATCCTGGGACCTTAAAAAAAAAAAAGTCTCAGTTACTGAATATAGTCCATAATGTTGAAAAATGCATCTTGGAACTCCTAGGTTCTTTTTTTCATGGCATCCATGATTTCAGTAGATGCTGGAAAGCTACATACCTTAGAGGATGTCAGCCCTAAGGCATGAAATCATTATGGCACGTGTTCAGGAACTGAACTCTCCTTCAAGTCAATGGATGTAAACTCTGAAATGCCTTCAAATCTGGCATATGGGCTTTGATCACTCCTAGAAATGGAACTCAAGTTTCTAAATCACTTAGACGCTTGAAAATTAGACTGAACATGAACTCAATTGATGGTGATGTTTTCAACTTGCTGATTTAAACGGTTACTCTAGATGAAAAAAGAATTTCTGTTTGCAGAAAATAGGAGGGATGAGCTTGGAGAAAAGGGCCATAAAACAAATTAACACAAGGCCTCCAGGCACTGGCTCAAAACATTTCATTCCTTTGAGATGAGGTACCTTTGGGGAAACAGAAGCAGCAAAACAAACGACAAAGGGAAGCCAAGGGATGCAAATGATGAAACAAGAATGCTGTAAAGAAGTTAGACAGTATTTGAGGACTGGATTTTTGGTTTGTACATTATCCAATTCTCTATGCAGAACAAGACTTCAGACAAGTCCATCCAAGCATTCATACTGGAAATAGTTCTTTTTTCTTTTTTTTTTCCCTTTTTTTACAGGACTATATCAGATGGGGATATGGTCACACACTGGAAGCAGTGCATTACAGAGTGGGGAATGCCCTGTAGGCCTCGATACCATCCCAATTTGCTGCTCTGGTCCTGCTTACAAATTTCTGTGTTCAAGTGAGAAGTAGGGAATATAAACACTTGCATCTACTGGCCACGCAAGATTCTGAAATCCGCACAGGATATATAGGAGAGACAATAGGAACACCAAATCTCTGACTAGACCTTTCTCGAGGAGCAAATTGACACTGCAATCAATACGAAGCGCACAGACGTGGCACTAGCGTATCCAGCTGTGAGGGATAGAAGCCCAATTCAGAGTTGAATTCAGAAATCCAGAGACAACACACTCAAATGGCTCAGCGTGAAATAAACTAAGTCCCTGCCTAAGTTCAGCCACGGTACTAGGAAGCCTGGCTTTGCTAGTGATGGAGAATACTTTTTTCTACGCCGTCGCCGCATAGGAGCGGGCTAATGAAAACTGCCTTTGCCCTGCCCAGGCCTGCACCGCGTGAGGCACCGAATACAGCTAGCTGCCACCGTCCCCTCTGCTTAGAGAGGACTAACAGCCCACTTCATTCTTGCGTCCTCTATTAGAGCATTAAGTCCTTATACAAAGGGTGGAAAAGGCACAGGCCTAATCTTAAACGGCAAGGTAGGTGGGATGGGCGGTTAACAGCTAACCCTCAGTCAAAGGAGGAAGTATCAGGTGACAAAATTGTGAATCACCTACAAAAAATGTAGATCACAGCCTCAAAAAAATATCCAAAAAACACCCTACAGGGAGTTTGAGAGTATGAAGAGTTCTGGGAAGCATCTCTTTATTCAGATTAACTAATAAATAAGTTTCTTAAGTAATGCATTTAGCTAGCATAAGTCTCCTGTGGCTGGTTACATCATCTCTTACTGCCTCTATAACTCATTAACTTGCACCTTATCTCTGCAACCCTTTCTGTGCCCCTAATGCCAGGCAGTGTGTTCTCCCATAATATTCACTGGGCTGAGCGCGATGTGCCAGGCACGGCTGAACTGGAGAAACACAGCGGTCCCGGGCTGTGTCAGGGCTACGTAACACCCACCAGCCCCCTCCTCAGAGGAGTCCCGCTGGCCTGAAAGCTTTTACCAGCACCTCAAGTGCCACCTTCCCTAACGGGCGACCCTGCTTTACATAGCGAAGCAGAAGACGCCTGAATGGTTCGAACGCTGCAGCACAAATACGCAAGCAAAGAGTAAAAGCAAAGCTTAGAGTATAAATGCGGAACAGGAAAAACAAATCTGCATCGCTAAGGGAACCCCCCTGCCTCCCAGCCACAAACACATTAATGCACTGCTATGCTTTCCGTCAAAGGTTCACGGCTGGTATAAAACAGCACTGCTCTCTCGTCTCGGCAGAGCTTCACTGTGTTACAGCCCTCAGCCCAGCAGATAAGACGCTTCCTAAGCACTTCTTGAACTAGTGGTGCAGCAAAGGATTTTTTTTTAGACGCTTCTCTCCGTAGCTGGCCTGATAAGTACTCACCCAATCACAACACAGTTTGTTCAAGGGCTTCCAAAAGCAACTGGATTGCTGCGACCACCCCTACCACCCACGCTCCAACCCGGGCGGGAAAGCTGACCCCAGGGGAAGCACCGCTAAGCCTTCCACCCTCCACATTTACAACACACCCCAGCAAGCAGGGCTTATCACCACATCAGTTCCGCATCCTTAATGGTGGAGAACTGTGCAGCCCTTCAAAACGACAAGGTCTTTTCCTAATTCTGACAATTGGGAGGGGAATAATACAGAGGCAGACACTGATTCTTCAGCTTACGTTAAGAGTTCAAAATAATAGGCTCAGTTTCTTTCCGAAGCAGAAGATGGGAAACTCTTGCGACAGGTCACAGCTCAGCGGTCCTTCCTCTGCTCTGGTAGGACTGCAAACAACACGGGGGCCTGGCTGGAATTTCAGTGAGGATATATGCAAAACAAACAAGTGTCTTGATCTCAGACCATGCAAGATTGTATGTTATTTTTTTTTATTTTTAAGGGGGATAGTGGGAGGAACAGGGAAAGGGAAAGACAGGTAACAGGAAGAAATGAGCATGACCCACAACTGATAAAAGAAGGTTGAGCTGCGCAGAATCCAAGAGGGTTTTTCTTTTTGTTTAGTTTCTTTGGATTTTTTTTAAAAACACCTTGAGGATTTGTTCCATTATGTTCAGACTATTTTCTAGAAAATATTTTAATATTAAAACAAATATTGCTGTGCTTATGCCTTCATTTGCAAATAAAACTCAGAGTTACCGTAAATCATAGAAGGAAGCTGTGATTCAAGGCCATACTATTCAAATCACTTTTTGGTTATGAAATGCTGATCACTGAGCTTAGATTAGTTCTGATGGGAGCTGTTGATATTCTGTTGCCATTTCTTCCACCTACTGTCTTTGTTTCAGAGACACCTGACGGGATATTAATGTTTAGTTATGCAAAGCGTACCCTTATTTCCCATGTTACTTATTAGAGCCACTGATTTCCTTGATGACTTCTCAAAGCAAAGTTAGAGAAAGATATTCACAGGAAGACGAGTAAAATGGGTGAGATTTATGTCCTTTCACTGAAGGTAAAAGTTAATCTCTCTGCCCCTGTGAGCTTAAAGATAGACAACGTACTATTGACTTTTAAAGCAAGGAGTTAAATATTGTAGAACTTGAAAGCTGTGGCTATATTATACCTCCTGGAGACATTTAACTTTGCATTTATGGCACTGCTACTAAGGTTTTTTTGGTTCCCTTTCCCTCCAACCCCCTGAAGAAGAGCCTCTGCTGTTAGTGGGAGGTGAACAGGTGAAGAAGCTAATTCCACCTCAGAGACCAACGCTTCAGTGCTTCAACATCCACACTACCTGGTTAAATATAACACTGCTACCAAAACTGGACCAAAGCATCTCAAGTGTTCCCCTTCACTCAGACACTTCAGTGAGATTTGCCTTATTCAGATATATTATATATGTTTCTGAGCGTTCCAGGTGCTGTTTTTTCAGTTCTAGCAGCAATTCCTTCCAAAATGATTACATGCGTACGACAGCCAAGTGTTAAGTATCCAGACCAGTCTTATAAAAGAGGTGATATTAGGTAGGGTGATAGGGACTTCAGGGGTTTGGGTTGTTTGGGGTTTTTTTTGCACACCTATCTTTTGGGTATCCTTCAAGTGGAGCAGGAGAAGTGAAATTCACCGAAAATGGAGATCATGTATTTTAAAAGTTCATTAGCAATAGCTAGATCGCGGTCTTTAAATCGCTTTCGCCCCCTCCCCAAAGACTGGGTGGCTTCCTGGCCCAAATATTTGGATCTGAGCTCAAGGCTGTAAGTCCTGGCTACAGGCCAGACGTAGGTTCAGCTGCCCCTTCCCCACACACCAAAACAGTTTCCAAATATTCTGTCTCAGTCTTTAAAAGTCTATCATGGTTTGAACGTGGCAGAAATAATCACTCCATGCTCACATTTCATGGGTCCGGATCCAACTTCTACTGGCATACCGCTGTTGACTGATTCCAATGGCCCAACGCAACGGCGTTACGTGAACAAAAATAACCAAACATCTGGCTCCATTCTAAAAGAGTGCACACGGGAAAGTAAACCTAGGTAAGGCAGCTGCTGTTAACTCCACCGCTACAATAAACTGCAGCAAAGGGGATGATTTAATAACCAAAGCAGCAGAAGATAAGAAATCTTCAACTCCCATCTAGTCCTGCAGTGTCATAGTCAGGAGAGTGCCTAGACCACAGTACCCTGAGAGGGATTGGGAAGGGAGAGGGGTGGAGCCCACACCATGGGAAGCAGTTTGAGTCTGCTTCATGATCTCTATTCACAGCGACTCAGGAGTTAACCAGCTGTAGGCGCCTGCACCTTTTATTTGCCTTGGATTTGCACCAAGTTTGAGTCATCACGTTCAAACAGGAAAAAAAAAAAAAACCAACCAAAAAAAAAACCAACCCAACAAAAAAACCCCCAAGCTTCGTATTCCAAAAAGGACATTCCCATACCAGGGCACTTTCAAGTTCTTACCGAGGAAAGGAGCCTTTCTGAATTAAGGTGGGTACATGCCTGTCTCCTCCTCTGAAGGAAAACCGGGATCTGTTCAGAGCACTAAATAATCACAAACACAACTTAGATGCACTGGAGTCTAAATGAGACAGGACAGGACCTCTAGACACATGATGTCATATCTGCCTCTACAGAAAGATTTAGCTTTCCTGTAGCTCCCTTAAACTCATACTGTAGGTGGGACTGAGGGCTTTTATAGTAGCAGGCTATCAAAGGAATGTAAGGAATGCAGGGTGTAAACAGATTAGATCTTTTCCCTCTCTTATAGAAAGACCTAGATTTTTTCCCTTTCCTCTGAAGCTTTAGAAATTTAAATGAAACACTGAAGCATGCATGTTACTCAAGTGCACCCTGTCCTCAGTCCAGGATTCAAAGCCAACAAATCACAGGTTTTTCCTGTTTAATCAGGGGTTGTGCAGGAACTTAACCAAGCTTTGGAACCGGATTCACTGGCAGTTTGGGTTGAACTGGAAAAAAAAAAAAATTGACCTACAGCACATTAACCCCTCACTTTGTTATTTCACCCTTACTGAAGTGTTTACCCTACAGTTACCAATGGTATCCACTGGTCATGTCTCCACTGACTGGATTTACTATCCTAATGGTATAGAGTTTGCTGTACTGGATAAATAACAACAAGGGACCAAGGGCCAGGCTTGCATCTAGGGTCAGTCTGGATAATTCGAGGAACCTTTCTCAACAGAAGCTACATCAGCTGACATCTCACCTCAGTTATATGAACTATTTCACTCGTGATTCAAATAACAGTCTTAGGAGAGCTAATGCACTAGCAGAAAAGGAATACATGAATCACTAAAGAATGATTTACCCATCCTCTGTTTCCTGTCTGTACTGGACTCCTGTCATTGCTTGATGGGAGGTTCACATTCAAATGTCCTGCTGCCTTTCCTAAATCAGTATTGCCAAAGGTTTGGCCCTTTACATGTGATATGTGGCATTGGTTTTCTCATTTTTATACTGCAATTCTAAACCTCCATTCACATGTAGAGGCAGTCAGCCTTTCGCCAAGATGGCTATGTCAGTCGAGGAGAGACCAAGGACTAGCGCGTGAAAAACGCGTGTAAGGTATATACCTCAGATTCAGAGATGTACTTGAAGTTCAGCAGGAGAAAGCTAGACTTTAGACTAGGAACACAGTCCTTCCACAGAGCTCAATTAAGACACAGGATGGAGGTAGCAGATATGTTTAATGCAAGAACCGAGGCAGACAGCTGTATCTGCAGGTGAGAGTTAAGGACAGCAGAAGTAATGCTAACCACGATGGAGATATACTGGCAAAGCTGCAGCTAGGTGGAAACCTAGAAGCTAAATTTCTTAGCTAATTGATCCAAACGTTCAACTGGAGACTGCCTGCAGCGTCCTTTGTATGAACAATGCTACAAGAGCTGAAGTAGGTGGCCAATGAGTGAATAAGTCTGACAAGATTAACTCATCTGAAAACTTACCCCGCTAAGAAAGATCATTAGCACATATATTCAAAGCAAAGCAATTGCCTGGAAAAATCAAATATGTACCTAATGAGTTAGAATATTAACAGAAATCTAGGGAATTATAACGGTAGTAAAATCAAAGGTCCCATCTGAAGAACCTCATTATCATAATTTTTGAACCACGTTCATGTTGATCTTTTGCACATTCAACAGCACTTGACATTAAGTAGTGAATAAGTATTAATTAACATTCCATCCTAATCAGGGCAAGAAGGTTAAACACTATGCTGTCTTCATAACTAATCTTTAAAGAAAACTAAGAATTGCCTGAAATTCTAAAAGGGGAAAGATTCCAAGTGTGTATCCTGGTAGTAGAGATTGGAAAAAGGAACGGTGTGAAGCCTTCCTTCAGTTTTCTCCTTTCTGTGTACAACTGGGGGTAAACTTTAAGCCCACTGAAATATCATTTAATTGGGAGGGACTGAGTAGATACTTCATGTCTTCTGTTCTCATTCCGGGAAGTTTTTTAGCTAAGGATTCTTGAAAGCCTGCATGAATTTCCCTCATGTACTTGTTTATAGATTCTGCCCACATCTTCATAACAGAGAGGTTACACACCGTCTCTTGATCTCTATTCTTAACATGAGCACCCCACTTAAGAACTAATATAGCCTAGGGTTCCTCAGCTGCCCGATATAACTGTTGTTTTAACTGAGGATCAGGGTAGAAATTCCTATCAGCACTGCAAACATGCACCATGAAATCAGACCAAAAAAAAAAAAAAAAAAAAAAATCCTTTGTCAGACACTCCCTCTCCCTCCTCTTCTCCAGGGAACAATTCAATGGAGGACTCTATAGGGGAAGCTTCTGTGAGTTTGTTTAGCTTTGTCGTCTTCCTGGGAGTTTTGCAGCACATACTTTATTCTGCTACACAGTTCAGCAAATGTTTAGCACCTTCAGAGGGTTAAAGGGGCATTTTCACAAGAGCCAAAGCCTCTTTTGTTTTAGACTAATTGATTTGGTGTTAAAATCCATTGAAAATTGAAGTTGGAAAAAAAGACACTGGAGCAAGAGAACAAAAAGTTTGAAAGTTTGAAAATGCTCCTGATCGCTGGAGCCAGTTCTCACAAATCTCAGTCTTTTTAACCACTTGGCAGCTGGGCAGAGAGCTTCAGAAGCTGATCAAAGCAAAGAATACAGCCTTCCACACCGGATTCTTTCCCCAAGGCCTGTAGAACCTCTCCCCATAGATAGACTAACTGGGAACAAGAAGAAATGGAAAATGGTTTTTTTTTCCTGTTTCAGCTATAAAAATAAAAATTTACATACTCTACCCAGAGACTTGAGCCAAGCCTGATTTCTCTGTATGCTGATGAGAACAGACATTTCAGAGAGAATCCCTGCCCCCATCATGGGCTGCAGGGAATCAATAAAGTGCTTTAACTATCTTGTTTTCTTGAATTTATGTTCCTTACCAACATGCAGAACAAGCATATCTGGCTCAGTGCAGACTGACAGGAGGCAAAGCAATTGTTTGGGGGCTATTCAACACCATCAGACCTTGTAACAAACCTATGGTGTATTTTCATTAATGAGGTTTCAGCAAAGGCTGCATTAAAACGCAGTCCCAAAGGTAGAAGATATCAAAGGATTAATTATATGATGCAATCTTTGCCTAACTCAGTCCTGCTACTAGGTCCAAATCTAGAGCAGGCACTAAGGTAGGGAAAAGATGCCTTTAGAACATTTGTTTGCCCAGTTACCTAAAAGCAAACGCTGTAAGGTTCGTGTGAGTCACTGCAATCTATCAAAAGGGCTAGTCCCACCAGGATAACGCAAGAGCGACCCGAATCCAGTAACCTCGGACTGAGAGTGCAGATCTATACAATCAGGAAGAAGAAACCAAGTGAACTAATGCTCTCAATTGCACATCCCTGGCATGAATCACCAGAGATTCAGATCAGCGTTTGCCATAGTCAATCCCTTCTCCCTAACTCTGCTTCTCCTACAGCAGACCCAGATTTACATGACCAGCATGAAATCAAAGCATCCCTCAATCTACATAACTTGAAAACTAGGAGTGACTTACTGTAATGAACTATTCCGTTAATATAGCACCACACTCGGGTTGCCTGAAGTGCAGATCAATAGATACAAAATGGGAGAACTTTAAACCTTTGATGCCATTCCCGGAAAAAGGAAGTTAGGCCCAGCTGGCAGCCCACGCAAGCTGTTAATTCCAGAAAACCTACGTGCACGCTTAGTTTCATACTGCCCTGTTTGTGAAACAGAGAAAACATACGCTATACATGCTATTTAAATATTGCTGTATTCCAGGTCTTACATGAGTGGGAAGCCTTTACAGAAGCTCCAAGTTTGCCCCTTACTATCACAACTTTTACCATTCTTGTCGTTTGCAATGCTCCTTATCTCTCAGGAAAGGAGCATCTCTATAAAAAGATGAACCCTCGTTTGATAGCATTCTGAGCTGGAAATTCCTCTAAAAGGCTGATGAGATTCTGAAGGAACAGGCAACACATATGTAACATATAGTGACACGCGTAGTTCTGATACCGTGACAGACCCAAAAGCAACACCCTGGCAGGCAGGTGCTCATAGATAGGGAAGGATGTGGATTTTATTCGTAATTGCAAACTCCATCCTACTATATCTAACTCCATCTAAGAAACAAAACCGTCCTCATTCTTCATTATATTACTTGAGCTTGTAAAACCAAAGACTATTTTGTTTTTAAGTACTTGGGTGCAGATTAGAGTTATTTTCTATGCTGTTGCAATACTTTACAACAATAGGCGTTTCTGAGTTGATAAAACAGTGTTTCGTAGAGGAACTTCTAAAGCTTCTCTGTCTTCTGGGCATCCACTTTCATTTTGATTTCTAGTTACTTTGTTTTATGATTAGATTAATCTTATGGCAAGTTTCACACTGTTATCTCTCACGACATATATTCTTCTCTTTTTTCTTTTTATAGAGCGTCTGTCACTCATGATCAACATCAGCTTAAAATATCACAAATGCTCTTTCCAGCTGTGATTCACGTGTTCTGAAGCCTTGTTTCTTCCTGCTGGGGGGACGCTTCCCAAAAGAAGGGATTAAAATATGATCCAGGCATAAGAGGGAATGCATAGTAATGTTTTTCCTTGGGAAGGCAGAAACTGCTGGTTAAGGTTTTAATGGGTAGCTGTAAGAAGTAATTAAAAGCAGAGGGGTCTATGAAATACACAAATTTACATTTGTGCACAGAAGGAAGAGAGAGTTCTCAGGTTTCTAAATCTCTAGGACTTGGGCCAACGAACTGCTCAGCTGAGTGCACATCACATAACTACAGTGATTTGCATTGGCCAAGAAGCTGTTACAAATATTCAACCTGCTTTAGGTACAAAGAGGCAAGCCTCTGCACTAAAAAAAAAAAAAAAAAAAAGCCTTATAGCTGAATTTTAATAATAAATATCAAAAGGTGAAAAACTTCTTAGGTTGCAAACATTCCAAGAAGAAACATGTACCTGTTCTTTGTCAGGAAGGAGTACTACTCATGAGGCAACTACGGGTGCTTGCTGCCCACCAGCGCTGGGTTTCACACCAAGGCTGCTGACTCAGAGCAGACACGCATGTCCCTGCTATTGGCTGGCCACTGGGAAACATGAACTACGCCAGTGAGTTATCAACCAGGGCGGAGGAACGGCTGAGAGACAGAAGACTAGGTTTTTAAGGCAGTTTCCTCACGTAGTTTCTTTAACCCCTGAAGGACAAGCAGCAACCACCTGTTTCTATACCCTGCCACCACCGCACAAGAAAGACCGCTTAAGATGTTTTATAGCACATCGGGTCTCTCCCGTTGCTCCGTGGCCCGCCAACAAGAGCAGCTGGTAGTGGTTGTACCAGGAGTCATTTCTGACCTATGGATCGTACTCCAGCTAGTAGCTGAGGATCAGAAGATCCTGTCCGTGCCTCTAGGTTTGCTGCTCATGTTGTGGTCCCAGATGCTGGCCTTTGTGGCCTCAAGAACCATTTCTGTTGCTTTTAAACTTCGAAACAGCTCCTTTTGGTGTTATCATTACACTCTTCTGGATTCTTAAGTGAGGGAAGAAGCCACCACTATTTTCCCAAGCAGACAAGAACCTTGACCTTTAAGAGGCACTTGGCAAACCCAACACATTAACTCGGTTCTTCTAAGTGGAAGATGCTGGCCTGAGACATGATACCACCAACCAGCCTGGAGTGTCAACAAAGGTCAGTTCTACATCATCATATTCATTTTATTGGTGGAAAAAAAAGAAACATTTGTTTTTAACATACCATTCTACTTCCCCAGTAGGATTAACAATCAGGAACACTGCCCCGAATTCCTGAAATCTTGCAGAGAAATTGTCAGAAATGGATGTGGAAAACTATCCCAAATTCTGCTTGTCAGTAACAAGAAAGGAAAAAGATGTGACTTGGAGCTTCCCAAGACACACCAAGGGACGTCAAAAGATGTGTCCCTGCGTACCCCCCTGCCCCCAGACCAGTTGCTCAGCAAGGTCAGAAAGCTCCTGAGTGTGATTTCTCTCAGAAAACATTTTGCCATTCTTTTGAAATGTGTTCACATTTTACCTCTCACTGCCCTATAAATCATTAGCAATAATTATCCTTTTCACTTGAGCCAACATGAAAACAAAACACTTTTTTGTTAGAGGAGAGATAGTAGATATTAATCAAAATCCTGATCCAAATTCCAGGGAAGTGGGTCAGAGCTTTTCTGTTGCCCTCTATGGGCTTTCGATCCACTGTGCTTTTTGAAATTTTTATTGCATATAGCCTATATATATATATATATATATATTACATACAGCGTAGAATCCTCAGGGGTGATTTTATCTAAAAAGTCAAAAACTTGAGTAGTGCAAAGCGCAGTTTTATCCCCTGCGACTGGATGTGGCCCCGTACATTCAAGCAAAGCTCCCTGACGTCAGGGTGCAGACAGAATCGCTGATGCTACTTTCATTATTACCACCCCAGTTCACCTGAAGGCCACAGTGCTAAAAAGAAAGGCCACGACACCTGAGGGCAGGCTGTGGCACAGCCTGCCTAGAAACAACGTGAAGAGACCCACAAGCAGAAGAGCATATAGGAAAGAAAGAACGGAAATTAAGGAAGTCCTGCAAGTCCAGCACATCATTTCTGTACTTTGTCGTTTTGAAATTAAATACATGCGATCATTAGCAATAAGCAAACACTTCCTTAAAAGTCCTGGCTCCTTTGACGTTGTGATTTGCCTCCACGGTATCTGTGCCCTGCTCCTGTTGTGGAACGTGAAGCCATTGTGCACAAGTTGCCCTGCTAGAGGGTCCAGAGAAGGCACCACCATAAGAAGGGTGCTTATCACTCTAATAAAGCCCAGAGCATTTTTACAGATATGCACACATTCCCAAAAGGAGGGGACAGACACTTGGCCTTTTGAAAATTTCCCACTGAAATAAATGGCAACTATTCCTCTAGCGTTCCCAAGGGCAATCTGAAGTGACCTTAGGGCTTCCTTTGTTTTTTCAAGTTGCCCCTGAATGCTTGGCACCACATCAGCAGGGGCTGCAAATTATTGTTGCTGTGTTCTTTTTGATGATTGTATTTCAAGCCCAAACCCACATTTCTCTCCTGCATTCTGCTGTAGTATTAACCTGAATTTGCAATTTACAATATCTAGCTTTGCTGAGATTTCAATATCTTTTTTAAAAAAAATCATTTCCCTTCCCCATGGATGTTAGACATTCATAGACGTATAAAAGTATCCCATAAAATAAGAAAATACTACCCAGTTACTTCATTTTCAGACAGCAAGCTGGAAATACTCCTACAGCTTAACCTTTGCATGCATTTTACATCTGCCTAAGACCTGTACCCCTCTATCCAGCCACATTTTTTTTCAGCTATCCACTCATTAGAAAGAGCACAGCTTTTGTATTAGGCCTCCTTTGTTGAAAGATTCACTGCATACCTATTGCCACAAAACCTACCCAGCAATGTAAATCTCCTGACTTCGCTGCTAACACTTGTTCAACAAATCTAGGATCCCTCTGAATAAGAAATGGGTTTCTTATTCAGGCTGACCGGTGGTCACGGTAATAAGCCAACAATGGAAGTTCACATCCCCAAGTAAATATCCAAGATACGATTACAAACAGTATCAATCGCTACAGATCCCTGTGTTTAAAAAAAAATAAAATTAGAAAGTGAGTGTTTTGTCTTTTTCTTCCACCGGTAATTTCCCTCCTGCTTCTCAAGCAACCATAGCAGCAGCTGAGCATTTTCAGAAATTATCAGAAAGCTAGGAAGTAACTTGCAGGTAGCTCTTTTAATACACAAGTCAGCAACAAGAATCACCTTGCTATAATCACTGTCTCAAGAAGTCACCTTGGACCAGAGAACTGTTGCCTTTCAGCCCTATTTCATTTGACTTAAATGCCTCAAAATTCAGTAATTTTTACCCTTTTGTTCCTAAACCACTTTCAAAACTGCATCAAAGCATTGCAAAGCACAATCACAACTGTCCCTCAAGAAAAGTCCTCATTAAGAGAAGATAAAGTCTAACCACTTACTTGTTCTCTCCAGTCGTCGTCATTTAAATGCGAAGAAAAAAAAACAACACCAAAACAACAACATCTAGCTTCGTTTGGCATTGTTCGCATTAAGGAAAAAAGTCAAATCAAATATCAACTCTAAGTTCACGCAAGACCTTGTTAAGCAAAGGAAAAACAAGGTGGAAGATGAACACCCCGATGGAATCTCGGAACCGTAGATTTATTCCACCAAG
Source organism: Mycteria americana (assembly GCF_035582795.1). Lineage (NCBI taxonomy): Eukaryota > Metazoa > Chordata > Aves > Ciconiiformes > Ciconiidae > Mycteria > Mycteria americana. The sequence continues at coordinate 7,891,981 of NC_134382.1, read as the reverse complement.
TGCTTTACAGTGTCTGTTATCTCAGCCTTGGCTAAGCAAGAGAATGCTGGTGAAAATCTTTGCCTGGTACAGTACGGAGCCTCTGTTTCACAGGCCAGGAATTTTACATTGAATAATTTTTAACCTCAGCTCTGGGAGGAAAAACAGGGTCTCATACACTCTGTCTGCTTGATTAGCTTTTATTTATTTATTTCATGGAAAGAGAACTCCTAATTGGGGAGGGGGGGGAACACAGGCACTACCCCTTCCAGCTGCTGCCCTGGGGTGGAGGGAACAAGGGGAAGAGTTAGCACAAAGATGATGAACTTTTCTGGGAAAATGAAGAGAGAACCACGTAGCTGAGAGACTCTATCTGTCAAGATCTGTAGATTAGGTGATTTCCCAGTTAATTTTCTCTTTTTCTTTAAATATAAATAATTTTACTGATCTGTGGCTAATACAACCTAATCCACTCAGAGCTGCTAAAACAACAGTAGTTAGCAATTCTAATCAACTATATTGTTGTTTGTATTATGTTACCTCTGTAGAGGGCCAGCTGAAATTCAGGCCCCACTGTGCTAGGCACATTACCAACACAAACTAGGCGAGTCTACCTTAAGTCACAAAATAAATATGCAAAAATCTAGGACAAGAAACAAAGGAACAAGTCACCTCAGCTCTGTGAAGAAGTTATATTTCAAACAAGTGGGAGAGCTGGGAATAGACCCCATCTCCTGAACTGTACCCAGACATTTCAAAGATCAGATTTGCAAATGGACTGATGTTCAAATAACTTTGCGTAATGTGAATTATTCAAGCCCCCTTCCATCTGGCAGTGCGGGGCAGGAAATTGAGAAAGAGGTATAGCAAACGGCATCGTTCAGTAAGACAGCTCCAAGGAGCCACCGAATCCCAGGCCCGTGCTCATTCCACTAGTCCGTGATATTTGCAAGTGATGTTTTTTTAATGCCAGGGTGATGAAGTCCTCAGCAAACAATCACAACCCAATCCAATGGCCGCGTAGAACAGAACAGAATACTTCATTCAAGGCCTTCCGAATCTATTTCGTCATCCCCGTTTTTGGCCTCAAGTATATTTTACCATCCTTCTGGTAAGAAATGTCTATTCTCACAACAAAGCCTAATACAGAAACTGCCTCCTTTCCTGCAGGCAGAGGCACATGCAGACACTAAACCACAAACCTGGCAATGCCATCTGAGCCCCATTGCAAATATCTCGGTCCTTTCATAAGGCACCATGTTATTATTGCGTACGTCATTGTTATACCCAGGTCTGATCGCTTTTCTTCAACACAGCAGCTGCCCTTTCTACGCTGAAAGCTGTGGAGTTAGTAATACAGTTGCTGAGCACCTGCACAATTAAAGCTTCATTAAAACAGACATTTAAAATCGCTGTCTCTGTTGATTACATGTTGTTAGACCAGAAAAATCAGTTGAATAAAGCCTCTGAGTTGGTCAGGAAGAAGCAAACAAAATTCTCTGGTTTGTTCCCATCTTGCTTTCTGTAGTGAACATAGAGAACGGGTGTAATTCAGTAAGTTGAAGCGTCTGTCCTCATTAGCGAACTGGAAATATAGCATAGCCAGATATATTTCAGAGAAGAGGCAAACGTTCTCTTAAAACAAATAGTCAACGCTCTTAACTCAAAAGAATGTTTCTGTATACCTATTGTCACACACATCATCTATTGCACAACACGGTTAAGCAAACACCTGTGTAGGGTGTATAAACAGGCATGCGTGTAGTTATAACACAGACTGATGGGTTTCGCTGTTTAACTGCATCAAAAGCATAAAAGCAACAACCTGGATGAAAAAAATGTGGAAGCTTCCAGGAAAATGCAGGGGTTCTGGAAAGGGAATTGTCAGGAGCACTTGGGTATTGGATATGGAGCAGATAACAATGGCATTTACAGCTCCGGTGTTTGCAGAAGGGGGGGAAAGGGCTTGCTTCTAAACTCAGGTACGGACTTACTCTGTCTAATGAACAACGAAATGGCTTACTGTAATGGCAATAGATGGCACAATGCACGAGTCTCAAATGCTTCAGAAGAATCCGTCCAGCCCAAGAAGAAATTGGAACCATTATTTTCAAAGCACTCAGCAGCACAGTTACAGATAAATAACGTGTAGAAACAGGATTTGACCAAAGCACAAATAAAATAGAAGAGTTTAGAGAAATAAATAATTTCCAACTCAAATACAGCACTACCAGAAGCATCAAAATTTGAGCCTATAGACAGTTTTTATATGTTTTAAAAGTTACTTTATATTAGTATTGAAGTGTGACTTCAAAGACACTCTCACACACAAGTACAGACAAATGTTCACAGTCAGGCTCAATGAAAACTCCAGAGATTTACCGTTTAAACCCGAAAACAATAAACTTCCCCAAATTCAACTTCCTGCTAGCCATTAAAATTTGCATGAACTGAAAATAAAGGTCTGCTGGGGAAGGGCTGAAAGACCGGCTGGCCTGTTTTTCAGGTAGACAAACAGCAGCATGAATAACAATGTACATTAGCTGAAAGCACTGAAACAAAAAACCTGCAAAACATCCGTGACTGACGCTGCTGAATGTAAACCTAATCACGCCCATCGCTGGACAACTCAGGAACACGCACACAGGTGTTTCTTAAACAGATGCTGCCCATAGCAATTGGAAACTATCACTAAGCAACGTCCATCATAGCGAGTTCAAAGTCACAGCTCGCTTCCCCACCCACACAGTTGATGAAGGACAAACACCTTGTGTTTCTTTTATGGATACAGGAGGCACGGAGGTATTTAAAATCACGCTTACAAGATTAATTACAGGAGCTTAACTTTCCTGATACGTACGTCCCAAAGCAGGGCTACGTTGTGCAGCACCAGCAGATAGGGAATCTTCACTCTGGAAAAAGCAGCTAAGTAACATTTATAATAATAATTTTCCGCCTTTCTAGCTGTAGCAGAGTAGAAGGTACGGCCGGAGTGGTTTGCCCTCCAGCGATACTCGGCCACCATGTTCTCCTGCTGATGCAGTTAGCCGTTAGAGCGGTCTTAAAGCTGCTCAAGGTTACAGTGGGAAACAAAGAGGTCCAGCATGGATTACCTTTGTCTGTAGATTCCTCACACTGAGCATAGTTCACGCTCACCACTAGGTTTGTATAGCTTGCACCAGCTAGTTTATTTATTACATGTGCCTTCCCAATCACTCCCTTCATCTTAAATGCATTCACGGGCCAATAAAGCAGAACAGAAGTACCTAACTTAACCATCAGCTCAGGTCTTCAGCAGGCTGAATCACAGGCAGCCGACAGCCTACCTATTGTACACAGCAAAGGCAACCCAGTCGTTTTTATGTAGTCCTGAGGGGGGAAAAAGAAAAAGAATTCCTAATTTCAGGTAAAATTAGTGCTCAGAATTAACAATAACCTTGAACAATTCAAGAACTGATTGACCTGGAAGGCAAATGGCAATGTCCTCCTTTTTCAAATGCGTGCAAAAGCCTCCCGTGTTCCTCAAAAAAAATCTTTCGCCAGCAATCCCCATGTCACAAGAAAACCTCAGACCTGTATTTGTACAATACTACCCCTTCCAAAGCAAACAGACACCATCAAACTGCAGCAGGCATTTCATATTAAGATGCATCAATAAAATGTGATTTATAGCAATGTCACAGGAACGTTTTGTACTTATCGAGCTCAAGATAAGATAGGAGGCATTGAGAAAGGCTCATTAAAGCACAGTCTGGCAGTCAGCACATTAACGAACTTGCTTTTCAAAGCTTATTAGCAAAGAGGCAACCGGTATAAATGAACAGCTTGCAGGAGTAGGTGTGCGTTGAGAGGGGAGGATTAACCTGCTGGTGATGATTATATGAAAATTCTGGTTACAACACAACTTCTATGTTCAAAAAGTCCACTTATTTTATGACCCTGAAATATTCAAAAGCTCCCATGAGGATGAAGAGCTTACCATGCTCCTCCCATCCATATCTATTTCTAGTGCAAAGTTTAATCAGAGTATTTCAGAGACTAAGGTTTGGGTTTTTTTCTCCTACAGGAGTGCCCTGAAGTAGTACTTGTATTTTTCAGGAGCGCACAAACACAATACAGCACCAGCACCAAAGTTGACTGCCTATGATTAGTCTCCTCTAGTCTTCGGATGAGGTAGCACTTGGACCAAAATCACCAGCTGAAAGCCAAGTGGTGGATGGAGAAGCGGGTAGCGCTGGGAGTCGCTGCTGCTGGGACACCCAGAAGGGTCTGACCAATGCCCAGAGGCAGGTGTGACACCACTGAGAGAAGGGACTCTCTTGGCTGCAGTCCAGGTGGGGCCCTTTGTTTCATCTTCCAACAATGCTACAAGCCAAAAATTAACCTCTTTGGAGAAAACCCAACCTTGTAGAAGAAGAAAGGCTTCATTTCTCTTGCTAAGACGATTTTTCTTTTTTTTTTTTGATAAATTGCTACCACTTTGTGTTTGCCGGCAACCATCAAGTTTCCTGACACTCAGAAACTCGACCAAGCCAGCAACACTGACTGACAACACCAAGTGTCTCCTGGAAGACGAGTTCCCCCCCATTCTTCTCACCCCGCTGCTTTGCTGGAAAGCCAAGTGCGTCCTGGGCAGGAGGACACTACGCCTTGCATTCTAACACCCTCAAGTGGCCACAACGACAGGGTGCTACTTGCTCTGGGTCTATGGATTTCCACTGCCCAAACATTGGAGGGGGCAGAGAGATTGTACTGTGACTGCAAAAGGAAAACTAAAATAAGGAAAAAAAGAGGAGACGGGGAGATATGGACTTTTCACAGTAGAAAGCCTAAGTTTTTAAGGTAGAGGCAGAACTGTTGAAATAGCAATAGACTATGATTGGGAAGGTCTTGATCAGAGAAACCCAAGATTTGTACCAATACAGAACAAAGGGAAGAAGAGTCAACTGCCTGGAAAGATACATCCAGTGCAGTTCAGTCTACTTCAGCAAACTGGTGACCTCCTCTTATAGCCATGTCCATTTTAATTGATGGACTGCTACGTCTTTTTCCCTCTTCAGCTGCGTATTACATTTCCTAGCTGAAGCGTCCATCAAGACTGACAATTTTGTGTGCGTTACAACTTAGATTCCTATGTCTCATCAAAGACACGTCTGAAATCCATAGAGCCTCCTGCCGCTGAGGTATGCTAAAGACACTTTGCTGTGTTGCAAACTATGAAAAGCTGGTAGCTTTACAACCAAGGCACAACTGCATTGCAAAGTGACGACACCACATTTACCCTCGTTCTACCTAGAGCTACATAAAGAATCATCGTCAGCATTCAGTGAAATTAAATACAGCTACAGCAGTCAGTGGCTCTACGCAGCTTACCCTAGCAGCAATGTGATATTCCACGTGCATCAAAAAAATTAGCAATTAACTGCTAAAAAGTTCCCCAAGACTGATGGGGGGAGGGAGGAGCGAGGAAGGGAAACAACAGCTCACGACTGCCATGCATTTCCCTGCGAGACCCAATTAAAACAAAACAAAACAAAACAAACCCATGCTCTGAATCCTGCAAAATCAGTTCCTTTTCAGTCGGGGTGCTGTATTTCTCACAGAACGAATGGGCACTGTCGTATACATCTATTTAACACCAAGAGTTATTGACAGCTATGCACGTAAATACCTGTCCAGTGGGAAAAATACCTGAAGAGGGAACCTATGGCTTAAAAACATCTGTACCTGCCAAGGATAAATGGCTCATATATCACTTCGGGTATTTAGAGAAACCAAGGCAAGCTGACAGTGAAGTTGTATGGCCTACCTAAAATTTAGAAGTGCTGTAATGGTTTACTTTTCTTGAATACTTTAGAGGTACTTACAAGCACTTTCTTCACCTGCCAGCTTTCACTAGGAAAAGAACCAATATAGACACTATCAGTCCTGCATCTAGTCCTACCACTGATCGGTAATAACACTTGTTGTTTCACCTTCTCCGACTCCATTCCTCCTCTCCATCAGCAATTTGAGTCACAGTTCGGGATACTTCCAGCATGAAGCTTGTCACATTTGAAGCCCAAAAGACTGCTACCGTGCAACTGTAAGTGTAAAAACCAGACATCTAATCAGACTGTAATCACAGACATTTATCCAAAGAGGAAAGTAGTAAGAATACACTTGTTCTTCTAGTTCTACTACACAGAATCACACTCATAATGTGTTTGCCCAACATTTAAAAAAATTGCCTATCACCAGCAAAGCAGCAAGAATGCGCACTATCCCAGAGCTCGCTAGTCCACTAGCAGCTAATCAAATAATAAAACACAGCTCATGGAATCGACTTGCATATTCACACATCTCTCTACCGAGTTCTATTTTTGCATTCCCGCTCAAGGCTCATTAATAGCTAGTGAAACAAAAATACCTTTAAAATAGATAACACCACCAAAGAAGAGAACAGCATAAGTAAGGTAATGTATTTTCTGCTGTCTGTGATGCTGTTACAGCAGAGGAAACCCTAACGTGTATTTTCAGAATTATTTGACCATGCCAGTCAATGTGCCACATCTGAAATACCCTTAAAAAGGGCTTGATAGGGAGAGAACGTTAGCTATTTTGGGACACGCAGTCTTATACGCCGCAGGGACAGCAGCGACCTAAAGCATTCAGCTCCACCTACCCTGAAGGATGCAAGCCTTCAGCCTCTGGGCCCCCTCTAACACCAGCAGAATGCTGATTTAAGTCCTTGAGGTTTGGGATATTCACTTATAAGCTGCTTCACTTTCGCCCCTCTGTCCTCTGACTTCTGCCCCTTCAGCCTTTTCCCTTCCTTCACAAGCCATCCTTATCATTGCCTTCCCATTTTTGAGCATGCATTAAGATAAGGCAAACAGATAAGTCACCTCTCCCACATAGATTTACTTCCATAATCTGATAATTTACTCCAATTAGAGCACAAAATACTTCAGTTTCTCCATCCTGTTTAACCCAATTTCTAAAGTAAATATTTGCCTGGTGGTAGCTCCTATTGCCGAGGGCACTGGGGTGGTACACGAAAGACATCAATAAACAGATCACTCTTCATCTTGCTTTAATTTGAAAGTGGTCTGCAGATGTAAAAGCACTGCAGAAGTCCTCCCAAGAGAAATTAAAGCATGGGAGCAGTTTACCTAAGAACATAGGGGATTCCCCCATTTGACATCTTTGGAATCGAGGCTGGGTGTCTTCTAGGAAGACATATCCTAATGTAACTGGAAGTTTAAGCGGGTATCACTAGCTCAGGGTTAGGGCTGGTTGTTTACAAGAGGCCAGACTAGCTGACCATTATGTTCCCCTCAGATTTAGAATTTCTAGCCCTCACTACAGATTCCAGCAGCGAGCAGAGCTGGCAGAAGGAAGAGGTTCAAGCAACTGAGTAAGATGATGGGTCTTAGTGAAACTGGGTTTTTTCTTGGTTTTGGTGGAACTTTGGTAAGATGACAAGATAGGTGCATGTCCTGGTTTCAGCTGGGATAGAGTTAATTTTCTTCCTAGTAGCTGGTATAGTGCTGTGCTTTGGATTTTAGTATGAGAATAATATTGATAACGCGCTGATGTTTGGCTGTCGCTAAGCCGTATTTACATTGGTCAAGGACTTTCCCCCCCTTCAGCTCCCCATGCTCTGCCAGGTGCCCAAGAAATGGGAGGGGGCACAGCCAGGACAGTTGATCCAAACTGACCAAAGGGCTATTCCATACCATATGATGTCATGCCCAGTATATAAACTGGGGGGAGTTGGCCGGGGGGTAGCGATCACTGCTCGGGGACTGGCTGGGCATCGGTCGGCGGGTGGTGAGCGGTTGTATCATTCCCCCCCCCCCCCTTTTTTTCCCTCCCTTGGGTTTTGTTCCTCTCTCTCTCTCGTTTGTTTTCCCTCTCATTATAATTCATTATTATTATTACTGTTATTTTGTTCCAATTATTAAACTGTTCTTATCTCAACCCACGAGTTTTCTTACTTTTGCTTTTCCGACTCTCTCCCCCATCCCACCGGGGGCAGGGGGGAGCGAGCGAGCGGCTGCGTGGTGCTCAGCTGCCGGCTGGGGCTAAACCACGACAATGCAAAAAGTATGAAGCTAGGTTCAGCATGTCAGGTGACACGGGGTGTCAACCTGTTGCATTTTGATGGGAACAGTACCAATTTTTATTTCCTAATACACTAACCATGAGACACATTTTACATACGCTGCTCTTCCTCTCCTTCCCAAAACTATCGCAGAACTCCTGCTGTACATGCTGCCTATCAGCCTCTCACATACTCCTATTTATCAGCTGAGGATAAAACAACTGCAATAGAGACCACTGCTGCCAGCAGAGTTTTTGCAGTAAAGAACACAGAGAAACAATATTAAAAAATATTTTACAAAAACTACAGCAAACACAGGCCTTCAAATAATCCTAGACATAAATATCCTTGAGCTTTAAGTGATTTCATGTTTGGAGCAGAACCTCTGAACAAAGAAAAGACCATCTCCAACGAGACGTGCTGGTATCATGCTCTCCGCATTTAGCCGGCCCACCCACCTGAAAGTGTCATTAACACAAGGCCAAAGGGAAGAGAGCTGGCCTCAATATATGGCTTTTCCCCACTGGTTTTCAATACTTGTTTGCACATCTATTCTCCAGGGCAAAGCACAGACAATAATACTTACTGATTTGCAATTGTTGACTTCCCACTTCTCACAATGGCAACGCTCATGGCACTAAAACATTTTTTTGAGGATATTCTATCAGGTAATACACAGAAGTAGAGGGAACCAGAAAAGAAGTGCGTGAGGGTTCTTACATAACACAAAGTTGAATTAAATCACGCAGGTTCAAATAACTGTTGCTTTCCAAAAGCAGTTAGTTCGCACGAAGGAGTCAAAGATAGCAAACAAGTAATTTCATTAAAAGTAGCAAAGAATCATCTTTCATTAGAAGTGGGATGGGCTGAGTAGGTATGAAAGCTCAAAGAGAGGCTTCATTCTTCTTATGAAGGTAAATGAACCCGGTATGTTAGCTTAGTGTTTCAGCAGATCCCCGTGAACTGGTTGGCAAAGGGTCTCTTCCCAGTACATGCTCAACAAACCCCTTAACTTCATAGGCTTATGAAGGACAGGAAGAATACCTTCTCTCATCATGGCCATTTTTAAAGATGTTACTTTTTCAAAAGAAAAAATGCATAGGTGAACTTGCTTAAGTGAAAGGCACTTCTGTGACCCAAACCATCCATGATGGTGCAATTCTGGGGCCAGAATGAGAATGCTAGTGCTCCATAAATGAGAACAGGGAATAGCTGCCTGAAGGCCCATTTTCCACTCCCTGCTCTTCCATGAACTTTGCAGGAGCTTTTGCTTTCTGGTTGTTCTGGCAGGAGATGGTACAGTTGCTAAGGACCTGCCCAGGGACATCCCCTACAGCTTTAGCATCATTAATACTTGTGACAGCCGGTGGTGAGGTTTGTGAGCCTCAGATGTGCGATCCAGCAAGTCACTACCTACCCCAGACTTCTACATGGGTCTGCTCCTCAGTTAATCACCTGTAGGCAGCAGAGTCTGACTCAAAAATGGAAGAGTCTTTAGAGGTTCTTATCAAAAATGTCTGCTGACAGATGGGGTACAGATCTGTTATCTGGAAATATTGCAGCTTTAAGTAAATCTGATTTCAAAAAATTGTCATACCAGCCACCTTCAGGAGTACTTACACATCTTCTTTAGAAGTCACCATCTGTATGTTGAACTCCTTTGTGGCTCTTTCCACTATTCTGTACACAGGGAACAGATATTCTGATCTACTAGACTGCTTTATCAGTTGCGTTGGATTTAATACGTAAGCTCGGTTTGTCTCATCTACACAGCTGACTTCATAATGTAATTCATTTTACAATATAGCAACATAGGGCGCTCTGGTCCATTCGGGGGACGTATAAATATCTCAGAATCTCAGATATGATATATGTTTGGATGGCTATACCTGGAAACTGGTCTTGAAGTTATAGAGCAAGCCAATTAGCCAATCTTACGGAGTGCGGCAGTTCTGGATTTTCAAAAGCCAAATCTGACACCACAAAGGAGTTGAGGATATTGTGGTGTTAACTTCTGAAACACCTTGGAAACGAGCCTTAGACAGCAGCCACTTGGGACAGGGGAAAAAAATATTCTCCTGCCTGCAACAGCAGACAAACATCCCTGTTTAACCAAAGTGCTTAGGGAAAAGAAAGCAACTCCAGACAAAATATCTTTTAAGGGGCTTTAAATTCCATTTCATGTATGCTTGGAATTGGGAGGAATAATTATGAATGTGAAGTGATTAGCAGAACACCCATATCCATTAAGTATAAAGGCAAAAGGCAGACCAAAATAACTGTCAAAACTTTGCTGCCTTTGTTGCTTTATAGTATGTTATTTGAGCTAGATAATCATTTGCCAAAACTCAATCTTAGATCTTTAAATTAGCATATGGTAAGGAAACAAGAGTGAAAAGCAAAGTGTTTATGCCCAGCTTTATATGCAGAGAAGGCTTTGTGTGATCAGAGCAGAGAGGTTGCAAAATGTAAACATAGTAATTAAGGCACTCGTTCTAATTGCAGGCAGTTAATTGTACTGTATACTGCCTAATTGAACCACTCTCTGAGCTACAAGCCCTGCATTATTACAGCCTCCTAACAGATCACTGGAGTTTACTTGGGGAGAGGTGTTAATCCCCTCACCCGTTTATTAGTCTGACTTTTAGGGATCCCCTACTTCCACATCAGCTTTTTCATTATCATTCAACTCTAACCACTGTCCTCTTCAGCCTGAGAATTACTTAAAGAGTTAAAGAACAGCGTCCACGGGGTTAAGGAAACAGATGTGAAATGGGATTTGCGGAAGCACGTTTTATAGTGTTGGAGAGAATGGTGCCGTATTTTCCTTTTTCTGAGCAGTTTTATACATTACATAGCACTAAAGTGAAAAATACTTTATGAGAAAGCCCGCCAGCTAGTTAAGGTTATAACTCCATTTCTTCCAAAATCAGTTTTCATACTTCCTGAAAGCGGAAACAGAATTCAAAGGAGTAACATTGCTTTATAATAATAATAAGTTAACAAAGGCTTCCCTGCCCAGTAAGGTGCTGGCATTCTATCATAAATATAGCATACCAGTCCCAGCATTGCAAGAGAAGCAGAGTAGCATACCTATAAAGCGTATTTTGGTACAACGACTGAAAAACACTTTTGAAAAGTTCACGATCCTCTTCCTCCAGTCTCAAGACAGATGGGGTCTGCTGTCCGAGAGATTGTCTTCCCAAAGACAAGAGGAGGGAAAATCACACTGATTGTGAAAAATACACTTGTATTCACTATCCTTAAGTCTGAAGACATGGAAATGCCAACCCTGCTCCAGTGCAGCAACCAGCAGCCGCACCCGTGCTGCTGCAATCTCCCGAGGTCAGCGTTTCAGGCACAGCCTGCTGACGGCCTGAGCAGCCTCTGAGGTACCGTCGTGCTTCAGAGGGGATTCTCCAGCCGTGTCGGGGGAAAAAAACATAGCTGCGATAGATTCTGCTTGGGCACAGACTCAACAAGATGCCTTCCCCAAGCTGTTACCCTTGGGCTGCTACCTGAAGTGTTTTCTGTGTTACTGAATCCTCCGAGTATTAAATAACCACACTTTGCTAAACCATTCCCAAGACTTAATCCTGACAACTGTGGACCAGGTCTGTAGGTCAAAGACTTTCTTATCTCTTCTGTGTTTTGGCTTTCAAGCTGAAGCTGCTTTCATCCTCTAACAAAGATGAATTCGCTGCCAAATTCAGGACAAGACCAGCTCCGCAACAGATTTGTTGGTCTTGGTTTCGAGGCAGACCAACAAATATCTGCTTCCTGCTCTGCATAAATTCACACGCAGTAGAGGTGTGTCCTTCTTCCATCTTCACTTAATCATTTAGATTATTAATTGTGAGAGTCCACATATATTAACTATTTCACATTCTGCAAAATTCCCACCAATACGGTAGTACACAAAAAGAAAAACATCAGCATGGATTCACCATCAGGGAAAAGGTCCACAGATCAAGTTTTAAGTGGCTTTCCCAGCAAGATTCTCTCACCCCAAATCTGCCCTGTGGCACATGCACTAAATACGTGGAGATACCATGGCAAAATCCACTGTCCAAGCTGCAGGAGAATCCCCTCTGTGTTCATGAATGCTAAAAAGAACTGAACAAGCAGCAGCAGGGACACTCAGGCTCTTAAAGTGGGTTTATATCAGCCTAACATGCACTATTAAACAGTGATATTAAACATTTACTCCCTTATAAAAATGTAATTACCACAACCCTTGTATACAGAGAACTAATTTTAAAGACCGCAGCACCAAGGAAGAGCTACAATATGTAGATTACCGGTTTTATGTTTTTCCTTCACGGTAGTCAACTCCTGAACAGCAAGTGCTTGGCTAACCTTTACCAAAGGCTCATGTATTATCTTCTAAGTTTAGAGCACCAGTAGTTCAGCAGGCTGTCTCTCACTACAGATGATGCTTTTACAGGGGATTACATTCTTGAAAGAATAAGGTCCGAATAAGAGGTAAGGGAATAGCAGAATTCTGCGGCTAGGACAGCGGAACAGTCAAATAGGCCATTCGCTAAAGCCTACCACCAGCGTATCAAGAGTACCGTGGCCAAGTCTTCTACGCCCGAACGTCACAAAGCCTTCCCTAGCCTGAAACAACCACCACGGAAGAAAAGGGCACTTTTTTATTTCTGTTGCAGTTTTGGGTGCCCTAGGATCTCAGCAGGTAGGACTGGAGAGCTCAATTCACGTCACACAGACACAAACAGGATCCTAAACCTTTATTGGAAGGTTTCTGCTTCATTTTGGTGTTGAACAGGTAGCAGCCATCTACGAAAAGTGGGCAGTGAGCAACCGGCAACTCTGTGTGGTTGTAGGCATTTGGGATTGGCGACACTGACAGCTATCCTGTATCTGAGGGCACTGGATCCCTTTGGACGGAACATTCATGCTCTAGATTGCCTAGGCTGTTCCAATAGCGGGGCAAAAGAAGGACAGGAACTGTTGATTAACCACATCTCAATTAACGAGATCCCATTCCCATCACCCTATCTCACACATCTCTCTGCAGCGGTGCAGCGTCAGAAGGACAATAATTCACGTTGCTCAGACCCAAACCTACTCACCTTTTGTTTAGAAAAATCCTGGCTTCCACAGAAAAGCACACTCAGAAAAGATTTTTTCCTTCCAAATGCGCTGATTTTTTCTGCAGTTAGAATTTGATGCATTTCACATCACATATATTGATTTGCTTACATCCCCATTCTCTGCTGAATAAAAATTCTTTTCTAGCAACTCTTCAGTAACTTATATTCACTGTGTTTAACTGACCTTTAGTCCTGGTGGGGCAGATATTCACATCACAGGAGAACACAGGCTCATAAACTAAAACCCATATTCACCTGGGGTGTGCTTACACTGTTACCAACCATACTTTCTGGGCTCTGCCAACATTTAGAAGCCTTCAAGCCAACAGTGTTCTTGAGAATTAAAATTGGTTTTAAAAAATCAGCACTGCAGATCATGAAGGTTCCATCAGAGAGTAGTTCAGACATTTGTCTCCCTTTGGAATTAGATAAAGCACTCTCCCTGATGAATCTGAAGTGGGAATGTGGATAATTCATGAAATTACACGCTCAGTTCATCTTAATCACCGTTCAGCTCTGAATCTCCTGAAAGGATATTTACCTGTAGAACCAGATTAGCTCTTGCTGTGTTATCTGAGGGCAGCATATGATTTGAATTAGATTCTCAAATATTATCTCCCCACTTGTTCTCTTTGTTATATTTTCCAGTTGAGAATTTCTCATGAAGTAGAAGATTTTTGACAGGTTGCAAACTAAAATTAAATGCAACGTTAGGGCTTTTTTCTTTCCCATTAAACATAAAGCCCTTCTCCTATCATCACGACAGATAAGAAGACTCTATTTACCAGCCCCTCTCAATCAGAAATAAATTTTCTTACTGAAATTGCACTGTAGAATGAGGAAATAATCTGTAATGAAAAATAAAGCAACCACCATTATTTTATATCTGTGGTGTACCTATTCAAAATTATTCACAACCAAGCCAGGTAAAATATCAAATACTTCTGCTGAACCCATTTCGTGATCTGCTATAAAAATGTAATCCAGAGCCTGCTACTCAGAAAGACTGGATTCTTTTTGATGTTTAATACTTTGCATCTTGCCATTTCACTGCTGTGAGGTGCTACAATGTGCAAAGAATCAGCTCTGCAGCAGCACCCAGCACATGCCAAAGCCCAAGACGTGATTCTCTTTTTCAACAACTTCTGCGCTGGCAAAACTCCATCAGCTTCTTCTACTCTGGCCTTCAGGGAGCAAACAGGCAATGAGATTTTGGCGACAAATCCATCGGGCTAGCGTGTGCGCACTTCAGGACAGAGCAGGGAGCTGTGGACTGGTTCAACGTTCATTCTGCAGATGGGCAAGATGAAGTGTGATTTTTGAGATTATGCCGTGTGCCACAAGGTGTCACTCATATACCGTTTACTATCCCAGGAAGGCGCTGCAGAATGAGTCTTTTCTTCAGAGCATGTCAAAGTTTTGACAAGGAGCAGTTTTTGAAGGAAGGGTGGTCCAGAACATGACGCATAGAATCTCTGTTTTACTCAATGGTGATGATAGATACCCCAATGCTTTCTGAACTAACTCTGGTACAAAAACTTTTACTGCCATCAGAATTATGCTAAACTTTGGCAAATCCCCACCAAAACCCCCTCAAAACAATATCGGAAGTTTTCGGTGTAGCTGACCAGCGTTACTATTGGCTGAAAAGAAGAAAACCAACCTTGTAGAAGCATGGAAACCTGAGCTTTCAGAAAAAGCTTCTACAAAAGTTTTGCACATCCGACAACCGTTATGATGCAAATAAGCACGAATAAGCATACAAGGAAAGGGCTATACTGCATTGCTTCCTTTCAAGTAGCCTCTGCTAAGAACATTTGATTTGCTTCTCCCAAGCATGCTAGCAGGATATATTAAGACCGTACAGTTTGCACTAATGGATGAAAACCAGTGAAGCTGCCTAGCTGTTCTTTGAGAGGAAAACCCTCTGATAGCCGATCTATGCCAATTACAAGAGCGCTACATCCCCAGAAGTTTACCAAGGAGATATTTTAAATCAAGATAGTTTGGGCAATCGCACAGGCGGGAAGCTCAGGGAAATGGAGAAAATCTCTTACAACTTCAGCATGAACAGGCTTTAAGGCCCCCTGCCTGTTTTTGTCCAGAGCCTCTATCAGCTGGGAGCAGGGGCAGCGTTCCTTTATTGCCTTTGTTGCTTCCGTACAAATGCTTCCTATCACATCCTCCTCTTAGTGCTCTTACAGCGCTCTTCAGAAACACTAGACACCAACTCCATCAGGTAGTAGAGTGCATTAAACTCTGATTAGAGACTGCCTTCTCCTTCCCCTGGAGACAAAGAATCCTCACGTAAGTGGCACTCGCTCTCTTCAGCTGCCTGGGGTTTTTGAGCAAGCACTGCCCAGGGGATGTTTAGAGCATGAAGCCTTTGACAAGCCTCTATTTGAGCATGTAGCACAATGCCAGCTTTGTCTGACTGAACAGGCTTGCCTTTCTTCCTGCATATAAATATGACCGCAGGACTCCGCACCTCCCAGGAAAAGCAGAGGCCTCGAACACAGGGCTTGAGCAGAGAACCAGAAAGAAGCCCTGTTACGAGCTGCAGAACAATGGGGAACGGGTGGAGCAACAGCCATGTGAACATCAAATAAAGAGCAACCTCTCCTCTACAACACGCCCCACCTCCTGCTGCAGACATGCAAGATGCACGAGCTCTGGGAGGAAACTCTGCCTAGCTAGTGGAAATAACGCTCTTGAGCTCTCCTAACTCCCACTGAACTCTAAAGGAGAGCAGGACTGAGCCCCGAGGTCCGAGTGCTCAGCGGAGTGCTTTAGCACATAATCCATCTTCTGCTGAACAGACACGGGAAATCAAACTGGCTGGGGTCTAAGCCAGAGGGCTTGCATGGACAAAAAGTCTCCCGCTCTGTGAAAATGGGAATTAGCTCTCTTCCACGGCCTGATGAAGGGCACCAGGACCCTAAGGAAAAAACGTGCTGCATGAAGTCCTCAATACCTGACACCCTACTTGCACGGGCCATCACTTGCCTTCCATCGGTATCAGCCTACAGCTTTTATTTTAAAAGAAAGAGACACCAAGATCTATACGCAAATAAAAATACTAGAGTGGTGCAAACTACAATCACTAGAACCGGTTTCTTGCACGCATCACAGCTTTTACACACTCAGCATCACAGCCCTCCTATAGTTTTCATGTGAACATAATGAAAGATCCTTTCCTTTTAGTTACGGTAAACACCATTAGCACTAGCAGCTTATCAGAACCCTTGCTCCTTAGATGGGCATGAACAAACGAACACACATGCTCCCTGTCTACCCACCCGCCCTTTCAGGCAAATTGTTCTTAGAGCCCAAGAACTGCAAATCTGGCTGGAACGTGATTTCGCTGCAACAGGACCTGTTATGCTGGTCATAACCAGCCTTTTGTTTACTTGTTTAAGTCAGGGGTTATAAAGAAAGCACTTATCTTTTCAAGCCATCATTGTTAAAGGAAATTCATTCAAGAACTGACGCAGTTACTAAGTGTTTAAAATGTAAACAAGAACAAGTATCTCCAGCCATCTCCTCCCTGGGATTTAGCTGTAAAACTTGTTTTCAGACTGATTTAGCTCTTTTAACAGGAGGAGCATTCTTAGAAACAAGTCATGAGCGAGAGCACTTGTGAGCAGGACCAGCATTTGCTTTGAGCTATATCTAGTTAGATATTATGACAGCAGAGAAGAGTCTTACCTCCAGAAGGGGCAGAAACTGCCCTTCCAGCAAGCATTCAGTTAAGTTTTTTCAGTTTGCTCCTGCATGAGGACTCTTGAAATTAAGTTTTGGGTTGGAGAGGCAAAATTCTCATTCACCTCCTTGTCTTTAGAAGGTGCATTTTTAGCAAAGCATACCTATCACATGGAAAGTATGTAAGGCACGAAGGGGATCTTGTAGCTGGCATGAATCACGATTTTCATAAATCAAACTTAAAACAGTTTGACAATTGCTCCAAGTCAGTTTTGAAGGAAATGGAAGCCTCCAGTATCAAGATTTTAAATAGAATCTAACTTTTGAGACACACAGATCAAGTGACAGCCACCACCAGATACCCGATACTTCACTGGATAGAACGCTATTAAAAAAAAAAGAAAAGAAATTAGGCAGGGGACTTGTTCCCCACTGCTTAACTGCAATAATCAGGAAGAAAAGTCAGTGATTTACTCGTGCAATTCCTTAGGGGAGAGTGAGAGCTTTCCAAAGGTCATGGTCCTGGACTTCATGTCACCCAGCAATAAAGAGCTGTGTGGTGTGCTGTAAAACGGCACATCAGTAATATATACCTTGTCTTCAAACAATATTTACTGGGATGCTGGTAAAAGCAAGAATAATCAGACAGGCCTCACAGATAGTGCCGGAGGCAGTGGGAACTGCCTTGTACAAGAAAGGGGTAGGGTGGCAATGCACAGCAGATTAAAGAGTTCCTTGTTAGCAGCAAAGCTGAAAAGCCAGCATCAGCCTCAGCACAACCGGCCTTTGGGCTGTGTATGCACCAGCTGGTCAGAAACCTTGTACCCGGTGACAGACTAGAGGTTCTGTGTAATACAGAAAGCTGGTAAACAGCACAATTTGCCCACATGCAATTCGGTAAGCCAAAGACAACTGACAGGGTTCTGGTGCGGAAGAACAGAGCTTAAGACTCCAGCGTAAAAAGTCCACCACGTTTTCAGAAAGATCCTGCTATCGGTATTATTAGGGCTGCAAGGCCACAGAGTCGTCACTGAAATGTTCTTTCCTCACATGCATTTATTTCAGGAAGATGCATGCAAGACTCCTAGGTTGTAGCTGGACAATAAACATAATCCAATTTCATCATTTTCTGTGGTGAGACTGGGTATTCCAGATTCTTTATGTGCACATATGGTACCGGTCCCACAGAGCTGCTCAGACTCTTCAATTTCCCTTGCCAAATACCGGGAAGATTAGCAGAGGTACCAGGTTCTCAACCAGATACCAATAGCTAGAATCTTTGCCCAGAAAGACAGATATAAAGGACATGCCCTCTTCTCTCCTTGAGCTTGTCTGGCCTCAGTAAAATCAATACACTCACAAGCGCATTTCTGCTGTTAAAGGACAAATCTTCGTTCAGTTACGTAAATGCCACGGACAACTCGAGAAATCCTCTCTATACATGCTGTATTTTAAATACACCAAACCACACATGTCCCAAGACTGAGTCTGCACCTAATCCCCTACCCTTGTGTCTGAAGTTGGGTCCCATCTGATGAATCTGGAGATGCTGTTCAGCAGCCTGGCTGCGTTCTAGTAGGCCTTAAAAACAAACTAGCACTTGTTTGCTGTGATATAAGGGAGAAAATTCTAAGTGTTGCTGATATAGTTGTACTTCATTTACAGCGATGGACATTTTAAACACCGAGAGCAACAAAACAGCTTTGTTTTCACTTTGACCAACAAGCCAGGGGAATGCAGGCAATGCTTCAAATGCAACAAAAGTAATCTACAAAGAGCAATATTATAAAGAAGCTTCAACAGTCCTTCTCATTTTGGAAGTCCATAGCGAGTTGAATGCATACAGGAATAAAACTAGCACGTCAAATCTCTTCTGCTAAGTCACCCAGTCCCCTCATCATAGACCTACTCATGCGAGATCTACTGAGAATTTGGGCTGGAGCATCTCTTAAGCGAGGAGTATGACTTTTTGTGCTTTGGACAGAAAGTCAAAGCAATCACGCTGAGTATGTGGAAGAGTGAAAATCTGCTTTGTATCTCAAAATAGTTACCTGCTAAGTCCTGGTTTAAACCTGCAACCCATGGGTCTTAGGAGTCTGATGTACGATATGCATGTTACCTATCGTTCTCCAGATCTCCTGCCCATTTTTCAGATCAGCACCAGAGTCCATTCTCCCAAGGGGAACCTCTGTCACAGAGTAGAGCAGTCCTCCACAGAAACATAAGCAGCTACAACACCCCAAGAAAAAGCCACCTCCCTCAAGTCTTTGCTTTGTGACCTGGCTCCCTGTGGAGCAATACGTTAACTTGTTTTTCTGTCCCACTGCCCTGACTTCTATTGTTGGCCTAGCACTGGATTTAGCAAGCTCCAGAATAAGTTGCTCTTGTTAACAGATCTTCCTGTTCACCCTCTTTCTTCACCAGTACTTCAGCATTCCTTTGCAGTTAAAACAGGACTCAGGTACGTCAAGGAGGGCAGGGGGCATGGGCTCACAGACAGAGCTATTGTGAGATGACGCTCTTAGGCGTATATGTCTGAAGCTGTTCCCATTTACTCCTTCACTCCCCGAGTTTTCAAGCGGTGCTTAAATTCCATATTTGCATCGCACTTTCTAACACCATATAGCTATAAAGTCTAGATACCACGTCACACGCTTATGTAGAGCCTGAGCACTTCTCAGCCCTTAATGTGCTCTCCAGTAAGTCTGAAAATAATGCTGCCTTTTTGTTCTCATGTAACGTGTCCAAGGCCAATGAGGAAAGCTTAAAGGAGACTCTTGCATTGCCGTCACAGTACTATCCCTCTGCACACCTTGAATCTCTACAGAGAAGCTATACGCTCTCATTCATTCTGGATATTGTTCCGAGCATAACACAGTTACTCTGACACTGAAGCACAATGGAAGGGATAAGAGAGAAAGGGGGTGAAGCTTGCAGGCTACATTTCCCAACCCTGACCTGAAGGCACAAATTGCAACACAAACAATAGTTTCAAGACAATATTCATATCAACAGGCATGTAAACACTCTTTAAATTCATCAGCTCATGAACGCTGCTGCAAACTTGCATCAATGCTATCTATCCCGAGTACAGAGAGCCTGATGTAGTTCTGTATTTCCATGTTTCTTGCCCAGCCTAAACCCTTGCCCCATGCTCCAATGGGCTATTAAAATGATAAAACTTCACTGATACACACACACACAAAAAGAAGTACCACCGTTGAGAGCAGATTTAAGCTGATGTGTCTCAAGAGATGATGATTAAAATGTCTCCCACATTATGAAAGCAGAACTACAATAGTACACTTAGTAGACTGGAACATCAACTTCCATTTGGAATTTCTTGGTTTCTCTGGATAGGTTTTTTGGTTTGGTTTTTTTTAAAACAGTGCTTCTTTTAGATTGTATTGAAGTTGAATTTCTTTCCTTTTTTTATTAATTATTTTTAATTAAAAAGGAGAAAAAAAGCTAATGCTCCAAAGGTTTTCAGCAGTGAAATACTCTGTGTGGTTCAGAGCGCACCCTAATCTATCATGCAATTAACTTAGTTAGGATCTTTGCCATCCTCCTTGGAAATTGATGAAAAAGTAATTAACAATGGATGCTCACTTACAGCCGCTAAAAGCTGCCAGAATGATTGACAGCCTGTAAAGAATGGAAGTACTTCTGTGTACAGAGCAGCAACAATATGAACAGAGCCTATTGCTTTGCCAGCACCAAAATTTGTGCCTTACAGGCAATAAAATCCATCCCATTTGGTAGCCTACCTGATCTTTGACCACGGCTGAGACCACTAAGATAGGAGCCAGCAAGTTATTCATAGTTCTCACTTTCACAGTGCATGAATCTGGACCCTGTCTGAGATTCTCCGACTCGATCCCTGCAGAGGTATCGAGGATTAATGCTGCACTGGCCCAGCCCAGGTTTGGGCTGGCGATCCAAGCCATCCAGCACCGTCAGCGATTTGCAGGAATGAAAAGACACTCACTGCTCCTTTCTATACCGTGTTCACAACTTGTTGCAGGGCAGGCAGAACCACTAACAGCACCTTCATCACAAACTCCAGAGAAGGAAAAAGGCACGGTAAATATTTCAACACTGTCAACTAAGTGCCCAGGTCAATAGAGCATATAACAGAGCCTTCCAGCTACATTAGGACAGCACTGCCTGGCTGCAGGCTACATTCAGGACACCCAAATCAAGCGTCAGGGATTTTTTTTCCCCCCTTCTTTTGTAATTAGCATTAAATTAACTACCTTTAACTAAGCACCTCCCCTTCACCTAATTTGAAGAGCTAGAATATTGATATCTAAAGGACTGGTTGATACAACCCCTGGCACTATGGGAGTTCAGCTATTTTCTACCTTACCAAAATGAGATTAGGCAGTGAAAATGAAAAGTAAGCTCTCCTGCAGTCATATATTTGCAACAGCATGTATTTCTCCATTAAGTCATCTTATCTTTTTTCACCACTTTTTCACTTCCCATCTTCAAGATTGAGAATATTAAACCTAGACAAAGAATTACACCATTACTTTCTGTGAGTCAGACTTAGATTTCTACCAGGAGCATAAACCCATCATCGGCCTTGGGCTGACTGAACTTCCCAGGGAGTTCCTTAAGAAAACATCACCCTATTTTATTTTGATAAAACCTGTCTTCCTAATTATGTAAAACATAAAGGAATTCTAACTGCAAAACAGCAAGCCTTTCAGATTCAGGATTGCCAAAGTAAATAAATTTGAAAAGGGTTTACAGTCAGCAAGACGTGCTTTCCCGGGATTGGAAAAAAGCCGCGAGCCCTTTTGCCCAGAAGTAACTGTGCTTCCTAAAGCCAGGCCCACACAAAGACACCACCCAGCCGGAGACAGAGTCAAACCCAAAAGAAAGTCCAAACGAAGCAGCGCGTTTGGAAGAAGAGTGACATCACCCAGCAGTAATTTTCCTGATGCCACCCATCAGCAACACCTTAGAGAAGAGCATTCGCCAGCTGTTTTCCCTGCTCTCTCCCCACACTCCCTCACCCTACAAAACGCAAGTGCAGACACAAGAGATTGTACGAAGCACAGCTAAAGGCAAGAAAAATGGGGGTGTAAATTCTGCTGCTGTTTGTTGTTTTTTTTTTTTTGGGGGGGGGGGGGGGTATAGTGCAAGTACTCCAACCCAAAACCATTTTTGTCTGGATGGATTTGGGACCTGCTCTACAGCTCACTGAAACCAGCAGGCAGCTTTGCTTTACTTCGGTGGGACAAGCCATTAAAAACACCCAGACAGACGCAAGCAAACCTAAAGGGAAGCTAAAGCGTGCCACAAACCAGAGCTGCCTACCCCGCCTAGGGCCGTCTAGACTGCACAGCCACCCCGCAGCCACGCTCCGTAGCCGCTTGCAGTTCACACAAGAGCCAAGGGAAGGCTCCAGGCAAGCTCAGGCCAAGGGAACGCAGGCAGGCAGGCTGGATCCACATGGCTAAACCCACCTCACGGATAAAGGGATGGGCACAAAGGTGCTTTCACAGCCCCTGGCAAGTTACCACAACCTCTGCTCGTGTTCTTTGCGGCCTCCCGAGATACCTCCCACCACTCGCCGGCGACTCAGCCACCCTCAGCAGGGATGAGGCCAGGCCACAGAACGGCCCAGCACCACCCTCAGACCCACAACCCGCCCCAGCACCGACAACGACACGAAGGCACAAGTCAAGTACCCCGAGCAGTTTTACCTGACCCACTCCATGCCCCACAAACCAGCCTGTGGTGCCTGAGGAGCCCTCCCAGTGACCGGCTGCACCTGAGGGATCTGCCCCCACCAAAAGCCGCTGTCAGGCCCAGCTGGGGTCACACCTGCAGCCCCACAGCACCAGCCTCGAGAAATCGGGCTGCAGACACCAAAGGGAGCAGCGAGCCCCTTCCGACCGAGTCCCTCGCGTTCTCAGGACTGCGGCATTTGTGCGGTTTTTGGAAGACCAGTTCCACAACACCGATTCCAGTAATTCTCAAGGCCCGCTTTGCTCAGCCACAAGGTCGCGGAGCAGGCACAGCCCTGAGCTGAGCGAGCAGTGCAGGGTTTGTAGTCAGGGCAATCTTTATTGCCTCGGGGACAAAGAGAAGCCTTCACATACCGCACCGAACAGCACTTGGAGCCTGCTAAAGCTCCACTGCGCTGCCTGAAAAAGCCGTACGTGTCAAACAGGCAACGCAACACGGAGCACTCGGACTGCCTGCGCTTCAGCGAGTATGGGAGGTTCAGCATCCCAGATCCTCCTCTGCTTGGCCTTCTGCTGGTAGGAGGGGTTGTCCCACAGTATGGGAAGCTCTACTTCTGTACCCACGTTGTGGAAATCCACACATAGGATGCTCCAAACTCTTCAAGACTCAGATTAGCCTGTGCAAACTCAACAGAAAAGCCAGAGCTATTTTTCTGGTTCATCTTGCTTGGGGATCTAAAAGACAATAACCCAGAACGTAAAAAACAAACAAAAAAAACTCAAAACACCACACTCTGAGCCACCCCCCTGCTCTCCCCCCAACCTTAACTACAAAATTCAGAGGAGTCTGATGAAGTTAGTGTCATGTAAATATTACTTAAAAACACCTACAGGAAGCTCAGCACGTGGCTTGTGACACCAGTCACTGGACTTGAGGAACACAAACCATACCAAGAAATCAGGGCATGATCAAAGCCAAGATACGAGGTTTAATCTCATACCAAATTGCAGTGTGTAACACCATATTCCATCTAGATAATTGTCTTTATCACTCCAGCAATAGAAATATAACTATCTGGCCTGAGTAAAATCTCATCCTCCCCTGCTTTAACTGGCTCTTTAGTTAAGATACAGACCATAAACTCTCATCAAATGAACATCCAGTTCAAGTAACACTTAACCTTCCCTGGTGCTCTTTGCATTTGGTCAGGTATTTGACCACTAGAATTGCAGGTTCAACCTATTCCTTTGAGAACGAAGATACATTTTACTTCATCCAGTTGATGGCACATATATACAAATTGATTCTCACCATTTGTATCAACTGTTCCATAACTGAAATCTGTTCCCGAGCTTTCGTCTGTTTAGTTTGTCAGCACAAGCAGTAGAGAAAGCTAAGTCAGCATGGATGCTAAAGGCTTAGTGAGAGCGCAGAGTGCTGTGGAGCATGCTTTTTCTCAGCTGCTTGGATTCAAAGCACAACATTAAACTAATCATACCTCCTGCCTTTTTGACTTCTACCGAATGCGGAGAAGGTTCCCAATGGTTTAATTTCCTAGGTTTAATTTCATAGGTATGTGAAGTATTATTATATGGAGACTCAGGGCTGTACACATGTAGCTCTCATTAGACGGGTATGTAAAGCTGCGTATTAGCTCCCGCCAGCTCTCTGAGCCAGCAGGACAGAAGCCAGCACTGATTCAGGAATTGTTTACCCACAGAGCTAATAAGAACCCATGCCTCTCAGATGGATGTGTTAGCATGGGCACACTTCCACACTATCGAGACCGCAGGGGTTTTGGAGGAGAAGTTGTTCAAATCCTGCTAACAGCAGCAAAGCTACTGAAGGACTGTTTGCACCTAACTAGGTAAACTTGCTCTTATCAGATAAGGTCATGCTAAAAATAATTCTGTGGTGATAGGGGTCCCAAGACCTGGAGACTCTTCTGTCTCATCCATAATTCTGCACTGCCAAGACTGATTTGTGGCTTGCTTCTAATTTTAAAGGTCATGGTCCAGCCAACATCACTGAAATAAGATTGACTGCCATTTTTGTCTTTTCTATAATTTTTTTTTTCTTTTTTTGCCAGCTATGATGTATGCTCAGTTTTCACACAGCAAGGGGTTGTGGTGATGGGGAAATCCCACCCTTATTTTTGAATGCAGTAGACATGAGGCAATTCTGCTGGGAGGGCAGCAGCAGTACCAACCAAATTATCAAGTGTCCCAGTTCTGGCAGCCTGGGACGTGGTCAGTTTTGTGCTGGGAAGGGGACTGCCAAGCTCATTTCACAGCAGTCAGACTGCAGAAACTTGCAGTCAGTAATGATTTGGGCTTGATGTGAATTGGCAGCAGATGCTGATGAAAAGCATTTCTCCCACATTGTAACACATCTAATCGCAAGTGCCCTCAGTCAAGTAAGGTCCTAAACCTTACTACTTACGGCTCATTTCTCAGTACATTATAAACTAGCAGTTCATTATGTAACATATAAAGTTGCATGCAAACAAGATGCCTCCCTATAGTTAACTTATTCCTAAATCGTTATCTTTGGCACAATTACTGCTAAAAACATTTCTGTAGCTGTTTTAAGCTCTGCCAAAAATAGTTTGAGCAGCATTTAAAATTAGCTTCATTTTCTCTGTGTGTGTGTGTATATATATATATACACACACACACACACACTTAAAATGAACTCTTTTTGCATGTCTCCCTTTTCCTTACCCTCACTGAAAGTTTCAGATTTCATAAGTAAGTCTAGGAACTCTTCATATCATAAGGAGCACATACAAATGTTGGTGCCATCTCCTGACCTTTGTAGGTTGTATCTTGGGGGCCTGCAGTGTGAACACAATAGAGATAAGAGAGACAGTAGCAGAATGAGGTTTAAGTTTGTAAGAAAAGATGATGCTTTAGGAAAGAAGAGTTACATATTGGTATTTAAAGGGGAGTAATTGCCATCAGAAAATATTGGAGTTCTACAGGCACTGACAGCAAGGTACAGCAACTGGATGAGCTGATACACCACCATTGTGGAACAGCCCGAGCGTTTCAGGAAGCTGAGCACTCCACTCCAAATGGCTGCGTTCCTGTGGGGACTGGGATTGGGAAGCAGAAGAGAACATTACAATTTGATGGATGTAAAATTGCAACAAAACAGATAACTTACTTATAAACACCACTCATTACAAAATCAGTATGACATGTCTAAAACCTAACCCCTTCTATATTAGCCCTGTTACAGAATACAGCAACCTTAATGGTAAAGACCTAATCATTTGGAACAAATACCTCAGAGCTGCATCACATCTTATTGAAACTATCATTTTAAAACACTTTTAACACTTTACTAAGGGACATAAATCACCAGGCTCTGAAAGAGGAAGTGCAATTATCTGAATACTGTTGCTTCCAATCAGTTAGCAATAAAAATATGTCAAGGCTATTAAAATGATAAACACTATGTAGTTTCATTTTTTTTTCTCACCAGAAAGCATTAAAAATAGATGACAAAAATGCAGAGCAGCCTTCAGACATTTCAACAAACCTCATAGTGCTGGTAGCAGAGCAACGCAAGCACACTTCAGATACTGACTGTATCTTAAGTACATTCTTTCAAACAACTTACAATCACAACCAAATTAATTCTGAGTGCAAGCAGGTACAACCTTTGTTTGTGTGTTTGTTTTTTAAAATCAAAGTTACTATCACACCATTGTAGGCACTAGCTTGGCACAGCACAGCTACGTTTTCCTGCTAAGCTCAGCCATTTGCAGCAGACAGCATTTCTGTGCAGTCACACACCGCTGAATCTCTCCACCCAGTTATCTACAAATCTCAAGTACGTGAGAGAGCCTCACCTTTTCTATCAACTTAAGTATTCTTTCCTACTCTTCCATTCTCTTTGCCTATGCAACTTAGATGGCATCCTGTGTAACTGTAGAGGGACGAGCAAAAACCTTATTGTTCCTTTTTCCCAGTTAGCACCAAGTTGTCTCCCTGGCTTCTTTTTCCACTCCCCTTCAAATTCTTCTATAGTTTAACAGCTTTCAGCCTTCAAATCTTACTGTCAGGAAGTTACAGACTTGCACCTCTAATCCCAGGTGTATTTCCAAGCAATGTTCCCAAGAAGCTTTTGATGGAGGCAGGGGAAAGAGGAAAAAAAAAAATAGAGAAAGACACAAGAGAACCTCAGGACAGGCTCTGTGAACTTTGATTAATGCCTAGGGGAAGGTAGGTTGAACCCAAGTCATTCTGTTTGCACAAAGCTTTATCACTTAACCTAGCAACCTGCATGCAGTTTCATACAGCAAAATACTTCAGAGTGTCTGTATGCAGTATCATTTCTGTTTCATTCTGTATGCATATGACACAACCTTCTGGAGGGCTGATAACTGGGTAACAGGTTTTAGTGAAGCACAAGGCTTTAGACTTACAATTTTAAGAAATGATTGTCACAGTCTTCCATCTAGGATGCACTCGCCTTCAGATGGTGTCATACGGCTAAGGGAGACGGCTCCTCTCAGGTGTGCAAAATACAGTCTCAGATTGTTCCCTGTTGTTGTACAGCCACTTACTGCTCTCCCCAGTTCACTTACTGCCAATTTCACCCACTGAATTCAGTGGGGTGACTAATGGCAAGGACACTTCGTACTTCCTCTTCCCAAAGGCTGTTATATTTTGGTGTGCGTGGTGGTCAGAGCCCATTTAACTGACAAATCCACTTTTAAGTCTTCCTCTCCCAGTGGGATAATTTTCCAGGTCAATTTCTCTCTGTGTGCAACACTGTCACCTTGGCTTTGACAACAGTTTATGAGACTTTCCACAGTGCATGCACAGTAGGCATTAAAGCATTTGGCTTATCCTTCCTCATCAGCATACTTCACTAAAAGCAGCATCTTTCTCATACATCAGGCTACTTCAGCTAGTTTTGTGAGGGAAAAAGAGTATTGCCGAATTTAACTCCTAGTATTTCGGACCATACGGCTCAGCATCCCAGTTTCCTTTGGCTCAGCTCTTGTTGTTATGGATTGTTTTGGCAGCTGGAGTTCAGACCACAAGATACACTTGTAAGAAAGAAATCCAACAAGAGTACCAAATTCCCAGGGAGCAAAGGGAAAGGAAGAAAAGAACACACTTTTTAAAATTAACCAGAGATCAGATGGGGAAGATATCCAAACTCCCAAACCCAAGACCATAATCTTCCCTTCAATTGATAAGAAATTATCCTGATTATCTCAACTTCTGGTACATTTGGCACTGTTTACCAGCCTCCTCTTTTAGAGTTTTCTTGCTACTCCTGCTACCTTCTTCGAACGAGACTTAAGTAAACATACCCTAATGTAAAAATTCTGTCGTTTACTAAAGCTACATTCTCTGCTAAAGAGTTACTGTCACATCACTACAGGGAAGGCCATTATGGGTGGCTTTTGCCATATGGTTATAAGGTGTGAAGATACAGCCTGCAGAAGAACAGCCTGTAGAACTGGGCAGCATCATTCAGCAGACTTTTTTTTTTTTAACTTCAGTTCTGGTGGAGGTAACATGCCATATGAGCCAAAACAACTATCTACTTCGGGTGCTAATTTTGCTCCCTTCGTTCTGTGCTTGAAAAGGAAACACATGAATGACCTCCACAGTCATTAAAAAAAAAGCTCAAATGTGTTTATTTTGGCACTATTTAAAAATATACAAATACATTCAATATCAGGGTTCATTAAAGCCAATTTTTTAAAATATATATCCATATGTATTATTATTTTGGAGGGAGATGGAAACCAAAACACCACATTATATATTTAATTTGACAGTGCAAATGAATGAGAAACTGTTTAGACCAGGAGTCCACTGTGTCAGACAGCAATAACAAAAGCTGAACAGTTCCTGAAAAACACGAAAATAGTAAAAATACCTGCTGCACTTAATAGACTTTGCTGGGGGGTGGGGGGGTGGAGGGGAAGAGAGATGTTATCACTGAGAAAAAACTTGACTGCACAGAAGTTAGAGCATTAGACACTTGACATTAAGTTACAATATGCACTTGAGGATAAGACAGGGTTCAGACAGTACAATGACAGGAGTGATTCTTCAATAATTTATGTGTATAGAAAGAATATATTAGCAACTAAGCAATACAAGAATGCACTATCATTGACAGATTCGCAAGCAGAAACTCCCTGCTTTCAAAGGTGCAGTTTCTTGGCATTATTTGCATAGTTACTCCTTTTCCTTAGCGGTTAGGAAAATATTCAGCAACTAAGTTCAGGAAAAACCTATGACCTCCAGACATAATTTCTACCTGTGGAAAATCGCAGCAGTGCAAAGATAAAAAGACATCAAAATGACAGAAACAAAACTGCCACCTCCTGAACTTGGAACATAGGAACTACAAATCAAAGCACATTTCATATTGAAAGCCGAAGGGTCTCAAAACAGCATTGTCTGCTGTCTTTAGTTTTGTCCAGTAGAACAAAAATTTTATTTATCATTGTGACAGAAAGACAATCTTAAGTTTCTCCATACAGCGATTCAGGCTTTTTTTTTTTTAGTATGGGGGCCTCTTCATGGTTTGTTCTTTATCCCCAATCTTTATCCTAGCTTGTTTGGATGCTACAAGAGATCTCATTACCTTGTAAGGAGAGAGATAAGAGAGAGATAAAAGTAAATACCTCTGCACTGAAACTTACATAAAAACAGGTCTATTCAGTAAGATATATTTATCTCCTCCCATCCCAGTTCTCATCTTTTAGCTGTGAATAAGCTTTTAACCACAGAGAAAAGGGAATCTGGATCACAAGGTTTGGACTCTCCATATGGGTGTCATGTCAGCTCAAGACAGTTATGTTCACATTTTCCTGAAAAAGAGAAGCGACTGTTCCAGTTTATGTTCATGCCAGTGGATGCTGATGAAGAGCTTCCAAGTAATTTATTTTAGGAGCATGGACCCATAACAGAGTGCCAGCTAAACCAAAACAGGCAATAGCGACACAGGTAGGTGGGAATGCACAAGCTGCATAGTTATAGTTTCACATATGGTAACAGTGACACTTCAACCAATTTAGCAACCTCAGGTTTTTCACTTATTTCCCAGTCACCCACTCTTAGGCCCATACCACTGTGCCCATTATGCTGATATATGTGTTCACATGGCAACAGAGTCAACCATGCCAGGAAAAAAATTGGTGAAGGATAACCTAGCCAAAAAAAAAAACCAGCTACTTTAATTTCCTGATCAAGTGACTGCTCAGCCACACAGCTGGTATAAGATGGGCAAGAACAAGCATCTGAGAGTGGGGGCTATTTAGGCTGGCACTTTCAACAAGGAAATACTTGTTGAGCTCTGTCATAAGGTGCTGGCCTGCAGATGTCAGGCATGTTAATGAAGGGCTTGACCAAAGAAACCCCTTATTGCATTGGCAGAAATTCACCTGACCTCTCCAGTTCATCTCGATACTCACTGACGTGTCTAACGGATGCACGGCTACCCTGCAGGAATTTTGGCTTCCCTTCCACTGCTGTGT
The DNA here is from genome assembly GCF_035582795.1 of Mycteria americana. Classification (NCBI taxonomy): domain Eukaryota; kingdom Metazoa; phylum Chordata; class Aves; order Ciconiiformes; family Ciconiidae; genus Mycteria; species Mycteria americana. Next base: position 7,861,872 of record NC_134382.1, on the reverse strand, counting down.
TAAGGGAAGGAAGCTAGCGGAGACAGTCTTCGCAGGACAGACATAGCAGTCTATCAGTTACAAAGCCATGGCAAATGGCTCTTTATCCAAGGACTGAGCTGAAGCCAATTGGAAAAGCTTCCCAACAAATTCCTACACTTGGGATTGGACCCATACCGACCACAGCCTTCAAAAGCACCAAGAACAACAGTATCTGGATAGCAGGTCTATATTCACAGTTAAAAACCAGGGTCAGCTAGGTCATAGGCTGAAGAGGATGTTCCAGGAGGCATCATTTTTTGCTTCAAAAGGATACTGCATGTTAAGTATTGTTATATCGTCCTACAACGTTAAAGCAGTGGCACTTAGTGTTAGCATTTACCAGTGGGTCCTTCAAACCAGTGCACATCCTTGAGTAATTCCAGTATTTTGTGTTGGCCTGCAGCACCACAACATTCAGCTCTGCGGACACAGAACACATCACAACACAGGAAGAAGAACTTGCCAAAACTGAAAGTGTACCAAAGAAAGGCAGAAAATCTTTAAAGATTTTAAACACAGCATCTGTAGGAGACAAATGAAACCACAGAGCTGGAATAGTGCATTTCAAGATCACCAAAGCAGTTCACTGAACTGGATGTAGCCTGCCACCAGTATCTTTGCATTAGTTCATTTCTCTGTTAACATTTGGCACAAATCCTTGGACACAGTAATTTGGCTTCCATTTAGGTCAGCTGCTTGCGATGTTTTCCTGGCACTTCAGTGGATTCAGAAAAAGTTTCTTCGACACTGTGTACACTTATAAAGTCCTCAGTCAAGAATGAAGGCTAAACATTGCTGACCCTGGTTTCGGAAGAAGAGATCATAGCAGCAGATGCAGACGTCACTAGTGACCGTTCTCGTCTGACATATCGTGGCTTCCGAACTGAAATGGTGGGCACAGAAACATCATTAGCACCTGCTGTATAAGCATGCCTTTATCATTCAGTCATAACACCACATGCCATCCAACAATTCCTGAGTGACCAAAGTCATTCTGGACCGTAAAAACACCCCACCAAAACAAAAAACCCTACATAGAGCTGATAAAGCAAAAGTCCACAAATAAACTTTTTAAACAGGCTTCTAATGGCCTACTAAATAAGGTACTCATTACAAACTGGCATTGCCATTATTTGTAAGTGTTTACAGTACATGTATCTTTCCATTTTCAGCCCTAACAAACCCCCCCAAACTGTACTTTCTTTTTAAACAGATTTATAAATTAAGGTCAGGAAACTAAGATTTTTCACAAGCAGCACTGGCTGTCAGTTTAACAGCCAGACCCAGACCAAGTTTGGAACACATCTAAAAAAATGTTTAAAAGTTAAAGACTGCATTAATAGAAATTAAATTTTAATGATACCATCTTGGTTAAAAATGCCTATGCATACATGAGAAGTGAGACCAGAAATTTTGCTGAGCTTAGAAGGCCATTATTTCTTAAGTTTTTAGAAGATTTGGTCTGTCTCACTTTTAAGTCACCACAAGTTCTGTCATTGTCTTGAAAGTACATGGATCAAGCATAGAGACAAGCTATTTTACTGTATTACCCTGGCCAAATAAATCCACTTCCCTAGCCACTCTAAATTAATTTCATGTATAAATATAAAATTTTCTGTCATTTGCAAAATATATCCTTTACTACCTACTTCTTTTCAAACTTTGTTACATGGTCAGAGACGCTTAGAAGAATGCCTTGATTTGATTAGGTGTAATCCATTGCCCTTTTAAATATATATTTCGGGAGAGTCATATTTAGATATTTCATGCTTTATTAGGCTCTCACTGGCTCATTAATAATGTAAGAACAGCATATACTATTTCCTAGAAGTAGCACAAAATTAGGGGCGCACCAAAAAGCAAGGTTTTGCTCTTGGATTACCCAGATCTGGTCTAAAACAGCAGATTAGAGTACAAACTTCTGAGTAATATTTATAGGTTGAAATTATGAAAAAATTGGGGAGGAAAATTGAGACAAGCCGATTAGATGAAATCTTCCCCACAAAATAAATTTCTGCCCGAGTTTCACATGTATTAAAAACCCACCTTGCCAAAAAGAGCCAACCTACAAACACCCATTCCACACACAAAATGGTATATTCCAAAAAGTCTGTGTTATTTGTTTCAAGAAGCTGATAGGCTTCAAATCCACAAGCCTGAAAATAAGCCAACCTGGCATTGTCAAGAAGATTCCAATCCTGAAAATAGGTCCCAGACTGAATAATTTATTTTTGAGCACTTATGAAAAAATATTGCATCTACTTGTAAGACTTCTCTATTAGGATAGAGAAGTCAAAGATCTATTTTAGGAGCTGTCAAAGATCTATTTTAACATAAAGTACTCCATCAATACTGTATGCCTACATTAATTAAAGCAATAAATCCTATCAAAAAGGTCTACTAGACAGATTTCATTGGATTTCTGTCCCCTCAACAGATTCCACAGTTCTATACCAGACTTTACAGGTAATTCTTTTGACTCGCTGTGTGTTCTCAGCATATCCACTTTGAGATAGTTTGCCTGCTTTTCAGTAACGAGATGCATAAAAAGGAAGCCAACAGGTAAAAATATTTGTAACAGCATGCCCCAGAGAACAGTTCCTCACCTGAAGAAGCTGGGGGAGGTATCATGGATGCCTGCATAACAGAAGAATGATCATGTCAAACAAAGCACCTTTTGTCTTCACAGTCTTTCATTAAGAAATACAGGAACATTTTAGGGTTCCAATAATATTTACTGCGTACATAGTCTTTCTGGGAGAAAGTAACTCAATAGAATCCATGCGGTCAGTATTCATCTTTCACCTTTTTTCCAGTTTGGACAGAGAACCCCAAAACATCTTTTATTTTTATTTCAGTCTCTCATACATCAGATTAAGTAGCTCCCTAATGAACTGTTAAAACTTTAAGTTATTGTTTACTTGAGGTTTTAATGCTTGCTTGTTCCTATTGGAAGGACAGAATTTACTTACTGTTTCACTAGGCTGGAGAACAGATGCTAAAAGAGAGAAAGAGAGAGACTAACCATCATTAATCTAGAAGGCTAGAACTGCTAGTTTTCTAAAAATACATGCGTGCAACAGAACAGTTCTATTGTTAGAAAAATAGTTTTGTCACAAAGACTACCAAAACAGATCAGAACATTCAGAAATCCCATTAGTAGAATACATTGTCTGTAGGACTCTCTTCAAGATTAGAGATATAGGGTTGCAAAGGTCTCCAAGAATGACTTATTTTGCTTTCAAAGAAGGTAGCCACAGCACTATCTCTTTAACATGAAGACGCTTCAACAGGAAAGTGGCACTTTGAGCCAGCTACCAGAAAAAGCACAAATAGAAAACAATTGAGCAGTGAAAGATGCAACCCTTTTATACAAGAGGTTGCTGCCTTTATTGGCCACATGATAATCATCATCCAGACAGAATGAAAGCTAACATGATAATAAGCCAGAGAAATGTTTCTAATGCTTCTCCTTCAACGGAGGACACCAATGCTTTAGCCTGCTGGACCAGAGTGAACTATCAGTACAAAATATGGAAGTCAGACCAGTACCGCTGAAGCCTCAACAGCAGTCTGGTGTCCTGCCAGCTTAGAGATGTCATAGCACAACAGCTCTTGACCCACTTAAAAACTGAAGGAGAATCTTGTACTAAATTTACTTGAAGACACATGCAGAAGCAACCTAGAGGTTTCAATATGGCAGCTGTGATTAGGATACTAGCAGTTCCTGCGGCACTGATCAATTCAGACCTTCGGTAGCTACTGTTGTACACTTTTACGTGAAATGATACCACAGAGACTGGAATTGTGATGGTCCGTGAAGTTACTATGACTAGATACAACATTCTTAGCCAAGCAATGGAATTGTATTGCTCCACCCACCCCGTTCTTTTTCTCTTTTTAAGCTTATGTCTATTGTGACAGTCTAGCTTGAGTTTGGTCCTGTAAGACATGAATGAAAAAAACAGGAGGTCTATTTATTTAACAGGCCTAACCAATAAGCAGCTTGCTTTCAACAGAAGGAGCTCTAACACAGCAAATGCTGTGCTAAGGTTGTCATGGGAATCATTGGAAGTGACTGCATAGAAGGGGCGAGACAGAGTCATAGATCAGCCTCAGTTTCATGCAAAACACTGGGCGAAATGGAGACATCACCTTCCACATATTTTGCTCACCACCTCCCAGAAACTGAAGACCAGTAAAATGTGGACACATAGAACAACTTCAGAAACTGAACCATCTGAAAGAGCCAGACATCTTCATAAAGTCTTGGTGCCCTATGGCTAAGCACACCCCAGATGTTCTTTCCCTAGCTTTTCTGGAATCACTTTGGCATGAAGTCAGGTCACTGCATTTTAGTTACATGGCTTCATTTCTCAGTAACAAGGATGGCAGAAATAAAGAATAAATTTCATTATAAAAAGAAAAGCTAAGGGGTATTTGCTTTAAAAAAAAATAATAATCAGGCAGTTAGCTCTTCCAAGCCCCAGTAAATCCTGCATTTAGAGGGCAAACACAGTTGAATGAGTAGTGCAATAATGAGGAACCTCAAATTCTATTCCCTTTTTCCTGCTGCTGACACATCCACGGTAAGTACACTGCCCTTTAGTATTATAGTTCCCTTCTCTCTAAACCAAGAATAAAAAACAACTGCTTTTTGTAAGGCTTTATAAATGTCTGGCATTTTGTGTACTGAAATAAACAAGTATTATTAGGTTCTATAAAAATGCCCTCTGTGCAAAAAGCACTGACTGATTTCTTTTCTTTTTTTTTCCTTTTTGAAATCAGATATCTAATATTCAGTGACAGCTAATGTCAAGTATTGTACTCCGGCAAATCTTTGAAAGCTACAAAAAACAATAGCTGGGTTAGTGAGAGGTACTTAAGCACACTTAGACTGGGAAGACACATCCTCCGCACTGCCATGAAAACATGATACTGTAAACACAGAGCAGGAGAAAATTTGTCATTAGTTTGCATTGCCTTGGATGATCAAAAGAGATAGAAATAGCTACATAAAGTTAGAACACCAACATGAAGAAATTTAGAAGGTTTTAAATTAAGAAACTGAGCAAAGGCCAAAACTTTAGAGATTAAATAGACAATTACAGATATTTTACCTTTGTTTCTTCTGTAGAAAACATTAGGAAGTTTATTGGCACGTTTGAGGTAGAAGAAAGAAGCAACAGACAGAATCAGGAATAAACTTATGAAAAATGTCCCTAAGATGAGAGAGGCTGCCACTTCCGGGCCCCCTGTACAGGGAAAAAAAAAAAATATAAAAAGAGAGAGAAAAAGAGACTATTATTCACTAGAAATCTCTTCTACTAGAAGGGTTAAACAAAAGATAAAGACCAAGTTCCTGATATTCATAGGAGAAAAACAACAGTGGGTTGTTTTTTTTTTTTTTTAATATACAGACAGACCTCACTGAAACATTTGCAAAGATCTTTCAATACGCATTTTGTTATATGAACAACTTCCCCAACCCCACCTGCCAAATGTCAGGAAAGCCTTAGCCTCTACTTTCCTGAAGATAGCCACAAATTTTTAATCTATTGTTCTTTCTTTTATATAACTTTCAAAACCAATGGGAGGCACTCAACATTAATATTATTCTTTTATTCCTTAAGTGAAGTCTCTTAAAGACAAAACTTGTCAGCAGACAATATAGCACTGGTACAGTACACCCAGTATTATGTTTTCCACAAGTGACTGACATAGAAACCATCCCAAGGAGACAGACATTAGCAAAAGGTGCCCTTCCTCACCTCTATTCTGCATTCCCTGCCTCAATAAATGCCCTGCATATTTATTCTGCTGTTTTATTTATTTAAGATTATGATCCCAAAGAGCCAGTATTTTAAGAAACAAAAGTTGTTTATGAACTTGTTGCAGACAAACTAGGACAACAGATCTATCTGACAAGCTCCGCCTGAGAAGTCCACATTCTGAAGAGCACTAGATACTTCAAGTCAAGTATACACACATGACAAATGTTAGAAAGGGATCGGCAGCACCCAAGTTTGACGTGGCTGTTTAGCTTTCCTTTTTAAGAGCACTGATGATAAACACTCACCCTGTATCACTAAATCACTTCATTTGGCATCCTATCTCTTGCTGAAGCGTGCAACGCTGCTATCGGAATATTCTCAATTTGTATTATTCTTACCAGTGTCGAACAAGTATTTTTAGGAGATTAAACAAAAATGACTAGTCAGCAGCGATAAAAATCAACCTACAGAAAGGCTAACCAAGATGTAACATGTTGCCTCACCCCTAAAAACCAAAACTCTTGCAGCATAAGGTTCAAAACTCAAGTTATGGTGTTTCATAAATAACCAGCTCAGCCTGTACCAGAAAATCACTTCAAGATCACTAGGGACAAGATGAAAGAACCATTCAGTAAAATACAGTTACCTCAAAATTCAACTAAGACTTTTGAAAGGTTCTTGTTGAGAACAAGCCAGAAGAAGTAAAAATGGCTACTACATTTAGAATAAAACCTATACTACAGAAAAACATATTTTACAACTTGTTTCAAATGCCATGCCACGAAGGGGCTGGTACGCAGTGAATAATCACAAAGCTTGCACTCAATAGCTATTTCCATTTACTCACCTATGTTCTGTATGAAAGGAGTTACGGTGCTTATATTCATTTGGAAATTCATTCCTCTGATACCAGCTGTAATCAAAAAGAATTTTTTAAAGTAAAATCTGACAAAAACTACTTTTTTTTTTTAAATCTCAGTGAAAGGCTATTATACTTCTAAATTATTTGAAATTGTATAAGAATCCTGATTTCTCCCATGAAAAAATTCATTACATCACTTTTGAGAATTTCAAGAAAAGGAAGTAAACAAGCATCATCATAATTTGTCCAAAAAGAAAATAATTCACTAGTGCATCTCCCAGAAACTTAGATCAAGTTTATCTCTTTCATTAACAATATTTACCAGGAATTGAATGGTTCTTAACTCTCAAACAAAGCACATGTACAAAATGAATCTAGCCTTCTTAATATAAATTTTTCAAGAACTCAAATACAGTCTGAGGTATGTTGTGCTCTGGAGAAGTCCCTAGCGAACACCCTCAGCAAATGCTTTTTTCTTACAGCAGAGATTAAAGCAGCCACAAAATTCAGTATTTACTGTACGTTTGATACAGGTCCTACCCTGTAAGTTTAATCATTTTGATGTTTAGGACTTTTAAGAACTTTCACTGGACAGAATGATTTTTTTTTTAATGTTGCATTTGGCTTCACAGATTAGGTACTCTAATACATAACAAGATTTTGATCTTTGATTTTTTGCCCCCGCCGCTAGACTCCTAGAATGGTTCCACAGCACTCTGCACAGTTTCTGCAAACTAAATTTCAAAGTTTCCGTAGGTTTTGTTGCATGTTCAAAAGCTCAAAGTTCTATTAGGACTTTGGAAAAGGCTGAAGTTTTACAAGGGAGGGGGAAAAAAAAAAATCTGCAACATTTGATGCCTTCTTGAACAGTCTTTGCTGGACCACACATGCAAAGAGATCTCAGTACCAAAAAACACCCATCAAAATAAAGGGATGGTAAATGACTCACTATTTCTGCATTCAGTCAGATTGTAAACAGATGAAACAGGAAGAGTTTCATTTTTGCATTTAATGCAGCTGCTACTACCATCCTCATTCCATCGTCTGTAACAACCTGCATAAGAATAAGGTGTACAGAGGTTTGAAAACAACAAAAGCAACACTGGAAATATTTTCTAGTCTTCAGAAAGAGGTAGGGGCAACAACAGAAATTCCCTCCATTTGGTCTACTGGTTACAAACATCTCCTGCTTCCTACTATACACAAGTTAAGAGGTTTCATTTCAAAGTGTTTATTCCAGAAAAGATATAACCTTTCAAGGGCCAAAAAGGAGCAAGAGTTACAAGCAAACAGCTCCCAGAGGGCAATTTCAACATAGCTCCATCGACTGCTTCACATATTTTAGTTTTGAGAAAAACGGGAAGTGTCTAACAACCTGTAACTACCCTCAACAATACTAAAGAAGCAGCAGAATTTTACCATTTTCAGAGGTCATACACTGTCGAAACAAAAACTCATGCCATTTTAACATATAGTATTGAAAACAGAAGTAGGCAGGGACAAAGATGCTAAGAACCAGGAGGAGTGTGCTTGGATGAAAAAAAGATGCTGGCGTCCCTATAGTCAGTTGCTTGAAGCATGGCAAGCTAAAAATATGAATACTGCCATAATACAGTCTTTTTCCCATGCCTCAGTCCTCTCAAGTATTGTACTATTTGTTTCACCTTAAGAAGAACCCAAGCCCATTTAAACTATTCTGTGACAGATGGCGAGTGTTTTATATCAGTCACCCTACCATGCAGGCTGGAAACTGATTAAACTTTCATCTTGGCCTATGTCTTCAATGTTGAAATCTCTCAATTTATGTTTAAATGCACATACTGCTATGTTTTTGTTAAGACAAAAACATTTTAGGGCACATCTTCAGTAACAACTTTATTTAATACAATAAAGCTGTGGTGGTTTCACTCGAGGCTTAGACTTGAGACATGAAGCTTAGAAGGATATTCCTACTACATCATATTATAGTCTACATTTAAAGGAAAAAAGCTTATTGTGCTGGCTAAAATCCAGTTCTATAGAGCATTGAGCCAAACTGGTATCAATTATCCCATAAAGCAAACCATTAGTAAGGTGCTGATTTGAAAACAGCTCTGCTACTACGTTTTCCTTAGAGAGAAGCAGCATGTTTGATGCCCACAGCAATAAATTACATCTGACACTTAATCTAAACACAAACAGACCCAATGTAAGGGCAAAGACTTTCTACAGTAATAGGAAGAAAGCATCAAAGCACTTATCTGACACCAAAGATATTGGTAGATTATCAGGTTACAACAACATTTAAGAGAACACAATCCCCTAACTTGGAGACAATTGTTTATGCCATATCTAAGATCGTTCAGAAGCAAAAATGAAGGCATGAAATGAAGCAACAGTTAAGGGAAGCAAACGAAGCAGTGAAAATAGATAGGCTTAAAATGCTTTAAGAACCATCACGAGGAAATGACTGAACCCAGAAGCGGACCCCAATTTTTAAGTCACTAATTCTCTTGTTACTGTGGGCTCTGAAGCAGTTTTCCTGCTTTTACTCTCCGATTTTAAATAAAATGGCATTAAAAAAAGACCACCCTTTTGCTACTGCTGGGAAGTGACAAAAGAAGTTTTTAACTCCATTTAGAAGAAAACAACTCTACATATATGGTACAAGGAAGAATGAGGCATTCTGTGCTAACAAGACAATATTGAAATTATTCTTAATGCTCCCTTAGATACGCATTACAGCATTTTTGCTTTTTATGCTCATTATATGGGCTTTTAGGGCTTTTAAGCATTTACAATAGCTGTTACATAATTCAACTGCACACTAAATAAAAAAGATAAATAACAACCTTATTAATAGTTGTCTATTGTCCTTACCATGCAAGAACAACATTTGTGAGTCATAAGAAGCATTACCTTGTATATATAGAGGAAGAAAAACTTCAATATGTACATGCACTAATTATTTTGTTTTCACCCCCCAATTAATCACGCACTGTATTTTGGTGTTAACTGTCAAAAACAATCTGGAATTTTATTAAAAATGACACATGATACCTGGACTGCACTGGTTGGTTACTGGACAGGAACTGTTAGAATCCAACATATCCACACAGCATTCTGTTTCTGAAACCTAAGAAAAGAAATTACATTACATTTCACACAGTTCTTAAGTTTACTAAAATGCTTCAACCAAAAAAAAAAATCCACAGAGAACACAGGGGAATAATCAGTAACTGCAGTTAAAACTTGCTGGAACTTTTTCTTTTTGCATTAAGTAACCTTACAAGGAGAGAACAAGCTAGACGCACCATTAAGCTGATTTTGACCTGGCAGCTGCTACCCAAACTAACACTTTGAGAAGAAATGCACACTTTAGTGTTGACATTGGACAAATCCTCAAAAAACCACTTTAGACATGTACTCGCTAAATTCTTCAGTGAAGCACAGTTCAGGGGGGGAGTTATCCTTCCCACAGCACCACACAAATGCCCTAACAGACTTGCTCAGAAATGCTATTGGCAAAATGACTGGCCAAAACCAGTTTTCACTGAATGCCCATACTGCAAGTGATGATAACATCTACATTTGGCAGAGCAATCCAGCAGAACTACAAAAGCTTCTTCCTTCAACATTTAATATAAAATAATAACTTCACATATCCTGAAGGCACATAGTTTATTTTTATTTTTTGTTTGTTTATATAAAAGCCAGTTTCAAAATTATTTACAAATTACAGCAAGCTGTGACATAAGCTTAGAGATAAATGGTTGTCAGAAACTCTGTGGTTCTTTTGCTAGATATTAGTAACATCCCATATAGACTTGGGCATATCCACTCTCCGAACCTGTACAAGAAAAATAAGCCACAAAACTCCCATACCTTTTGAAGTTTTGCAGCTACATTCCCCTAAAGAATATAGCAAGTCAAACCAGTCTTAAAGGGATGAAATATTCTCGGTCAAAAGTAACAAGATCTGATCTATATTCAGCCATAGAAGTAACTTAAATATACCTAACACATACCAGCCAGCATTACTCTGCTTATCAGCAAAACCCATCAAATCCAGGGGTGACAAAGGTCAAAGCTATCAGGAGAAATGGTTGGGACTGTCAAAACTTAAATTAGTAGGCTGACGTCACACCGTTAGTGCATCATGGGGAGGTAGACTACAGTAAAGAACCAGAAGATCTATAGATAACATGCTTAAGACCAGTTTCTTAAAAAGTTTTGTTGGTCAAACTCTTCTGCAAGCAGGATTTTATACTCTGACCTTTTTCTGTGACTTGAAGCAGTGTTTGCTTCAGAGCTTCTCAGCCATTTGAAAAGTTAACTTTTGGGTTTCCATGTTTCAGATTGTTTGTAGTTAAACTGCCAAGCAGCTTGAAAAGTGTTTTTTTGATCATCAGGGTGCTTTTTCCACATGGTGCGAGGGATTATCAGTTGCATCCCTGCTAGCCTACAAGCACATGACTAGGAAGAATTCAATGCTTTAATAGGCAATCAGCCATCATAGCAAATTGACCCACTGTAACAGTTTCAGTTAATGACTGCTAGCAGCATAGGTCATTTCTATTGGATTAGAAAGCCTTCTATAAACTGCAATCTGAGAGGAAAATAATCTGATCTTTCTGTTTTTATAGCACCTAGCATGACAAAAAACAGGAAGTACCTACCGAACTTTCAGTAGATTTGCTGGCAACTTCTGCTACAAGTCTGGTTAAGAGAAGGACATATGGCACCTCCATGCCCAGGAAAGACACAGGCCTAAATAAGAACAGGGAAAGAAATTAAAATGTCTTAGTAATGACAGAGAAGTTATGCTTTCCCTTTGTTAAAGAACTTTTGCCAACACATTCTTTTTATTTGAATGCAAAGGCCTTTAAATTAAATATGCTGGGGGGAATGACTTACCTTGGTTCAAGATACCAATTTGAGACATTCAGAATTTTCCCTCCAGCTGCAGAGGGGCAGGTTCCTGGCTATGGCAGGCTGTGGTTGCTAAGAAACAAGGAGCCTTATCAGTCTGCTCCAAACTGAGCCATGCAGAGACTATTCCACACCCAGGATCTAAAAATCAATGTGATTGCAATAGAACAGTTACCGCCTGGCACCACCACTGATAAGCCTCCCCACAGCTACAGGCTCGTCTGGCTGCAGCATTGAACTGTGATGGATTTGTATCAGGACAGAGAGCACACGCCACTTTGAAAAGGCAATACTGCAATTAATTTCTCCCATGACAGCACAGTCATGAAGCATTAATGAAGTCTGTCTGTTAATAAGTAGTATTTCTCAATTGCCTTGAGAACAGACCTTCTCAATATGGAACAGAATATTGTGGACAGTCTGCTACAAGCCTTGCTCCCCCCCCCCCCCCCCCCTCCACTTTTGCCATATAACTCCATACATAACCTAATGAAAGTCCACATTTCTTACATTAAATTGTTTGGATAAACTAAAGGGCACTACGTCATGCTTGATCTGCATTGTTCAGACAATCCCTAAGGCAATTTTATAATATCTGCCTATTCTCTAGTCAATATAATGTTGGAAGCCACATCCAATTCTCAGAACTACTGTACCTGCAGCCTGGTAGCTTTAGGAAAACACAGTCTTTCATGTTATAAATAAAACATGGGGACAGACAAGGCCCTCTAACCAGAGCTTAATAAGAGGAAAGTATCTGAAAGAAAGCCTTCAACTGTAGGGGAAAACTCCTTTAGTGACTCATTTCACAAACTGAAATGTGTTACTATTTTTGTTAAATAAAAATCCAGTCGATGAGTTTTAAATTACTGCAAAATATGTATCATGACCCTTGGCAAGTTGTTTTTCTGAAGAACAAAATCACTGAGCAGTTCCTATGATTAATTTCCATTCGGTTTTTTAAATCACTTACACATAGCCTGTTGCCTCAACTTCAAAGTAAGATTAGTTCAGCTTGGTGGGAAAACTTATTATTATCCCCTGCTATCAGCTGAAAGCTCCAAGATCAAGGACTGAAAATCCTGAAAACCAAACCCCAGTCTTACTGCTACAACTAATTTGTACAGTTAGTGAGGATTGGCACAGAGCAGGAAAAGCTTGCACTGTCACACCTTCCAATTTAAGCATAACAATGGACGTCAAGCTGCAGTATCCATGATTTCATCAGTTCACATTTACATACATGTAAATAAAACGACACCTGTACTAAAATGAGAAGCAGACATTCGATGTAAGTGCACTATGCATGCGATGCCAGCTGACAAAGGCCGAGACAGTGCCTGATTAGCCTTGCTGTTGGCAATGTAGATTATAGGAATCAAGAAGTGTAAGCAGCAAGGAGCCTTTGTACATACAGAGATTCTCCAGAATGAGATACTAAGAGCTAGTTAGCTTCGGGAATGGTACCACCACCACCACATCCTGGAGTGAAAATTAAGATGGATTATGGCAGTTTACAGAACTGCTGGAAAGTGATGGCACTGCCAAAAACAGCAGGGAAAATTTAGCTTTGGGAATTTTACATAAGGATGGAAAGATACATTTCCAATCTACAGCTAGGCTCATAAATTGCTGCCTAAAAAGCTTTCATGTTATTTTTCAACAATAACCTGAGGTGACAAGATACCTCAAATGCAAACACCTGTTTTAACAAAAAGGTGAAGTCACCTCAGAAGATGAAAGGAGACAACCTTTCCAGAGCACAGCACATACCCCCAAAAGCCAAGAACACCTAACTTACAGCTTTGATGGTAACAGTTTCTTCTTGAGCACATTTGAGCAGAACAGAAGCTACTTACAACTCAGTAAATGATTGCTGATGTAGGCATTCACTTACCTAGTTTGACAGAGAGCTTTCCACTTGTCTGTGACAGTATAAGAGTACTTATATAAATGCTATGAATAATTCTGTTTTAGATCACATTGGGTGTAACTTTAATTTCCACATTTAACCTTTTAAAAACAGAGTTTTTTCTTTTTATGCCTGTCTATTGCAGTAAAAGTTGAGTGACACAACTTCAGGGTTTTTTGAGGCACTCCAGCGGGGTCTAATGTTTAAACAATCCTCAGGATGTGCATAGGGATGGATGTATTTTAAACAAACAAATTAAGATACTAATCAACAATACTGTTGCATTTATGGGCAGATATTTTTTCACAGCCACTAGTGATTCTAACAAACCAGAACATCTGCCCTCTGGCTGTTCTGGTAGAAATAGGACACGAGATCTATTTGCCCTCAAATCATCAGCCAATATTTTTTATTTCTAAGAGAGAGAGACAATATCTAAGCTTGATACATGTATTTGTTGTTTGGTTGGTTTTTGTTTGAACCAGTTTTAACTGCAGGAAAAGGAAAGCAGAGATGAACAAGCTGCTTTATAGCTTCCAAACATATCAGACACATGTTATATTTAGTCAATTTACATTTTACTCCAGGTCCCAGAACCACTTCTTCACATCCTGCTGCATTCTATCGGCCAGTAAAAATTAGAAGCCTATTAATACAATATATAAATAACATCTGTCTGAATGAGGCAGAAATTCAAGCCATGAAAGTAACACTAGATATCTACTTTTTTTTAGGGTAATGCCCATGAAAGATATCTGACAGACTTAATCACCCATATTCTTTTTATGGAATAATACGAAAAACATATTAGTGTTCCTAAAGTCTGGTTGTGCCACACCTCAGCAAGGCTGGAAAGAGCTTGTGGCTTGTAAGGCAAAGAATAAATCAAGTGCAGAACTTCCAAACAAGACAGCAACTTCAAGTAGGCATTGGTACTGTTAATTGGTCTCCCCGTACAAAACCACAGAAGTAACACAACTCATTTTAGTGCTTTCCAGCCACAAGTCAATCGTAACCATTCTACTGCCAACCTGAACAATATTTTACACCATAATTTTAATTTTAGAAAGGAAAAAGTCCTAGACCCTCCAAGACATTCAGTATACACGAATACTAACCATGCCTCTGAATGAAGTAGCTGAAGTTTTAGGTTTTAAACTAAGTACATGAATTTGATCAGGATGAGACACCCACAGCAAAACAATCTACAAGCCTATGGAATATGTTTCATGTTTGGCAGAGTTTTCTCTTTGGATTATGGAAAAAAAGATAATGTCACGCACAAACTGCAGCTGAAATCAGAAAGTATTTATGCTTGAGATGCCAACACAGTTTTGAGAACACAGACATTTTAATTAAAACAAGTATTTCACACCAGAGTTCCACATTTGAAACAAATCTCAAATCACTGTCAACTTGGATCTCAAGTGCCACAATACACATAAGCTAAACACATCAAGATTCACTAAGTGAATTCTTCCTCTTGTTGCTTTTAAAAAAGAATGCAAACAATTCATGAACACTAAGCACTAGAAGACTTTTTCCTCCCACTCCTGGAAGCAAGTGTTCTTTAATTCATCTTTATGTCTACATTTTCCATACATACAGCTGTGTATCTATTATTTCTGTTGTATTATCAATATCTTGCTTGCTTCCAGTGTTGCTGGAACATTGTTCGAGCAAGGTAATTTTTTAAGGTATATGGAAAGAGATGGCAGTAAAAAGAAACAGTGCCTAAATTTCAGGTATTTTTATAATTCACTCAGCAGATCAGAGTTTGAAACTGCATCACACTCATTCTGCTTGCCAAAGGCTTCTTAATTCTGATATGACCTTGAATTAGTCATGATAAAACAGAAAAGTCAAAACAGTCTCACAAACAACAGACTTGTAAAGGCATAAACTCTCACTTACCAGCTCCTTCAGAGGTATGCTCTAGAACACTGCATCTTCCTTTGATAACACTGAGCACTTGTGGTATGTGGTTTAGTGCTAATTCCTCATTGATGCTGCAACTGTTTCACAATAAACCTGCAACGGTAGAAGAACAGATACAGGTTGTGCTTAGAATAATTTTTTTATAAATTAAAGCTGAGGGAGGACTTGTTTTTCCAGCTTTCTTAACATGCACCCATGAAAAGAACTACTCTCCCTACCCTTACATCAAGATGATTATGTAATAGGCCAGCAACCAACAATTAAAAATACACACCTTCAGCTCAAGACAATGAAGATACCCACTTTAAGCTAGGCTTTGCTTCAAAAGCAGTTACATACCTGGAACGTGCCTGGAGCAAACACTAGTTAACACCAACGTTTACCGTTGTTCAGTTAACAAAAATTTGGTAGTAACACACTCTGCTGTTACAACAGTCATTGCAGCCTTAAAAACCAAGAGCAGAAATGAACACTGCTGCAATTTGGTTGCCAATAGCATAGCTATACACTACAGGGAAAGATACGTTGGAAACTGAATGTACACACGGCCTGTTTAGGGGTTTTGGGTTCCCCCCCCCCCAAACAGTGCAACAAAAATCTGTGTTATAGGGGTACATATTTGCTTGAAGTTTTATAAACAAAAAAACATCAAACACCCACAACCCCAGAGAGTGTCAGATTGCCAAAAACTGTAGTAAACCGTGTTAGTTTATTAGGAAAAAAAGTATTCGAAGTTTTATTGGACCGTAAGAAAGAGATGATTCGTTTCCAAATGCGTCTCGAGAACACCGCACTTCAACGTAAAATGCATCAGGAACCAAACAGCCTTGAAAAAGCTGGGCAAGAAGGACGAACGAGGGGCGACTCTTCCCCAGCTTTACCCTAAATGGCGAACCACTGCCGCTGCTCCCTCAGCCCCCGGCCCGGCCCCGGCGAGAGGGTCGGGGGCTTCTTCCGCGGGAACGCGCCCTCCCCGCCCGCTCTGTGCTCCCGCCGGCCGCACCGCTCGGTGAATACGTTTCTGCCGCCCCTGCCCACCCCCGGGACGCCGCTCGGGGCCGGCCCCAACACCCTTCCCCACACCGCCGCCTTCACCGGCAGCAGAACAGCGGGGGGGGACCCTGGGCCGCGGCTGGCAGCTCGCTCCCCGCCCGGCGGCGCCGGCAGGGCCCGCTCCCGCCTGCGGCCGGGCCGAAGGCTGCAGCGGCGCCCTCAGCGCCTCGCCTCACCTGCCCGGCGGCGCCTCCCACGCCCCGAACAATGGGGCAACGCCCGGGGGCTCGCCGCCCGCCCGAGAGCTCGCCGCCCTCCTTCCCTCCCGCCGCCCCGCACTCCTCCGCCGCCTGAGGGAACTGGCCGCCCTCCCGCACCGCCTCCTTACCTGAAGGAGCAACCTCCGGCAGCACCGGCGGCAGGTTCCCTTTCGTACCCCCCGCCCTCAGGCGGCGCCCTGCCCGCTCCTTCCCGCGGCGCCCTGGGAGTTGTAGTTCCCCCTCTCCCGGCCGACACGCAGGTTCCCCCACCGCGCCGTTCGGTCGGAACTACAAGTCCCAGCAGCCTCCACGCCGCGCCCTACCTGTGCCCTCCTCCCTGCAGGTAAATCCCCTCCCTCAGCCCCTTCCCGGGGCGTCTTCGGCAGCGCCGCTCGCCTGCGCGCGGTGCCTCCTGGGAAAGGGAGTCCCGCGTCCGGGGACAGCCCGAGGAACAGGCGGGTCGCGGCACTGCAGCTCCCGGCGTGCCTCGCGCGGGCGCGGCCATTTTAGGGGTTGCTTGGCGACGCAGACGCCCCGGGAGGGAGAACGAAGCCGCAGGTAGGCGGGCGGGAGGCGAAGGCCTATTCACCGGTCCCTGGAGTCTTCTGCCAAGTGGGGGTTATAATGATGAAAGAATTAAATAATTGATTAAAGAAGTATCAGGATAGGGGACACAAGCTACGGCACGTCTGGACTCCTCCCAAGCCTTTACACGTTAACACAAGTGCTTTGCGTGTGCAAAGAAGGGCAACGGAGCTGGGGAAGGGTCTGGAGCACAAGGCTGATGAGGAGCGGCTGAGGGACCTGGGGTTGTTCAGCCTGGAGAAGAGGAGGCTGAGGGGAGACCTCATCGCTCTCTACAGCTGCCTGAAAGGAGGCTGTAGAGAGGTGGGGTCGGTCTCTTCTCCCAGGTCACAAGTGATAGGGCGAGAGGAAATGGCCTCAAGTTGCGCCAGGGGAGGTTTAGACTGGATATTAGGAAATTTTACTTCACCGAAAGGGTTATCAAGCACTGGAACAGGCTGCCCAGGGAAGGGGTTGAGTCCCCATCCCTGGAGGTATTTAAAAGCCGTTTGGATGAGGTGCTCAGGGACATGGTGTAGTGGTGGGCTTGGCAGTGTTAGGTTTACAGTTGGACTCGACGATCTTAAAGGTCTTTTCCAACCTATACGATTCTGTGATATCGCCTGACAGCAGCAGCTTCCTGACAAGCACCGGGATTTCAGAGGAAGAAAGGAAGCCTTGAGAAATGCAGGGCAGTGCTCGGGTCCAACAGGATGACACCCACCGCAGAGTTGCTCACCTAACCACACTGATACCATCGCGTCTCAGCCCAATTAACAACTACTGCTGAAATGTGGCAGAACCGGCAGGATCTCTTGGCAAAACTAAGAAATGAAACGGGAGGCAAGATAAAAGCTGCCCTTCTGAGCTGAAATCTAAGCCTTTGTGGAACAGAAGTCACCTAGCTCTTGAAGAGGAGAATTAAAATTTGTTCCAAGTTTGAGATGGCAGTATGTTTTGTAACAAGTTTAAAATACAAAGATTATAGACAATGCCATCATTTGGGTAAAGATATCAATTCTATAGAATGCTTTTTTTAAATAAAAGATTGACATATTTAAATTCTTTGAAAGTTGCTCTCTGCTGGGCCACATATGGAAATATTTTTTCCACTGAGGAACAAACTACCTAGTTGAGTGTAATAAAGAATAAAAATATTTACCAAGAAAATTCATGTTCAGTTTTACTGAATATTTATATAACTGTGCAGATAAAAACTAAATGCAGCTCTTTACAAATTTCCTAATCTGGATACCTGAGAAGAACTGCAATTTACTGTGGTTTTTTTTTTTCCCAAAGTAGGTGCAATGTCTCAGAGCAGAACCTAGAATCTCAGAGAAAGACTTAAATACACTACTTATTCTCAAGACTGAAGAAGTCAGCAGGAGAAAGTTTCACTGAACTTTTGATGCAGCAGTCCTAGAGTTTCTCCCACAAAATGTGGATATATGGTATAATTCAGTACACTTTGGTAAAGAGAGATGAAAATAGGGAAAGTATTTGGACAGACTTGTTTGCTTTCTGCTCTTTGTGTGTAGCACCCAGCGATACACAGAATGCAGCTTCTGATAGCTACTCTGTATATTTGAAGTGCTGAAACTGCAAGCGAATTGTTATCATTGGTTTCATTTGTGGTTACACAGAACTTTCAGAGATGCATAATTCGCACGTTAGCAGAACAGTTAAAACAATTCTCAAATACCTTTGGATTCAGTGAGTTACTGGATGCAAAAACACACACAAAATTATACTATGACAAAGTTCTTTGACTTAAAAGTACTACTTCATCTCAATATCAAATTCATCCTTATCTCTTCACAGATTAAGCCTTCTGCCTTTTATTCTGTTCAGTAGCTATAAACTTACAGTGACTTCATAGCCAGGAAAAACATTTCTCGCCTTCTTTTCTTAGCTGTGTATTGTGGTTTGCATTACTTCGTAAATGTGTCACTTGAAATTTGTTCTGCAGCTTCGTAAGCTTTTTGTGATCCCTTCCCACCCCAGCCTTCTATCAGCATTTCACAAAATAGGACACTTGGCTGAATACATAGTGTGAGAGTGTGATTGGAATTTTTCTTGCCTAACAGATTCAATGCATGTAAGAGGCTGTGATTTAAATCCTATGAATAGTTCAGTAGTTGACACCCAAACTTATTCCATTTCTCTGTAGCCAGTTATGCTATAAAACTCAGTATCTTTTTCTACAACGTGCCTGTGCAGGACAAGGTATGCTACTTTCAAGTTTATAGACGGAGGAAGGAAAGGTAGAGATTGTGAGGTTTGAATTTAGGGTAAACAAACATCTTAATTTACAAGGCAGAAAAAAGTTCTGCACGTGGACAGGCATAACTAGTTTTTGGTGTGGGGCTTTTTTGGTTTTCCCCCATAATTCAGAGGGCAGCACTGCTGTGAAATAAAATTGCTGGAAAAGAATTGTAGATGCTGGCAAAAAAAAAGAATACACTAAATATATGTCTTTCTGACTGGTCTCATAGTTATTGCCACTGCAGCACTAAAACTGAAGTGCAGACCTTCAAAACGAGGTTGCTGCTCACGAGCACATATTTTACCAGAACAAAAGAGTGAGTAAATGAACGGGACATGCAGTTCAAACAGCTTTTTGCAGTGACCTTTCCAATCCGAGGGTGGGGGAAAAGTGGGAGATTATGGAAAGTTTCACTGTGTGAAAGTGCAAGCTACTATGACAATTAACTACAACCAGATACATGATTAATAAAATCTTTTCCAAATGTGCCTGCTGAACCTCAATAGTGCTTTTAAAATAATTCCTACTGTATTGAATTATTCCATTAAGGTTTTCTTACACAACATGTCCAGACATCTCTCTAAAGTGATGTTGGCAGGCATAACTTTGCAGTGGTTTTAACTGTTACATATTGTTTTGAGTGCTTGGCAGAAAAGGTGTCGAAATTAACATTCCTTTAATAGACGGAATTACAAATTGCTTCAAAATAAACAACTATTATTGCATGTTACTTAATGGAAACATGTAATCTATCAACCCTATTGTCAGGCTGTGCGAAAGGCAAACAAAATACTCTTTTAGATCATATTATCCTTTTTCTCTGTAGGGTATTTCCAGTATATCTCTGTAATATGTAGGCATCTCCAGAAGTCTGTATAGCTGGGAGGAAACCACGCTGTTTCTGCTATGTTTAGGAGGTACTTCAGCATCCTGCACGTTTAAGTCTAGCCTGGCTTTTGCAGTGGTTATATTAATTAGATTTCTGTACTCAGCTTCCTGACTTGTCTCTGCACACAACTGCCACTGCAGGGTTCTGTCATTTAGGCTTCCTGATTTGTGGCTTTTAACAATTGGTTGAAGCAGTTGCCAAGATTTCCCCTAAGAGACAAAGCGAAAACACTCTCACTTTGCGTGTTACATAGCAGCTCTGAAACAAAGCAGAAAATACAGTGCGCGGTTATTCAGGCAATGGGTTTCTTCAGAGAGACTTCTGTTCTCTGCAACAGCTGCTGTTAGAGAAAGCGGTTCTGTACAGTTGCTAAAGGCACGCTAGCAGGCGACCTGATTCCTTTCATCCACGGCAGAGACGATGACCCACTGCCTTCTGATACTGCTGCCTGAAAGGACGCTTTGATAAATTTGGGGAACGGGGATGAGACTACAGGTTACTGTAGAAAGCTGGATGCCTCTGAGCATACTCTATTCCTTATTTCTTCAACCAATGACGTTTTTGAGTGAATACCATATCCTTAAGGAAAAAAGCTTGGAATATTGACTCACGTGGAACGTAACACCATCTGTACCACTGCTGACAAGTTTTCCCAGATCTGACCTAGTATACTTCTAGAAAATTAAAGCATCAGTTCTTATATGTACTCGCTCCTATTCAAACTGCCCCAAATTAGTCACGATCTTTAATCTTCTACTCTGGAATTCTATCTATTAGGCTCTTTGCCCTGACAGCGCGTCTAAATAACATCCTCTCAAATATCCAGGGTTTCTCTTCAACTAAGCAAGCACTGCTGATTCTATATTGACAGTTTCAAAGGTCTGCTTTTGATCAAGCAGGAATAGGAAGGCTTAAGCCTTTTCTCTTTCAAATCAGCTTTAAATTATAGAAGTCTACCGGTAGATTTGCATTAATATTAAGGAAAAGCTCAAAAGCTTTCTGTTTTTAAGAAGAATATACAAGTTATTTCTAAAATTTGCAATAGGACTCAAACACCACGTACCAGATGGTAAACGATGCTCCCTTTCACGAGTACATTTGCTCATCCTGTACTTTTCCTGGAAGATTACCTGGGTGGCACACAGCTAGGCAGTCAAGCAGAAAGTCATTGCTCTTGAGCAGATATGACCTACATAACAGAAGTAAAAACATTAGTTGCCTTGTCAAGAGAATCCCTGCTAGGGTTGACATAATTTTATGGTCCGCTAATCCACTGGCAATATTTCGGTTAACTGGGGAAACATCTTGATATATTCCTGACACATATAGCAACCCTGCAGGAGAACTGTATTACCAGTGTAATTGGATAGATTGAGGCAGTTTAACAGTTGTCGTTCTGAGATTACTTAACCGTTAATTGAGAAATACGGAGAGGATTCCCTGACTTCTCATTGTATGATTTATGGGAGTTAAAGACCTCCTTGAGAAACACCTTTCAGTCAAGCCAAAGGATATTTCAAATGTTAGCCATTTGAACTAAAACATACGGGTCTGTCCGCTGCCATGTATGATGTTCCTAGCAAGCAGAAGCCCTTTGCTTAAGATTTTCTGCTCCCAATACACCCGTTGCTTCTTTCATTTCCTAATTTTTTGGGGAGAGGGGAAGGCAGGGAGGGAACAATTCCAGACCAATTTTCATGGACAGTTTGAAACTAATGTAGTACCATCAAAGGAACTTGCTCTACTATTATTGTTAAGCTGGGATTTTTAATACTACCAGGATGAACATCCACATCACTTGACTTACCAGCTATATTTTATTTACAAGTTTCCTTTAAACATTTTTTCCCCTTAAGACGGTGCTCTAGAAAGGAAAATGAAATCGCAACTGCTTTTTATGGTAAATCCTGAAAGTTTAAAAGTAGAAGACAAATGAAAAGGCGTCACAGACTTGATGCATACAGAAGATGTTTCCAGAGCTCAAAAGAAAACAACAGATGGGCATAATAGCTCTCTGGGTTACAGTGGGGTATGAGATAAGCAATTCACAGGCTACATGTAGTCTGATAATGAACAAAAGGCATTCAAAACCAATAAGAAATTATTCTTATGTCCAAGGTTGTTATAATTTATGACAGAAGAATTCGAGCCCTTTTTTTCCCCAAGCCACAACCACCCTATATTACCTTCCTGCCTGTTAATTTCACAGTGCAAGCTTAGAAGTACCTTTCCATTTAAAATATTTTGTGAGTCTGCGTTTGAGATATACCAGCTGAAATTCAAGTTTTATCTGGAGAAATACAGCCAGAAAGAACTGAAGATAAAAGCACGCAAGAACAAAAAGCAGTTCAAGAAAATCTGATCAAGTATTAATAAGAATATTGCATCAAAACTGAAATTGTTCCTGTTTAAAAAAAAAAAAAAAAAACAAAACACAACAAAAAACCCCCAAAACAGTAAGGTCAGAAGCGTACAACGTTGTCCTTGTTGATGGTAAACCTTCTTTCTGTTCATAATATGCAAACCAATGCTCTAGAACTATGTGTACTGGGAAAAGCGTTGCCACGCGTGCCCTGGCAGTCTTCTGCTGGGCTTGCGGTTTTATCGACACCGGGGGAAAGCTAGGAGCTACTGTAAGCGTGCCGCTTATCAGATAGCTAAACGGCTCTGCCTGTGTAATTACCCTACCCTTATTCTAATATACAAGTAGAGAATAGAAGCTTGAAAACACCCGTTTTGTAGAGTGCTTTTCAACCGTTTCTGATTTTCTATTTTTTTCCCTCTAACGGAGGTGTAGAGTCCTTTACGAAGAATTCCTGCGCAGGAGAAAATACCTTTGTTTTTCTTAGCTAAATACTGATATGTAAATCCCTTAGAAGTAATCTACACATTCTCAGATAGCTGCAAACCACAGATTAGGTACCGTAGGCACAGCTAGTTTATTCTGCAAGGGCCTGTCACTATTATGGCTTGCTTTTTTGTGTGGTTTGGTTTTTTCCCCCCTTTAATCTGTTGCTATTTTGCATGTATATGAGGACTAGCAACCTCCCCAATTCTGGCCCTATCCTACCACTTTGGAGCACATATATATTTCAATTTGGCATTTCTAAGTCAACTACTCATTTGCATCAGATGTTTTGCCATTAGGCAACAGCTGCAGGTTGCCAACAGAGTTTTGGCATGCAAATGAAAAACATTTCGGGCTTCATCTGGAAGGCAGACACGCCGGGAATTGCTCATCACCTTTATCTTGCCTTTGCCCTATACCTGCAGCACGCTAGCAAGACCCAAGAGCTGCTGGCTCACCCAGATGCATTTGTGACTGCTGTTCCATGCCTTGTCCCCCATTCTGAGCACAGCTATCGTGCTGTAAAGTGTAAAATAGTGTAAAATAGTGTAAAATACACCGTTGCCCAGTGTATGACCTTGGCAACAAGAGCCAGGCTGGGAGGAACCTAAGTGTCATTACATCATGACTCGGACCATTCATTCCTGAAGCAAAATGTTATTTGTTAGCTTTGTCTAGATTTATGATAGAACCTTAGATGTTAGCGTCTATTTGTAGTAATTTTATAAAAATTACTCCCGTATTGCGAGGCAATGATCCTATGGGCTTTTTGACCAGATAAATGCTGATATACAATATGGAAATTTTGACACTGTATAAATGACAACTGTAAAATGCAGCTTTTAAATGCATTAAAAACCTAATAGTTGAAAGTCAATACACGACAGGTAAGCACTTTTGTATTTTCTTTGCTGGAATTATTTCTTTTCTAAGCTGGAATTATAATTTCAGCTTAGAAATTTAAGACCGTAAATATCACGTAATTTCATCAGTCTGAACACCTATGTGTAACCAAAGGACTATAACCTCCAAAGCAGATTGTCCCATCCTAAATATTAAAGATAATGTTTGCCTGGGAAAAAGTAATAAAAAGAATTAATCGGGTACAGAATTAGGCTATAGAGCTAAGCAATTTGTATAGAGGAATGTCATACTGATTGAAAATTCTGTGGATTCCACTGTATTCCCCCTGCCCCCAACTATCCGCTGATTTGCAATACGAGGGGAATCTAGCTTTCCACTTGAACTATTTCTGTGTGGACGTGAAAGAGATTCATGGTGATTTATGATGTCTCTGTTAGCTAAACTTTTCTAGCACTAGGAGTTATACTCTGCAAATTGTACAAGCGATACTAGAGATTTGGGGTTTTCTCTCCTTAGGTGTTTGTTCTTTGTTATAAAAGAAAACGGTGTCTCCCTATGCAAACGTTTGTAAAGCACGCAAAGGTAGAAGGGGGAAAAACATAAATATTCATCATTCTTAATGAAACATTTATTTCTGCATGTTTAGTTGAAGGTAAACGTATCCAAGATGATAATTATATGAATTGCAGCTAATAAGGTTTAAATCTTGTTCAATTTCCATGGCTTTGCAAACATTATCTATACTTTTCACACAGGGAGAAGGGGAGGGAGGGAGGAAAAAAAAGGGGTGGGGAATCATGCTTGAGGCTCTTGCTGCAAGTACAAAGACTAAATATAAGCTATATAAATAAACGTGAAAGTGTATTAAAGTTTTAATGCTTCCAGTAATATATAGCTTTAATTACTATCACATTGAAAAGAGATTTTCAGTGATATATTGGCTTTCATTTAAGTTTTATTAAAAAGTAAATTGCATTCTGCTTTGGTAGGATTTTTCATTTGGCTTGATAAGCACAAAAATCGATGTCCGTGAAAGTATATCTTAGCGGTCTGAAGAGATCTGTGCATTGCATAGGTGTCCCAGCATGTAATACGTGCTGGCATGCATCACGTGCTATAAAATTAACTAGAATGTGTTTGTGAATGAACGAACAGTATCTGGGCAAGATGAACAGCAGTGGGTCTTACTAAGTTGAGGGCAGGAGCGAGAGCATAATATTCTTGAGCAATCAGAAGAATTGCTACTGCATTCTAAAAATATAGTGTCAGAATTTCTGCAGCCCCTGGAGTTTTTTGGGTTTGTTTGGTTTTTGTTCTTGGTGACCGATTAATTTACTGGAGAACTGCTTTATGGAGTAGTACTTTTTAAAGAGATAAACTGTGGTCTTAAGATGGAAGACCGGCGTTTGCAATTTCACTAGCCATTATCAATGCAAGATTACGGATGAGCCTGTGGAGCAGAGGCTGTAGAAAGCTAGGGAGATTACTCTTGTTTCGCGGTCGTTCCTAAAGGCCTAACTGGATTTAGAAGCCTAGACTTGCGAGAAAGTTTCCACGAGAAAAGTAGCTCTGCAGCTCTACGGGCCTCTTTTTTGCTAGTTTGAGTCCGTTAGAGGAACGCTGCATTTATTTCTTTCTCTCCATGTGCTCCAGCCATCTTCCACTCTCCATGTAACAGGATAAACCGGCCTTCTGCTTTTATTTTACAAACTCTGTAGCTCCACGACATTCTACAATGCGTTCACAACACAGCAACACTTGCATTTGAATCGCAAGCACCCAGAAGTACTGTTAAATACAACCAGTGCACACAGGGTACCACCAAAGTCACTGCTCTTCAGGGACTGCGGGCCATGAGGCCATTTGTGCTATTGGAGAACACAACTATTAAACAAGGTGGACTGCATGCGTATTTTTATCTCCCCAGCAATTACTTAGAGCAATGATTCCGTAGATAGCAACTTATTTTTTATATGTGTAAAATATACATATATGTAAACCCAGAAAAGATCACAAATACGGGATATTTCGCTATGTGAAGTATATGGTCACATATGCAGAAGCAACTCATCTTTCCTTTTACACCAAAGAAAGGAGTCTCAGGCATCCCAGGCACATCTGAGCAATTATCAGAGCGGCACAACTTCAAAAGCTGCGAGGGAAATCTGCTCTACTCCCCTGAAGAACTTCTTCATCTGGACTGATGTGACCTCCTGCATTTTCTCACTGCCTTTTGCCTCGTCACAATTCAGTGCATTCCTCCTTTATCAGCACCTCTTTCACATCTGGGCTCTGTTCACAGAAGAGTCAATTGCCGAGTCACAGAAAATCAATACTTTTCAATACTCACAATTCGATACTTAAAAATTTTCCGGAGTGAGCAGGAAGAGCACTAGAGCGTCTTGCAGAGAACAAGCTTGGCTTTAGGGTTTCTCAAAAGGACC
Source organism: Mycteria americana (assembly GCF_035582795.1). Lineage (NCBI taxonomy): Eukaryota > Metazoa > Chordata > Aves > Ciconiiformes > Ciconiidae > Mycteria > Mycteria americana. The sequence goes on along the minus strand of NC_134382.1, from coordinate 7,835,326 downwards.
TAAGAGAAAAATCAAGCAAAGAAGAAATCAAGACACAGCAAAAACTCAGTTCCCTCAGTCCTTCACAGCAGTCAAGAATTGGATTGTTTCTGAAAAAAATTACAGCCCAGGAAGTGACAAGGAAACAGATTTGCACAACAGGATTTCCTGCCAGGAGGCTTCTGTCGCAGCCACCGCAACCGGGTAATTTGCTGGCTCTCCTGCTTACGGGAGTACGGAGTAGGAGGTTTCTGCCATTTATTAAGCTGTCCCTGGGGGCTTACGTTTTCCCTTCCTGAGCAAGCAGTTAATGCTTTGTACAGCTCTTTCTCATATCCAGGAAATTCACCACATACTTCAAAAGGCATGCATGAAAGAGGAAGGAGTCCGGCATCTTTTTTTATTGCTTTTATGAAAGTAATTCCCATAGTTTTTGAGAACAGCAGCACATGATGCCCAGCCTCAGATCCGTATCTCTGGATCTCTCCATTACAGCTCAGGGCATTTTTCTTTTAGCTGTTCTCACAGCTGAAAGCTTACCAGAATTTGCCTAGGAAAAGCTCCTGCCTCTTCCTACAAAACCTCACTTTTGTGTTCCCAGACTCTCCCACAAATTCAGCTTTAAGCTCTTGTCTTGAATAACAGGAGAAATCCATTGCTAGCTTTAAAACTTGTATTTTGATTTAAATTAGCTCAACTTATGGCAAGAGAAGCTTATAGAAAATAACCTGTTCACTAGGTTTAGCTACCCAATGCACATACTAGAAAGGAAATTCTCTTTGAAGAGTCAGTCAGACAACATCGTGCTATCGTCCGTAAGACTTTGCTGAGCAACGTAGCTTCCATAAAATAGAATTCACCACTAGCTTCCATCCTGCAGTTCACAGCCTGTCAAGTAAGACATTAATGGACATCAAAATCATAATTACAACTCACTTGCTGCAAGTTAATCTTCCAGCACTTGATTAACACTATCCTGTCTTCAGTTCATGAAAAAAAAAGACACAAAAGCAAGAAGAAAAAATCCTTCCTAGTATTGGGCTTTCCTATTTATACTCCAGCCCTCCCAAATTAACACCTACTCAATGGGTACACCTGCAGGAGCTTGCTGATCAGATCTCTGAGCTGGAATTTTTTTAACCCTGTGCTTGCCTTATATTAAGCAAAAGATACAATGATTTCTCTCTCCCCCCCCCCCTTTTTTTTATTTAACAGCTCTTAAAGATCTCATTCCACACCTCTGGTTTTCTGGGTCCAGAAGCAACATGTCATCTCCACATGCAGCAGTATTTAAATACTACTTTGTTCACAGTAAATACAAATAAATAAGTAAAATAAACAAAAAAGGTGTTCTATGAGTATCTGAATGTTGATAAAGATTCTGCAAGGAAAAGTAAATAACTAGACCCAGGGAAAAGCATAAACAAGAGTATGGCAAATCAGTATACGCAATAAAAAAATCAAGGCATTCATCTGCCAGTTTATGAAAACGTGTTTAACCCTTCAGAGAATGAAACCGAACGCTCACCATAGTGTAATATTTAGCGTTTTGTCTCAAGAACTGAGGATGGGATGAGGGATGGGGAAGGTATGTTGTAATGATGGCTCTGACGAGCTCTTCTGTGCCCAAGGCCACAGCTCCACGGGGGCTGCAGGGGGGTCTGGCGGGCACTGGCACCTTGTGGACCTTCTGCCAGCTGCTTGTTCCCATTCTACAGGTTGGGCCAATAAAGCCAGTGAGCGCTGGGAACCCAGATCCCTAAACCAGTCTGCTCCTCCCTTCCTACCGTGGTATTCCTTCCCCATCACCTGGGGGCACGGGAGAGATGAGGCAGTGCACGTTTATCCAGGGCTGGAAAGCCAGCACGTAATGTGCATCCTTGCAGGCACACAGGACGTGAGCAGAGGAACCAGCAATTTTCCAGACACCCACTCACGGCTGTAAAATCCGTACTGTACAATACTAGAACACGGCACTTGGGATCTCCCACTTGCTGGAGGCCACCACGCTCCGAAGGACATCTTTAGGGCAGCAGTAGTTTAAACTGCCTCAGCACACAGCCCACAGTGTAGGTTTAAAGAGCTCTCTTACAACCGGCCACATCTTCTTATACACAAAAAAGCAGAATGAAGGGAGTTGTATTTTTGTTTTCTGGGGGTGGGCGCTTTGGGGAGGTGAGCGTAGGATCAAAATCGCTGAATCGAAATGCTCCATGCAAAGAGGAATTTCCTAAACAAAAGACGCTTGGAGCTTGTCGTGTTTGAGCTCCCAGCTTATGCATTCAACAGCTTTGCTTTTCCTTTCTCTTTCACTGTAAATACTACAGGGACAAGCCAAGGCTTTCTGTGGGTCTTGTAGCTCATCACCTGTGAGCACCACAGTTACAAAACTAAAAACTACTGCAATTTCTCTCTGTAACTACTAATAAGACTAAGTAGGATGTTCCATAGTTTGAAGAAAAAGCCTGGAGATGACCTGTCTCTTCTGGAAATGCTTCACCTATCCTTTCTAAAGTGATCAGGCAACAGGATCTTATTTTTATGACATCGCAGTCTGTTTCCAGGACTATAATTCTCCCATCAACTCAGCATCGTGATTGCACTACATTTGAAACATGAAAGGAGTAGGTATTGTTGGGTGAGGAAGGCAGCTGTATGTCATTTGAGCTATCTCAAGGGCATTTACAATAAATGTGAATGATGCACAAAATACAAAGTACATAGCAAAAAATTGTTACAATATATTTTGTTGTAGAATTCTCGATTATAGAAAACAGCAAAAAAGCAAGAAATGGAAAGACAAATCTTCCTTATGTTTGAGAAACTGAAGCCCCAAGATTCTCACCTCCCGTCAGAGATGCCAGACCCATCAGTAGTCAACTTTCCTTCTGTAAAGAGCGTGCACTGAAGTTAGTAGGAATAGTCATTGATGTATCAGTTTGCATTTGGGTATTAATTTGAAATATTAGGTTTAATCTAAATTGCAACTCAAAAAGTTGCCATTGCATATTATCCCAATCATTTTCAGGTCACGGAAGAAAAAGAACAGCAGCTGGTTCTAGAGCTTTTGAAATTTTTGTGTCTCCTTATCTATGTGAAGAGGTACATGATGGACTGAACAGTGCTAATAAAGCAGTCATTTAGCCTGGCCAGTATGCCCATTACTGGACCAGTACTGGAGCCATGAACCAATCCAGGGCCAGTATGTCCATTGCTGGACCAGTACTGGAGCCATGAATCAATCCAGGGCCAGTATGCCCATTACTGGACCAGTACTGGAGCCATGAACCAATCCAGGGCCAGTATGTCCATTGCTGGACCAGTACTGGAGCCATGAATCAATCCAGGGCCAGTATGCCCATTACTGGACCAGTACTGGAGCCATGAACCAATCCAGGGCCAGTATGTCCATTGCTGGACCAGTACTGGAGCCATGAATCAATCCAGGGCCAGTATGCCCATTACTGGACCAGTACTGGAGCCATGAACCAACCCCTTTAGCACTGGAGCCGCACTTTCAAGAACTGTTTTACACGTGGCACGGAGGACTGAGACACATTTATTGTGCCGTAGATGTGAAGAAATACAGAACCGATGAATTTGTAGTGCGTCTCACAAATCTGCAAAGCAGTAGACATATGCTTTATTTGTTTTGTTCTCCATTTTTTGCCACCATTGTCACAGTTCACTGAGACCTTCCTGGGTTTTTTCCTCATCTCTCTCTCCCTGATGTCTGTTTTGATCAAAGGCCCTTTTATAACACAGAAACCTGCCCCCTCCTGACACCTGCATCATAGCCAATATTTATTTCCCTAGGGGAAACTGCGTTAAGCCCAACTTAGGCTGTTCACAGGTCAGGAAGCACAAGATGTCGAAAAGAAAGGCACTCGGGAGACCCAGGGAAGCTTGATGCTCTTCCAAAAAATCATTTTATGTCATAAATACTGATCATTAGCAAGAATGGCAAGAAGGATTAGAGAAATTTAATTATTTATTCCATGTTGACTGTACAAACATTTAAGATTGCACTTAGGAAAAGCAAATTGGTGCACAATTAGTTTAGCTGTTAATATCACACCCATTGCTAAAACACTCGCTGTCTGCATTAGGTACATTAAAAATACACCAGAGTCCCTCCAGAGGAGCTCTTCTCTCACTTCATGTTCTGATCAGTGAGAACTATTTACTTGTGGACTAACTAAATCCAGGTATTGACCTTCCAGGGGGATGTCGCCTGGGTAATTCTATACCTGGGAGAAAGCCCAGACAAAGGGATGGGAAGCCTGCAACACGAACCGCTTGTGGGAAGGCTGGAGGCCAGTCCTTCCTTGGCATAAGTTCAAGCGGCGTATCTGTTCTGATATTTCCCTTTCACGAAAGGTCTACAGCTAAGCAAGAGAACTTAAATATCTTCACTGATGTATTTCACAGAGATGGAGTAGCGGTAGGAGGAATCTCTAAGGCATGCAGTTCATGTAGGGCATGTACCTCCATGCCTATGACAGCCTTGAAAGTGGAATTCAGACTCAGGTCTCTGGGGGTTTGCTACCCGAGATGCACAATCTAGAACTTAAATCTTTCATCCTGCTAACTAGATGGAGCATTTCTATGGAGAATATGCAGCAATTATATTTCGACTTTAAAAGATTTCATTCTTCTGTTGGAGTGCTTTTTTTTTTGCTCAGAACGAGCGGCAGGGCACGATGCTGAATTTGTCTGAGAGCCAAAGGTCTGTTCCCGGAAGCTGCTGAGCATCCTCATTTTCCACTGTTAGTTGTCGTTTAGCATAGGATTAGGCTTGAAGGAAGCGAGTGTAAAAAAAAACCCACAAACATTTGCATTTTTTATGTAAACTAGAGTTAGTATCTGTATTAACAGATGGAAAACGGTTTGCACTGTGAATACAAATACCGTAATGTTCCTCTGTGTTTTATCACACGCATAAGGGATTCTGCCTTTCCATTATTTGTAGAGGGCCAAATCCCACAACCCTCTTCCAAGTTCCTACTTCCACTATGCTGGGACAGACAGCCCTGTCTGGACAGAGTTCCTGTCCAGTAATAATTACACTGGAATATTGTCGTCATGCTAGGACTGAAAGGAGCCAGCGCTCTGCGCTGTGCGAAGTGCTGAGCAAAGGATACGGGGCATCGAATTTAGAGCGTGCGGTGTACAAAGACCGTGGCGGGATGAGATAACGGGGATGAGAGCAGCACTGACGCGAGCAACTGTACGCATGGCTGCGTATGCGCGCTGAAGGCAAAAGAGGAGACACCGAGGCTGCGCAGGTGCCGGTCTGCTTGTTCCCCTCAACCCTGGGTCCCCAGTGACCGAGCACACTGGGGAACTCCAGGCTGGCCCCCTCTGTAAAACCCACTTGTATCCGCTGAGCATCCGCTGAGTTAGCCCCTAGTTTTGTTCTCTCTGGTCACACCCTTACGAAACACCAGCTTTTGTCACTCCACCAGTCCCTAGAGCAAACACCAAGTGACTTGGAGCCTGAGGGGAGAGCTGCAAAGGGCTCCAGTGTATAAATATGTGTATGGAAAACTGTAGAAATATATTAAACGGACATCACTCATGATTGCTCTTTCCCTTTGAATCATTAGCTGAAATGATGTCTCTTGCTGGAACGCTGAGCATGAGAGTGTCTCTCCAGCTCAGATCCATATGTCAGAAAGCGTTTGGGGACAGAACCAGACCCAAGGATGAAGTTATAAATTAAACTTTTATGAAGGCACAAAGAACATCCTTATGTTCTTTTTATAACTCCATATAAGGGTAATGGTCATAAATTATCTGATGCACTAGAAGGACGTTTTGCCTTTGTGCCAACACTGACTGCTTTTCACTTTGCCTGATCTTACTCGAACTTGGTTTACACCTCCGCATCTACTAATGTATTTACAAATTCGTATGAGGAGATGTTTTGCATTCTTGTGCCACCACATTCTTTAGGATTGAAGTATAAATTGCTCTCTTCAGCACGGACTACTCACTCAGATATTTTTCTTACTGTACTTCTAGCCAGTCTCACATCTGGGATATTATCTTATACTCCCTTAAGCAGTTGAATGATTAACTCTGTATGTTAGTAACGCAAATGCATACCCAACTGCAGATATAATTACAAGAACTAAACCAATTATGCACCAGCCATAGCTGAAGTGTCACACTTGAAAAAGCATTCAACCACCGTCTGGAGAAGATCAATTCTATCAATACTTCAGAAACTCAAGGAATGCGAAGCAAATATAGACACCATATATAAAATAGGGCTATACAACGATCAGAGTTTAAAAAGGACAGTGACGATGCCTTGTCCTAAGTTTATTCATCACATGCATCATTTCTATGTTGGGTAGGTAGAGGGCAAAGAAGGAACAATTTCTCTCTGGGGCTTTAGAGAAAGAAAAAAAAAAAAGAAGATAAGAAGCATTTGCCCACTGCAAAGTTTGAAGACTATGATATGGCTCAGGGATAATTAAGCTTCTGGGACGGGAAAGGGAAGGAGACAGTAGGTGGAGTCCTGTGCTTGCTCAGTGCAGGAGAGATACAGTGCCAGGGAGACCAAGGTGTGATGGTGTCCTTCACACAGCTGGAAGTTACGGAGGTTACCATGTCCATCATTCTGCTTGCTTTGCTGAGCTTTATGGAGAAGTGTCTTTATTGATTTCTCAGGTCATACATAGGGACTGTGGGATTACCCCTGTGGGGATAAGAGAAGGAAGACTGCTGGTTCATCCTTGGTGCGAGAACATGACAGAGAAATAGAGAGCTTAGGGTCACGCTTGTCCTTGGAGATTGCTGAGAAGGTGTGTCCATCATCTGATCCTTCTCAAGGTGGTAGACCCGTGCAGGGTGAAGAAAGCAAAAGGGATCAACTCAGAATGTGCCATTTGTAACCCAAAAAGATCAGTACTAGTGGAGAGCTCTCAGGGTGTGAGCACTTACCACGGAGAACCCTGTCCCTCATCACCACCACCATCAGATCCTTTTTGTAGTGACCTGATTGGGAGCAACACGCTGGAATTCAGGTCTGGTGTACAAGAAAATGTCCCTGGTCAGATGCCTTAGCATCCCAACACCCCCTTCCTGGCTGGATGTGTTCTGATGAGAGCAAACCACCCCCACTGCGGGGCGAGGCATCTATCCCGCTGTATAGATGCAAGTCGAGCTGAGCAGAGTTCACGCGTGGAAGGGGAGAATTTAGCCAGCAGAGGGTAGGTGGCTTGTTACGTAAGGAAAAGTCACTGGAGAGGAGAAGCAAGACGTCCCTGCAGACATTCACTCCTCAGCTCTGACATCACAGGCCGTTTCCCAAGTTCATCATGTCACCACACCGGGCCGGGAAGTGAGTAACACTGCCGGAACATGACCTCTGTGGGACAGTCATGAGAGCAATTAACAACGTGTTGGTGAGAGCTTGTTACATTGCCCTTCGCCTTGCGTCCGTTGCCATCTCCTCTGGTCCTGCTGATAGTCTCCCTCATCAGCAACATGCTATGACCGCAGCTGCCTCCGGATAACTTATTCTAGGGCTGGCAACAACAGCAGCTACCTTACTGGTCCACGGGAAGAGCATCTCGTTTGTGTTTCAGGAGAGTAATTACTTTGGTTCCCGTGCCCTTTACATGCACTACGTCTCGACTCCAGCTCCACTTGAGCCACTTACAGCATCAAAAGGAGCTGGTGCTGCAGTTCTTGGGAACGCCTGACCACCCTTCAGCTAGGCCCACGCCTTTTACGAGCCGCAGTGTGGGTATCGTCTTGACTGAAAGAACTGCCACACTCCACGAATACTTCCAAGGACCTTAATTCTGGTGTGATTTACTCTTCCTTTGAGCCACTGTTTATGATTGTTGGTATCAAACTTTCCTTGCAAGCCACTCTAGAAGCAGCGTAGACATTTGGAAAGCCAACAGTCTCCTAGGTATGGTGTCATGGATCACCAGTGATTTGTAGACCCCAGTTTAGCCATTGGTCCGAGTCACTTACTCCTTCAGCAATAATGGGCTAGAAAAAAAAAAGACCTGACCTTACGTCCGGGGAATGGATGCTATTCTTGCTATTTGAGAACCTAGCCGCGAGTGGCTGAATCATACAGCCTCAAGCCGCTGAAGAGTAATAGTCACATGAGTTGTAGACTATCAGGAAAATTGCTATTTTGCATGTGTACCTGGTAATGATTATCTAATCATGGTGCTTTCCTGGTGGCTACAGGAAATGAAAAACAGTGCAGAGTTAGGTGCCAGGTGGATCCAGTGTTTGAATGAGATTAAACTACAGAGGCACACGGTTCCAGAACTTGGGCTTGGCCTAGTCAGTAAAGATGGGCATCACTTAGAGGACAGGAGTCACCTGAGGGGTACAGTCTGCGCTCTATCTAACAGGAGCAGCTTTTCTCTAAATCTGTATCAAGCTACCTTAGGGGACGTTTATCGGTAACGCACAACTCTTGATGGTGTTTCCCACTCCACCGCTGTTTAAAGTCTTATCCCTCTGCTCTGGCAAGTCACTCGGCCATGCTAAGGGGCACAACTTGTCCAGGCGTTGCTGCTTGCACAGAGGTCACAGCAGCGTTTCTCAATGTTGCCGGGCTTCCCATGCGCCACAAAACTTCCCCAGCTGTAAAATGAGATAACGTCCTCGATAAACAGAGTTATTGGAAGGCTCAGTTCACTGTGTCTGTGAGGTGTCTTGAGATTGTCTGATAGAAACAGTTAGAGAAGGATAAAATATAATTATATTAAAAGTATCCCACAGTGAGTTCCTGTCTAGCTTATCTGATGACTCACCCAGGCTCTTTCCTGACAGTACGTAATACATACTTTGGAACTTAAATAGCCCAGTCTAGCCGTAGGTGCAAACTACTGCAACGATGATAAGACTTCACAGCGAACACCTGGTTAGGCAGCTAGCTGCACGTGAAGCCAGAAAAATAAGAGAGCTCCATGAGTTAGCATGGGAAACATCACTTAACGATGCTGTTTACCACCCTGGAGCATTAATTGCATAGAGCATCAGGCCTTCTGACTCTGAAGAACGCTGTAGGATCAAAAAGTGCTACTAGCTCGAGGCCAAAGAATTGTTTGCCAGGAAAACTCAGGCAGTGCTGGGTCTCATCACTTCTTCTGCATCTGATTAGCAGAAGATACCAGCGTAAGGTGGAGAGCTCAGCTACTGAGCTAGACCTGTGCCAAAAGTCACAGAAGCTGGGGGGGGTGTGTGCGTATTTTCACTGGCTTTCAGTAGCTTGGGAGCAGGCACATGAATGTGTGAGCTAATAGAAAACATAGTCTGAGTGGTATCCTCCTGCTGCAAGCATTTAACCCTGCAGAGACTTCTATTCCATGTTGCACAAGGGATTTTGATTTAGACAGGCTTGTTCTCACCCAGTTCAAACCAGCACATCTGTCCTAAGCCGTACCCTTATTTTTTCCCTTGAAAGTAAGGTGCAGCTCCACGAACCTGGTAGACATGTCTTCTGTAGGCAGGAATAACACTGCATATGTTGGAGTTTTGTCCTGCAAAGGCTGAGCCCAAAGCAGTTTGGCTCTTGACACCTTTGTGCTTCTGTAGCAACTGCTCCCTTGGGTTTCTCCCAGCACGAAAGGCCTTCTAAAGCCCTTCCAGGCTTTACCCACAGCCTTAGGATGTAGCCCGACAAATCAGAGCTGTAAACAATACCCAAAACAGGAGCAAAAAGGCAGCACCCTCAGATGTGCTAAGTGGTACATAATAATGAGAAGCTAGCTAGCCTTGGATGAAGGGAGAGAGAGATCAGAGGAAGCATGTTGCTCATTGCCTGGTGGGTTTTGATTTTGATTTTGACACCCCCATCTTCATTTGTTGGCTTTAGTTCATCTACTGAGATGAACTACACAGAGAATGAAAAGAGTTTTATACTTGGGCAGTGGTGGAGGTAAAGACAAGCCAAGGGAACAGCCTATAGCTATAATTAGCAGTCTGTTTTTATTACGCTGCAGTATATTTTGCTTCTTTTCACACTAAGGAGCCTGGCTTGCAAGTTTTTAAATGGCCATGTCCTCAACCAGTTGGTAGTTGTTGTTAGAAATCATCTTTTTCATTACAAACCTTCCTAAATCCCCCTGAAAAGAATACATACCCTTTAGAAGATCTCATAACTTCACCTGCAGTCCTGGATGAGATGGTAACGGTTACTGATGCTGGTAAAATAAGGAGAGGTGAGGGTGGGAAGGGTCCAACAATTGAAAGCTTCAAGGTTTCAATCACAGTTATTCGCTGCAGGTGGGATCCTACATTAGGTCTCTGGCTGGAGCCACTGTGACCAGCCCTACGTACTGGGCAGCACCCATCCCTCCCAGGTTCCCATCCAAACACACAATCCAGACAAAGACTATGACCAAAAAGGAAGGCTTATAATTCCTTTTCTTAATTTTATTTCATTTATCTAATTATTTCTTTATTTAGGAACTGAGCCCCAGAAGTCCATGGAAATCAAGTATTTTGCTCAAGGTCACAGTGCTTATACCAGAGATATGTATCGCCTACATCTCATCCCAGTGTTCCAGTCACATCATCTTCGTTCCTGCGTAGCTGAGCAAAAATCAATTTAGAACAAGTATTTTCAGACTGTTGTTGGCATACCCCGACACCTGTACGCGGAGAATACCTTCGAGAAGCACCTGAGGTGTGCACGTGTAACGCGAGTTCAAGGAGATAAGAGTATTAATAAAGTAACTGTTTCTACTTAGTACCACTGCTCCTTTAAGTGCAAACATGAAAGTATGTGCTCCCACAACCGCTTGCTCCCAATCCTCTGGGATCCACCCAAGACCAGCTCCTAACGTGCTCAGTCTAGTCCTCCAAGCAGAAGATAAAAATAACAGCAAGCCTCCCACTCACTTTTGGAAGCCAAGCCCTGATCGTCATCCCAGTGCGGTGCTAGGTCTCGGCACGCTCCGTGCCTCGCGTACCCAGCGTATCCTCGCAGAGGGAGGAGTGTGCGGGCATGTGGGGGGTGGCCCAGTTTGCCCCAGGCTCTCAGCTTCTGGGCTGGACTCAGCCCGTTCCACGCAGCAGTCACGCTGAGGCCGACGGGAAACCAGCCTCAGAAACAGGGAAACGACGGCAGTAGTCTGCTCACGCTGCAGGTCAGCAATCCTGGGCTTGTCAGGGGATAAAGGGCTTAAAACGTGCCTATGTCTTTCTTTAGAGCACGATGAAAAAGTGAATCGGTGTTGCTCCACTGACTACCAGGGCAGAGGGTCTCAGCTAGACCCAAACCCAGGACCGTTGTTCCTCAGTGCGTTACCGAACGTAACGTACCCCCGTATGTTACTGAAACGTTGTTCATTTTGAGCCCAGTTTACCAAAGTGCTTATGCAAGTGACTAAGTGAGCGAGACTTTTAAAAATCCGATGCACATCCATTCGTCAAACATCCTGCTTTGTCAGCTGTAGACAGTGCTCGCTCCCAGCCTCACTCATCCCTGAACAGCAACATAAATAGATGGGGGAGTGCAGCGTGCGGGTACTGCGTGCTCAGCCTCGCGTATGGATTGTTATTCCTATGGTATACGTGTGCTCCACCGAGGGACCTATACCATTGAGGTGCAGATCTGGGAAAGTTTAGTCTTGACCTGCATTCTCCATTGAGGTGTTTGTCTTCTAGAGTCACCCATGGAGCTCATCGTGAATCCACTGGAGGAAAAATGCTCTAGACCAGATCCTTCTAGGTGTGGAAGGATCAGGTAACCTTAGTTGAAATCCTAAAACTGATTTAAAACTCTGGTAATTGCAACACGCTTCTCGTATTCTTCAAAGCCTCCTTTTGGACTTCAGCTCACTAGAAGTGAACAGGGTGACCTGAAGCAGAGGAATGTGGAAGCCAAAGCGAGTTGTATCTGACTGCCACTAAAGTCTGTGGGATTCCGACACGTCTCTGTCCCAAGAGATGAATACAGTTCCATACATTTTTCAGAGTCAAGTTTCTCAACCATTTTTTTAAGAAGGGACTTCCTGATACCATCCTGAAAAAATCCACAGACCACCTTGTGTTGGGTTTTTTTTTTTGAGAAACTGAACAAAGAAAAGTAGTATTTGCAACAAATAAGACCTAGACTAAATTTTGAATGTTTGGCTGTTACTTCCCCCCCCCTTCCCACACACACACTTGTTTCCTTATCTGCACGAGTGTAAACTCATTGGCTCTTTTTTCTGGCTCATGGACTGATGTCCTTTGAACCGCAAAAGGTTCGCAGGTCAAATAATATTTCTCTGTCAATTACTACCAAAAGCTGCAAAGAATGAAATTCCTCCTCTGTGACAATCCATACAGTATTATTTTGAACAATCGTATAGGAGCTTGAAGCAGACATACGATTGTATATAGTGGTTCAAGTAATTTATAAGCAGCTTTCCGGCTTTCAAATTTATACTGGATTTTTCTATTGCAACAATTTTTTTCTCACCCAATCACAGGAATTTTGACTGTCAGAAGCTCGTTTCTGCTGTTAATCTAAGGCATTTTCAAATTATTTGTCCTTCATGAAGAAACAAGAGAACAATAGCTGCCATTTTGAGGTGTCCTGAAATTTTCTTTCGGAGGATTTGCTGCCCTGTGAAAACACGTCCGGTCCATCTGCACAAACTGGACCAGCTTATGAAAAGCGATTAGAAAACCCCCAAAGCTAGCCGAAGAACTGCGAGAATTTGCCAGAAAGCAGAAGGCAAGTCCAGCGAAGGCAAGTCCAGAAGGCAAGTTCTTCCCCGTCCGGAGGAGATGAAGAAATCAACATTTCTCCCATCGCTTCCCTAGGGCAGACACAGGCGGGTGTCCTCGGCAGCGCTGCCCCTTATCAGGAGCATTCCAGCCTGCCCTGTTTGTCATAGGAACCGGCCGGAGCAGGAGCGGGAGCACGCTGGCAGCCAATGGAGTGATTCAGCGGGGATGGGGAAAGGCAGGTGGAGCAGGTAAATCACCTCTAGACAGGAAGGTATAAAAGATACTTGAGTTACAGCGGCAGGGCCACTTGCACACAGGGAGCTGTTAGAGGTTACTTGTCTTGCCAGACCTACCGTGCTTGCAAACGACTCGGGAAGCTACCGGGGAAGCTCGAATACCAGAAGGCGGCTTATAAATACAAAAGACCCTGAGCCTAAGACTATCCTCTGGAGAGAAGACTCTTCAGGGGTTGAAATCAAGAGCCCAGAACATGCTTGTCTGCTTCTAAACAGCACTCTGAACAGGTATTTATAGACTTTATCTGCTGTACACCTCTTAACTTGCCGTGTATTCGGTCGCTCTGAGTTAAAGACACCATTTGGGAATCATATTACAGAACAGCGTTGGCCGCTGTCTTAACTGCGCGTTCTCTTTTGTCCGGTTTTATGGTGCGGAAAGAAGTTTTCTAGAACTTGTTGGGAAGTAAAAAGTGCTTAACTACTTAGTTTGAAATCTGAGTTGATGTGTCTCTCCTGAATGGTTTAGTTATTTACTGACGTTCCCAAAGTTTCTGGAAAGCCCAGGTAAATAGCTGGGAAAGCAAGGTAAATAGCTGCAGGGTCTGAGGAAATGCAGTGTGACCACGGAGGTCTGAACAACCGAAGATATTGTCTTGTATTTAAAAAAAAAAAAATCGTGTGATTGTGTAGTGAAAAAAAAAACCCACAGAAAAACAAATAAAACCCCCAAGCCCTAACTAATTCTATTGAGATGCCACGCTGCGTGTCTTCATCGGGACCCCCCAGCTCTAGCGACTGGCTCCCATTGAGCAGTGCCCCGGAGAAAGCCTGGTCCCTGCGTTAGCTGCTGCCCAAACCCAGCTTAACTTCCTGAGCATCAGCACTCTGGCATCAACAGACACAAGAAGCAGGCGGAGGCTGACCTGTCCGGTGGCAGAGCATGAATTAAAACTGTCGTCCCCACGTCTCGGCTCTGTGCCCTGCTCTTCGTCTCTTCCCAGTTTAAGTCCACTACCTGCGTCATGTCTGATCGAGGCAGCACATAACACCAAGACGTTGATAAAAATAAGTAGACTCTAAGTTTATTAAAACTAACAAGCCTCTATAGCGTCACGATCATCTTTAGCAAAGGGAAAAAAATGTGGGCAAAAGCTTGTATCTTCATTTAAAAGCAACTGTTATGAGTAAACTTCCTCAAGTTTACTATCCAGATACTGCTGTTGCTATAGCTGTCATATTACAAACTAGTAAAAACCCAACAGAACAGCTTTTTCACAGAGGTTATGAAATTACAGTTTGCATAAGCAAGGCTCGCTCTTTCTGAGGTTACCTTCTGCCACTGGTTTTGCAGCTCATAATTTCTGACAAACACTCCAAGCTGAGGGAGTGCAAAGAACTGGGTGTAGGGGATGGAGTTCTGCAAAACAGAAGATTTAGTAAAAAAAAAAAAAAAACAACCCAAAAAACACAAAAAAAACCCCCAAAAACCACAAAAAACCAGGGGTTTCCCTCATCTCTGTGCCAACTTGGGCTTGGATTTGTAGTTCATCAGCATCTGCCAGATTGTGATAAAACATGCATGGTGATCTGTAGCCAGAAAAAAATACATTACAAAAACATTACAACTTGCTGAAAAGTGCAGATAGTCTGTGACTGAAAATGTAACCTGAGGAGAGGCTTCGCAAAATTTTCTTCATTTAGAACAAGAGAAGAAAAAGAAGGAAAGTGCTTAAAGTTGGTTTCAGCTCTGGCAATGCTAGCTGTGATGGGAGAGGGGAGAATACTTCTTTCTTAAATAATAGAGACTTTTTTGGTGCAATGTGAGGAATCCACCGTCTTTCTGACACCTTAAATTAGCCTTTTAGGCTGAGATGTGGAGTCTCTAGTCCATGCTGGTGAGCCATTGCTGGATTGACTGGAGACCTATAATTACAGCAGCAATCTGAACATCTCTGGCTTGTCATCGGTAAATCTCCCAACACAAAGAATCAAGCCTAGCTAGTTCCGTGACACATCCTAAAAAAATGCTCCTCAGGCATACGGCATCAGGGCTGTTGCTGGGAATTTCCTCCAGCTAAACGCTTGCTTTCAGGTAAAAGTGCTCAATAGCTGAAAAGTCATATATCTGAATATCAGAATGTATGCGAAGCTGCATGTCTAGCCTAGGATAACTGGGATTCAAGGTCATACTGAGGTTGCTGAAAAGGCTGGAGTAAGTTGTAAACCGATTTGCTAGAACTTTTTGCACCCCACGTGGCAGCAGGCAGCAAGGCTTGGGCCGTGCTGGCACTCCTGCAGGGCTGAGGGCAGGGAAGAACTGTGTTTCCCTAGGGAAACCAGGGCAACAAGGAAACAGCGGAGAATTCCCCTTGCTCTGGCACCAAGGCCATTTCCTCCAACATTGCTTTTCTCGCTGTGTCACGGTGATAAGACAGAGATGCTTCTTGTGCTGCCGGGGGCCGAGGATGGAACAAACTTTGCACGATAGCAGTGCTCCCTCACCTCCCTTGGGTTCTCCTGCGACACGAGGGAGTTTGGATCCCGCTGTGGATAGACAAAACCAGGCGGCATCGTTGAGTGGTGCCTCGCTTGCCTGCTAGGCAGCGTGCAGAACCATGACTGAAGGCACAAAGCTCTGTCTGAGCACGCCAAAGAGAAGAGATTCAACCCCCTGCTACCTCCACAACTGAATAGTGTTATCTGTCTCTTAGGCCTTGCTCATGCTGCCACCATAATATGAGTGCCTCCCAGACTAATAGACTGCCATAGCGAGGTCCCTACTTGACCTCATGGAGTCTTCTGCTCTCCTCCCTGCTCAGGTGTCGGGGAGCACCAGCTGGGGTAGGTTTTTGTTGTGTTTTTTCTGCCCAGAGGGAGGTATGTACGGGGAAAGACTGCACCCATCTATAACTCCATGGTGGTTCTGGTGAAAAGGCTTTGGCTGGATGGTGGATCTCTGCTGGTTGCTTGCTTCTTTGCAGGATGGTTAACTTCCCCTTCGGTACGCAGCTTTGAACAGGCTACCTCATTCTCATCTCTAGCAGGGATCTATTCCAGGCTCAGGATGCAGTGGAAGTCATGAACTTGCTCTTTGTTCCTTTTAAGGGGTTAAACATAGGTCTGGTGATGGGTGTCTTCACATTGTTTAAAATGAAGGCTGTGGTTTTCTTCTCTTCTAGAGTCTCCCAGGGCTCTATTTATTTCCCCGGGCTCCGTCATGTCGTGCTTCACGCAGCTGTGGCACTCCAACACGCCAGACTCTCCTACCAGCCCAGTCCCTGCATCTCCAAGTGAAATCCCCATCCCCATCAGCCCCATTGTTGTCACCTCGCCAGGAGATGGCAAGAGGAAGGCGAGGTCCCCAACCGACAAGCCAGGCTCTCCAAACCCAACATCTCCGAAGCCAGCCTCCCCTGTTGAGTGTTCCATTTGCTTCAACACCTATGACAACACCTTCAAGACGCCCAAGCTGCTCCAGTGCTCCCACGTTTTCTGCCTGGAGTGTGTTGCCCGCCTGAGCACAGGGTTGCCCCCAAACCAACCAGAGGACCAGCTCCCCTGCCCCTTCTGCAGGCAGCTGACCAGCATCCCTCTGGAAGGTGCCCCAGCACTCGAGACCAGCAAGGAGCTCCTTGCCACGCTGCCTCCTGAACTCCAGCAGGAGAAGGTGCTCTGGATGGAAGGGACCAAGCTCTGCTGCCGTCGGTCATCTGATGACCCGGAGAATCCAGACTCGTGTATCTCCATCGACGTCGCCATGAGCAAGCCAGAAAGCCCGGAGGCCCCCCCGACGGGGTTAGCCGGGAGGCTGTCCCGCTGCGACATGTGCGATGACTGGAAACGCATAGTCCTCCTCTCTGCGTTGATCATCATCCTGTTCTGCATCATTCTGTGGCCAGTGCAGTGTGCCCTGAAGACGGGGAACCTCCGCTGCTTCACAAGGACTGTTGCGATGAGCAGGCCAGAGTATCTTCCCCCTAAACACACCACGGTGGCAGCGCCGGTGACACAACTCCCTTCCCAGTAGCAGCCAGGCAGCCCCTCGCTCCCGTCTGGCGAGGCCGTCGGCTCCCTCCCCGCGGCGCGGCGGGGAGGCAGGAGCAGGGGCTACTGCCCTGACGGCATTCCTTGGTTTGCTGGCAGACCCCGTGGCCCGCTCCCCACGCTCCTCCTGTGCCTGCGCTCGAACACACGCGTCCGCCTCCAGGAGCTCTGCTGAAATACTTGCCTGCCAAGCTGCCTCCAGCCCAGGAATGCTCCAAGGAGCTGCCTCAGCATCCTGCTGCCAAACTCTCCATGGAAACCAGAGCTTTGACAGGACCAGACAGGTTTCTAGGACCGTTTGCCTCAAGTGGCACACGGCCGTGTGCTGTCTTGGCTGGATACCAGATGACAGTGGGTGCCGTTCCTCTAACTCCCTTAGGGAATAAAGGGCTATTTTTGCAAACTGAAGGATCTACATGATTATTCCTAAGAGGAGCTGGGATTGGGAGGGTAAAGACATGTCAAAGTCGTATAAGCAGATGAAAATTATCCTTATTCCACACGCTTGAAACATTTCCCTTGTGTTAGTCAATGTTGGGGTGTAAATGCTGCCTCCTGCTGACCAAACATGGATCTACCAATGCTACCCACCACCCGAGTCGGGTTACCGTCCTGACGAGCTTTGCAACAGAGCAGAGCAGCCGTTCTACTCGTTTTTCCTAAGAAGATGCTTAATAAAAAGTCGCTCATCCCTACCTGGGAAGCGATTTTGAACACAGGGGGCGAGTCCTGTGCGGCACGTTGACGCAGCAGTACGACCCTGCCCCTCACGTTACTGCACCGGCGAACTTCACTCATACTTCTCACAGGCAAACTCTTGCCAAAACGATAGAAGTTCCATCTTTTGACAGCTTTACCCTCCTAATCTTAAAATGTGTCAGTATTAAGACACAGGCCAGTTGCTTACACTATATTTTTATTTAATGCAGTGATCTTCTGACAGTGATTAACAAAAGTCTTCACGATGAAGGCGGCTTACAATTAAATGTTTTCTATTCAAGCACATGGATGTAAGACAGTATTGTATGCAAGTACCATATGTGTATGTATTAAATTATGTTTTATACAATGCGAAGTGTCAATTTGTAGCAATTACTCCACATTTCCCTTCTTACTTGCAGTTGGAGGTGTTCATTTAACAGTCCCGAGTCCAGCTGCATTCCCAGATCACGGAGCTACACAGCGGGCGGCATGTCTGTACTCGGGCCCGTGCATCAGCTGTCCCAGCATTATACAATCCCGCACACGTGGACAGCTTTATCCTGTAAATTCATACTCACTACCATCTAGGCAGTGTCGTCCCAGGTGCGACTTCCCTCTGTGTTTACCTGATTTGACCTGAAAAATGAGAAGCTGCAAAGACTGCTCATCTTTTGCTTCTTCCCAGCTGGATGAAAGATGCTTCCAGTCTCCCTTTCCAGAAAATTTAATTTGAAATAGAACAGGCTGAAGCAACGGCAGAAGTAACTCAAGCCTGTTGCTATGCAAAGCTTCTGTGGAAAGCTGCTGCGTGTGCTGTATCTGCAACACCTCTGTTGTTGGGCTGCAGGCTGGTATTATCTGTGCTAGCCACGTGTCTCCAGAAACCACTCCAGGCACTGTAACAACTTCTGCCAAAGTCATTGGGCTTGACAGGGATTCTCCCGTGTATCATCCTGTCCGTTCCCCCGTGCCTGCCACGGAAAGGATATCTTCACAGCACCAGCTGAAGTATGTCCTTGGAAAAAGTGACCCACCAAGACTTAAGGCAGAGAAGGCACTTCCATTTTACCCAAGGTGCTTTTGGGACTAAGCCCAGCAAATAGACACTAGTAGAGATTAAGTGCTTTCTCATTACATCTTTGCTACCATTCAACTCCCACTGATGAGACCTAAGGGCAGGGGACAGGGAAATAACATCTTCAGCCTCATAAAAATCTATTGTTACGGTGGCCGACGGGCCACGGAGATGTCCTCACAGCTCCAACTGTTCCTAGTGGCTTGTCACAGCACCCTTGTGGGGGCTGTCCCTTTGCGCGTCCCCTTCTCACCGTGTACTTGGAAGCAGAGGTTGAAGGTTTAGCTAACACGCAGCTGAACCTCTCACTCATGCACGGCCAAAAGGAAGATTCAAAGCAAGTGAAAACAGGGCCCTGAACAGTCGCATTTGGTGATGGGAGACATTCAGGATGTCCCATCGTCCACACCACCCGTCAGTCGCTTTCCCCAAAACGCAAACTACTTAAAAAAGAAAGGGAAAAAAAAAAAGCCTTGAGAATATTCAACATTTATTAAAAGTGCAATAAAAATAAACAGTTCTCCTGTCCCCGTGACAAGGGATCAGAAAGACCAGCCAGGAAATACAGCCAAGGTATGTCACTGTGCTTTTGTTCAACCCCTTCTGCTCAACACGTGGAGCCGGCACTCCAGGCACTAATACCCCAACCACGCAGCAAGTCCCCCCAGTTCCAGAGACCGAGGAGGACTTCAACATCAGCCCCACGCGTGCTCTGGAGGTTCGGGCACAGGCACTCAGAGCCGGGGCTCCCCACAGAGCACGCTTTCAGACACGGATGAATCCTGTAGGAAGGGGTTCTTTAGCAGGACTCTCTGCAGGCCTTAGGGCTGGAACAGCAGGAAGCACTGGCAGTCAAAAGTCAAGACTGATCAACAGAGCTGGAATACTCCACCCAGCGACACACTCATCTTCACGGCACTGGTCAAGTCACAAACACTCCTACAACACCCCTGCTCAGCAGACACAACGCTTGCCTTGTCATATACTTGCAGGGGGAAAAAAAGAGGTCATGCAGCAAGGTAACGGCAGAGCTGCGTCAAGCTTAGAGGGGCCCAGCTCAAAAAGTTCAGCTCAGATTAGTTCAGCTCCTAGGCTGTTACTCGCTAGGGATGACTAAAAGCACAGCGCACAGTCAAAGCTGCTTTCCGACTCTTCGGCACCCATCAGCTAGGTGAGATTTCACTTAGCTCAACGTTCAGACCCACACAGCCCAAGATGGAGACGCTCACCCCTGTCTCTCAATTCTGCTACGAAACCCACGTGCAGAGCGGCTAGCGGACTCTCAGGCACACACACGCGCGCGCGTCTGCTGTACTACAGCAGCAGGGATTGCTCCGTGTGCTTTGGCAGGGTTGCATAGAAATCTAGAACTGGTACAGCCAAAAGGAAGTGTGAAAAGAGGAAGCAACAGAGGTGCAAAAACCTGGGCCCAGGCAGTGCTCTCTATTTCTCACCCTCACAGGCAGCAAAGTTACTCCAGGATTTAGTCTAAAAACACTTCTAGCTTAGAAATGATTGACCTAATGAAAACATTAAAGTGTACTAACATTTTACTAACGCCCTAAGTGGGCAACCCTGGGAAAGCTCCTAAGCAGATAGTCATTTCCATTCCTTTTATCAATTTGTGTGTAAAAAATAAGAATCTTAAATTAAAAAAAAAAAAAAAATTTAAAACTGAGCCTTGATGCCCTAATGAATGTCCAGAGGCACTTCCACATAAATATCAACATACTGATACAGGGGAGAATGGGAGAAGATTCTTCTTGTGAATAAGTTAGGTCAAGGCATGTTCTTAGGCGCAGACTCTGCTTGCTTCTTACAGTCAGCTTCTTACTTCCTTGCTGAATCCAAGGTGCTTGGGGAAGGCAAGACGGGCAAAAAAAAATTGTCCGCGATTGCAGAACTTGGAAAGGGTGGACGTAAACACTGTAAATCCTGCATTCCAAAACAAGAAGGAAGAAGGGTGGCACGGTTTATAACTGGGAGGAAAGCGCATTGATAAGGTTACAGAGCTGAGACGCTCCCAGCGTGTGAAGTCTCTCCTACTTGTTTGGGTACATCGCACAGTCTGTTCTTCGAGTCTGACGGCTTCCCGATATAACAGCCCAAAAAGCAGATCTCCCCCCCACACCGCTAACGTTGTAAACGTGTTTCCCTGTTGAGATCTCATGACCCCATTTCCCCCTGTTCTCCCAGCAGCAGCTGCCCACGGCCACATCTTTAGGCTCCGTCAAATTTCATCAAAGCATAGCTGCCTTCCCTGATGCAGGCAGAGCCACAGAGACCTGCGTAAGCCGAGCTCAAGAGGAGCTGGGTCAAACGCAATGTAAACAGACTGCGGTGACACTCTCCGTGAATCAAGGGAAGCATTCCTACCCGTACAGCCTCCATACAGCTCACCTCCGGCTCCTTTATCGCCCTGTGTTACTCATCCCTGGAACCTTTGGGCTTTTGATGTTAAGGTTCTCGTAGACGGAAGCTGACTCATCGTCAACCCTGTCAAGAAACAAAGCCTTGTTATTAACAGCCTCACCGCTCTGGATCTTTTCCCAGAGGCAGGTGGCCAGTGGGAAGCAGGTAATGGCCCGCCCAAGCTCCCTTTTTCCCTCCCCAGCCTTGTAAACAGGACGCCATGGGGTTACCCGCTGTTCTCAATCCCTGTTTTCTCTCCCTCTGGCTGGGCCACCCCTCCTAGGTTCAAATACAGCTTGGGGATGGAGCCTTGAACCTTCCTCCACACGTCAGCCTTTCATGGATGCAAAGTTTCTGCAGGATCGGCAGATACAGTTCCTGGTATTTCCTACTCTTAATTTCTCTACACACCCAATTTCTCTGGATTTTCCAAAATCTAATGGAAAGAGAGAGCTGCTCCAAAGGCCAGATCCAAGTACCTCTAAAGCAGGTTTGAAACCCAAAGCTGAACTCACGGGAGCTCTCTGGAGCCGACAGCACCAGCCACGTAGAGCTCGCCTTGCTCGGCTCAGTCCCACACAGTCCTCCCCACCCTCATTTATTCAGAGCTGCAGTTTCAAAGTTGGGCATTTTAAACAGGACACAAACATTTCCGGAGTCCAGCAGGGAAGATCCCAACCAGCCAGACCCAGCAGGGGTTGGAAGGTCCATAATGCCAGCGAAGGATCCAGATTTCCCTTTAGCACTGCAAGGTCTTCGCAGTTACTAACGCACCGCAGGACCAGCGCGGCTCTGCCCGCGCCTGCCCGTGGGGTGCCACGGGAGCCAAGCAGCACCCGTCCCTGCCTCCTCCCGCCCTCTCCCCGCTCCCAGGGCGGCAGCTGCCCGAGCCCCAGCCCGGAGCATCCCGGCTGCTGGCTCCGGCTCTGCCTCTCCCCGCAGAGGCAGCTCTGGGCACGGTGCACGGCTGGGCGCGGCGGGCAGGAGCCACCAGCGCTCCAGCGGTTGCCCAACGCCCAGAGAAGAACGTGTGTCATCTCCTTTTGCCCTCTTCTCTTCAGCTGGATTTTTTGTTCTGCGTGAGCCCAGCAACAGCATTTCTGCCTCCACTTTAACGCCCACTCCTCTGCTCCTGCCTAGCCATCTCTTCTTTCAAAACCCATCCCGCAATTCAAGGTGCCCAAAAGCTCTGATATTATATAACTGACATATGTCCCTACCCACTCACCTGCAACTTATAACCCCCTCTCCATCACTCACTGGTATCCCATTACTTGGGACAAGAGGGAAAAACATAATTTGGGGTATTTTATCTCTGCTTATGTAAGGAACTCATGCTACTTAGCACATGCTCCCTCTCCACATGGGTGCGAATCCACCTCCCTCTGCTCTCTTCTCATCTTCCTTCAGATCTTGCTGTAAAACTCCCTCAGTGGCAGCAGCACACTTTCACTCTCCAGCAGATTCTCCATAGACGTTCTCCAGAGCCCAGGATATGGGGCACTAGTCACTAAAGGCTAGGATCTATTTCCTCCTCTCCTTTCCAAAGCAGCTGCAGAAGTGTAGCACATAAGCAAGGTGGGCTGCTACCACCACTGCTGACAGGGTGGTGGGATCACCGGTTTATTTTTAGCCATCCCCATACGATAGCCAGCAACCGGTCAGGTTTCAGGTACGGGAGAGGCAGGCTGGCAAAGGATAAATACCGGGGCCTTTGCTCAAGGTGTTCTCTCTACTGCTGCAGAAGTTGGTGGCCCTGGCAGAGAGACATTCAGCTTACCCAGACTGGGCGCGTGGTGAAGGGGGCTGCCCTTTGGCTCTGCCTTTTTCCATAGGAGAGTAGCCGATATTCAAGTAGTCTCGCTCTTTCCTTTTATTCCTCTGAAAGAGAAAGCAAAGACGATAAAACCTCACTCAGAGCCGTTACAGCAGAAAGCCTTACAAGATCCCACGTGCCAGCGGGGGAGCAGGGGGTGTGGGTTTATCTCCGTGTGTTCAGGGCAGTATTGGAGTTCCAGGGAGAAGGTGGGAGTGGAAGTGGTTGTTGGTGGGGGCCAAGTTCTGCCCTTGCTTTTCCAACCAAGCCGAACGGAACTCACCTGCTCTTCTTCCAACCTCTTCTGCTCAACCTCAATGTACTGCTGAACAGCCATGTAAACAAACTTGTACTGTGCCTCTGTCTGCACCATGCCCGAACGCTGCCTGCGTACCATCTGGATAGTTTTGGGGATGTCAATATCGCAGTCCAAACCTGATCAAGAGTGAGAAGGTGAGGGTTAGGGAGTGGGAATTCGGTTGAAAAATTATTTTCTTAAGACAGCTTTGAAAGCGTTCAGTTATCTCGCTGAACACGGCGTCAGCGAAGCCCTGGAATATTGTGAAAGGATTTGGTGCATCATCGTGCCCAGGAGATTTAAAAAAAAATTTTTTTTTTCCCTCCCCCTGCCAGAGCACCTTGGACTGAGAATGGCTGAGGCAGGGCTGATCTGCTTGGAGCAAGGGGAGAGGGAATTAGGTCTGTTTTGAGGCAACTTCTCCAGATCCAGACTTACCACCCTTGCATGGTTTATGAAATAGATACAGCCATTGCTGAAGAGGATCCTCCTGCCTCAAGGCTTCCAGACCAGACCCAGAGATACCACGGAGGGTTCCATAACATACTCTAGAATTTCAGGTAAGGGTAAGAGCCCTTCTACACAGAAGAGTTTGGGGGATTTATTTCTAAAAGGGCTACTGGAGTTACATCCTTACTGAACCTGTTTCCCCCCACCCCACCCTCAATAAAAAAGGGTTTTCCAGGAGACCTTGAAATCCTGGCCCCATCGATGCCTATGAGAAGACTCTCCTCTGCTGTGTTGCTGAAAGCATCTCCCTTACTAGAGGGCCGTCCATGCGCACACCCGTCTGGAGAGGGTTCACATTTCGTTACGATAGAGCTCCGCTTCTTGGCCCACAGCGAAATGGGGAACTGGGCACGGTGCACAAGCCCTCCTCACCCTGCATTCAGGCTAAGCCCATGCCATGTCCCGTTTCCCGGACAAGTCAAACCCACTGCTTGGAGAGCATGTACCCACTGCTTGCACAAAAGCAGGTTATCCCGTAACTGGTCAGAGCAAGGCAAACGGTGAAAGCCACAAGACAGACAGGGAGACATACCCTGCCTGTGAATAATATCCACCAGAATATCTATCACTATGATGGTGCCTGTGCGTCCTATTCCAGCACTGGAAAGAGAAAAGAAAAAAATCATTGCAGGAAGAAACATTCCCCAGAGTTAGTCAGCGCAGCTCCAAAACTCATCTGCGTGCCTGGTCTGTCCTTGGCAGATTTGGAACGGCTGCTATAAGACAAGCCCAGCCAAATGCTGAGCCTAGCAGGCTGCATCAGAGCTACGAGCTCCAGATCAGGCCTGCTCTTCCCTGTGCTATCTCCAGCGAGGCTCTGGAGGAAGGCTGCATTTTCCCATGTGTATACTTATATCCCAGTTGCCCACCACCAGCTCACATGATGACCTAGCTGCAGGTGTAAAAAAAAAAAAAAAAAAAAAAAAAGAGAGACGCACATTTTTATTACCCATCCCTGCAGTGCCCCACTGACAGCCTACTGGTTCGTACCTGCAGTGCACTATGATCGGCCCCGTGTCTGGAATGCTTCGCTGTGCCCGATTCACTTGGTCCAGAAAGCTCAGAACCCCTCCTGGTTCATTGGGCACCCCGTGGTCTGGCCAGCTAAAATACTGATAGTGCTTCACCAGTCTCGGGCGCTCGTCCTGCAGGGAGCAGAGAGCCACCACCTAGTCAGAAAACCTCACCTACCAGGAGGCTTCGCCTTCCTTTCTTTTTATCAAAGCTGGGGCAAAGTGGCCCAGAACTTCAGCGGTGGGACCATTAATTAAAAAAACCAACAAACAAAAATCCCCAAACCAAACAGAAAAGCCACAGCTCCCTCCCCGGGGGTTCCAGCACCAGCCCTTTCCCAGCACAGCGGGCAGGCAGCAGCAGAGGACTCACCCTGTCAGTCCGCAAGATCTCCAGCTCCCGAAGGTAATAGCCCTGGGCCTCACGCTCGCTCACGTTTCGCACGCAGATGCACCCGTATTCCTTGGTGCAGCTCTTGTCCGGCCAGTAACGGAAGCATTTGTTCTGCAGCAACATCAGATAGCTGCTCGTTAGTCGAGACTGGGGAGCTGGAGGACGAACCCCCGAACGCCTTGCTGAGGGATGCTGCTGCATTCAAAGGGCGTGCAGCCCCAGTGTAGAGGTTTAAAGGAGAGCCATACACACAGAGCATTTCCTTTGGACTGGGGACGTACCAGAAGGGGCCATTCCTATATGAAGGACGCGGTCCCTAGGGGAATCTCCCTCCTCAGCTCGCCCCAGCCTCAGGTAGGCATCGCTTTGCCAAAGGCGTAGTCTTGACACACGGCACCTGAGCTGTTGGTCTGGTCATCGCCTAACTCCTGAGCCAAACCTCCATCCCAAGGGGCTACGCAGTCTGCCTATACCCCTCCTGTCCTCCAGCCCATCCCCTCTTTGCTACAGTGACTTTGCCAGTACAAAAGAAGGCTTGTGAGCAGAGCTATCTGCATCTCATCTCTGCACCAGGCTGCTGCAGGCGCAGCCTCCCCCTCATTCCGCAGGAGAACTGCTCGTGCCAATCGTATCGGCTCCTCTCTTTCCTAGGGAAGGCTGTTCTGGTAAGAGGCTCTGCATGGAATTTCACTGCGTTACTTGGCCCCTATCAACCCGCTCTTAGTGAAATGCATACAGGTGGTACACAGATAGGTTGTAGAATCACTTTTGTCCCTCACACAGCTTACACCACACCCCCCCCCCCCCCGCTTGGCAGCTTGCTGTAACAAGCACGATGCTTTCTCTCTCTCTCTGCCACCTGCAATTCCCCAGAGCCTTGAAGCAAGTCATGTGAGGGACACCCCATTAATACTTATGGGGCTGGGGAGACTGGCAGAGCAAAGTGCTACGCTTCTTTCACGAAGAAGAGCTAAAGCAACATTACAAGACAGAGGAGAAACGAAATGAAAGCTAGCCAGAGACAACTTAACGAAACACTATTAGTACTAGCAGCTAGTACTAAGGTACAAGGTAACCGTCAGGCTTGGGGACAGCACCCTACAAGTGCTCACCCTGCCCCGCTCCACCTCCTTGGTTGTCATGACAATGACGTGACTGTTCTCTTGATACACCATGGCCCAGAAGTCATTCACTGTTGTCTGCAGGCAGCCCTGGGTGGCTATGTAGATCTTGCAGTGCTCCGAGTTCCTTCCATCTTCAGGGATGCTCTGAGGAGCAAAGGAGAGGGGGAAAAAGAAAAAAAAAAAAAAAAAGCCAACGATGCTGGAGTCAGGAATTGAGAATTGCTCTACTTTAGCAGCAAAGGCAGCGCGCCTTGCCAAGCAGGATTTCTGAGCTGGCTGATTTTCCTCTATTCATCAGACCGGTGGACGCAACCGCTCTCATCACCAGCTTCAATAGAGTCGCCAGTAAAATGGTCTGCCTGCCCCCAGGGACCTCTATGCTGCTGTAATGCACATTACTGCACAACAGACTCGTGCCAGCAGGCAGCTGCAGAAGTTGCAGGAGGACATGGCTGGAATGAAGGCACCTTGAAGGCTTCCCAAAGGCTGGTGCTTAAGTGCCAGAGCAGCATTGCTGGAAATACAGCTTCAAGCAGCTCTTAGCTTACAGATGACAATTATAATTTGACCTCAGAGATAATGTTCACTGACAGAGAGTCTGGGTCAGTCCCCTAGGACCTCCTGCACAGGTAAGAAAAGGAGGGGACTGAGATAAACTCTTAGACAGGCGCAAATAGGACACGGTAGAATGATGCGATCCCTTGGGATACAGCAGAAAAATCCAGTGTTTGGCCTGGACCCAGTGAAAGATACTGGTTCTGACAGGCCATTCCCTCAAGACTTACACCATTACTGCACTTACCCACCAGAAACATAGCACTGGGCTGAAGCCAGCCCCCACATGCTGTCTTCCCTTTCCCAAGTACCTTGATATAGTTGGCGTTGATGTAGTCTGACCCAGGCACGCTCTCATCGACGTCTCGGAGTGCCACCCGCGTGGTATCAACTGAAGGAGAAGAGAGCCCAGAATGAACACAGGAGCGAGTCCCACGCACCGGAGCACGGACGGGCTTTGCGGCAGGGCAGAGTAGGGCGGTCACAGTGGCTCCCAGCAAGGGCTCCCACAAGGCTCTTCCTATGAAGTCAGATGGGTAACTACTGCAGAAGAGGGTGTAAAATGCTCTCCTAATGACAGCAGTAGTCTACGCTACCTGTCCCACAGCTATGTTGCCAATCTAGTAACTTGGATGGGTATTAGTGATACGCAGTGTTGCAGACTAACCTGAGCTCGAGTTTTCCAGTATTTCCTTTGGAGGCTCTAGCTCTGGCTCCATATGACTTTTGAACTACACTTGAGATCTGAAGCATATTTGGACTCACAGCACAAAAAGAGGAGAGCAACTTACCAGTTGTTTCCCATGCAAGAGGGAATGGCCGGGTTAGAAAGGGGATGGAGAAGGCCGTGAACTAACTGGAGCACTCCACTAGGGCAGTGCACACCTCCTTCCAAGCCAGCTATGATCGGAAAGGGTTAACTAGCCCCAGAGAAGCTGCAGAAATTATGGTGAAGAAAACCAAACCAGTATTCAGTGTCTCCTTACAGGGAAGGATGTTCTTGTAGCGATTCTTAGCCTTATTCTCTGGTCGCTGTCCCTCCTTCCTGGGGTAGAGGAGCTTGCACTCTTGCTGCTGCAGCATCTGTGGAGCAGAGTACACAAGAACAAACTGTTCTGGGCGGATAAGGAGAGTCAGAGGCAAAGGAAGGGCTCTTTTCACAAGCTGCTTGGCTTCCTAATGCTGAGAAGAGCAGAGGGAGTGCTGGCAGGAAGGGAAAAGGAGCCAAGAAGCAGCTTGATGAGAGAGTTAATGGGGGAGAAGGCACAAATCCCTGCAGGGAACAAAAGGTATGCAGTTCTAGGATGACGAAGGAGGAAACTGCCTCGGACACGAGAAAAGGCAATGAAAAAAAAGGACCAGGAAGTAACTCAGTTGAACACGGAAAACGGGGAAAGGAGCAACAGTGTTGAGAAGAGGTCCTCAGTGCTGGAAAACCACGACAGTCCCATGCAACTAGGATATTCTTCACCCACAGGCACAAGTGGGACAGAGCACAGGAGCATCCCGTACCTCAAACTCTTCCCAGAACCCTTGCTTGGCCTTCTCACTGTGATCTGCCATTTTGTTCAGCTCCTTCACTCTGTTTTCAATGTTAGCTGCATTGATGCGCGTGGCATTGAATGGCTGAAAGACAGATGAAGACAGAATAGAAATCACTTTCAATAACAGAAAGACAGAAAACTTTCCCCTTGAAAACACAGTTCCCGAATCCCTGATCCCTGGGGGTATTGGCAGGAGTTGGGGACGTTCCCGAGGCCTTGAGTGCGGGGCCAGGGACCTCTCTGGCAAGTGTGAGCCTGGACAAGCATGACAAGTAGCCAGCGGGATGTTCTGGGGGCAGGGAGTTCCCAAAGAGCAGGGGCCGATCTATGCACTCCCCCAGGAGTTTGGGCAAGCCCAGAACCAACAAACATGTGCTAGAGCAGCTATTACCTGCTTCAGATGAACCACAGCTCCAGATTTCTCCACCATGGGGTTTTTTTTATAGTGCTCCACCAGGTCTGTGAGCGTGTCAAACCTCTCCCCTCCGCCCACGTCATACTTCCCGTCTGGCTGCAGGAGAGAACGACAAAACCCCAGCGAGACTCCAATGCACAGCTCCCAGCGGGGTCACCCACCCAGCACCTATCGCAGGGTGAGCGGGGACAGCACGTCTCCTACCTGGTAGTGGATCATCACGTGGGTCACGTGTGGTTTTCGGTCTCCAGTCTCCATCTTATCCTCATTTGTCAGCACGGACAATACAAAGTCTCCCGGCTTGCTCTGGCTCTCCCGCACCAGAAAGCTACCTGGTTTCCCCTTCTCTGTCAGAAGCTTCTCTGCCTCCTTGCCAGTGAGGTGCCCGTGGTACCACCTTGGGGAGCAGCAACGGAGAGCAAGGTCAGCTCAGAAAGGCACAGAGCGTTGCCTTTAGACAAGAGCTACACTCACTGCTGGGGATGGTGTTCACGGGAAACCCATTTCGAGGCTCCCAGTCTGACTCCTCTCCCCACTGGCATGACACCGGCTTGAGTTATTTTAGAAACGGTCCCCAGTGACTTTCCTCCAGCACTTTGCAATGTCACATCAATACCTTAGCCTGAGGCTGGAAGTGTCAGGACTTTGCTCAATCCT
Organism: Mycteria americana; assembly: GCF_035582795.1. NCBI lineage: Eukaryota > Metazoa > Chordata > Aves > Ciconiiformes > Ciconiidae > Mycteria > Mycteria americana. The sequence continues at coordinate 7,805,838 of NC_134382.1, read as the reverse complement.
CCAACCAAATGTGAAATGGCATATTAAACCGCCATTATATAAATGGCAGTATATTAAACTGCCACGTGATGTATAACAAGCACTGTCATCTAGGGATAGCTTCCGACGAAGCTGTAAGAAACATGATTCTGGCAGTTCTTACTTGAAGGTGGCGACGTTTTCCTTTATTTTTTTAATATGGAAGAAAAAGCAGAAGACTTGGAGTCAGCAGGCTATAGTCAGACAGTATCAGACACAGAGCATGGACAACACTGACCAGGAACACGCTGCTTTGACGCAGTTTGGGAAGGATGTTCAGAAGGGTCCTCCTAGCTGTAGTTACTCCCCTCCCAGGTCGCTAACCTCAGCTCAGGTCCGGCTGAGGGAGAACAGAAGCGCCCTGCACGCTGCTCGGAGTGGCAAAACTGGGTTCCCCACTGTCCCCTCCAACCCTGCCCGCGGCCACGTCTCTGGCCAGCGGCGATTCCAACGTGCAGAAGTTTGTGCTCAGCTCTTCCCAAGCCTCACCGCACAGGCATGAGTTGCTCCACCTCTCCGTCTGCGTACATCTTGCATGCACGTGCCCCTATTTCTCCATCTAATCTCTCATAATCCTTTCTCTTGGTCTGCTGACATACTTACACTGCAGTCCCAGTGAAATGCAGGCTATCTTTCAACCGGCTCGGTCAGAAGCCTGTAGCAGCCTTGCCACAATGCCTGGGGGTTAAGCACGATAATCTGCCCGTTCCTGAGCTGCAGAGGGCATGGCCAAACCGCAGCACCGTGTGTTAGCCCTGTGCTCTGGCCAGGCAGCTCACCTGGCCTTTGCTGCTGTCCTGGTTTCAGCTGAGAGAGAGTTAATTTTCTTTACAGTGGCTGGTATGGGGCTGTATTTTGGATTTGTGCTGAGAACAGTGTTGATAACCCAGGGATGTTTTAGTTGTTGCTGCACTGGTCAAGGACTTTCCAGCTTCCCCTGCTCTGCCGGGTGCACAAGGAGCTGGGAGGGGGCACAGCCAGGACAGCTGACCCCAACTGCCCAAAGGGCTATTCCATACCATAGGGCGTCGTGCTCAGTATATAAAGCTGGGGAAGAAGAAGGAAGGGGGGGACGTTCGGAGCGATGGCGTTTGTCTTCCCAAGTCCCCGTTAGGCGTGCTGGAGCCCTGCTTTCCTGGAGATGGCTGAGCCCCTGCCTGCCCATGGGAAGGAGTGAAGGAATTCCTTGCTTTGCTTTGCTTGCGTGCGCGGCTTTTGCTTTCCCTATTGAACTGTCTTTGTCTCAACCCATGCCTTTTCTCACTTTTACTCTTCCGATTCTCTCCCCCATCCCACCGGGCGGGAGCGAGCGAGCGGCTGGGGGGGGCTTGGTTGCCGGCTGGGGTTAAAGCACGACAGCTGCACAGCAGCTCAGCAAGGCAGCGTCTCCCCTGCCCACACAGCAGCCATCCAGGGCAGGCATGCTTCATGGGCTAGCCCTCTGCTACAGCCTTCCGTAGTTACATATAACAGTTTGGAGCGAAGCAGAGTTTCTTTTTGTCTCGGAGCCTTCGATCCCCACGCTCCATCAACACTCAGCTGTGGCTCTGGGTAGATGCCACAGGTCCCACTTTGAAGATGCTGGCTCCTGGCCAGCCAGCCAAGCTGCCAGGACTTCAGAGAGGCTCAAAATAACCTTCCAGGGGCGACGCAACGGCATCACGTCACGTCTCAGCAACTTCGTCCCAGAGGACCAAGTTTATAGAACAGCAGTCGGTGATGCTGGGCCTTTCAAGTCCCGACTCAGCATGCTGCAAAGGCAGCCATTTCAAGCCTGACTGGGAAGACCCGTGAAGAGCAAGACTCCTTCCTGAAGGCTTGAGAAGGCGCTGGGATCACGGGGCCGCAGGAGCTGTACTGCTGCAGAGGGCAGAAGGGCCCGTCTCTGGTGAGGGACCTCAGCCCCCGCTTACAGCACTGCTGCTAGTCAGGCCCAGGTCTTGGAAACACTGCTACCCTGACGCATCCCGCTATATTCCGACACCTTTTTAGAGGACTTGGACCCTTTTCGCCTCTCTTCTCCCTGATGCCACCAGATGTGTGGTCTGGAGCCGAAATCTTTAGGGAGCTTCCTTGCCGAGCCAGACTTTCCTTGGCGGGAGAAGAGGGGGAAACCCAGCTGAAGGGCGTTTCCACTTTTCCAGACCTTCTGCTAACGTGAGCGGCTGCCAGGCTGCTTTTCACACTGCAGTCTGGAAGGAGCAAAGAAACCTCCCTGGCAACAAGGGAGCCCATGAGCCGGAGGGACTTCCCAGCGCCTCGGCCCAGCCGGCTCACATGCCGGCGTGGAGGGGATCGCCTCTGCTCCATTTCAGGAACCGAGACCAGTCACCGCTTCGCCTTACCCCGGCTGCTGAAGTTGGAGTAATTAGGGGCCTGCTTTGGCATCGCCAGCCGCCTGACTAGGCGTTCCCCTTTCCAACCCACCGTGTCAGCCGCTGCACGTGACACCGGGGAAAATGAGGAGGAGGAAAAGGAAAAAAAGGGGTCACTGGAGTGTCGCAGACGAAGGGGAGGAAAGAAGGTCACTAATCGTCTGGTGGAAACATCCTGAAGTAGCCCGAGGCAAGCTGCTTCTCACAGCGAGTCGGCCATCCCCATCCCCGCAAGACAACACCGTGTCGCTACTGGGATGAACAGCGGTTACAGACTGGGATGGGATGGGAGAAGGCTTTTTTCAGGGCATTTCTACCCAGCGTTCTGCAGGCAGACACAAGTCACTTGCATGTGTTTTGTTTCTTTTAAAGCCAAAGCTGCGTGCCTCCTAGGATACACCTGCAGGACCCTTTGCAGATGGACTCATGCTGCTCATGTTCCCAGTTGCCTAAAAGCTAGAGAAGGCTTATCAGCACACGCTGACCCTGAGCAAGTATCAGCTTCTGGGCCTTGCTAATGTTATCTAGCCAGCTTCTGCACGCAGAGCAGCTAGGGAACCATATCCCAGAGATGCGGAGCTTTCGGGTCACGAAACCTAAATCACACCCAAACACACTCTGTTTCGGGCTTCTTTCCGAACCCCGGCCAGGTGCAGCTGTAGGGTCTGAGCCAGTTGGGAAGCCAGCATCACCACCACCGGGAGAGGCTGTCAGAGAGCGTGGCTTACCTCTCCGAGGTGGGGTCCTGGCAGTTGAGAGGGTACTTCAGCTCGATGACATTGCTGTTCTTCTCCCGCAGCAGCCCCTGCTGCTCAGTGTAGTACTGCACCAGCTCTGCAAGGGTGGCAAACTTCTCACCTCCGTAGAGGTCATAGTAATCCCCTGTGTTCTGGATCTTAATGTGCGTCACCTCATCGTTTCTTCTGAGGAAGGAAGGCAAACAAGACTGTAAGCATGAGAGAATGGAAACCCAGCACTGGCCTTCAGAGTCCAGATGCCTCCTGAACACCTCTTTAAGCTGCACCACGCACTCTCCGTTCACTCAGATGCCGCTCATGCTGGCCACGCTTCTACAGTAGGGGAATGCTTCTACAGTGGGTTCTTCTACAGTAGGGGAATGCTTCTACAGTAGGGGAATGCTTCTACAGTAGGGGAATGCTTCTACAGTGGGTTCTTCTACAGTAGGGGAATGCTTCTACAGTAGGGGAATGCTTCTACAGTAGGGGAATGCTTCTACAGTAGGGGAATGCTTCTACAGTGGGTTCTTCTACAGTAGGGGAATGCTTCTACAGTAGGGGAATGCTTCTACAGTAGGGGAATGCTTCTACAGTAGGGGAATGCTTCTACCGTGGGTTCTTCTACAGTGGGGGAATGCTTCTACAGGGGGTTCTTCTACAGGGGAATGCTTCTACAAGGGAATGCTTCTACAGTATGGATGTTCCTTGGCCAAGGTTACTCGGCCAACGTTACTCAGCCAAGGACTGGCTCTGTACCTCCCAAGCTCCCAGCCCACTCCGCTTCCCAGACACCCTCACACAAAGGAGGTGAATGATGCCTCCTCTGCCATCCCTTCCACTTCCTACACTACTTACCCTCTCAGCTGGATGAGGGCCTGACCTCAACTCTGGTTTACAGTGAACGGTTTTTCTATGCACAGATGTACTTTCTATCATCTAATTAGTTTTAAAAAAAAAAAAAACAGGGGAAAAAAAAAATCACCCAAACCAATATATTGCCTGGCTTTCGCAAACCCTATAAACTGCACCGAAAGGGTTAATGCTTTCCCCTCTCCAGTGCCGCCCTCCAGGCTCAAGGGCACATGGCTGGGTGCCTTCATCAGCCTCTTCCAAGAGTCCCCTCACCCAGGGGAGACACGGCTGGAAGGCCATTGCCTGATGGACGAGCTGGGTCAGAGAGAGATTCATAAATCTGGGCAAATGTCTTGTTCTTTACCGTGCCGAGCTGCTCCCAGCCTCTCTCAATTTGTTGCCAAAGCAACCGTGACAGTGAGATGCAGGAGACTCAAGGTGGTATCAGCAGTGTACCGGGTCAGACAGAAAAGCCATTTCACGGGGTGGGGAATCAGAAAAGCTACAGTGGTCTGTGCACGAGGTTAAATGGAAGAGCCGGATCCATGGCAGGGGCTCTGGGGCTCTCAGAAGTGGTACTGCCCTCATTTCTGCTTTCTGCAGCCAGGTACAGCCCCTGGAGCAATGCAGTGAAAGACCAGATACCTGGGTGGTATTGGATATCTAGCCCCAGCTCCACAAAATCATCTCCTGTTTAGTTTTCTTGGGCAGTAGGTACTGTCTGCCTCAGAGTCTGGACCCTGCCTCTTGATTTCAGAGACAGGTTAAGGTCTGACCCTCAAACACAAGCGGTGGCAAAAGGCTCTGCCTGCCTTAGGGGATTCCGGTGCAGCTGCAGGAACACAGCCAGGCTGTGTCAGCCGGGTTCGCACACCAGGGTGTGTGCTAGCTTCATTTCACCGCATTGTCACTCACCGAGGTTCCCGGTATCATGCTAAGTCTGCACAGGGTTTACAGCGGTGTCATTTTATTTGGACACCTTTGTGCAAATTCCCTCTCGTCTAGACAAGCGCTTGGAGCAGCACCAAGGTGCCCACGTTCTTCTCTGGCAGAGGGGATCCAGCTGCTTTTCCATCCTGCCTCGCACATGCAAGACAGACACCTCGCTCCTCCGGGAAGGTGAGAAACGACCTCCTCTCTCATACCTCCTCTTGAATATTACATGGAACTACGCACTGCAAGGTCTAATGAAAGTCCACCTGGGAGGACTCCGCAATAACTCACTCTCCTAAAAGGCCTGGCAGCAGAGGACATCAAATTCCGTGAGCTGTGTATCTGCAGGACTGCGGGATGCCCGCTGAAGGGCACACAGAGCACTGTGAGAAGTACAGCAGCCTCCCACAGTGACGGAACGGTCGCTTCCCTCCCTGGGATGCGCTCATTGCCCAGAGGCACGGCTGCCTTTATGGAACTACTGCCATGGATTTTGCCGTTTCCACATATCTTGGGGATTTTAACAGCCGCGACTTCTGGCATGCGAGGGGCTTGTCACGTGCACCAGCAGATTAAACGCTGACTGTCCAACGAGCTGTGCTAGACGACACAGCAGCTCGGCAACAAGACAAGGCCAAGCTGGAACTTGGCAATGAGATCTCTGCGTTGTAAGCCTTGAAGAGCCCACAGAAACATTAACAGCAGTGTGCTAGCACAGCCACTGTGTGCCTCTCCTCCAGACCTGCCTTTATTAGAGGCATGCCTTACGGTTAGACGGCAACGCTCTTGGCCACATTCAAGGCACAGTCACCACGTCATGAGGTTCTCCCTAAAACACTGCCCTGACAGATGGCCGTATTCACATTTACTCCATCCCAGTTGCTAAAGAGGACTTTGTCAATGTAGAATCAGCAATCCCAGTTTGTGCTCACACAGCCCTTCTTGGATGCTTTGTCTGGCGTTGAGGTGATTGCCAGTTAGTGCCAATTCAGTGGCAGCAACCAACGGAGTGTGAGCAGACAGAGCCAGCATCCACAGCGTTACCATCATCCCACATTAACAGCGGAACAAAACCCAGCAAAATATTGACAAACGGGCCTGAGGCGTGAAAATCTGCATCTGGATCCTGAACAGTCACACCACACCTTGACAAGACGGTCTTGGAGACAGAACCCAACTGTCTGTAACATCGGAAACGGATGAGTGGCACTCCTGGGTATTTGGGGAGACACAGTTAACTCTTCCTGGCACATCTGGTGGGTATAGTTCTGAGCTGGCCTGCCACGCCAACTCCAGCTGTCCTATGGGCAGAGACTTCAAAGTTTGGCAATCTAGGGTATGAGCAGAACTCACTAGATGGAAATGAAAACTGGCTGTGAAATTCAGATCCCAGCCAGCGCTCCGACGACAGTGCCTCTTCTCCGAGAGGAGCTGGCACATGAAGCGCTGCGGCCATTCGCGCCAGCAGCTGGAGACGAAGAGCCTTTGTGCAGCACAGAAGGCAGCAGACTGTGGCAGCCGTGTTTTTGCCACTTGGCCTGAGGCTCAAAAGCTCCCTGCTTTCCACAGCTCCGTCCCCACATCCCAGCCCCATTACAGACCTACAAAGGCTCAGTTCACAGACCCCACCCCCCCACCCCCAAGGCCTTTGAGCACTTCAGGGATGAAAAGCAGAGAGATAATCAGGGTCCTTTATCCCATGAGCCCTCAAGGTCATGCTAAACACAAAGGGCATTGATCGATCCCCGGTTCCTTCCCATTTTCTTCTCTTAAAGCTTGCGTCACCTCTGCAGCTCCAAACTGGGCAGCAGAACTGGACTGCACAGGAGCAGCATCCATTAAACTGTGCCCTCGACATGCTGGCTGGTGAAATAAAGCACAAAGGAGATGCCCAAAGTACTCAGCTGCCCTGTGCCGGAGGGCACGGCTACTTCTGACTAACGGACACACAGCTCTCATACAGCGATGCGGCACCATTTAATAGCAGATGCTGGCTTTTTTGGCAGCTTCAGAGTCAGCAGTCAGACAAGTGAGAGTTGCCTCCATTCCAAACTAAGCTTCTTTACACTATCAGCACAACTCCTTAGCTAGATATCCAGGAGGGTTGCTTGATCCAAAATATTCCAACTTGTGAATCTGTTGGTGACCACCAGTGTAGATGCAGTCTGCTCTTCTTTGCGGTAGAGCACAGTCAACGAGAAGAGGACTCACAAAAAACCCAGACAGACCCTTTTTTGTCACTGAAGGCAGAAGACGTGCTTTAAATGTCAGAAATATATTCGCCTGTTGCATCCCCAAAAGTCTTTTTTAGTCATGTGCTTTTCCTGCCTGCGTCACACAGAGAAAGCCTAGAACTTCACAGCATGCATATACGACCCCTCTGACAAGCTGCAAAAAGCAACCCAAAAAACCCCAAAGTCTCTCTATGGAAAAACAAGAAGAATCTCCCACAGGGTTTAGAAACTTCGCTGAATGTTTGCTTTCAATTAAATGATAGTTTGGGCTCTCTTCTTTGAGAAAACTCACTATCCACCAATACAACACAACAGAACCAGCTGACATCTGCATGCAATTTCAAATATACAACAAAGTCAATTCTAGAGATTAGGAATGGGCTTCAAATTCTCATACCCGATTCCTAGGAAGAAGCAATTCAGCTGGCTGCCTGAGCCCTACTGCTCACTTAAGGTGTTAAGAGCTCCAGAAGGTGCATAGAGATGACCAAGGACATCCAAGTACTCGGCGAGCTCGCACATTGGCACTGCTTCCCTCTACGGCATTTATGCTTTTTGCATTCCTGAAGGTGCTTACTGCTCCAAGGAGACCCAGCCTTTTGCCTTGGGAAGTGGCGTGAAGCACAGCCCATTTGCCAACCAGCTGCCATCAACAGGAGGCTTTCAACATACTCCTCTGCCTTGCCAAACTTGTAAATAGCAGCAAACATGAGCACCAGTGAGCCAAAGGTATCCATTTGTTAGTATTACATCTCTAACTGAACGATGCGCTTCCAAGCAAATTCAAGCTACTCCAGGACAAAAGTAAGACATTCTTGTCAGAGGAGAACATGCTTTCTTAAGGGAAGAAGGGTCTTGTGATAAAAGCACTTAACCAAGAGTTGATGATCTGATGTTCAGTGCCTTCTCAGAGGCTCTCAAGGTGACTTAGTCAGCCCAGGCCTACCTTGGGAGAAGCAGAATCCGGCATACCTCTCACTGAATATCTGTGTAGGCCTGGATCACAGGGCCTTGATAGGTAGGTGCTATTATGATGAGACACAAGAACAACTGTTTTAGAAAAGAGCTTCTTTCAAGCCTCCATCCATTCTTCTCCAGACCCAACTTTCTTCCTGTGCTGCATCTGTATTGTCTGCGGGCAGCAACTCAACCAGTGTAGCACACCTCTAGTACCGACTTACTGCTTTTCATGGAATATGTATTCTATAGGACATAAAATCCTCCTCCTTGATTGCATGTCTTAACCGGTACCCAGAGTTTATTTGTACACACCTTGGGGGGGGGGGGGAAGGCGGGAAGTCCAGTTAGTTAAATACAGGAATGCTCAATGGAAGTGGTAATAGGGAAACCTCTCTGGGAGACTGTAGCTCTAACAAGGTTTTGTTACCCAGAAGCACTCTGTACTGTATCCCATCAACCAGGGTAAGATCCGTTCCCATAAAACGGGATGCAGTTACCAAGTTAACGGGGTCTCTAACGGATGGCTCTTAGCTGGCCACAGGCCAAGCACCACTTAGGCAAACTTTTAACACGCCTTTGCCTTTTGTTCAAGCTATTTACCCAGCCCTGGCCAAATCCGTAAGAAGCTGTTCACTTTCTTCAGAAGTGATTCTAAATACTTGGTCTTCTGAAAACATGCTCTGGCAGATCCAGGCAAGCACTGGAGGCTGGAAACACGGGGCATTTCCTGCGTGGCCTCCTGTATTTCTCCCCCAACAGCCCTCACTTTCAAAAGGAGGTCTATTTTCTTAAGAATCACAATTAATATTTGGAAGACTCAATATCAAAAGCAAACCCAGTACCAGGTCCTTCTAGGTAATGAGATGTGACACAGCATACAAGAAAGGCAAGGAAGCTTTTGTAACAGCCACTCATCAGAACTGCAACAGGCAAATAAACCCTACTTGCCTCCCCCAAAACTCCCTAACTAGCAGGCTCTGCTCCCACCATCCAGAACGGCTCCCGCAGCTCTCCTGCAAGCCCAGCCCAGTTCACAGCCCCTTCCAGGCTCAAAAGCCGAGGCATTCCTCCAAACAGTCCCATTCCGTGCAGGTTTTGTGAGCCACTCTAAAGAAAGCTTGAAGTGTTGGAGTGCTGTCATTACCTTTGGCAAACGCTAGCGCTCATAACCTGCAGGAGCCAAGCCCTGCAACGAGGGATATCACCCGCGTTAAGTGACCCACTGATACAGAGCTGTCTTATTGTCTGGGTTGAGGCAACACCGGAATACCTGCAGAGAGCAGTGCTGCAGCAACTGCGTGGAACGAAACAAGCCAGCTCACGTATAGACGCGGCGGATATTACTACAGCCTTAGTCAAAATGACTTTCTGTCTTCATTACACTTCAGCTGAAGTTGCCAGACCACCTTGCTCCACGTTGATGTGCTCCACATATTTGCTGAAGTGCACAAAGAATGAGATGAGCCAATAAATCCAAATTCAGTATCTAGTACTGACGTACCACCAGCACGCCAGACAAAGACTTCTCAGAAACACAGCCCTCTTGGCACTGGACTAGGGCAGGTGTGTCTGATCCTCTGGGTGGAAGAAGCTCTTGAACTTATCTGGAGAGACGTCCCAAGAAGGAGTGTGTTTCGGAAGAGGAAGGGCTGATGAAAGGAGCCAGGTTTGGCCGATTACAAGCTGCCAGCAGTTTGGACTCAGAGCTGAGGATTTTTTGAAGAGTTTTTTTTCTATTATTTTAAGACCAGGACAAACATCATCCGTTCGTTAACCGTATCACGTTCTCTCCATGTGGCTTGCCTCTTTCTCTTAAGAGCTGAACAAACCAAAGCCCTGTGAAGACCCGTTGCTGTAATGGTAAAGGCTGAAAGAGTGCACAGAGGTAAAGAAAGAAAAGCAAAGCAGCCGCAGAGTTTCATGGAAACCTTCTCATAACTTCTGCAATATTATTTCCTAGCCTCCCTTCAGGGACACACAGCTGGATACACACCAGCACACGGTCACTTGGTGTGTGGTCTGGTCAGCCAAAACTCCATCGCCTGCTTTCTTTTCAGCCCACATCCTCTCTGTAATTAAAAGGAGCTGCCTTTCTCCTCACTGGCTTTCAAAAACCCTTGAAGAAGCTGAAGGAGGATTGAAAGAAGGAGGAGGAAGAAGTTTTGATTGTTTCCTAAAGGTACTTTCTCCCACCGACACCTCTATTTTAGGTACTTTTTCAAAGATATCTGTATTGTTTCCTTTGCAACATTTTATTTCTCAGAAAGGAAAATAATATATAGGCCTGTCCAGTTCAGAGATTAAAAAAAAAAAAAAAAAAAAAAAGCTCTGTCAGGATACAATTCTAGGTGAGAGTAATAACACATTGTTCCATCTGTGTGTGTCTACTGTAACAGGGAAAGGGGAAAAACATAGGGGGACGCCAGCCACCCAAATTTTCAGCTTTCGCAGCACATAAAGCTACTCCTTCTATACTCTATTTGGCGTTGCAGCTCTAGTTCCCAAGAACATTTAGGCACATGTTTTGGGGCCATCATCAGTGGGAAAAGAGCATATCGCTCAGATAAGTATAAGCAAAACTGGCCTACCTAACCAGTGACCGTGTCCAAACAAATTCTCCATACCCGAGACTACAGGAGAACCCTTGCCTCAAGTCATGGAATAGAGATGGGGTGAGCCAGGAAGGAGCAAGGACTTGCAGGTAAAAGTAGCCAACGAAAGAATCCTTTCTTTCCTTGTCTTCAATTCGTGATGCCTCAAAGCTCAACGCATTGCCTCTAAGCTTGTGTGTCATGTTTAGTGTGCTTTCCTGGAAACATGGTATGTGTCACGGCTTTGGTTTACTCAGAACTGTGAGAGTTGGTCAGACTTTCCACTGAGTTACAGTCTGTCAGTGGGCTGTGGTGGTATTGTTCGATGCTGTGGTATTAAGGCATGCTGTATGGCTCTGCTCTTAACTTGCATCTCATTGCTGCAGGGCACCGTTCATGCATTAAGGGCATTAATTGGCTCGATCTTAGGGGCAAAACAATACTGTTATTAAACGTTTACTGCAATATAAAGGTCTCCCTGCAGTAGGAAGTGGTCCAAACCCCCTCTGATAATCTGACACTCCGACAATTCTGCCCCAGAGAAAGCAGAAAGGAGTAAAGAAATAAAAGCAATAATAAAACTGCTCTGGGACTCCGTAGCCAGCCGTAGCTGTTCCGCGGGAGGCCAAGCTTTTATCCACTCAGCCTCAACACGTGCCACAGCTGGAAGAGGGGAAGCAGTGGACCCGCACAGGTGGGAGGCCACAAACCGCAACAGTGGAAACGCACGTGGCCTTTGGCTGAGGCACAGGGATGGAGCGAAGGGAAGAAAACTACGCAAACCTGTGGACTGACTCCACGGCACACGAGCGCGGTCACGCGGGTGTGGGAACCGGCTCTCCTGGCAAAGGCATCTACCCTGCGATTTCTGGGCAATCATGCTGCTCGCTGGGTGTCTTTCCACATCAGGCTGCTGTTGCACAGCCATAACCTGCATCTGCTTGCACACTGCCTGGCTAAGCAGGTGCTGTCAGTACTTCTCTGTGATCAGACAACACCCTGACTCACAAAATTACATGAAAAGAGACACTAAGCTCACATGAAGATAACCCCCCATTTTACACGTATCCCCTTGCTGTCATAGCTTGCTCAAGGCAGCTCGCTGTGACGGAGTTTATTTTCCATTCTAATTAGAAGCACTTCCTGCCTCTCTCATTAACTCACAGCCACTTCTGATCGCAAGATTACTGGGGAGCTAGCGAAGTCAGATCCGAATACTCCCCACCCAGGCAACGCACAGGAAAAGCTGGACGTTTTCCCTTCCGCTGTGTTGCTCCATAGCGTGAGGAGCTGTGGTCAGAGCCGCCTGAGAGGCAACGGGTCAGACTGCTGGCTCGTATTCCCCAACACAAAAGGAAGCATTTAAAAAAAAATAAGGCAGCTGCAAACCCTTCCTCTTGCCAAGCTAAGAAATGCCTGCACTTGGCAGAGAGGAGTGCGGGTTCGGGTCCAGCGAGAATCGCAAGGGGGAAAAGAAATAAGGCCAAGAAGGGTTTCATCTGAGCGGTTAAGGCAACAAGGAGAGGGTAAAGTCTCACCAGAGCCAGTCGGCATTGCCATGCTGCTCTGACCCGGCAGCACCCGGCTGTGGGGGGAGAGGTGCGCGGGGAGGGACCGAGGCTCAAACCGCGCTGGTGTTGCTCACATCCTGTTCGGTGTCGGTGCCCTGCCAGGTGGAAACGCTCTGTCCCTGCTATCGTTTGCACAAAGTTTCTCTAAACACGGTGTTGGTCGAAGGATTTATAAACTCACTGGAGTTCCCTAAACAAAATGAGGGTTGTTTAAATTTAAACAGAAGCCACCACAAAAAAGAGGTCTGTGTTACAAGTGCCTGGAGAAACCTTTGCTGAGCTATTTCCCTGCAAGGCACCAGCCGGATGGCGCTCATGTGGGTTCATGCCTTGAACCCACAACCTGCTCCTTTTATCTCAGGGACTCATTGGGTCAGTGTTACTCTTTGCCTCTTCCCTTTAGCTCACCTTCCGAGAGTTCTACCCAGTGCATCTGCTCCATGGCATCGTTGGGGGCTACATTCACAAAGACCATCGGCAAAACTGCAGCTTTGCTTTCAGCAATTGCCTGGGTCCCAAAGAACACGAGAGCACTTTAAAGGGGATGCGCATGATACTGTCTAGGAACACAGCCACTGTGAGGCTGGTCAGCAAGCTCCCCCTCTTATGGAGGTGCTCCTGGGATCCCTTACAAACACAGAAAACAAGTTTCTCCTAAAGGCAGCTACGTTAAGTTCCTTTGAAAGCGGAGTGAGATGATTCATCCCTGCTGGGATTGAACATGCTCTCCCCAGAAATGTAAGCGAAGAAAGAAATGTAAGTCATCTTCCCTCCTCTGGCAACAACGGCTCCAGAAACCCGTGCCACAAGCACGGAGCCAGCCCCGGCAGGACAGGGGCATGGGCAACCCACAGGGATGAACGAACCGGGGGAAAGCAGCGTGTGGCCCTTAGCACAGCCTCTGCAGCGATGGGGAGAGTTCAGAGACCCTTTAACTTCAAGCGGTGCCACCACGGAGAGGTCATCTCCGTGCAGCGCCTCTCCCCTTGCACACACGTTACTCGGAGCAGGGTGTGCTGGCGAGTTCCAGACAGCCCCTTCCTCCCGTCCTCGTCCGCTGCTGTCTGCTTACCTGACGGAGAGAGTGAAATCTCCTGGGTTGCTCTTACTGGGTCGAGCCAGAAAGCTGCCATGGACACCCCTGGTCAGGAGCAGCTTCTCTGCCTCAATTCCGCTGATGTTGGGATGAAACCACCTGCAAAAGTGCAAACGCGACATGTGAAACGGTAATTAGCCTGAGCCTGCCCCGACTGCCTCCCCTGCTGCCCGAGGGGCAGACACTACCTTCCTACCTGCGAGGCAGGCACAGAGCCCCGGTCCTGGCTGGCAGCACTCCCGCCTTCCACCCCACCACGTCGCAGTGACAGCTGCCCCTCAGAAAAACCCTCCGTTCAGATGTTAGCATGGAGAAAGGTCCATCAAGAGAGATCTCTTTCCCAAAGGACTTTGTCCTCCTCTCCCTCAGCTCAGGCAAAAGCAGGAGCCCTGCACGCTTTCTGCAGCACAGACGGGAGATTCCCTCTCCGGAGGAAACCACTGGCTGAGAAAATAGTTTTGACTTTTCTGGCTCCAGGTCTGATCCTGGCCGGCTGCTTCCCACCCAGCACTTACCAAGCCGATACCCTCTGAGCTGTCGCGTTGCCGGCAAATGAACTGGGCCCTGGGATGAACAAGACCTGCATCCCTGAGGGCACTTACGGCATTTCTTTAAGGGCTTCCCGGCATGCTTCACGACGGAAGAACAGAAAAAGCTCCAATATCAAGAGTACTAAACCTCTTGTTCTCCCCAGCAAGAAGCCTCAGGCCTTCATCTCTCCCATTTAAAGTCTGTTAGGAAGAGGGGCCGCTCAGAAATGGAGAGAAGAAAGGCTTTCCTTCAAGACTCTGTCCGAGAAGGAAAGGCCCGCTCTGGTCTGCAATACACTGCGGCCACCATGAGCCCGTATGCTACGAGCGGATTTCCTAAGTGTTGGTGCAAACACAACGGCAAGTGCACGTTCCAGGATCTCCCTCCTTGCCCGGTCCGCAGAAAATAACGAGTCTGCTCCAGCCCTAGCTAAGGCAGCTTTGACTCTGCAAGTTAAGGTGAAGCAGCTGCTTTTTTAACTCTAATTAGTCCTTAGCTCAAGCTGTGGTGCCGCAGCCGCCCTTTCCCAAGAGCGCAGAGGAAAATGACCCGAACCGCACCGTCGCTGTGGCAAAAGCAAAGTTCTCCGCACAGGACCAGCGCGTAGCCAGGGAAGCGGCAGCAAAGGAAACGCTGCTTTGCACGCTGCTGGAAAGCAGCGGTGAGTTGGTGTACATACCTAACAGGACATACTAGAAAAGGAAAAGAGAGACAGCTCACCCTAAGGGGAAAAATGTTTCATCACGTTGTGTGCTACTTCAATGTAATCTTTGTATTTTAAGTGTCATCAAACCATCTGTTGACCTCATTTCGGATGCTATCGGCTTGATCAAGTTCTCTTGATGGAATCGTAAGGACTGGTGTTTCCCCAGGCTTTAATGTGCACTAAATATGCATGCCAGACCAATGATTTCCCAGGCGGCACCAGTTTTATGGCTCAATTTTTCAGAAGCCACTGAAAATCCACTTTCTAAATGCCAGGCTCTTTTGAGTAATCTCAAAAGTCACACAAAGAGCACCCCAAACTGCGAGTCACTCGGTTCTGAAAGTATCGCTCAGTTTTAGATCATGCTCCGGCAGACGTTTCGGCATGGGACTGCTATATTTTTCACGAGCAAAGAGGAGAAGATGAGCCACAAGAAGATGAGCCGCTGTACGATAACAAAGCTAGCTTATTGAGTGTTTCTGGGCAGCACCAACTGCAAGAGAACAGGACTCAAAACTCCCTTCAGAGTAAAGGATGATGCTGTAAGAGTTCCCGCACGCGTCTCTGAACCAAACGACTCAAAACTGCAACGCTTAGCTTTCCAAGCAAAGTGAAATGCGGGTTCTCAAGAGGAGCGTATCTGGAAACATTTAGTAAGCTAAGTTTCTTGTATACAGCTGTCTGTGGATCAGACTAGCTAACACGCTGTCCCCCCAAAGGGTTTGCAGGTTTATCTCGATCGTTGCAGAGAAATGCGTAACCTAGCGTCTCGCTGAGTGCCTACGCTAGGAAATACACCCAAAGACTAAACCTACAAACATAAGCACACGCACACTCATTAGAGCGTGTTTGTCTCCGAGATACACATAGAAAAGGTCAAGAAATGTCACCATCTCCTCCACAATTTGGGATTTCCTCCCTCCCACCGCAAGCCAAACAGTTTTGATTAAAGATCCTTGAATTCTGGAGGAGGAGAGGTCTATTAGGGAAGGGCCATGGAAACAGATGGTAAACAGGAATCCCAGCGTTTCCAAGCCTTGTGTTCCTGAGATCACAAGAGTGACACTCTTTCATAAACCCACCGTCTGCAGGGCCAGCACTTAACTGTGCCGCAAAACTGCTGCTGGCATAGGAACGAATGCCTCTAATGGAGCTTAATGGAGCTCAGGGACAACGCAAAGCTGCCAAAGGCCACACATAACGTTTCCACCGAATGCCTAATGGCAATAAAACCAGCACGATATTGCTAGCCAGAACATAGTAGGAAAAAACCTAAGGAAACATCTCTGGTAAGACAGCGGGATGAGAGCTCTCGTAGGCACGTACCCACAGCTGCGAGCACATATGCCGGTCAGTGTGACAGCAGTGTCCTCCCAAGGACCCCCTCACCTCCCCTCGTCCCGCTGTAAATACTTGTTGCCCTGGGATGCAGTAGCCCAGCCGGGGCCAGACCTGTGTGATGCTGAGAACGGACAACTTGGTGCAGGTTGTCAGCGTCAGGAAGAGGGCGGAGGTGCTGGGGCTGTAAATCGTCCAGCATCCGAGGCACGGGGCTCCCACGAGGAAGAAGGCAACAGGAACAAAAGGGCCTCGTGTCCACCAACCCCTCCAAGTGGAAGGATGGGTGCTTGGGAAGGGAGGACCGTAACCCTCTGCCTTTCCCACCGCAGCAGCTGTGGACCACAGCTACAAAACCGATTTGCCTCAGTCCCTTTTCAGCATCTTTTTCTCAGTGAAATACTGAGAGGGAATAGCAGGGGCTGCCTACAAACTCTCTGCAAACACTCAAGAGCGGGACAACACTCTCTAACAAGAGAGAGGGAAGGAGCATATCGGGGGCAAACTTGGGGCTCTGTCAACTTTGATGTTGTCTTTCTGTCACTAAACAGAAAGCTAAATGCTCTTTCCCTTAGTGACTCCCGCCGCTTGGACAGGAACCAATTCGCACACGCATACACGGACCGCTTGTTATTTAGCTTGCAAGAAGCATAAACAATGAGCTGAGGGGAAAACCTTTGCAGCCCTCACAAAGGGAGGAGGGAGGAAAGGCAATTTCCAAATCCAGCAGCAAAAAAAAAGAAGAAAGAAAAAAAGGGGAAAAGCCCTCTGCGAGCATAGACCACCACATAGACCATAGATCATGGATTTCCAGAACAAAGAAAACCTTAACCTTCTTGCAGAGCTCATCTTCGGAGGGCTGCGGATGGATGGGAACGTGTTGCTTGGCGCTACCTCGCACAGGCTTCTTGAGCCAGCGAAGACACCACAGGCCCGTGGCATGAAAGGGGTATTTTCAAATTCAAGGTCATCTCCATTTGGGAATTCCGGTCCTGAAATTGAGCGCTTGCTCCCCGGAGGCTTTTCTGCCCGGACTAGGCGAGAATTTGCAAAAAAACCCCCATGAGGTTTGTTGCAGTGCAAATCCTCAGCCCCTCCTGCAGCCACAAGTGACTCAAACCCCACCTCTCCCACTCACAGGATATTCTGGCACACCTACTTCCAGGTCCCAGCTCCCTCCCTGTTCCGGTAAACAGCGGAATAAAAAACAACAGCAAAACCTGCCAAAACTGAACTTAAGGCTCTTTGGCTCGTGACGGTCGCCCCATCCTCCTCGGCGTACGCCAAGAGCCTGCCTGCTCTGAAGCTCGCTGCCGCTCCGTGCTGCGGGTGAAGGCACAACTGCCATGGCCGCTGCATAGCCCCAGGTGCTTTCATCAATACAGCTTGTTTTTCTCCTGACCTGGAGTAAGCTGTACTTGCAGAAAGCATCTTTAGAGCTGTTTTTCATTACGGTTTTTACTGGAGTACATTTGTTGGTAAGCAAAACCAACCCACAACAGAGCAGACAAGAAGAAAGCACCAACCCACACGCCTCTCACTAAATGGCAATGCAAAAACCGGCACAGAGCCGTAGACCGTCCCGCAGGCTGCAAGCTCCAGCCGTGTCGGGGGAGCAAGCACCCACCATTCACTTGCAGGTGAGCCCTGGGCTTCGACTCAGACCTTTTGGACTCACAGATTGTTTCTAGGAAGATCTGCAATATTCTGAGAAAAAAAAACAAATAAGGAGGCTCCAAACTAGATCCCCAGCATGGGGGGGGGGGGGGGGGGGGGCATTATTAATATCACACCGTTGTTTCGATATCAGCAAATGACAAGCATTGTTGGGCAATCGGTCATTCAGGGAACCGCTCAACTGTTAGTGCTTTTTGCAGAACTGAGTCACCCCTAAAGAACTGCTTTAAGTCAGCATGGGGATCTAACAGCTTTCCATCTCTAGCACTACAAGTAAATTTACACCGTCTACTTCAGGCAATACTGCTTTCCTGCAGAGAAATGCATTCCCCTTCTGTCCTTCAATCCATCTAAAATCAGACTTAAATTAAAAAGCCACCCAAAAGTGACTTTCAGGAACCAAAGGCAACAACCAAAGCTACACGAGGAAATTTATTAAAATAAACAGAGAGAAAATGGAGCGCTCGGTCCCCAACACAGGCCAACAGAAAGAAATTGCTTGGGCTGCGGGAGGGAAAGAGGGTACGATTCGGTCAGAAGGGGAGGGTACCGAAGGGGAACCGACCCCGCATGGTGGGAGAGGGCTCCGCGTCGGGTTCAGGCCAGGCTGACCAGCGCACCAGAGCACGGCACGTTCAGAAGCAGAAAGGTCCGCTAGCCACAAGAACCGCAGAAAGCCCAGCGTGAGAAACCCAGGGTGACCGAGGGTGCCACAGGGCTGGTAGTCACTGCCGTGGGATGCCCTCAACAACACTTTCCTCGCAGGGAGCCCCTCAAAACACCAGCTCCGGCTCTTAACTCCTCACGCCGCACCAGCTCTTCGCCAGCTCTCGCACCCCTACAGCCGGCCCTGGCCGAACGGCTCCTGGCCACCATGAAAGCCTTGCGCGCGCGCGGCCCCGTTCGAGCACTCAGTTGCCAGCACGAGCAAATCTGGGCACAGGGCAGACGAAGGCAGATCGGTTTCTCCAGCTGGGATTTACCCGCTTACACAAAAGGGCAAACCTTAGGGAGGTGCCAGCCGCCCCCCCCCAGGCACTACAACAAACGCTGCCTGGTGCAAGGGCTCCAGACCCTGCCTGACCCTGTGGGCACCACGATAAGCAATGGTGGTGGCCCAGGTAAGTCAGATACAGAGACCTCGGGCTTCAAAACAGGCCCTTGGGTGCGAGCAACATTCCAGCAGAAGCTCTGGAAAAGGAAACCTTTCTCCATGTTAAAAATTATCAAATAATTTCTCTTTAATTACCAAAGAGTTGTCTTTTCCATACAGCGTTACTCATTTCCTCCCTAACGTGAGCAGGAATGCTTTTTTCTGCTGGAATGCATCCTTGTACCCCTGTCTTGGGATAAACCAGAACAAATAGTTGAACACCACCGTTACACCCTCGGAAATCTATAAAACAAGGCATTTTTAAAAGCCTAGCTGGGAATCCCGGTATTCTAAACAGCTCCAGCAAACTTCCCACGGATAAAAAGCACCATACCTGAAGTGACATTTCTGAAATGATTCAGAGGCCGCTGACTGCGGCATCGGGGCAGCAGGGTGCCAGCATCCCAATCCCCCAGCAGATGAACTCTTGAAAATGTCTGTCTGGGGATACAGCTCCCAGCTAACACTTACAGAGCTGCTGGGGCCTAAGACCCTTTAACCTATAGGTTAGACAATAAAGTTCCTAAGTGAAGTCCCAAAGGAGATGGAAGCAAGTTATTCCAGATCACCACCTTTTTTTTTTTTCTTTTCCCCCCCCTTCTCCCACACAGCTCAAAGAAGGCACAACGTGCATCCTGCACAGAAGAGAAGTGACACAGCCAAGTGAACACACTGGTAGACCCGCACCCCTCCGAGCAGACACGGGATGTCTACCCCAGAACACCGCACACGTGAAAGCCGGAGTCGGCGCTGAAGACTTGAAAGCAGTTGCCACCGGGCTTGGGAAGAGCACGTGCCCAGGGTTTCGCTGCACTTATTTTGGGGCATCCCCAGAGAAGCCAGGACCGGGTGCACATGTATTGCAGCCCCGCTAGCGCCTGGGTTTGAAGGCCAATTTAGTCCAGCGTCAGCAAGAGAATTTGGAGCGTTTGTAATGGTAAAACTTCGTTTTGTTAGGCTTGGAGAGGATCAAAGCGAATGTGGCTCAAGAGACGCCGCCTACGCGCTTTGTGTGTGGTTAGCACTGTTTGGTTCAACACAAACTCCAACCCAGCAAGCTGAGGTGGTTCAAGAAACTGGAAAAGGGGGAGGAGGGGACCAACCGCCACCAGACTTCCCTTCTGCTACGCCACAGCCTCTCGACGCTAGCCAGGAGCAAGGGTCAGCGTTCGCAGCAGATGCTGTCGATACAGGGCAAAGGGACCCCCCGGGGCCCAGCCAGAGACACCCCGCTCCCACCGCAGCGAAGGAAGGGCAGGATGCGGACCCTGCCCTTGGAGGCAGCCAAGCAAATAAACAACCGAAGCTTCTTCCAGCAGAGAAGCGAGGAGGCTGACTTGCGAGAGCAGGCGTAACTTGGGGCAACGCAGTGCTTTGCAAGACTACGTCTCCTATTCAGCAAATGGGAAGACATTTCAGAGCCGCTTAAAGGATCCAGACGCTTGGTAACCATTTAAAGGGAATATAAAGACCCATCAGTTCGTGTTTGCACACAACAGGGACGCTCCTTTCAGTGCTGAACAGCGAAGGGTACATAGCTCTTGGGCTCTCATAACGTAGTCGAAGCAGAAGCGAAGCTGGGACAGTCACAGAACCAATTCGCTCTGTAAGGTTATTAATCCTTAGAATGGGACTAGTAGGCGCAAACTTGTGGGTTGAGTGAATGCTGCTGCCCTGTTCCTGCGAGAGACCTCCGGTATGGAGGAGGAGGAACACTCAGGAACCAGGATCCTGGCTTGGAGAACAGAGAAGCAGCTCTTTTTTTGAGCGAGATGTAGTTTTTTGAGGGAGATTACTCAGACCCTGCTGCCTCTGGGAACAGCAAGGTTCCACACCGCGTGGTTTGCTCTCTACAGCTTGCCTGTGGTCGGGGAATATCATGCCCACACACTCAGCAAGGCCACTTTGGCCTCTCAGCTGCCTGGCAACTTGGCCAAGGTACCAGGTTACAGCAGGAGACCCAGAGCTAACAGTAATATTTAGACCCATTTGTCACAGGAACGCTCCCTGCTGAAGAGACCGGCATCCGGCAAACTCACTGGTTTCCGAGAGGAATGAAAAAGGCATTCCTCACTTGCACGTTTAGGGCTTTTGGCAGCCGTGATTCAGGCTAGGAAGCAGCTACAGCACTGCAGCTCGCCGAAGAGCAGCAGAAACTTGCTTGGGTGAGCAGGCTGTTCCTCACAGACCACCTGGGGTCAAGCCGGACGAGGAAGCTGTACTGCGAGAAATCGTCAGCGGACCGCACGCTGCCAGCAGCTCTTCAGTTTATAAACCCCCCGGGCTGCAAAAGGAAGAGCAGACCTTCTAGAAACCGCTCAGGACCCCATGCAAAACAGAAAGCATCCCGAGCGTCAGTAGTGCTACCTTCGAGCGTTGAAAAGAGCGGTTAGATTCAAGGCGTGGAGTTGACGTATAAAACAGACAGTAAAAGCAAGGCTGCGTTCTCCTCATTTGAAGACGCTCAGGGTCACCTTGTCCAAGCTCTTCTCCGGATCCACCAGGGCTGAAAGTTTCCTCTGCCCAAAACCCAGATGTTCTGCCACTTGCTTGATAGGAGTAGAGACTCCAAGAAAGGTGCTCCATTTTGCAGCAGGTCCAGCAACAGCGCACCGTACGGTGACACCGACACAGGCCCGCCTGCGGGATGGCACTCAGCAAGACGCTAAAACATTGGCCATCGGCAAAAAAATCCACAGCAAGGTGCTTGCATAGCGTGGCATGGCATTTCCCAGACCTTCTGGGGAAGGAAAAACAAAAACAACAAAAAAAAAAACCAAAACCAAAAAAAAAAGGATGAAAGGACAGACTCTCCTCAAAAGATGGAAATAAGCAATTCCGTGTTAGTCGAGGAGAGGTCATACTTGTCCTGCGGCATTAAAGCTGACTTTAGCAAACTGTGCATTTACTACACAGCAAGGCTGCCGTTGGTTTCAAGATGTTTCCGTACTGAATTATTAGCGTTCGCATCTTCATTGAAAGCAGTTCTACACAGGCATGGCTGCATATAAAGCACTTCTCAAACCTGACAGAGCCGCAGCAGCTTCCTTTGTTGGTTCTAGTCTGGTTGAATTCAAATCCCATCAGAAGGCTCATTATACCAAGTGTAGCCTCAAAGGAGGGTATTAAATAAATATACCCTGCAAATCTACTCAATTCTACATACAGGTAAATATTTTCATTTTCCTAAAGCAATTAGCATTATGACAGCTAACCGTGCCAGTGCACATCATCTAATATCCCCCAAGACGTCTGTAAACAACTTTAAAACAAACACAAAAAATTCTTACTAGGTTTCTAAATCAGCATACCCGTTTCCATAGCAGGTACAGAAGCCTGAGTTGCATTGTCTGGGGTGCAACAGTCACTTCTATAGAAACCGGCTTGCTTCCTTGCCTATATATATTACAGAGCATTTTCCTAATGGTTCTCCATACTCTGGTGAGAAGGGTTAACTACTTTCTCTGAGAAGGTATGCACCTTATTTTCACCAAATTCCAGTAGAATCTAGATGTCTAACATCCTTTGGCTCATTTAAAGAGTCCAACCTTTGCACAAACCGAGTCCTCAGCGCTAGCACAAACGGGCAACTCAAAGCAAACGAGGTGTTTATGCAGAAAGCCTGGGCCGTTTCCACAAGCGGCGCTGCGTACCCCGACACTTAAAGACAAGGCACAGCACCAGCAATAGCAAAGAGCAGATGGACTGGTTGCTGAGGCCCTGACCCTGAACGGCGGTTGGTGGGATTGCTCCCAATAAGCAAATTCACAGTTTTTACCCACTTCTCAAATCGTCTCGGAGAGAAGGATGGTGCCTCCAGGCTTGCCACAGCCACCCCCATCACTCACAGGGGCAGGGCAGAGGGCCTTCAAGCCGCTCCATGCCCCTTTGCCAAGAGGTTTTGACACCCAAAAAAACCCTTCAGTGATAAATCTGGGACAGGGAGGCACAGAAGCCTGGGTCATGCAGCACAACCCATACTTCACGTATCGTCATTGAGGTCCCCTAGTTCTTGACGAACCCTTCAATAAAAATAACACAGGAGCTCAGAGTAACCGTGCAAGAGCGGGTAAGTAGGATAAAACCCTGCCATGCTTTTGACATGAGTAACCAGCTTCCCCCACCCAGAATCACAGAATCGTATAGGTTGGAAAAGACCTTTAAGATCATCGAGTCCAACCGTAAGATCACCGAGCCCAACACCAACCCCTACCCCATAGCTGGACAATGGTTGAATGGTTGAAAGGGGGCAACGTTAAACAGCAAGGATGAAAAGGCATGCTGGGTTGGAAGAGGCCGGAGACCCTTTTCTGCTGCAAAGCAGAAGTCAAGCGCTCATTCAGGAGGAGCAGGTTGGCAGTTTTTTGCAGGCAAACTCTGTAGCTATTCACAGGGGTTTGTAGACTTCTTTTTTAACCAGCTGATGTGCCCCACTGGATTTAGACACCACGAGAAAGAGCTGTGCTAGCAACCCCTTTTGCGTGCAACAGCCAGCCTTGGCTGAGGACGCGTGCACGTTTCCAACCACCATCCCCACCTCCTTGAGAAAGGCCAGGTTTCCACTGACACCCTCTGAAAAGAGCCGGGGTTTTGCTCAGCGGGTTTTTTTTCCCCCTTTCAATTTCAAGGCATATGGTTAGTGAATGTGTGTGCACAGAGGGAATTCCCCAGAGAAAACACAACCAGAACATTGCAGAGCACTATGGCGGAGGGAAGAGATGAGGCAAAGCGGCCCAGCAGAGGCTCGGTGACGTGACAGCAGCGGGCACAGCCAGCTTTGGGGTGCCGATTAGCCTAACTGCGTGCATTATGCACGGCAGGGTCCTGCAGAACTCTTCTGCCAGGCTCAGGTCAGAGAGGGTCTCACCCAGACCCAGCAAAGCAGCAGGAGAGCCAGAGGCGCAAAACCCGGAGCCCTGGTCCTGCATACCAGAGCCCAGGCTGCTAGCCCAGCGGCAAGCCCTAATGAAGCTCCTGGTGCTGTTTTCAACAGCTACCAACGTTGCCATGAAAGACGAGCAGCACTGCTCAGTCTATGTGCCTTAGCAGCACTGCTCAGTCTATGTGCCTTGCTGCACCGCTGAAACTGTGCCGTAGGAGCTGCTCGCACCCCCTCGCAGTTTGGATATCAAGCCCTAACCCCCAGGGAAAGCCCTCCCTCCACGTCTCTGGAAAGCCACATTCCCTTCCTAGCAGCCGCTGCCTTCCCGGCAGCTTTTCAAGCCAGCTAAGGTGTCAGAGCTCGATAGCAAGGCCAGGGCAACTTTTCTCTTTCGTTCAGCAGCCTCTGGGCTCAGTCCTTCCCGAGACCATCCCCAGCCCACCGCCTTTCTGCAGGATATGCCACCGCTGCTTGCGCAGAGTGGGCGTGAAGCAGCTTTGGCTGCAGCAATGGAAACCTCAGCCCACACCTCTGCCCATTAGATGATGACCTTCGTGAAAGGCAGAGCAGAGCTGCTTCGAGCTGCGGAGCAGCGGCGTACCTAACGCTCCTCTATGTCACATTCAAAGAGGGGTTTTAATTCACCACCCACGTTTTGGTTTGAAACTCAAATACTACAGTCAGGAACGGTTTCATATACAGCTCTTCAGAAGAGCTTTGCCACAGATGTCACTTGCAAGACAGCGCACTGGGCAGGGCGGTTTCAGTCAAAGAAGCTGGTTTTAGCTAGGGATTAGCAGTGGCCTCTGACTACGTGGGTGAGGTCAGTTTTATGACTTTGTCATTTAATTCGAATTTCAGTCCTGGAGACCCGAAGGAAGGTGGCTGGCCAGACCCGCAGCTGCCATCCTGGGGGAGGGGACGGCTTTTGCTGAAGCAGGAAGAGGAGCGTACACGTACAAAGCCCAGAGACAGCAGCAAAAGCACTCCAGGAGCTCTTTCCTGCAGGCCTTACAAAAATAGGAGCAGGCAACACCCTCCTGGCAGGGAGCTGGTGCGGTTTCCATTTACTGGCTCTGGAGCCTCAGCTGGCATTAATTGTTAATTAATATAAATTCACATCTGTCCTATCTCCCTGACACATGCAAGATTCTGCACTCATCTACTCCCTATGATTCAGTCCCTTTATCTAAATTATTCTAGTCCGTGCTTGCCATTGGCACATCCTCCTCTCTTCACGCGCTGTCCCATTCATTCACCTTCTGAGCCATCCGCCCCATCTCCCCCACCTCCTAAAAGCAGCAACGCATTCGTGATCTGTCACAGCCTCTTAGCAGAGGGTTTCAAGTTGGTTAGGTGTCTAAAGCAATGATTTTTGCGTAAGAAACGAGATAGCTTGTTAAATCTGGCTGACATCAGAACGGAGAGAAATCACTCCAAGGACAAATACCACGAAAAACTCCTGTCACATAAATAGCAGCCAGTTAAGGCTGTGCCTCAGTTCCGCTGCCTGGGACGGATGCGCGGGCAAACACATCATCCAGAGGACCTGGCACCTCTCTGTGGCCCCAGACTCTCTGCTCTGCAAAGTCTGCAAGGGTTCACTCCGCTTCTCTGCTTTAATGCGAAACTGTTAAAATGAGCGTTTTGAGTGATGCTCTTTCCACTTCAGAAAGAGACCCCGCTCTTTTCTCGCCTCTCACTAATACAAACCAAAGCACACAGCTGCAGCACACCCTCCTCCGTCTCTGGAGCCAGTGACTGGCCACTTAACCGCGGAGACGTAGCAGCTACGCTGTCCAAGCCAGCGTTGCTCCGGCTGTGTGCGGGAACAACATTTTCCCTTCACTAACTTGGCCACCGTGTAGCTTGGCTAGCCAGCTTTGCTAGCCAAGACAGTCTGGGCTGATAAAAGTGTAGCCAAGTCCTTCTCTGAGCTGCCTTCAGGTTCAAAGCCTGCAGTGACAAGGGCAGGCACAGAAGCCCTTCATTCCAGTGTGTTAAGGGACTTCTGTTCTCCAGCTTAACTCCCTTTATAGCACAGTCACGATCAGGAGCAAAGCCCCACCGTGACAGAGGCTGCAGGAAGCTCTCAGAGGACGGTCCCTGCAACAGCATCTCACAGCGTGAAGCCCGGGAAGAGCAGCGTGGGAGACGCCAGAAGTAGCGCGGCTTGCTGAACTTCACCCAGTGAGACCAGGACTAGGACTGGTGCTTCACGCTCCTATTAAATGCAGCCTCCAAGCTGGGCCTAATTTCCATTAAGGCTGACCAGCCTGGAAGGGCAATACACAGTTGAAAGAACCTGGAAAGGACTGAAAGCTGGCAGGCTGAGCTAGTGACTGCCAACGGCGTCTGGCAGTGACCTCGGTGCTCTGCCACGGCTCCCTCGGACCGGTCTCCGTCGCTGGCTGCCCAGCCTGCAAAAGCAGCTCTGCTCCATGCCGGCCAGAGCACGAGCACCGGGGGAAAAGAAAAGTCTGGGAGTACAAGATCACTTCTCTAAAAAGGTTATGATCTAAGATGCGGGGAGTCAAAATGCAATCACACGGTCACCTGTTATCTCTCTGGGGAAACCCAAGACTATTAATCAGGTCATCAGCTCAAAAATAGCAATTTCCAGAAGAAAAGCCAGAAGAGTATAAAGAAACTGCAAATGCAGACCTTCCCTTTGTGGAGAATGCTTCTATTCACAGTGCACCGCACATGATTGTCACTCTCGGTGTTAAGGAAGCCGGGGTGAACTTTACAGACAAAAGACCATGTTATTACCCTTCTCCCTCGATACCCAGTATGACAGCCTTGCTACGGGGTTGGGGGGGGAAGGAAAAAAAAAAAAAAAAAAAAAAGATAAAAGGTGGCCACATTCATATTCTTCCTTTTGACCCGAACAAGCACTTGCCAGGCGGGAGGCTGTGACACAAAGCTCGCTCCTACGGACTCTCCTGGCTCTGCGGAGGCTATTTGTCCCAGCCAGGACACAACGGCCACGGGGACACGGGCAGCTCGGCCGCTGCCGGCAGAACAGCCCGTCAGCACATCTTTTCTGCACCTACGTTCAGCTGCTTGCGGGAAAGCTAGGAGGATTTCCTGCTGACAGTTCAGCAAGAGCCTTTGGCATACAAGCTGCCCCATTCCTGACGCTCATGTAGTCGCGCACCTGTTTCAACGGCATTCCTATCTGGATCTTTCAGCTCGAGTTTGAGAGACACAGCTCATCCTGGCTTCAGGAATGATGGAGGAAGATCAGCAGGTCTAAAAGGGAGGACAGCTCACGAGAGATGCCGATTCCACAGCTACTTGTCTCGGTGATCCCTCCAGCAGCCAGCGTGACTCTAGGCCATATCCAAGCTGAAGCGGCTGCAGAGAGCCTGATCCCCCCCCCGGGGCTGCACACACTTTAAGCCAGAGCATTGGAAGGCTCTGCCTATCGTAGGGACTTCCTCACAGCCCATCCAACGCTGCTGATATGGAAAACCTCTTTCACCATCATGTCTTGCGCTCCCCAGATAAAGGCCCTGCAGCGACAAGGAAAGGAAGCCACAGACAAAATTAAGGTACAGGACACAAAAACACATGATCCGCAGGCAAAAAGGACAGCGTGCTCCGCAGGACTAGAGCAAACAGTAAGGCACCAGAGCACGAGCGTGTGACCTGGCCTTCAACTGCAGCGCGAAGCCGAGTTGCGTCACACGCTCGCATGGGTGCACATAAAGGATGTGAAAGAGATGGGCGCCTGCCTGCCGTCGTGCTGTCTCCTCTTCACCCACGGCAGCGAGCAGCTGCTGCCATTTCAGCCCCGCCGAGGCCAGGTTCTGCAGCGGACGAGGGGCTGCACGCCCTTGTGCACACGTACGAGAAACGAGAGGGGTTGTGCCTGTGTCATTTCGAAGGTCTACCATCGCTCGCGGTCCAACGTTTTGCAAACACTTGGTCTAGCAGCTCCAGTCCTTAGAGCAACAGCTTGTAAAAACTCGAGCACGTATATTGCTCAAGCTCTCCCCTTGCTAAAAAGACTTCCTGCAACACCATCCTAATATCCAGCGTGCTGAGCTTTCACTCAGGCTGGCTGCAGAAGCAGCAGCTCTGGGTTTCTCTTTGGCCAAGTCATGCAGCCAGGAGAGTCTATCCAAAGGGCATAGAGCGAGCCTTAGGACACAGTGATGGTACAGGGGACATTTGCCACACATCGGAGAAAAGTCTAAGTGACCATTCCACTCTGTTGTGGAGACAGATAGCGGATCTGTGTGCCTGTCTGCCTTTATGCTTGGGTATTCTTGCGCCCACATTGCCTTGTGGCTACCGTATGCAGCGTGGCTAACTATAGCCATGGAAGGACACTGTCAAACATCGAGCTCCAGCTGGCCTTCTCTAGCCACAGGAAGAGATGCTTCAAACTAAGAACTGAAGGCAGGAAGGAAGGAGGAGTTGTTAGAGAGCTTGGCCTCACACCACAAGTGCAAACTTACATTTTCACTTCCAAAATAAGATATTACACACTCTTGCTTGGATGCAAGAGCTCCTTCTTTAGAGCATCACAGGGTTATCGATCCCACAAGGGCCTATCCCCACCAACTCACACGTGTTATCAACAGACCCACGTCAGAGCACGCTGAGGACAGAGTCACATCAGAGAGAAGACTGTAGAAACGTTGGCATAGGAGCCATAACAGACGAAGAAAATCAGCCATTTACAGACCAGCTCCTGTCAAATCGCAGAGATACTTACTGTAGGCTCGGCTAGTCCCAGGCAATAGCCAAGAGAAGAGCACACCTTGTGAAAAGGTCTCCCCTATGCTCAGTTTCTTTGGGCACAGCAGAGCCCTCCTAGCATGGGCCACCAACACCTCAAGGTAGCTTTTTTTTTTGCAGAAAGTGAAGTCTGAGCGTGCTCTGCGAGATGTGGGGTTTCAGCCCTCGCTTCTGCATCTCAATAGTTTGTGTTTGGAGGTGGAGGATGTAGCGTCTTGTCAACTTTTCCTCTCGGCCTGAGTAGCATGGCCTCTCCAGTTGCACCTGAAGCCAGATATTGGAAAGCGGCATGGGGAGTATCCCACAGAGGTTTGACTCGAAAGAAAGAGTAGGAGAAAACAAGCCCCTGTTCTACCTCAGGGTGTTAGGACAGAACGGACCGTGCCTACCACCACATTGCAGTACGGCATTAAACCGTATCCCCCGTGCTTCCCCAAAAGGGCTATGCAAAATTCATAACCAAGCAAAGTATTTCAGCATCATGGGATACAGCAGACCTGGCATGACAACACTTACCTCCACATGTAAATCTGTCAGTGAAGTTTCCACTTCTTGAGCACTGAAATTAGACATAGTATTTCCACTCGTCGTACATTTGATTTAAACACATGGCCACCTCAAACGTTGGTTTGGCTGCTCAGGAAGTGAACTACGCACACAAATACAGCCCCTCTTTACTGCCAAGAATGTGCGTCCGTCACAGGATACCCCCATGATCTGGGCAGAGGGGTGTTACATAGACTTTAACTCAAATTCTGTGACTAGCGTAGTAAAGGCTTGGGGCAGAGATTGCAGCGTAAGCCATCCGTCCACCTTTCCTCAGAGGACAATCTCTGATAAAGGACAAATCCTAAACCTGCCACCTCTCCCTTTGAATCATTCATACCAGCAAAGGATTTGGCTCTCAGCTTAGCACTACAAGTTAGAGCTGGTAAAATCCAGGTGTGAAGTAGCTGGGGAGGGAAGACCACAGATTAGCACCTCTCTGTCGTCTGCGGAGAACCACCGATGGGACGTGAAGAAAAGACCACGAGAGGCTGGAACAGGCATCAGCTGCTACCCCGGGAAACGGTGCCTATTCCCAGGGGCAGCAGAGGACCTCAGACACCGGCTGCCTCTACAGGCGTGTGCGGCCAGGAACTAAGGCCGCTTGGTAGGGCAGCAGGAGGCTGCTCCAGGAGGACACAGCAGGGTGCAGCAGGCGAGGAACCCTTCGGCTGGGTAACGCTACCCGAGTGATTCGCCCACAGTGATTCCCTACCCGAGTGATTCGCTGCCTGCGCGGGTCTAGGAGCAATCGCAAGTCCAACGGGTGCTTTCAGGCGCAAAACCTATTCCTGCCCAGTCCCCAGCTGCTACAAGTACAATCCCCACCGATCTCGCTGCGAGTTTAGGGCCAGATACCCCAAGGGCAGAGGCTCTTGCTGAGACAGTTTGGGTTTGTTTTCAAAGCAAGCGTAAAAATCCCTTACAGGATATGCACCGTGCTAATTTCCCCATTCAGATTCCAAATTTTTGCTCGCTCCAGAAATAACGTTAACATTCAGCACGCTGGTTCCTCAACAGGACGCTCCGCTTCCGTGTGCGTGGCGAGACCTCGGTTAGCACGGTGGCGGGCAAAAAATCAGCTGCTAGTTTAGTGCGTGGGTTTAGCACATGCTACGCGGAGGCCGAGGACAGGAAGCACAGCACAAGACCGAAACTGCTGGGAAAAAGACGCAAATTTTGCCTGACAATTCTCCGTTTCCACAGAATGGGAGAGGCAGACCTAGGTGGATCAGGCCAACGTGCATTTCAACACCCGCTTATACTCACCTGCACCAGCAGGAAACTGGCAGCTGGGGCTCTTCCAAGTTGCCCAGAGGATTTACACCCATGTTCTCTTAATTAAAAAAGGTGTAGTTGAGTCCCTCAAGCTGTTTTGAACACATCAGCCCCAAAGGTGTGCGAGGTTATTATTTTCAGCTGCAGTTTTCAAGTTTTCTGAATTAATTCTCTGAATCGAACTTATATTCGAATCGGCCTTTTCTACTCAAAGGGTATTCCACTGTTAGGACCACCATAAACACTGAGCTACACTTTAACCTCGGCCAGAGAAGGTCTTACCTACTAGTCTCAAAAGGTCTAATAGTAGGAGAAATCTCTTTTGAACTCCCTCCATTCGTGGAAGTTTACTGGCCTCTATATTACAGATGTTTTTGTTCTCATAAAGCAAGTTAAAATTAAATTGCAGGCCCACCTGCCAGACAGTTGGGGCATTAAAAATACATATGGCCAGCCAGCACCGAAACTAGCCCATCTGCTGTCTGACGGGCAGGCTTCCTCCTGGAGCAGAAAAGTATTTGTTTAGCTGCTTTGCCGTGATCCAGTGAAGCAGAACACACCCAAAGAAGAGACCAGAAACTGAGAAACCAGTCACTTCTGCAACATGTGAAAGAACAGCATTGCAATGGGGTTAGTGCAAAAGCCTTGGGATGCTCTTGAGATACAAGGGAATGTGAACTACCAACAGGCTGGAGCAACTCCCATCATCTGAATCCCTGCAGAGGGCTGCAGACCAGCCCACGCCCTCTGCACGCCCATGGAAGGAAGGAAGGAAGGAAGGAAAACCCAAGGCATGCTCCACATTACGCTCCATGGCAAAGAGCCACGGCCACTTGCACAACCATCCCATTGCATTTAACAGCCTCAAACACGGCTTCAGACACAGCCCAGTTCCTGCCCTGGATCCGTTCCCTGCCTTTCCAGCAGACAGGATTGCTTTCTTCACACATGCACTTGCCTGCCGTGCCTCCCGACCTGGCAAAGGGATCATTTCACACTCCCTTCCCTACTCCAGCAGACCCTTTCCCATACAGCTGCTTGTATAGTTCATGCCCCGTATAACCTTCGCTACTTTACAAACTGCCATTCCGACTAAACGTTGTCATTTCGTACAGTTTGTGAGTACCTACAAAATTCAGCTAAAGGTGTCCAGCACCTTGAAATTACAATGCTCCAACACAGGCAAGCTGGTTATCAGCGCCTGAAAGCGTGCTCAGCTAGAGACACGGCAAGGCGAATGAAGAGGTAAGCGAGTAACTATTAACAGAGCATTGCTAACAAGGTAATACAAGATAAAAATCTAGTAACATCGCAAAATAACATACTGCTCACAGCAGGGATAGCCTCTCCCAGGCTGCAGTCAGCACCAAAAGCCTCTTCGGTAATCATATTAACTGTAATCATAGTAATCATATAAACGAAACTGCTAACGCACCGTTTCCCAGTGCTGAAGCCAGCACAAGGAGAAAGTTACCATCACCCATGTGCTGCAGAGGCATCTGAAGGGTAGTTTCCACTGGAGAATCTTGCACTTCTGCAGAGAATTTGCTAGTCTGTGGCTAACAAGCGCTGTTAATCACCATTCCCACCCTAATAGCACCCACACCTTCGTAGGTGCTCTATGACTGTTCTTAGCTCACATCCTCCTATAGCACAAGTGGAACCTTTCTGTGCAATCTCAACTACACAGATGATCTCCATGCCTTCTCCCCTTTGCTTTGTTCCCGCTCAGAAATATCAGCTTTGTTAAAAATAGAAGCTAGACATACATGGAACAGATATCCTACCTCACCATAACTGGTCAAGGCTCCTGACCCGGCAGAGTATGCAGAGAGATTCGTTAGTCCACAGAAACCACAGGACAGCTCAAAAGGCAGTAAGATTCGTAGGATATGGGAGGTGGGGAGAGCTTGCTCTAGGATGCGGAAGGCAGTTTGCTGCCCGATAGGAACGTTCCAGCCTCCAGCATCCTTCAGGAGGGTTGGCCAAGGTGGTGGAGCCTGGAAAGTTTCAAGCGAAGAAGTGACAGCTAGTTATTTACCAAAAAACAGCCCAGCTTATTCTGGAAGGGAGTGGGGGTGGAGAGAAGAAAAGGAAGTCATCTCGTTCTCTTATCGGTACAAAGCCAGCAGCTGTGAATTGAGTGTTTAGAAGGGGACTGGGGAGGGTAACCACGACGTGCACATGGTACGTGACGACATCGGTCTGTCAGTTTATGGGCAGCCAAAGCTAAAGAAAGAGAAAGAAAAAAAGAATGGCTAATGGGCAAAGTTGTGTTCCATGGAGCTGTATCTGAACAGCACTTCCTATGAAAACTTGGTCCTCCATGCAAAGCAGCAAGAGAGATTTCTGCTCCAGGCCGTCTAACTCTGCTGAAACAGCCGTCAGCGCGGCTGGGAGGGGAGAGCACCAGCTCACGGATCTGGGCTCCGCTCCTGTCGGGGACAGGACTGCCACGCTCCTTCAGGACGAACCTTCAAGATAGTCACAAACACCTTTGCACCCCTGCTTGCTTTGTGGGTTTCCTAATTTCAGCTCAAAAAGCAGACCCTTCGTTTGGCTCCGACACGGTTCCTCTGCCCTCCGAAGCGGAGACCATAACCCTTCACTCGCGCACCTTATCTCTCCGCCCTGTGAGCTCTTTGGGGAAACACGCTGCCCTGCTCTCCGTGTTAAACAGCACGTACTGCTGGGCCCCAAAGACAACTGCACCGCAGGCAGAAGCGTTTCTACGCAGCCCTTCGGAGCTAGCTTCTTCTGGACGGTTGACAGGAGCGTGTAGACCACATAGCTGTAAGGCACCCAAGTTAAGAGTCCAGTCCCCGTACTCAGGCATGGAGAGAAACAGTCACGTCCTCAGGGTGGTGCAGAACAGAACCCAATTCTCCCTCCTGACTAGACAGGGACACTCATCTCAGCCACTCAGCACAGGTGCCTGAAGTTAGACGGCCCAGGCATCTCAACGTGTCCAGGTCCGGGGTTTAACATGGAGAGTAGCAAGGTTTACAGGGAGAGATAACACCTTTTATTAGATCAGATGGTATAATTGGAAAACGCAGACAAGCTTTGAGGCACACAGACCTTTCCTCAGGCCACCCCTGGGCAGAAAGAACTTGTGTTCTCAGTCCTGCAAGAAGCCAAAGGCTGCGGCGAGGGAGGACAACTCCACTCTTCCAAACAGAGCCCAAAATCGCCACCGACCTCCCTCTCTTGGCTCAGCAAGCTAGGGAAGAAGACCACAACACCCAGCCCTAGCAAACTTGGGATCATTCCAGCCCTGTACTGGCCAAACAGCTCACTCCTGCCTAGTTCCTTAAGATCCTTGTGTCACCAGCTTCATACAGCAGGAGAAACAAGAGCTCCGAAGGCTGTCCTCCTGCGGGCTGGCAAACAACTAAATATACATCAGTCAAGGTATTAAATAGCTGGGAATGCGGCTGCCTCTGCAATCCTGAGTATTTAGTCCATTATCCCACAGACACTTAGCACAATTATGGTTGCTTTGTGGCTAGCCTTTAATGTGCCAACAGAGCAGCTGAGGCACGGAGGAGATTAGAGATCAGCAACAGTCTCAACCGCAGAGCAAAGCCGAGCACTCTGGAAGCCCCGTCTCGCCACAGCGAGCTCGGAAACGCTGGGCAGGACTGGGGACTGACCCCGCAGAGCCCGGCTGGTCCTAAAGAGGGGGAGCAGGAGGTGAACAGCACAGAGCTTGGTCCGCTTTTAGGGTTTGTCCCCACCCGAGTGGCTCGTAGAGCAAGAGCTGGGCTTGTCACCCTGCGAAAGGAGGAAGAGTAGCTCTCATGCTCGAGAAGGATGCTCACTTCCAAGTCAGCAGGCAAAGCTGACAACCCCAGAGGGAGAATCAGAGCAACTCAGGGGCATAATTCCCGCTAATGGAGACGATCCAGGCAAGCCTCCAGTAGTGCCAAGCTTCCCCATTTGCTCCCCGGGTGCCTGATGCAGCTGGTGGGAACAGCCCTCGGAATGACGCTTCCTGCGGGGACCTCAGAACTGCGGTCAGGTGAGGTGCTAAGGACGAAATGCTTTGCCCCAGGACATGCAAGGGGTCAGTGGCAGGGCAACAGCAGCCCTCCATCTTCCCTTCACTCAGCTCAGGTCAGTACCGCTTCTGCACAATCTGCTGTTCCTGCTGCTTTGATGGTCAAAATGGAGGTGTCCAGCCTAGAGGCAGAGCTTCAGTGTTTCCTAGGTTAACTGCCACGAGACATCTGTTCAGCCAGAACCTGTCATCCTGACTTTCTCCTGCTGGCATCGTAGCATCCATGACAATGCCACCATCCTGAACATATGCCATCCTGTACAGCAGTCACCAAACGGCACCCCAAAGGAGCAATGTTCCTGCCGTGGTTTTCAGCGGATTGGGTGAGATTCCAGCATTCAGAAACTTCCAACTTTTTGCTCCGTCTTGAACACAGGCATCAGACACTGCAGAGGTGTCAGAGAGTAAGAAATACCAGAAGCCATCTCCAGCAGGTATGCCGACATCCCAGTTTTACACAGCTGGAGCCGGGAGGGAAGAGTGCTACAGAAGCGCTACTGTGCGCAGGGAAAGTGCCACAGAAGAGCATTGGAGACGCTCACTCAGCCACGAGCATCAGAACTACCCGCAACAGCCAGGCCGACAACTTCCCAGCTTCCTCCCTCGCCTGCACACAAACCCAAGCAGTTTTCAACACGAGGGACGGCCCACAGGGCTGATTTTGCACAAGGGCAATTCCTTGCTTTTCCCTGGGCAGACGCTCCGTCTGCACCGAGAACGTGCACGCGTGGTTCTGCTTACTCAACGCGGGATCAGGTAAATGGCACAGGGACCTCTGCCCAGCCAGAGATGCCGCCCCGCGCGCACTACTGACTGCTCTTGAAATGCACGCTCCATTTCATCGCTCATCGCTGGTCCCGGCGGGGAGTGCTCAGACGGGGGACCAGCTGCTCCCGTGCCAGCTGCCTGCCCTTGGTCCATACGCTAGCGAAGGCTTTTAAGCTCCCATGGACACTAGAAGGACTTAAAGCACCAGAGAGGCTTAGCGTGGCCATTCTGCGCGAGGCTGTGCTGGCTCTGAGCTCCTGGCGCTGCTTTTTCATCCTTTCACCATTTCGCCGGGTCATTCCCTAAGCCCAGCGATGTTGTTTTTAGTAATATGCAAGTCCTGGGGAAGCAATCCTAAACCATGGCTCATGGCCAACCCTGCACAGTACTTATAGATCCAGCAGGGCTCATGGTCTCTTTTTCAGGGGTATTTCTGCATCTCTTCTCATAGAAACCAGTGCTGCGCTAGCAGGAAAAGAAGGACTCTACACAGCAATGAAGCCTCAAAAAGCTTATTTTCTGTCTCTGCGAAGGGCATTGCTTGGAACTGGCACTTGAGCCCTCTTCTTATCCCTAGAATACAAACAGAAGACAGATTTTCTACTGCGATTACCCTAAAAGTCAACAGGCAAACTCTTCCGAAGACAGTCAACAAAATATCCAAGGAATAAAAACGCATCCCATCTCTCTCTCTATCTCATCATTCCAAGGAGGAAAGCAACACTGAAAAACAAGCCATGTTCTGCCAAGGAAGAGCTGAACTGGCGTCTAGCAATCAAGGGCATCAGCGATTTCACAACTAGAGCAGGACTTTCCTTTGTCTACTGCCAGCACTTCCGTGCAAACCTGCGCTTTAAAATATACACCAGTTTCCTACTTGACACTCATCATACACTTTTCCTCTGCTCACATAGGCAGACAGCACTACCCGCCGATGGCCGGACATCAGAGATGCCAGAGATAACAGCTGCAATGATACAGCAAAAAAGGGGGAAAAAAAGTAGGTTACACAGTGCTGGCCCTCTGTGGAGCTGGGTCTTCCCTTTCCACAGTACGTACGTCCTAACGTATTTAGATATACCGCCCACAGGGCTCTTCTGTCATCACGGCCTTGGAGCTCAGCACTAGAAGCAAACTAACATGGGACTAAAACTTTCGTCTCGGGAAATTCAGCAATGTCCAAACCGCGTCAGTCCCGTATACAGAGACCAGACTTTTATTCCCTTCCTCCGTGAGCAGCGTACGTGATAGCAAAGCCTATGTGTGGAAGACGTGCATCTTCCATGCCTGCTGGGAGCTATTGCGAGCTGCTACGCAGCCCCTGCTCCCCGCAGCTTCCACGTTGCACTCCATTGCTCCTGGGCTGAACGAGCCAACCTGCCACCAGCGCGTGGGCAGTGACCATGCCAGATATCCATTGCGGGGCTTGGAGGAGAACGCTGAGCGAGGAGACACCTCTGCTTTCTTCACCGTCGCCCAGACTCGCTGATGTCAAAAGTCTCCTGTCTACTCGGCACTGGAGAAAAATATCTAATTGGGCCTTCAAGATGCTGTGCTTAAATATAACCCCCAGGACAGTTATCGTTTGAAACCAGATTGCTAGGGCTAGGGCCAGCTGTTTGCGTGAGATCCCACGCTGTTTTCCTCAAGCTCTTTCCTCTACGCTTCATTAACGCGCTTCATTGCTGCAGTAAGGATTCTTCACAGAGTTCAAACTACATCTCAGCTTTCTCACGTAGTCACTACCTGACAGTATCGTGCTTTCCACTGCTTTTTAGCCACCCCTTCATGCAGAAACCTGTTCAGTGTTCCCTTCTCCCCCAACACGCTTGCCAGAACCCTCTGCCATGAGCCAAGTAAGCCTGCAGCAGCTGAGGCAAGAGCCTTCTTCTGGGATAAATATTTGTATAAGCCACAGAGGAGAGAAGAAATGGCTGTCTGCCTTTACATTAGATAGAGTCACTGCCCAAACACCCGTGCACGAAGTACGAGCGACAAGAGGCGGGAAGACTGCCCTGGCTGGTGTCACCACGCCTGCTGCGGGAGCTGATGGTCTGCAGGATGGCTCATCACACAAGAGGGACCATATGCAAGCAGCCTGCGCCTCTGTTTGGCTTAGACCACCAGCTGCCTGCTCCGAGGCACTCATCTAAAAACCAGCCACGGGAAATTCCAGCCCATTTTCGCTTGCACTAGTCCAAAGACCCTTAATTCTGTGGCTTATGCCCAGCTCTGCTAAACACCAAACTAGAGGTTTAATGTTTGGAGAAGCCTGTTCAAATCCCAGAGATGCACTGCATCCCTTTTCTTCCAGAGGTCAGGAGGGACACCAAAACCTGCCGGTTTCAACCCACTCAAACACTTCAAAACTATGCCTTCCTCACTAAATTGCACTTCTCAGAGTACAGCAATTCCTCTGAGCTTTGACCATCGAGATCACAACACCGAAAGTTTCCACTGCTTTAAAGCTGCAGCAGCAACGAATACCGACACCCCTGCCCGCCAGCCCTCCCCAGAGCAGGACTGAAACTCTGGTCTGAGACACAGAAGACAGCGGGCGGTGGGTTGGTTCAACTCAGAGAGCAAACAGGCATTGCTATTGCAGCACGTCCTTCCCTTGCACTGGTTGGAGTAAGTCCTGACTAAAGACGTGCCAGGGAACTGCAATCTGTACGGCAGGTTACGACCAAAGGGCAAGAAACAGGCTTGCAACGCACGTGCAGCTGCACCTACCTGCCATCTTGCCAAGGGGGATGCCATCAAGCCCCTGGGACAATCCTGAGCCCTGCTTTCCAGGGAAAGGCTAGAGAGAAGGAAGCCAACACAAAGCCTGGCAAGGTGCAGGTCCAGCAGCTGCCCACAGGGCAGTGGTTACACCTCAGTGCCCAGTGGCAGCCCCTGGCCAAAGTGCCAGGCATGGTTGTTTTAAGTTCCTTTGCTCCATCTGGTGGTTAGAAAGTTTTCAAAGCTGTGTAGAGCAAACGTGCGCTGCTCCCTTGCGTGGCCTGCTCATCTTCTGGGCTATCTGTCCGAAGAGGTTGAAGAGAAGCTTGGGATGAGCCACTTTGGCAAGTGCAGGGAAGCACTTTGAAAGAGCAGAAGGCTGCTGAATGCCCGTGTGAGGGGATCACCCCCACGTTGGATCACCAGGGTCACTGTGAGTATGAGAACCTGAAGAGTCAGTCAGGCTCCCACGTGCAAACCACAAGGATGGCCAATTCTACAGCAGCAGTGCTCAGGCAGGCACTCCAGAGAAACCTTTTGCGAGCAAGTAAAGCAGCAGTGGTAGGGCCAGAGGCTCTGCACAGTCCAGCACCTGACAGCATCAGGGAGAGGGAATCATTTGGCTCCCACCTTTCACAGAATCACAGAATCGTATAGGTCGGAAAAGACCTTTAAGGTCAAAGAGTCCAACCGTAAACCTAGCACTGCCAAGCCCACCACTACACCATGTCCCTAAGCACCTCACCCAAATGGCTTTTAAATACCTCCAGGGATGGGGACTCAACCCCTGCCCTGGGCAGCCTGTTCCAATGCTTGATAACCCTCTCAGTGAAGTAAAATTTCCTAATGTCCAGTCTAAACCTCCCCTGGTGCAACTTGAGGCCATTTCCTCTCGTCCCATCACTTGTGACCTGGGAGAAGAGACCAACCCCACCTCTCTACAGCCTCCTTTCAGGCAGTTGTAGAGAGCGATGAGGTCTCCCCTCAGCCTCCTTTTCTCCAGGCTGAACAACCCCAGGTCCCTCAGCCGCTCCCCATCAGCCTTGTGCTCCAGACCCTTCCCCAGCTCCGTTGCCCTTCTCTGGACACGCTCCAGCCCCTCAATGTCTCCATTGGAGTGAGGGGCCCAGCACTGAACACAGCATTCGAGGTGCGGCCTCACCAGTGCCCAGTACAGGGGACGATCACTGCCCTACTCCTGCTGGCCACGCTATTTCTGATACAAGCCAGGATGCCATTGGCTTTCTTGGCCACCTGGGCACACTGCTGGCTCATCTTCAGCCGCCTGTTGACCAACTGCCCCAGGTCCTTCTCTGCCGGGGTCCTTTCCAGCCACTCTTCCCCAAGCCTGTAGCGTTGCCATGGGGTTGCTGTGGCCCAAGTGCAGGACCCAGCACTGAGCCTTGTTGAACCTCACACAATTGGCCCCAGCCCATCCATCCAGCCTGCCCAGGTCCCTCTGCAGAGCCTTCCTGCCCTCAATCAGGTCAACCCTCCCGCCCAACTTGGTGTCATCTGCAAACTGACTGAGGGTGCCCTTGATCCCCTCGTCCAGATCATCAATAAAGATATTAAACAGAACTGGCCCCAACACAGAGCCCTGGGGACACCGCTTGTGACCGGCCGCCAACTGGAGTCAACTCCATTCACCACCGCTCTTTGGGCCCAGCCATCCAGCCCGTTCTTTACCCAGAGAAGAGTACACCCATCCAAGCCTTGAGCAGCCAGTTTCTTCAGGAGAATGCTGTGGGAAACCGTGTCAAAGGCTTTACTGAAGTGTAGGTAGACAACATCCACAGCCTTTCCCTCATCCACTAGGCGGGTCACCTGGTCATAGAAGGAGATCAGGTTGGTCAAGCAGGGCCTGCCTTTCCTGAACCCATGCTGGCTGGGCTTGATCCCTTGGTTATCCTCTACATGCCATGTGATGGCACTCAGGATGATCTGCTCCATCAGCTTCCCCGGTACCGAGGTCAGGCTGACAGGCCTGTAGTTCCCCGGATAAATCATCATGTTGGATGATGGGAGTAGGATAACGCTTAAGCATTCAGACCTGGGCCATGGGAAAACAAATGTGCTCCACTCAGGCAGGAGTAAAACGACTTCTTGTTAGGATGATGCCAAGGGCAGACAAACCCTGAGCCATTCTCCCAGGAGCAGAGGAAACCCAAAACCAGCCCCCAAGGCAACACAGCCAGCCAAGGAGCCCAGGAGCTTTCACCATGAAGCAGGCCCTTCCTCCTTCAGCAGGTTCCTCTCCAAGTACCGCAACGAAATAAATAAATAAATAAGGCAATAAAGAAGAAAGGCAAGAGCAGAGCCTGGGATGAGAGGGACCAGACGGGTGGCCTCATGCTACAGCATCTTGGCTTCCCCGGGCTCCCTCCCACTTGGCAGCAGGGCCAGGAGGAGGAGAGGAGATTCCTGCTGTGTCGCCCCAACTCTGACACGCCGCCTTCGCCTGCCCTGATCTGCCCGAGCCCCCAGCATCACGTGCGTTCTCGCTGAGCCCAGAAATCCTCAGCTTTCAGGATTATATAACCCGACGAGCTAATTAAAAATGGGGAGGTTTATTTCGGACCCGGGCAGGGTGACAAGACAAAAATATAGCCCATAGCAGGCCCACGTCCCCTTTGAAGAGTCGCCAAGGCTATTTTTTACCTAGATACATCATGAAGAATTGGAGAGAAACAAAAATACCACGGCTATATTTAGAATTTAATCAGTGGCAGGGCTTGTTACACTTCTTCGAGAGGAGACTGATGGGAATATTTCAGGAGGGTGGGAGGAAGGGGAGGGTGGGAACAAACAAACAAACAAACAAACAAACTACCCCCAAAAACAAGCCAAGGACAAATATAGCCCTGGCAACTACCTTACATGGTAGGGATGCTGCTCAAGGGTGTGAAGGGGGATTTTTTGGTTGTTTTGGAATTAAATCTTTGTCACTTTCCCACCCTCTTGAAATCCCCAAGGCCAAACAACACGTCCCGAGGGATGGGCTCTCCTCTGCCTATGTCAAGTATTCATAGTCACCCCAGCTCCCGAGACTGTTCAAGCTGTCCGTTTCCCTCTGCCACACGCGCCCAGCGTGCCGGGCTGCGGAGGGGAATGGCAAGCCGCGGCGAGCCGTGGCTGGAGGAGCTAACGAAGTCCTAGCCTGCGAGTAACCTCACGGCTACCCTGGAGGTAGCACCGAGCAGAGAGCCCCAGCGCAACGGCTGGTGGCACTGCCAATCGCTTACGCTCCCGTCACCGCGAGCAGGTCTTCCCCCAGTTTATCCAACTGGAATCACTCCGTTTTTAAAAATACATCAAAAGCTCGTTGGAGCCGGGGCGGGGGGGGGGGAAGTTGCATGTTCCAATCTCTTGCCTGTGTCCTGTTCGTATCTTTAAGGCAGGTCTTTCACCATTGTTTTGTCAACCTTTTTACACCCTCTTGGCACCCGCAGCGCCCATCTC
This sequence comes from Mycteria americana, assembly GCF_035582795.1. Classification (NCBI taxonomy): domain Eukaryota; kingdom Metazoa; phylum Chordata; class Aves; order Ciconiiformes; family Ciconiidae; genus Mycteria; species Mycteria americana. The sequence goes on along the minus strand of NC_134382.1, from coordinate 7,764,591 downwards.
CTCAAACCCATCTCAGTGTCACGCCAGACGGAGAGCCCGAGCTGCTCGACCCTGCTGCCCTCATTAGCTCACGCTCCGGCAGAGGCGAGCGGCACCCCAGAAGGCGAGGAAGAAGAAAGGGGATTTTCCAAGCAGGGTGGGAAGGGGGAGCAGAGACGCTGGCTGGCACGGCTGTGCCACCCTGGAGGGAGCGCGGGGCAAGGGGGGCAAAGGAACCATCTCCTTGGTGCTGCGCAGGCTGCCCTCCATCAGCTCCTCTCTCCCCCGGCTGGGTTAAAATAGCTGGGGAGAGACAGTTCCCTTGAAAGCTAACTGGTACCTTCAGCCTGACCAAAAAGGGAACTTTCAAAACATATCGGTTGGGGGGGGGGGGAAGCCACATTCCCTTAGGCACCGCAGATGCGAATGCAGTTTGCAGCCCTGTTCGCAGTTTTGACGCACAGGGACAGAGCTAGGGAGCTGCCCAGTGTGGAAGCAAGCTGCAGCCCAGCGGGATGGAGGAGCACGGCCGGGTGCAGAGAAGGGCTCTCTGGCCCAGCTGACTCCCCCCAGCAGATGGAGGACAGCCTCCCTCCTCCTGCCGACTGCGGGCGGCTGGTTCTGCCCTCGCACGTAGCTCTCCTCCACCCCAGTACGGAGCGGCAGATTTCTTGTTTAGCATCTGCTCACCACAGCTGCTCACAAGGAGAAGCTTCTCCCTATCTAGCTGTTCTGGTGCGGGCTATTGCTAGCCTGAAATTTATTTAAGTGAAAAAAAAATCTCTTTCGTAGCACCCACAGGAGATTAGCGGACAGCTAAACAGAGTCATGCACCGTCCAGATAAATCTAATGACTGTACATTGGGAATGGGAGGAATTTCCAGACCTTATTATCCTAAGGCCACAGGCAGGTTCTTGCTCAGCTGGATAGGAAAAAGGAAAGGATGGGGTTGCACGCAAGGCCCTTGTGCATCAGCAGCACAGGTATCTTCTCCCCCAGATAATACAAAAGGCAATGCCAAGGCACGAAGATTGCCTGGACTGTAGGAGGAAACCCAGAACTCAGCCTGCCTCAGCATGGCACTGCCAAAGATGCTGGCAACCTGCACAGCAACCCCGTCTCTGTGCACGAGGGACCGTGTGGAGGTGCACGCTGTCGCTGCCTGCATTTGGCACGTGCCTCGCCCTGCTGTTGGTGCCTCTTCTCCCCGGTCAGCAAGCGGTCCCACATCTGTGCTCGCGTCTTCCTTGGGAAGATCAAGAGACACCAGCCACAGCAAGTACAGGCTGGGAACCACCCCCACCAGCTTTGTGCACAGGAAACCTTGAGTAGATACTTGCTAGGAGACAGGCTCTTCACCTGATAACGTAATCAGGACAGTTGCAGTGAACACCAGCCCAGCTAGAAAACTCTCCTCCCCCAGTGCTTCTTTCGACACCAGGAAGCTGCAACAAGCAAGATAAACTTAATCACTCCTTGCTGTGAGAGGCTTCCCCGGCCCTAAGCCCTCATGAGGATGGCTGCAGGGAATGCTGCTGTGATTTGCCCTGGGCATGCACACTCTTTCCAGCAGGCACGGCATGGGTGTCAGCAGGCACGGCATGGGTGCCAGCAGCCACGGCATGGGTGCCAGCAGCCACGGCTGGACCAGGCGGCCTTCTCCTTGAGGCACTTCTTAGGGCTCCTGCTCACTGCCCCGGTGATGGGGCCAGAACAGAGCTCATCTGTCTCCCAGACAGGGGTCCCTGGAGGCCCCGCAGCCCGTTCTGCAGGGCAGATCGAGGGGCCAGCCAGCCAGAGCAGAGCAGAAGGGCTGGGGCTGCGGTACGGAGACACTGGGACCATCCCATCGTTAACAACCACAAGGGCGTTTCAAAGAAGATGCAGCAGAGGACGAGGCTCATCTTGTCCACATGGAAATGTCTGGGGCTTGACGCAGAAAATCTCCTCCAGCACAGAGCCAAGGGGGGCTGCAAGGTAGAGCCCCCGGTCCTCCCGAGGCCCCAAAGCCTGACACTCACAGTCACGCGTGCCCAGACTACCCGACCGATGCTTCTACTGCAGCTGGATCACAGCAACATCCTTTCCACGTGGGACCTGCCTGGGACACCCGTGACAGCCACGGCATCTGCTGCAGGAGAGCAGCAGCTCAGAAAGCCCAGGAGGAGATGCTGAAGCCTACATCTCTTCCAAGCATGTCCCTCAGCCACTGCAAGCAGGCAGAGGTCTTCGGAGAGCACCATTGATACAAGCACCAGCATGAGCTATTTGCAGAAAAAAAAAACAAAAAAAAACCCCGCATATACAGGAAGCACACAGTTCCTGATTTCCAGCTTGGTTTAATGCAAAGAATTTCCTTCTTCCCTTCAGACTCATGCAGGAAGCCTGCAAACAGACCGGCTCCATGATGTGATTAGGCCCCATCCTACGCACGTTTCCTGGAACGCGCAATTGGACTGCAGGAGCCGCTTTCCATCCCTGCCCACCACTCATAAGGTAGCAAGTGCAGCCCTGCCCAAGCCACTGCTTTTGGTCAAGGCAGTGAAAAAGCAACAGAATAAACCCATTCCTACTGCCGAAAAAAACATTAATCAATGCTTAAAGAACCGCAGCCTTAGGACTACTTCTCCCACCCACACGCACACCCCAGAGGGCGTGGGCCCGTTTTTAGCTTGGAAATAGGTATTAGCTCTGTTCGTCCCTCAGGGCAGGGATGGAAACCCAAATGTCAGCATTTGGGAAATAAGTTTTTAGCGAGCCATTTGGGAATCAAATGGCATCTACACTGCAAGGCTGGGAGGGGGAACACCACAAAGACACTATGGCGATGGGTACTAAATCAGCGACCCAGCTGGGAACAGAAAAGCTCTCAGCTCCGCGTTTCCCACGCATAGGACCCTCCTTAAGAGGGACCGGGCTGCTGGTTTGCTCCTGGAGCGACTGGCACCGGGGATAAAGGAGCCCTTTGGCTAGGCCGGTCCTTTTCAAATTGAAGAATACGTCAAAGCCCCCATTACAGAGCACAAACTCTCCCTCCAGCTGCCTTAAACGGAGTCAGCGAGAGATCCAGCATGTAGCGGTCGACATGAAAAGCCAGCCTCTGGGAAAGCTCCGTGAGAGCAGGGTTTGCCTTGCTGAGCAGAGGGAAAAGCCGATGCCCACCATTTCGCACATGAAGAAGCATCTCCAGCCGGGCTTTGGGGCTGCCGCGCGAGCCAGGTTTTCTGTGGCGGTGCCAGAGGCACCGAGCTCTGTTCCCCTTTCCGAGGAGCGGCAGCCGCAGAGCCACGGGCACGCTTCTGCTGGGCCCCCACCGCATGCCTCGGCCGGCGGAGCTGTCCTTGGGGGGGGGAAGGCTCTCACTGGGGGGGCAGCTCAGGTGCTGGGGGCACTGGGAGCAGCCTTCCCCACGCCCGCTGGCTCGCCGGCAGCGGTCACGCAGCTCCGTGCCGAGCAAAACCCGCACCCGGACACCTGGGAGAGTCCAGCTGGCTATTGCTGCTCTGCTGGCAGAGCTCCGCCGCTTCGCTGGAGCACAAAGCTCCGATTCATTCATTCAGGTGCCTCCGAGGCTCCTGAGAAGAACCATCTCCTAGAAACCCGATTAATTTAAACCCTGCTGGAAGCAGCAGCGAGCAGCTCCGGTACCACCCAGCCACAAAGGAAACTCGCCCTCAATATAGCTTTGGCAGTATGAGCTGGAAGACTGGCTTCCTCTTCGGTGCTCTTTGCCTTACCCTGCCCCTGCAGACGGCGAGGAATTTTCCTTGGCAGCCCGCAAAAGAGATACAGCTGCATCCGAGAAATGTGTTCCAGGGCCGAGCGTGCTTCATTTGTCTTGGGACCATAACGAGAGCAGCTCACTCTGCCTTGGGGGAAACCATAGGATACTGGAAAAATCACCCAGGGCCTGATCCAAAATCCTCTTCTAGGCAAGGCTAGTTTTCTCTCTTTGAGCGAGGCCATTAACCATTCTCATTCCATCACCAGAAAAGGGGAGAGAACAGCCTGTTTATGCATTTCATGGCCTGCAGTAAGGAGCTCACCCTATCTGGAAATAAACAGTAGGCTGGGGGCTTGGAATTGAAGTGTAATTTAAGTTGCTGCCAATGTTCTCGTCCTCATTTACCATAGTAAAGCCTGGTGAAAAAGCATGTCTGCTCCTTTCACTGCATTTCCCATCTCTCACCTCCCCGCCCGTCCAGGCAGAGCACGTATAGACAGTCTCAGCACAACATTTGCACTAAAGCCTTTGAGCTTTGATTCTCCCGTGCTGCTGCTAACAGAGCCTGTGTCCAAAGACATCTTCATACAGCCTGGCCAGGCAGAGAAAACCAGGGAAAATCCGAGCGGAGATTCAGGTGCAGCAACGGCAAAGGAGGGAAGCAAAAGGCACCGGCTGCCTCGCTGGGAAGGTCTCGTGAAGCCTGTTTATGTGAGCAAGCCACGGCAAAGGAAACCAGGGTGTGAATTCAAGCTGCTGCTGTGACCTGCCTCTGGCTGCCCAGGCCGACTGACCCTTTTCGTGCCGGAGCTGAGCACAAGTCAGCTCCCGGGCCCAGTGCTGAAGCACCGCCTGAAGAGGTGGGAATGAACAGCTCGCAGAAAATTGCCGGAGGATGTTTCTGAGCTTACCACTCGGGGTCTGCGCTTCAGAGACACAGCAGCCGTGGGCTTGAGCACGCTCCCGCCAGCAAGATCTGCAATCACCCTGGTTCCTGCCACCGTTGCCCTAAGCTCTGCCCACGATGTGTTGTTGATGAGTATCCAAGATGCCAAAACACTGACCTGGTTTTGCTTCCCGGACCAGAAATTACCACATCCCCACCACCACCCAAGTTGCCAAAGTAAGCAGCTATTGCAAATACTTCAGGTTAATATTTACATTTGGATTCAGCGCAGGAAGCGTGTGTTTTCTGACTGGTAAAGGCAGTGGGAAAGCTGGGACCACAGGCTGCTCAGCTGCTCAGGGGCTGGCACTGCGTTGCCTGGCACTGCAGCAGATGCTCAAGGTGGGACTGCAAGCAAGGTTTCGGGATCCATCTGCGTGCATTTGATGCCTCAGATGTGCAGCTACGTGGCCTGCAGAAGCGTGGTGAACCATCTTGGAGAAAGCATACGCGGGACTTTGGCCAATCCCAATTTATCAGCCATGCCGGAGCAGCCACTGCTTCCCACCCTGGTGGCTGCAGCAGCCCTGCTTATGCTTGTAATTACAAGCGATCCAAGACTTCAAAGGGAACCACCCACAATGTGCCATAAAATCATTGTGGATAAAGTAATTCAGCTAAGCAGTAAACTAGATTTTAAAAAGATTCATCTGAATGCAGGGAAAAAGTTGTCAAACAAACGTACTCAGCTCTGGATATGGGATACCACTCAGCAGCTCTTTGTCGGGTCTGCTCCAGAAATGGAAGCCTTTCACCAGAGTACCAATCCCCCCAACACCATTAGCCAGCTCATGCATTGCCCTGAAAACTGGAAACTTGGTCCCTTCCGTCTCGGCGTTCCTTTCCAGGGGCAGTTTCACGCTTACGGTGCTGTAAGCTGCCTGCCACGCTACGTGTTTAACTCCCCGGGACGGGAGGTGTGCAATCCAGCCGGGCTCCTGCGAGCTGCAAGGCACCATCTCCCCGGCCCACTTGGAGGGCAGGGAGATCAGCAGCCAAAGGGGGTTTCGCACAATCACCGCTGCTGGCTAACACGCACGGGCCCGTTATGGCCCTGGAGCCGACGGCACTGTTTCACCGCTACCACGGCCTCGGAACCAAGAAGGAAGGCTTCTCTCATACGCGCGCAGGAAGGAACGAAGAGTAACTGTCTACTCCGCGCTGGGACCGGCTTTACCGGTGGTAGCGATACTCAAAGCACCAGAAGCGCGGTGCAGAGAGGAACAAGGTCTATCACACGCAGGCACTAATTCTGTGACGGTACTGCTCAGCACTGAATCCTGCAGAACTGGGGCAACCCTTGCTTTGGAGAGAATCAGGCTCCAGAAGCTGGCATTTACTCATTTCCTCCAGACTCTCCCTTCCTCCCAGCCATAGCATCCCAGGAAACCCGTCTGTAAAGAAAAAGCCTGCCCTGCAGACAAGGGCAATGCACAAGCCAGCTGCCACCTACCAAGTGCTCCAGACACTGTGCAACTCTTTTCTAGGCAAAGAAACAGGGCATTTGGGATCTGCAAGCCACTCGTCCGCAATGGGGAACGTGAGGTTTATCCACCAAGATCTCTACGTCACAGCAAGAGGCCTCTAATCGCACCCGAGCAGAGGCAAGCGCTGAAGCAGAGGAGGGGCAGCAGTCACTCTTGGATTCCTGGGCTCTCGCCGCTGCAGAAGAACCGCGATTTCTCTGTCCTTGCTGGGGGGTGGTACGTCCCTGACCTCCAAACCTTTCCTGCAGCTGAGAGGTCACATGCCAGTAAAGCTGGGAGAAGGAAAGAAACGCTCATTCTTTCAACAAGCTGTTTTTAAGAAATCACACAATCGGGCCCTGGTAGCAGCTCGGAGCTCAATATTTGCACCAGCTTTGTGGTTTAGGCTGACGGCAACAAATTGGTTTTATTTCTACAACAGGGTTTGATTCTCCCTCGTGTCACACACGTGCGCACCCCCCCGCACTGACACACGGCCACTGCTTTCCAGGCTGGACCCCTTTCCGAAGACCATAAGCATGGTGACCGGCATCCGCCAGTCCTTGATACCTCTCCCCACAACACGGCACGGCCACTAGGAGAGCTTACCAAAGAAGTCAAACACCCAGAAAGAGGTTTATTTCCCTTTCTATGTGCCGCCTTTGAAAAGAATTAGCACACACAAGTACCCCAGGTGTCCTAGGGTAAAGCTGTTCCTCCCAGCTAGAGTCACCCCATCTCCTCCCAGTCCCCCCACAGATACACTCCCGTGCAGGGAGCAGGAGAGGCACTAAGCAGTGCCCAACACTCCGCTTCAGTTACTGGTCCCAGCGCTCATATAAGCCTGTGCTTCCCACGAGCCTCTCCTAGAGAGCATCACTTGTTAAGAGGCACGTGCTTATCCCAGCAGCTCTCACACCGGTAGAGTCACACAGCCCAGGAAGAGCAGGCAGGGCGAAAGATAACCCTTGGGTGATGAGATACGTCGCTCTCACTACAGGCTTGCGGCCCACCACGCCTGCTCCCGGAGCCATTCCCCCGATTCAGACATCCGTATTACCTTGCCCCTGTGCCAGGGCAGAAAGAAACGCAGCATCCTTCAGTCCCAGCAGATCCTCTTGAGAGCTCGACTGCATCCACCAGAGCATCCTACCTTGCAGCTACGGGACAGTGCCGCGGCAGGGGGACAGTCACGGCAGGTCACGCACGCTCCAAACCTGAGTGACAGTCCACAGTCACGCTTGTATCCACACCAGCTCCCGGGATTTTCAACCGGTGACAGCCCCACCGCAGCCCACTGACGCAAAGCGAATACCCAGCCTCAGAGGTGGTCCCTGAAGAGAGGAACCAGCGCCTCGGCTGGGATGGAGCTCCTGAGAAATCACTTCCTCACAGATTCCCCGCTTCGCAGTGCCCTCTTTCAGCACAGCAGGCCAACCGTGCACTGGCTTCCAGCAGCTCCACACCACCTTTGTAAGTCAGCCTGTAAGCCTGTTAATGCCAAAGTGCCCTTAATTCCAAGGGTTCCCATGCAATCCCTGCAAGAAAGGATGCAGCTACAATGCTGACAGTACGCAAAGGATCCCCTATTTAGTATTTCAGTTGGGCCTTGCAGTGACCATCCCTCCTGAGGGACTGCCTGAGCCTCTCCACACTCCACCAGCGCAGGTCACGATCTCAGTAGATCCACCTGGGCAGAACCAGGCCACGCTTTGAGCCAGAGGGAGAACAGCATCGGCCAGGGTTCAGGCAGAAGAGAAAGATGCCATCCAAATCTGGTAGGCACCCTACACGTTGCTAGGCAAGAGAAGAAAGGCTGGGGCCGAGCCAGTCTTGCCACAACGCGGGGAAAAAGGACCCGAGCGGTGTTACAGAACCAGGAGCAGCAAATGCATTGCACAGGTGGAAAGGATGGGGGCAACTGATGCTGGGAGCAATCAACCCCCAGTACAAAAGCCAATCCACGCAGCTCTGACCCTTCTCAGCAGCAGTGCTACTGGCTAGCCAGGCTTCTCCGGACTCCTGCAAGGGCTGAGCTGGCAGCACCATTACCACCATTTTGCTGTCTCTAGCAGTCTGCTGCCCTAGCTAACTGCCCGACAGGGTGGAGCTGGCAAGGTATAGGCAGTGTAGACTAATATTGACTTGCCTACGGGCACAGAGAGTACTACCAGAGCCGAGAATGAAATCCAGGGGCCCCAAGTCCCAGCCCTCTGCTTTATACTCCATCACCCATCAGCAAGCGTGTTTCGTAACTTAACGGGGCACCGCCCAGATGAACGCTGTCTCTTCCTAAACTTCTTCTGCAAGTTTTGAACCAGACACTCACAAAACTCAGCTCAGCACTCGTACAGGAGAGACAGCCAGCGCTGGATGGCAAGGAGAGACCCCAAAAAACCAAGCCCCTGAATCCTGGCGTTGCAGGAATGTGCGTGGAGTTATTACGTGTTCAAGAGATGGTTGCGGAAACCCCACTCATGACCTGCCCGTGTTCGGTCCTGTACCAACACCAAACAAGCACTCCCTGTCCTGTAACCGATCCCATTTCTCAGCTTGAAGTGACCGTCAGCTGTACGGCTGCTCCCCAGCCACCACCCTCCTCAGGGTTTTTCAAAACACACTTGACTTCTAATAGCAACAAACGCTTTTTCAGGTCACCTTAAGGCTGTCTGAAAGGACAGACAAGAATGAAGAACCCCCAAACCAGCTATTAAGAGGGTCCCTGCACTGCAGCACATGGGAGCCGTGCATGCGACCCGGTGCTTGGAGCTGGCTGCCGAACAGGCACAGAAAGAGGCCATCCACTGGACGGCTATCTACCCCTTTCGAAGCCATAGCAGAGGAGGAGGAACAGCGAAGGGACGATGTCCCCAAGTCACGCAGGCTCCCGCCGCCACTGAGAAAAAGAGACTGAAGCTTTGAAACAGCTTCTTCGGAAGAAGCTGGGGGAGGCACCAACACCACACCAGATGCACCAAAGTATCTTTTTTTCAGCTCGCAGCCCACAAAGATATTTCAAGCAAGTTTTAAAGCTTGGTCCCATTTTGGCGTCCCCTCTTCAGCATCTCTAGCACAGGTTACAGAGCCTGCTAAGACGTGATGCTTTAAGGCTGCAGCCTTCTCCCGCAGGCACGGAGAGCAAAGGGGAAAAGGGGCGACCCGAAGCAGGCTGTGGGCCAGGGGCTAGGGCCAGGGGCTAGGGCCAGGGCTCCAGCAGGTGCCCGGGCAGGGGCGCAGGCTGCAGCTCCAGCGGAACCTGGCCCCGAACCCGGCCCGCCCGCTGCCGGCACATCCCCCCCCCCCGCCCCCGGGCACGGCCGGGCCAGCGCAGCCCCGGCCCCGCCGCTCCTGCCGCGGGGGAAGGGGGCAGGTCCGAGCCGGAGCCGGAGCCGGAGCCGGAGGAGGAGGCGGTGTCCGGTACCGCGGGTGCCCCAGCCGAGCCGCGGGGAGCCGCTCGCCGCGGGTCGGGTCCGGGCGGGTCGGGTCGGGTCGGCGCTCGGCCCTTACCTGCGGGAGGTCATGGCTCCGCGGAGCTCCGCGCAGCGCAGCGGCCCCGGCCCCGGCCCCGCGCCGACTGCCCGCACCGCCGCGCCCCGGCGGGGCGGCTGGGCCACGGGCCGGCGGGGAAACCCCTCCCTGTGACGCGGGGGAATCCCCGCCCTCCGCCCCGCCCGGCCGCCCGAGCGGCCGCACCGGGGAGGCAGCGCCCCGCCGCCCCCGGCCCGGCTCCCGCCCGGCTCCCGCCCGGCTCCCGGGAGCGCCCGGGGCTCCGCGCCCCCGCCCCCGGCGGCCCCGGCCCGCGGCTCCCCCTGGCCCGGGTGAGCCGCCCGGGCGGGACGGCAGCGTCCGTGCTGCCTGCTCTGGAGGGCGGCTCGCAGAGCCCCCGGCTCCGCCCGTTCGAGGGCCGCACACAAGGCACTGGGCTGACGGGCACAGCACCGGGCCCGAGCGAGCAGCGCGCAGCCTCCCCTCTTCCCTCCAGCCTGGAGCCCTTCCCCTCCTGCTGCCAGCGCTCCTTGGCTCTCCAGGCTGGCAAGCGTGCTCTCCGTGCGTGGCGCATCCATGCTCCTCGCTAGGCAGCTCCGCGGTACCCGAGTCTTGCCAGCTTGTGAGGTTTCACACCAGCAGCAATTTCAGATGGCACGCGGTACCCGAACACCACTGAAGGTCTAGATTTTGGTGTTGAGTTCCCAAAGGCTTGAGAGCCACGCTACCCAGAGAACCGAGCAAGCCACCGGACACTGAGCAAGGCTCAGCCACGTTTGCTGTTATCCCTAAACACCCCCAGCTCAGGGGCCGCTTTGGAGCCGGGAGGGCACCGTGTCCCCAGAGTGGGTGCCCCGCTGTCATCCCAAAGTCTAGGGTGAGACAGGGGTGGTGATACCCAAATCTTCCACTGGGGTAAGCTGGGGTCAGGTGTGCTATAGGCATGTTATACACTTCATACAAATAGAGCACATTTCGCCATCTGAAGTGTAAACGGAGAGCCCTTTAACAAACTCACGTCAAATATATGTTGCTTCACATAAAAGACAGAAATTAACCCAAAGAAATGCCCTGAATCTGGCACCTTTCATGAATGCTGGGTGAGAAAACAAAGCCAGCTGTCCAAGAGAGAGAAAAAGCCAGGATACAGCCAGCAAGCCCCCCCCCCCCCCAGTCTACCCGTAGTGGCAAAAATAGCAGTTTTATAACTATAATAAGACTCAGCGAATTCCATGTCTATTCGGGGAATACCCAGAGAGCTGGCAGCAGGAGCCAGCTCATTTCTCAGCGAGGAGGACTGGCGGGTTGCATAGCTTTCCTGCATGCCACTGGATTGCTCACGGGGCAACAAGGACCACAGCGGCCAAATAGCAACCCTGATAACAATGACCCCTGTCCTCTCCTTCCTCATTTCCCCTGCTGTCGAGGCTCTTAGTTACTGGGACCTTCTTTCATAGCACTGAGACTTCATTGTGAGAGACCAAACTGTGACTTCTGTGTGTGCCTGTCTCATACGGCGGGGGGGAACAAGACCCCTTCTCAGGGCAATGCTCATGGTCAGGGAGGGACTGCTCTTCAGCTTCTTGGTTAAAAAAAAATCAAAAGGAAACCCCTGGAACAGATCTCCCCACTTCTTGTAAGATCCTGGTTTCTAGACTATGCAACTGGGATGCAGATAACTGGTGAAAATGGTCCCCGCCTGTGAGATCTTAGCCGTCCTGTCTCCTGTCCATGGGAATTCTTTGATCCCATGGAAATACCCGGCAGAGAAATCCAGACTCTGGCCTGGGAGCTCTCTGCAGCCAGAACATCCCATTTGGTCGGTGTTGGGATGGTGCCGGTCCCTCAGGGGACCTGCTGCGATAGGAACGCACCGCGGCACTAGTGGACGTGCTACATGTCTGTGTGACCCCATCTGCTCTCTAACCTGCTCGGTCGCAGCCGGTGGCTGGCTGGGAGAGGTTTAACGGTGGCCGGGCTCTACCCTGCTACGCTTCCCCCAGCAAGGAGAGGTGTTTCAGGCTGCCGGGTGGTTGCTGGAGGCACCCGCTCTGCTGCGTGCCCCAGGAATGGGGAGCAGCCGGGCTCCTGTGCGCCTGGCATAGCTGGCCCAGGGAGCAGGAGAAAGCGGGTCTCGGCACCCTACTCGGGAGCTCTGGAGTCCTGTATTTCTGCCCCGGCCCTGAGGCATTTCCTCAGGCAGTTCCGCAGGCAGAGAGCACGTTTTTAGCTCAATCTATATGTTCTCCGGGGAATATCTACAGGGGTGGGAGAGCGGCTGGGAATGGCACGTGCTAATAGCCAGGACAATACTGGCAGCATGTCTAGCAGCGAAGAAAAGTGAGAACACTCCTGGGGGGGGGGGGTATAATGTTTGTCTTGCAATTACAGAGCGTGTGCCTGGGCTGGAGAATTCCCAGGGGACAGGGCAGAAGGTCCCCAGTGAGAACAGGGTTGACGTACCACCAAAATGTTGGCCACTGCTGGAGGGGAGAAGCAGTCGCACAGGACAGGAGACTCAGGAGAAAGCTCATCAGAACCTTTGTGTCCAGGCTGATCTCTGGGCTAAGACACCAGACTCTCCTCAGGGAGCGTCTCCGAAGATGTTTAGTTCTGGGAACAACACTCCCAGGTGCCTTTAATGTCTGCAGGGAGGACAGCTATAAAGATCCCATGTCAGCTGCGTCAGTCATCCCGAGGAGCACCCAGTGCTACTCCAAGTCACTTACAATTTCCTCCTGAGCTCTCCGTTGATATAAGCACAGATTCACACGCGTGCTCTTCTGTTTGCAGGCTGGAAAGGGCTAGCTGGGTGCGGGGACACAGCCACATCACACAGCTCTCCAACAGCTGGTGCTGGGAATGCAGAGGAAGCGACTGGGATTCCAGCCTGACGGAAGGGAATTCCCCCAGGTGCACTTTGGCCAGACACTGTAGACTAGTCCCGTTCCCTCAGGTCTGCATGGGGCCAGGAACCTCATGTTACATCCACCTGCGAGATGGCAGCTCAGGCAGCCCAGCAGCACTGGGAAGATGTTTGCACTCTCAGCCACAGCTGCAAGAGCTCCATAAACCCTTAAATTCAGGGCATCTACGTAGCCCTGAACTGTGGACCCCGTGACTGGCTCCTTTGATGAAGAGCCAGAAGGACCATGTTCACGGGCCAAGTTGTCTACTTGCAACCATTACAGCCCCTTTTCTCTCTGAATAATCAGGTTTGCCCTGCCAGAGGCACAGAGGTACGTTACAGAGCGGGGTAATGGATCATTGCGCTGCTTTGGCAGGCGAGGAGAGCGCAGCGCAGGGAGTGGAAGCGACCAGCCCGAGGCACAGGCTGCGTCAGCAGCAGAGCAGGGAAGGAAATCCACGGCTCTTGCTCCCCACCACACGCGCTGCAAAATGAGGCCGAGCAGCCACGGAGCCGAGGAGTCCAGATCTATTAACAGCCACTACCCCGGGCTACAGGGGAAAGGGATGTGGGCCACAAATAACACTCAGCAGAGATTTCGGGCTGGACTCGCCCCCACCAGCCTGGCTAGCAGCAGCAACCTCAGGAACAAGCAAGCTGATGGGTCTCTGACTTCAGACAAACCAGCTGAGCACTCAGGAAGCGGGCAACTGTAAAAGGCGATACACCAGATCGAGATCCCATGGGACAGCCCTGTGAGACCATTCACACGATCGCCAAAGCAACACAGCCCACTGCCCTTCGCTTCCCCCGGGTCCCCCCATCGGCTCCCCCACCATCCTGCTGAAGCCTCAGCTCGGTGGCTTAAGAAGAACGGAGTAAGCTGCTTTTAGCCCCGGACTGGAGCTCCTGGGCACGGGAGAGGCTCACAACTGGCTGTCGGGGTTAGCTGCTCCCAGGGGCTAGGGGTGCCAGAGCACGCTGCGGATGGGTAAGATCATCCAACCCCAGCCGCCCTCTCCTTCTTGACGGTATCGCCCGATTGCCTTTGCTCCCAGTGAAAGCAGACTGGGCAGTCGGGCTCGATGCACAGGCGGCGTGTTCCCGAGAGCGCTGAGCAGGCTGCTCGCGGAGCAAGGGCTGCCAGAAAGTGTGGCCAGGTCATTCCCCTGAGTCATGCTTGCTGCCTGCCCAAGCGTGCCCCCAGTGTGGCTCCTGTCCTTCTTTCCTTCCTCTTTCCCCTCACAATGGGTTTTTCCAGCCTGTAGTAAAAAAAAAAAACAACCAAAAACCAACCCATCCAGCTGCCAGAGCTCAGCTTTTCCTTCTGGCCAAGACAACGACAGCTTTTTCTCCTACTGCTTTGCAGCAAGCTGGCAAAACGCCTGTGAAAGAGGTACCGACTTTGCAAGCCCGTGCCTGTTGTGGCATAATAAGGTCATTGTCAAGAAGACGCTGCACCAGGAGGCTGATCTTGAGCAAAACATGGCCCCAGTTGCGAGTTGTGCAACCCCTGCGGCTGTTCCAACACTGGCCTCATTGTTCCCCATTGTGAGTCTTCGGCGTCTCGTCGTCCATTGAAAAGCCGGTTCCTACTGAGCTGGTGCAGACACCAATCAAATGTGCATCATTGCTGGATATCAAAATGACTCGGTTTGCTAAATTAGCTGCCTCCCAAATGGCAGGAAACCCACATTCTTTTCTCACGTCACACCACTTGGATGAACATGAGCTCTTGATTGAACAAAATTCTCCACCTCCCACCTTCTTTTCTTGCAGAAAGATGAACTGCAGAGATCAGAGAGCTAGGGCTCTGGCCAGGTGGAAAGGCCCCATTAGGAAGACCTGTTTAGAGCAGGAACTTAAGACACTGGTACATCTCAAACCACATCCTGCTTGCATGCTTGCGACTGACTTTCCATGGCTCCTCAGCTTACAGAGGGTAAACCCCAGGGGAAACTGCTGCCATCAGTGAGAAGCAGGCCACAGAAGCATCGCTTCGGTCTTGTTGACATGGCGTGACGTCAATGGGATACAAAGCCTCGTTTGAAAGTGCTACCTAAGAAGAGGTGATAAAAGCATGCGTGGCAACGAAGGAAAAGCTAGCGGATACTGGAATAGATGAAACCATTCACAGCGTGATCAGATGGCCACAAAGGAGGGGAAGTAAAGACACAGAGCAAATATTGGGTGGACAGGATTGAGGTTGGCATTCGTAAAGAGGCTGCATTTAGAAGACGCAGCGGGTACCTGCAAAAGCCACTCTGGTTCTAAGGGAGATAGAGAGGGAGAGAGTGGTTTGACTTCACCCAGCACCTGCCCAGGAGACAGGTACACGCCAGCGAGCAAGCGTGAGGCACACAGTACAAAAAGAATAAAAAAGCAATAGGCCCCTTAAAAACATATTTAATAGTTTTCAAACTTTATTTCATGGTGATTGACGAAAGACACAAGTTAGTAATGGTTATATCATGCTGCTCCTCTACTGTGCATTGCCCTTCAGAATTCATACAGCAGTTCACAATGGTCATTAATTTACCCTATAAATGAAGCCACATGGACATCTTTTTTTTTTTAAAAAAAAGGCAAAAAAAACCAACCCCCAAACCTCAATGTCTTTGTTTTGTACATACATGTTATAAACGCTATTAAAAATAAAGCCGAAGTTAAGTGCACAGCCCCTAGGGAGCACTGCTGAATCTGACCTTGGTTCAAGATGCTTGACAACGAGGACGCAAGGTCCTGTTTTAAGGCATTTCCAAGCCCCAGCAAAAGCAGACAGAGTTTTTGTTTTTGTTTAGTTGTTGGTTTGTTTTTTTTTTTGTTTTTTTTTTTTTTTTTGCAGTGACCCTGGCTTCATTTCAGTGGCATTCTAGAAAATTAGCAGCTTCCTCTGCGCATGCCCCTCTCCCTCCGGAGTTGGCACATTTCAGCCCTCAGTCTCGGCCGAGGCGGTTTGCATTGCCCAGCTAGAACTCGCGGTCTCAAAACACAGATCGAGGGTCTCACGCTTCCCTCCCATCCCACCCCATCCTGCCGTCCTAGTTAGCCCCCGTCTATCTACACCTCGTCATCAAAATACAGCAGGCCATTCCCTTTCACAACACAGTCACAGTACTCCCCACCAGGAACCACGATTTATATACAGTCGCCACTTAAAATGTGGTATTGCCACACACACGCACACGCGCACACGCACACGCACCCCCCCGGAGGCTCCATCCCACAGAGGGAGCAGCCCCCCATGAAATATTTAACCACTGGCTTTTTAGAGGAATGTCAATAGATTAGGCATAGATTTGGTGGGGTGGGGGTGGGGGGCAGAGATTTCTTTTAATTTAAAAAAAAAAAAGAAAGAAAAAAGAAACCCAAGTGGTTTTACACTACATTCTTTCCCTTATTACATCTGCGTTCAGAGCTCACCCTGAGAAAAGTAACTTGACTTTTCATGGCTCAAAATGTAGTGCCGAGAAACAACATTTTTAAAGGGTCCACTACTTCGTAAAGGTACGCTACAAGGTGTGCTAGAAATTTATGGGAAAACCGCAAAATGACGGCACCCTGGATATTAAGTAACGCTCGATACCTGGCGGGATCCTTCAGATTAATTGTGTACGCTCCACAAAGCTGGTTTTACACCGAACAATGCCAGCTGCCATCTCAGGGTGGGAAAGGGACACGGTTGTGTCCCAGCGCTGGCAAGGGACAGAGATGCTACACAGCATCGGTAAATTCTTCCCATGGAGAAGGAACCTGAATGGAGTGGGTCGCTTCTTTCGTAGCTGCAATCCGTTTGTTCTTCTCCTGCTTACAGGAGATTCAGCGTTTGCATGCAAATGCGTGCTGGCCGACAGACACTCGCAAACACACGTGCATTCATTCAGAAACACACCTACTGGCTTCGAAACTGGCACCACAGTATCTGCTTTCAAGATTTGCATGGAGGAAGAAAATACTTTAAAAAAAAAAAAAAACCAAAACAACCCCTCCCAAACACTACTGCCTTGACAGCGGACTCGCACCCCATTCCCATTTCAGCTATCGCTGCTGGGCTGGCAGTGTCCAGAGGAGCTTTGATCATGGCGTGGAAGACCCTGCATTGCACTGGGCATTGCAAAAACTTGCAGTCAAAGGTAAAACTCCAATTATTCTTCACGGGAGAGGCTCTAATACCAGCTCTACAGAGATTCACGTGCTGGCCAGCTGCAAGCATCCTCATGGTAGACAGAGGGCAAGTCATGCCCGGAGGCTGGAAAACAGACATGGGTCGTGGAAGGACACATCCGACAGATTATTTTTTTGACGTGAAAAGGGACCCAGTCCCTGTGCCCTGGCAGCCCGTTTGACAGCGCTGGAAGAGGGAGAGCACTGCCAGCTCTTGAAGACGCGCTGCAAGTTCTCACTGGCGCACGGGAGGGCAACGCTTGGTACACAGAAGCTCTTGGGAAGAGCAGCCAGGGCAAGCAGGTGGTTAGGACATGTCTGGATAAACACAAAGCGTGGAAATGAGGTTTCACAGCTGCTTCTGCACATGTCCAAGAGGAGGAGGAGGAGGAGAGCCAACAGAGAAATCAGCATTTCCCCCACAGCACCTCTCAGTCCAGCAAACAGTCATAAGACAACCAAAGAGCAATGCTTTTCTGCCTGCTCAGAGCAGACCTCGGTCTCTCTTCCAGTGCATGGCATCCCTGATTTTAACAGAGCATAAAGGAGAAAAGCACTTGAGATTCTTACACACATAAATTATAGTGAGAGGAAAGGGGGGAGGAGGGAGATAGGGTGAACACAGGGCCAGGAGAAGGCTTGGCAGAGCCGGGCCCCAAAGCCGGGTGGCCATGCCCGCTCCTCTGCTGGCCGCTTCCCTGCCCAGGCAGCGCCGCAGAGGGGCTGCTGAGATGGGAAGGCGGCGAATCCACGAAGGCCCCACGTCTCGCCAGCACCAGCATCCTTTCCCCCGCGGGCGTGAACAACAACCCAAGAACACAAGTAAGGAGGGGGAAAAACAACCCAAAAAGAAGCTTCAAGTATGAATACGATTTACAATGCAGGTGCCGTGGGGAAGTCGTTCTGTCACTTCTCGGAGACTTGGTTCAAGGTTTGTTCTTTGTTGCTGCTTTTGATTAGAGTCTGACTGACCTGGATAGACTGCAACTGAACAAATAACCCAAAAGAAAAGGTGTTTCCTCCCCTCCCATTCCCCCCTCCCCCCAAAATATAAAAAGCAATAAGTTTACAAAAATAGAAAATAATTACAGCAATAGGCAGGAGGGAGGGAAGGAGAAGGAAGGGTCCCTGGGGGTCTATTTGGCTGAGCAGTGTAATATCGTGGGGTTGTTTAAAGCGTCCTCCACCAGATGCAGTTCTTGGCGGTCGACAATCACGTCCCTTATGCAGCCAATAAAGCCAGTGCTGTAGGCCTTGGGCAGCTTGTGAGCCACGCTCAGCTTCTCCATTCCCCCTGCAAGAGACAGCGCAGAAGGTCGGCTGGGAGGACGAAGGACACGCTCCCTGCGGGCCAGCGGCCTGCCCCAGGCAGCGGGGAAAAACCTCCTTCCTGGCCGGTATTTATTTTCACTTAAATCAGAGAAATGCCAGTTCCAACCAATACGTACAGGTTTCCTGAAGACACTTAAAACAGTAACTTGCATTCTAAAATAGCAATTCAACTGAAAATACTGCATTTCCTTGGAGATTGGTCCCGAATTCAAACTGAATTTTATTTCGGTTACTGAAATGTTGACTATGGCTCGTTCCAGGCCCTGAAATTATGAAAGGCTGATCGCAAACCAAACCTTGGGAAGAGCCAATGGGGAAGCCAAGCAAAAATTTCTCATGGAAAAATCCCGCTTTCCATATAACTTCTAGGTTGATTTCAGAACAAGAAATGGGATACTGTCTTTTCAGAGGTAAGGTTACACTTTTGCATATGAACTCTTGTAAGTCAGGTTAGACCTGAAACTAAAGGCTTAGACTGGGAAGATGCTTCTGAAAAGCGTGAACAGAATCTAATTCACTGTTTCTTCGTTACAGATGATCCAAATCCCCAGATGAACATTGATTTCTGGGGCCTTTGTGCCCCCTTGCAATCCTGAACGCCAGGACCTCTACAGCACCTGCCTGAGGAGAAGCCCGGTCCTAAACTCACAGATGGAGAGCTGAGTCAGCCAGAGACGATGCCCTGGACCCTGGACCCTCTCAAGTTCCTCCAGAGACGAACGAAGCCCAGGACCCGCAGCATCCCCTATCACTGGGCATCCTCCTTTCATCCCTTCCGGCTCCAAAAAGGACTTTACTATCCTCTTAGCTCAGATTAGTACTGGCTGTAGTTAAGCACAATCATCCGACACTTGTGGGTGGATTTCTTGCCTATTTGAGCTGTTAGGGGACAAATCGAGCCTCTGTCCGCGCCGACACATCTGCCACAGGCAGTGTGAGAGTGCAACGGGCCAAACTGTTTGCAGGATGAAAAAACTTGTGTCAACACGAACGGAACTGACTCTGCTGCACACGCGAGCACGCTCTGGCATGTCTGCTTATTCTGTTAGGCAAATAAAGCAACATTTACATTCTGGGTATTTACATATATTCAGACAGAAGTACCCTTCTCTCAATTCAGCCATTGGGGAACCAGAGTTACCCAAGCAAGTAACGTCTGGGAGGCTCGTGAACTAAGGGAGGCTTCCACACGCGGCGGGTGGGCACGCTCCCAGGTGGAAGAGGGAGAGGGTGCTCCGTGCCATCGGCAGCAGGGGATGCAGAGCCGCAGGCCAGCTAACAGCTCCCTTCAGGGGACGTGGTGACATGGAAAGGGCTGGCATTTGGTAAAGCCAACCCTTCGTCCCTTAGCTGTCACCGGCATCCTGCCCTAGTAGGCAGAGAACACGCGGGGGACTTTTTAGGTCAAACTTGTGGAAGCCACCTGGGAGGCAAAGGTGTCCCATTGAAACAAGAGAGGGAGCATCAACGTCCCAGCTCCAGCTCTGAGCTCCTCAGCAAGGGGCGCAGAGGAGGTTCACCCTTTCCACCCTGACTTACCCAGCCACAGAGCCCCATCTGTATCTAGCTGCGTTGCACCAAGCGGAGAAGAGCCGGCAATGGGGGCTTCGTTGCCAACTTGAAGGGAACCTTCTCTCTGTACCCTGTTCCCAGAGAGAGGGAGGAAGAAACAGAAGGTGATTAGCAACCTTAGAGGAAAAACCCAGAGCTGCCCACTGCTTTACGCTAAATCCAGACACTGGGGACCATCAGCCCTTCTCCACCCGGAGAGGAGCGGGGAGCAGAGCTCTCCCTCGGGCCACGTAGCTCAGAGCAGCCCTCGGTGCAATGCCTCCCCGGGGAGCACCGCGCAGCCGGCGGCAAGCGCTCCCCTCCGGCATCCCCTGGGCATCCCGCAGCCCCGCCGCCAGCCCTGCCAGCGGCCACAGCTTCCTCCCGCGCCCTCCAAACCCATCAGCAGAAATCCCTGGCATGCCAGCCGCATGATCGGCTCACCACTCCCACCACCAATAAAAATAAAAGGGACGGCTCGGGCTCAACACGAACAGAATGTCAAACCCTCAGCCAGCTAAAATAAAAGGCACGAACCTTTCGTACCTCCTTGAGCCTGCCCCTTTGACATTTCCAGGCGTGTCACAACACGCACCCCTCCAACGTGGCACTGCCCACATGCCTCTCCTCTATTATTATCCAAGAAGAGGAGTGACCCTTGGGGATCACAGGGCATGGAGCCACGGCCATGACTCAGGCTCCCTAGTTCACAGCTTGCCCATCCCAGAGCAACCTGCCACGGTCCTGCTCTCCCCTCCTGCTAGCCTTCGCACCTGTATGCTTTGATATGAATCCACTGGTTGGTGTTGACTGGGACCGTGGATCGTAGGACGACTGGCTTGGAACCGAGATCGTAGGTCATTTGTACGAAGCCATCCACGATGGCGAGGGCAATGTAGTCCGATCGCTCCAGCCCTTTCCCACTCCACAGGATCAGCCCCTGAGTGGCTTCTGTTTTGATGCTTAGTTCAAAGTGGTTCGATTGCAAGGCCTTCTCGCTGCACGGGGAGATGGGAGCAGGGGAGAAGACAGAGCAGAGTTAAAAACATGGCTACAAAAGCAACAGGCAGCCAGTCAGCTCCTCGGAGGAGCCTTCTCTGCTCCCAGCCAACTAGCTCACCTGCTGAGGAGAACCTTCAACCCATCTTTGGCATCAGGCAATGCATGAGGTCTCAGTCTCTACCTGCTGCAACTTGAGGGGTCGCAGCCTTTGCAATATCCCAGGCCTGCTCAGAAGGCCTGGTGCATGGCAGGGGCAGCAGATGGAAAGCTCTGAACCGGGCCACAAGATCAAAGAAATGGCTCCCTGGAGGTCTCTAACCCAGCTCCACTCAGAGTAGGACCAGTGCTAGTGCCAGATGAGGGCAGCTGTGGCTCTGCCCAGCTGAGCTTGGGAACACCAAGAATGGAGCTTCTCCATCTTCCTGCTGACCTGAGCGGGGGCTGCACAGTTCTCCTGGGGATGAAGCGTTCTCCCCAACATCCAGCTTGAACCTCCACAGAAACAGCCTGGGGCTACCAGCCTCTTGCTTTTGCCCTCCATGGAGCACAAGGTTCAGACACATCAACCCCTGCGAGCTGTGACACACAAGTCTTGGTTTGCCTCCTCGTATGCAGGCACTGAGGGAAGAGGTCTGCTACATGGGCTGGTGAACAGTACCGGGCTGGCCCCGATCTGGCCAGCAGAAGGGTTTTCCCCACAGAGCTGCCTTTGATTTGGGAGAGGTCAGAACAAAGAGGGCTCTGTTGGCCAGATCGGGAGGGCTGCGGGCAGCAGCTAAGCTGGGGTCAACACCATTTCACCATCCTGCTGGCAGGCGTCCGAGGTGCAAGCAGAGCTGGGGTGCCTGGGGACCACCGCTCCCCATGCCACCACCACACAGCCATCAGCCTTGGAGGCATTTGCTCTGCACCGCTGCCTCTGTTTGACCAAAGCCCAACGGGAACCTGAGGCTGGGGACTGCGAGGTGATGAGCACCCTGCAGTTTGAAGGGGATGGAGACTGTCCACAGAGGCAGAAAGCCTTCTTTCTCCTAGACACGGTGTCTTTTCCCAAGGGAGGAGTGAAGGAAGGACAGGATTTCCCCCACATTGGCATTCCCATCTTTGCTCAGTCCCTTTTGGAACAGGCAAAAGGCTCTTGGCAACAGGGGACGTTGCAATATGGAGTCACCATCCGCTCTCCTGGGATGCTCTAAGACACACTGCTGACACATGTGCACACATAGACCAGACAACATGGGCAACACAGACAGCTTTTTATTCCCAAGGGACACTGTGTCCAAAGGGCTGGACGAGGGCTGTACTGCCTAGGTCCCCCAGGAGCGAGGGCCAGAGCTGGAGCTGCATAGGAGCTGCTGTTCCTATGCTGGAAGGAGAGGGCTTCCTTCGTGTTTACTCTCATCGTCTGCAGAGCTGTATCCCTTATAAATAAAAAGCCAAGGGTACGGACACACAGAACACGCACAGAGACGGAGACATGCTGAGGCAGCAACAGCAGAGCACGAGACACAAGAACTGAAAGCCTGGCACAGACTCACCTGGGCTCCGCAGGATAGTCCAGCGCTTCAGGACTTAGATGCAGGAAGAAAGGGGGGCATGCGATAAGCGCAGGACAGCGGAGGAGACCCTTCCCTCCCGCCCCGCTCGCCGACAGGGAACAGCCCTGCTCAACGGCGACAGCTCTTCACCCTACACAATGCCCAGGCTGAGAAAACCACCCAGCGTGAGCAGGGAGCCTCAGCCGCTGTCCTTGGGGCTGAGTTTCCTCAAGCCAGCGAGACAAATTTGCAAGTTGTTGCTTAGCCAGGGTGAGCGTAATAACGCCAACGAGTGAATACAGCCCAGTGAATACAGTCCCCAGCGGTGCAGGGACTCTGCGATGTTCTCCTGGGTCAGGACTATCGGTGTTCCTGCTCATCACCCATGCTGCCCTGCCGGGACGTGTATCCCAGGACAGGACAGAGGGCAGCAATGCTGGGAGAAGGGAGCTTTTGGTCCACGGCCCTGCGTAAGGACCCCTTCCTGGGCAGACCTGCAGGCAGGTCTCAGGCTGGTTCTTTGGGATGCCGCAGAACGGGCTCCCATCGGGGCAGCTAGCCGAGCTGTCAGGTTAAGGCCTCTGAGTCAGCCTTGGGGCACTTGGGCAGCAGGGCGTGCATGGAGAAGGGGAAACCCAGGACTACAGCTGTCCTGCTGGCACTGCCTGCGAGCGTTAGGGGCTACAGGCCCGGCATTACAATCAGCTCTAACTACATGTATATATAAAAATGTACATTCCAAAAAAAAAAAAAAAAAAAAAAAAACCCAACCAAACGTACGGGCATGTCATGGCCAGCAGAGCCCCGAGAAGCAATTGGAGTGTTAGTCCTGCCCAAGGCACACCCCAGTGTCTGCCTGGAGGCAGAAGAAACTACTTTTTATGGGCAACCCAATGGGTCCTTCGGCCCTGGCGGGGCTCGCGACTGCCGCTGCCAAATCCCAGCAGAGGGATGTGGGGAGAAGTGCTAAGCTCCCTTGCAGGATGGGGCACGCACAGCCAAAATAGGCTGGCTCGGGCGGGGAGAAGGCTGGGAATGGTGACCTTGCCTTTGCAGAGCACTGGGAGAGGCAGGACACAAAGGTAGCAGCTTTCTGCTCATCTGCAGGGATGTGGCTCGTGCCTGTGCAGAGGGACAGCTGGGCACTCTGCCACGTGGCAGAGCTGTTGTGCAGGCCACTACATGCCTCGCGTTGCTGCAGGGCACTGTCTAGCTTAGGAGGATGCTCGGCTCCTAAAAAGCCCTTTCCAAAAACACCAGAGCACCTCCCAAACCGTTGTGACCATGCAGGTGATGGGCTCTGCGGCTCCCCGGGTGTTGACATGCACGCATGCACGCAACTCAGCCCCCTGAGCCTCTGTCCGACCCCAGCTCGTAGAAAATGAGGTGAAATGGGGATGTGACAGGCAGGTATCACTCAAACTCTTCCCCACGCAGTGGGGAATACAGCTGCATGAACCAGCGCTTCTCTTCCACTCCTGCCGCTCAGCAGGACAGACAGAGAGCAAATCAATAGCTGTCAAGCCCGCTCTAGGGAAGAAGCCCTTCTCGCCATCCGCATGCCCAGGCCCTTCTTCTGCCGCCCTGGCCGCACTGCACGTTGCGAGGGGTTGCCCACGCACCCCTGCCTGGGGAACATTCTCCTAGCACCCAGCCTGGCCTCCTCGCTACGGCAGCAAGGCCACATTCGCGCTGGAAAAATCAGGGCAGGATTAGCACCCCTTATTTCCATCGCCAATGCCTTTTCTGCCGACGGAAGAGGTAAGTCACGAGAACTTTCCTCCCCTATGCTCATCCGCTTCAACTAAGGCTAAGTTGCAGCGTGCTGCTGGGACAACGTCTTGAGTGCAGCGGAGCCAGGCAGCGTAGCTCCTGCTGCATCTCGGCTGTGTTTGGGCTCCGGTACAGCTGCCAGAGCTGCGGTCAGTGCCCGTGTCCTCCTCGCCCTGCAATGGGAATGCCTGCCCGTGGCAGACCCCTGGGAGAGTGCCCATATTCCTCCTCCCACACCTGCCCTGCGCTCCGCTGTGGGTGGGCTGGCGGTCAGGGTGGCAATGGGAGACGTGGTGGAGGGCAGATGGCTGCAGGGAGGAGCTGGGCAGCGGGGAGGACTGTACTTACGCGGGGATCTCATTGGTCAGGTGGCTTGAAAACAAAGAAACAAGGACATTGAGAAGAGACGGACAGACAGAGACCGACAAACAACAGCTCAACACAGACGCCCTCCCCAGGCAGGGTGTTAGGGCAGCAGGGAATCAGGGTGTAAGAGGCAGACGGACAGAGCCTTATCCAATACCCTGTCCCAGTGCCGTGGACTGGGGATTAACCACGGGGGCTGTAGGAGCACAGTGCTGAGGAAGGGTACTGAGCCAGACGGCAGCGGACCGAGAGTCTCCTGTAGGAGAAATATCCAGCCCAAAGGCTGAAGAGGATCTCGGTCAGCAGCCGTGTCCCGGCCTCTGCTTATCTTGCGAGAGAAGCCCCAGGGACCAGCCACAGAGACCACAGGGTCCGAACACGTACCCCTAGCCCACGGGCTGAGGGTCGAGCAGATGCTGGAGAAGGCTAGCCAGGTCCCGCAGCAGCGACGGCCCGTCCCTGCCGGCAGAACCGACCCTTGCCGCACAAACAGCCAGGGAGACGAAGGAGCTGGCAAACAGGCGTGAATTAAACCACAGGCAGAACTACCTCTCCCCTCAGCACAGCTCACCCAGCCCACAACCCATTCCTGAGCACGTGGGCAAAGAAAGGCACCGACCAGGAGCAGCGCACAGCCACGTTAACCGTCTTCACGGGGCGCACTCAGCCAGCTTCATCCCGCTCCCAAACCAGACTATGCTAACCCAGAAGGTGGCCCACACGCTGCAGAACGAGAGCATCCAGCCCTGAAGCTGGCCAGGCACTGCCCTTGTGGGAAAAGCCCTCTGCCAACAAGGCAGCTTTAGAGGTAAGGGCTGGAAGCAAGTACTCGCAGCCCCAGTTCGGCTTGCCCCTCTTTGAGCACTGCACTTGGATTTCTTCAGCCCTAGCTCTTCCTCCTGCTAACAGCCCTAACTCCTCGTTTTGATCTCGGTTCAGCTCAGCAGCCAAGTTACCTCTTTGTCACGGCATTGTGGTACTCCATATATGTCCTACCATCAAAAGCAATGGCCTCTGCATCTCCAGCAGCCTTCTCAATGATCACTGGAGGTGGGAAAAAGAAGAGCTGTCAGGCAACGTAGCACGGCCTGTCCGTCCTCGGAGACTAGGAAAATCCCCCTTTACACTGAGCATTCATAACAGGACAAAGGCATGCGCAAACCTGCCGTCCCCTGGGGCACATCAGCACTGTGGCACTCTAAGCAAGCCCCTGGGAAGTTTTGCTGTAGGTTTAAAGCCCGTGAGTTTGGACCATCTCCCTGTTTTGCAGCCAACTGTCATGAAATCTGCAGCCTTGGTTTCCTAGCCGAAGCTGGGGAGGAACCTAGACTCGGTGATGGCCCAAGCGCTAATCTCAGGGCAGAAGGAGGAAAGAAACCCTGATCTGCTACGGCACCAAACCACGTTTCGCCTGCCGCGGGCTGCTTCAAGTCAGCATAGCAACACAAGACAGCATCAGAGTGCACTGACCGGAGGAGGTGGCAGGGCTGGGTGATCTACCCACGGGCAGCAGCATTTGCCCCGTTGCATGCAGTGTAATGCCTGCGTTTCTGCGAAACGGCATTGCCTCGACTTCACCGCTGCACGACAGTGCCAGCCTGCAGGTGCCACAGCTTGTTTTCCCTGCATCCCTCCCAGCTGCCACAACAAGGGCAAGACCTCAGGTTTGGCCTAAGCAGCGCGCTGTCCTGCCGCAACCAGCTAATCGTCGAAGCGGTTTCATTGCCGCATCCGGCTAGTGGGTGAGGGTCCGTGTCCAGCCCTACCCCGGCAGCCTCACCTTTCTCACAGTGAGCGCCGGAGAAGCCCCTCTGGCAGGCACACTCGTAGCTCTCTAGCCGGGGGCTGCAAGTGCCTCCGTTCTGGCAAGGATTGGGTTTCTGGGTACAGGGGTGGCCTCGGAAGGGGGAGATCTCAATGGCGCTGCGGATGTTCTGCTCCTTCAGCACAGGCACCCCCTTGACGGAGATCTGACGGACGGAAGCAAGAGGAAGCACAAGTCAGCCTTCACCACCCCACCTCTCTGCCGGGCTGGCAGGGGGGACAGAGGCCAGCACCCTCAGGGGGACAGGGGAGATGGGAACCCAGCCCCAAGCCCTACGCGTTCGTGTGACGCACCCCTCCCGCCACCCACTGCTGCCGCTTTTCAGGCGGACCCACGTGCCAGGGCAGCCTGCTCCCAGGCTCGTCCTCGCTCTCCTCCAGCGATGCCGGTGCAGACGGCACGTCTCCCAGCCAGACCCCTGCCCCAGGCTGCCCGGTACGGCCTTACCCTCTGCACAGCTCCATCGAAGCTGGTAGAGATGGCGGCTGCTCGAGCTAGTTTGCTGAAATCAGGGGCTCCCCCCACATAAAATGGCTCCTTCAGGTTCAGGAAGGTGTGAGGCACCTGGGGAGGAGAGGGGAGAAGGTGAGATGGAGAAAATGTCAGGCTATCCCTAAGCTGCAAGCTGGGCACTTGGCCCAGCTCCACGGGGACTAAAGGAGGCGGCGAGCAGGGCAGGCAGGGCAGGCACCCACACACAACCAGAAGCTGGGCTGGTGGGAAAGCGAGCCACGCTCGCCTGTCCCCCGTGCTCCCCCTCTCCCCGCCGTCCTCCCTCAAGGCATGGGCTGTGTCCTGGGGCAGGGCTGCTGCGGGGCTAGCTAGCCAGGCTGGCTAGCCATCTCTGCGGAGGCTGGAGCAGGAGAGCCCCTCGGAAAGCAGGCCAGGGGCCCGGCACAGCCTGTGCCGCAGCTGAGTGAGCAGGACAGCCCTGCCTAGGGCAGGCGGGCAAGGCAGGCAGCCCTGCCGGGCAGGGAGAGGCAGGCTGGGCTTGGCATCCCACTTGGGACCGGGTCCCCACCTTCTCCTCCGTTCCCTGTGCTGCTGCTCCTGCCCCAGCCCAGCTGCCCCGCACGCCCTGCGGCCCTCTGCCTCCCTGCCCTGCCACCGGGACCTGCAGCCGGCCACAGCCACGGCACGGCCGCGGCGAGCCGCTGCCGAGCACCGGGAGCGGATGAGCTGCACGTATCTGGCACCAAACCAGGCCGTGTAAAGGGTGCTGGGAGAAAGGGGCCTCCAGCGAACCTCCTCACGCCAAGCTGCAAGGTCATACCTGCCAAAAAGATTTTCCTGTGAATTTAATTTTAGGGAGATGCTGTTCCAATACCCTCAAGGGTGGAGGCCTCTGGCTTTGTGTGGCCCCCAAAACCAAGTAAACAAACATTGCATCCGTCTCGCCAGGGCTAATGTTTAAACCCAAACTTATGAGTCCCAGAGGGATTCAGCTTCGGTTCATGCGACTGCTACGGGTCCCCTACAGCAAATGGCTAGAGGAGGTTCTCCTGCATCTCACGCGGCTGTGAGTTTGGAGGAGAAAGACCCCCTCCTCGCTGTCACCCAACTGCACAGCACGGCAAGTCCCAGGTGAGTCTTCAGCCACGTGGTTCACCGGGCACACAACAGGAGCGATGTCCCCTCCTGTGCACCTGGGACGGACCCCGAGGCACAGCAGCGAGGCAAAGATGCAGTTATATGAATCACTAGCTAATGCTTTGTGGAGTTAACACGAGAAACATGACCGGATTAATTGAAATGCTTCCGAAACAAAATGTAACAACTGGCTGGAAATTAATGACGGAAGAGGAAACAAGTGTCTCTAATCTACAGAGATCCTACAGCTGCTTGGTCAGATGGGAAGGGGAGCGGGTGAAACACTGAGATCTGAATGGAAAACAAAAAAGAACAACGTGCCAATGGCAGATGAGATGGAGGTGCAGTGGGTCATACTTATCTTTACCTTACGGGATTTCTGGGATCCAGACAGCAGGGGAGGGAAAAATACAAATGAAAAATCAAAGGGAGAGAGAAAAAGAGAGAGAGAGAAAAGGGAGATCAGTGGGTAACATCGTAACATGCAGGAGTGCAAGACCACCGCTGCCACCAGCGCCCAGGGCAGCCGGGGAAGGGGAGCTGCAGAAGGCAACAGGAGGGGCCGCTGCCACCCTGCCAGCCAGGGGCAACCTTCGCTTGGAGAGAGGCTTGGAAAGACGAGAGCGAGGGGAGGAAGAAATCCCTTCTTTTGCAGGAATGCTGCATAATCTTGATGCTGCACTTCTATGCGGAGCTTAAGGATGAGTTCAGCAGCAGTCGGGACTTTTCCTGCATTATCAGCTTCCCCGCTGGAAAGGCGGATGAAAGGATAGGGCAGTGGCCCTGCCATGAAACCCTGGGGAACCGCTGTTGGTGCGGAGACAGAAGCGCGGAGGGGACAGGACACGGGAGAAGTCCGAGAGGTAAGCTGCCAGCTTGGAAACTGAGCAGAGAAGGCACTAACGGATTCAGCAGCAACAGCGCAACGGGGCTTTTACGACTCCGTGACTTCCTCCCGGCCGAGCCCCCGGCGCAGCCAGCGCTGTGCAGGGCTCTCGAGCCCAGCATCAAGGGCGCAGGCTGAAACCCACACGGGCCCAACACAGCGGCAGCACGGGCGGCCACCTCCCTTGGCTGCAAGGGTGCCTCGCGTACCTGCCCCAGCACAGGGACCCTCGAGGACCTGCAAAAAAGGGGCGTGCGTGTGTGTGTGGGGGGGGGGCTCAGTCAAACACATCCCTGAAACCAAGGCTCGAAAGAATCAAGGCATGGGTGTCGCTGGCAAAGGGGCTGCAGCTCCGTGCGGTGGGGGACAAGGAGGGAGGAAGAGCTGCAAGAGGCGTGCAGTTGCTGCCCCACAGCACCAGGGCCAGGCTGCAGAGCAGCTAAGAGGGGCAGGCAAGCTCTGCCCTGCAACGTTCTGTTCTCCCCAGGTCCTGCCCACTCTTCCTCCACCCTTAAAGCCCTGCACCACAGGGATTAAAAGCCCACGAGCCTGGGAACTTCTCAGCTCATTTCACACACGGGAGGAGCAGGGCTGGAAGCCCAGAGAGCTCTCCCTGGCCCACCAACTTACCGGTGACTCTCCCATCACCCTCTCGCCGTTGTTGATCCTCATTACCCCTTTGCGCCCGTTCCTCTCCAACAAGACACTTATCCAGGTGTTGAGGGGAACTGGCTCTTTGCTCCTGGTGGTGAGAAGGGAGGAGAAGACGCACGGGTCAGAGCTCTGCCATCACCACCTGCAGACACAGCGCTGGAAACCTCCCGTGACCAGCTTGGGCTGCCCAGGCCACCGCAGCTTGACCAGCCTGGGCTGCCCCAGCTCGCAGCCGCGCAGACAGACCGGCGCCTGCTCTCCCCTGCTTCCTTACGGTTTTCTGGGGAGGAAAGCTCAAAGCCAGTGCTAGACCCTGAAAGCCACCACTGTCCCTCTCCCGCCTCTGTTGTCACCACCACCCTGACGAGCAGCTCCCCAGCCTGCAGCCCACCCTACCTGAGCACAGCCGCCCCTTTGCCCAGGTCGTATCGGTATTCCAGGTAGCCATCGTGTAAGGCCAGAGAGACAAAGTCCCCTTTGCCATCTGTCTTCTGCCCATTGTAGAAGATCATGCCGCTGGGGTTCTTGGCCAGGAAGACAACTTCCATGGACATTTTGTCCCTGAAGAGAGAAGGATTACGGATACCCTCCAATCCAGCTGCCCACGTGCTCTCTTCCTCCGCCCCCGTGTGCCGAGCCCTTGGAAGACCTGCCTGGGACTACAGGTACGGCAGAGAGATGCCACCCCTGTGAGGCACCCTTGCCAGGTGATGCATCTGCCATGCTCAGGATGCCGCTCCGCGGTGCCTATTTACACAGCCTGTTGCAACGCCATGCCCCCGGGGAGCTGGCTCTCTGCCTGCGGGGACTCCGGCGATGCCAGTCCCTCTGGACAAAACCTCCCAAACTTGTCAAAAGGGAGCGCCTCTAGGGAGAGCCAGCACGTGACAGGCGAGGCTCAGAGCGCAAGCTCTCTCCCCCAGATCAGCCGTCTTCCCTGGCACTTACTGCAGGTCAGGAACGAAGGTCTGCAGCCCATTCAGCTCCAGGTAGGAGAAGCCATTGAACTCCGGGAGGAAGGGCATGGTGTGGTCCTGCTCTGTCACTGGGCACAAACGAGGGAATGGTGAGGAAGAGGAGGCAGAGCAGCTTCAGCCAGTGCCCCAGAGCCACAGCAGGCAAGGCCTCCTGGCCACCCAGGCTGGGGAAATCAGCACCTTCAGTTCCACCCCCTTCCCCAGACCCGCTCCTCTGCCAGCTCCCGTCCCACCTAGCTCGCAGAAGTCTCCTTCCCGGCCCATGGGACAGGCGCACAAGGCACCTCCCTCTGGCAGCACCAGGCAGGTGGCAGAGACGTGGCAGGGCGTAGGGTCGCAGGGATTCCTCTCGTCGGCACACGTGGGGCCTGCAGCAGGAGAGACAGCCCGTCACGTCGGCATCTCAAACCAACAGCCATCGGGCACGACTGGCCAGAGATAAACGTCTCTGATGTCTCCTGATGGCCTTGCCAGCCTTTTTCTCCTGTTTCAGGTTGGGTTCCCGTGTCCCAAGCAGCCCCCCACAGTGAACCCTGCAAACGGCAGATGATACCCTTGCCAGACTACGCTTTGCGCTGCCCCTACAACGCAAGGGGAAATTCTTTTGTGCGTGAGAACAGACAGACCCCAGCCCTCGTCTCACGCGCGTACGAATAGGTCTACATCCTAAATTTATGGTCTTCACTGGATGCGGCATCATCCTACGCTTCTCCCTCTAACCCACGGCTGACACCCCACACCACGTCCCCCCCGCACTGCAGCTCACAACGTGAGCCCCAGAGGCTCTGGCATCCCTCAGGGCCAGCCAGCGGGATCAGGAGCCCCAGCAATACGCTGCCTGCAGCCCCCTCCCCGTACCGGTGTAGGTGTAGAGACACTCGCAGTGGAACATCTCTGCCTCCTTGACATGGCAGATGCCACCATGGTGGCAGGGGTTGGGGTGACAGGGGTCGTTGCCGCACTCGCCCACCCCGCTGCCATACAGCACATCGCTGCCTTTCTCCCGCAGGTCGTACATCTGGTTGTTCACGTCCAGGAGACGGATGCAGCCCTTCAGGCCGGTCGCAGCCGCGGTGCGATCTGCCACCCTGAGGGGACAGAGGACAAAGTGGGCGGGGGTTTTGTCCCCAAGGACAAAAATGCAGGGGCTCTCCAAGCATCTGGGTCAGGCTGTGCTCCCCGGCAGGGCGTTACGAGGCCCCTCGCTCCACAACGCTCCCCCAGCCACCGCCTGGAGCCTGCTAGCAGGCAGAGGGCTGCAGCCACCACGGATGCTCTGCCCACAGCGGCGGCAGACGCTGCGATCCCCACGGCAGCGGTCCAGCACCCTCACTCACACAGCCATTTGGTCCTCCGGCGCTCCCCCGATGAACAGGTCCGTGTCGAGGTTGAGCCCGTCAGTGCCCGTCGGGCTCTCCCCGCTGACGTGGGGCTCCCCGTCGACAGACAGCATGCCGCTGCGGCGGTTGCGGTTCACCACTAACTGGTGCCACTTGCCAGGCTCAACGCGGACCTTGCTGGTGATGATGCCCGTGCCGGAGCCGGTGTTAAACCTGGAGCAGAAGAGGGGAAGGCCTCTGTCTGTGCCACCCTGCAGAAAGGTGACATCTGCGCCATGGCACAGGCGCTGCTGCGTCCCAGGGAGAAGCTGGGAGCGCTCGGGAGCCCCTCTCGCTCCCCACCTCCGGACCAGTCTGACTCAGAGCACGCAGCCGTCCCCCGCTGAGCATGGGGACTGACTGCCTGAGAACTCGTCCGGATTTTGCAGTCCCCAGAGGTCTGCCCACCACCTCATCTCATTCTCAATCCGCACTTTTGGAACTGCAAAAGTCACTTCACCTCAGGTTTCTAGGGCCTTTCTCCCTTTCTTTTTTCCCCTGCATTTCTTTTTCCAGTACAAAAATAGTGCCAAAAAAAGGCCTCTCACTTGCTCAAAAAATCAGCCTCCCACGCCTTTTAGCTTTTCAAAATTCAAACCGAAATAAGTGAGTTAACTTTGTTGAAAAGTGCCACAGGGAATGAGTCCCCTTAATATTCCTGTTACAGTGGAAAAAAAGCTCCTCTTCTTGTCCATTTGACGCTACTGTTTCTTAGCCTGCAAGCTGGAGCCCAGCATCCTCCTGGTGTTCCTGCAAGGACCGTCCCGGCAAGAGCGGCTGCTCTGCTTCCTCCGCAGCACACAGGGCCGAGGGGAAGGGCACCCACCTGAGCTCCACAAAGCCGCCAACCAGCGCCAGGGAAATGAAGTCTTTGCCACGGTTCTGCCCGTTGTAGAGCAGCAGCCCGCTGAGCTCCACGGTCCTGAACTCCATGGCGATGCGCACGGTGTGGTATGCCTTCATCATCTTGAAGGCCAGGTAGGACTTGCCACCAAAGCTGGGGATGAAGTACCTGATAGCTGCAAGAGCCGGCAGGGCGGGTAGAGAAAGGAAGAGGGGATGAAGTAGAGGAGGGAACAGGAGGACAGAGAGCCGATGAAGGCCTGACATGAGCCTGTGAACACTTTCCTACCTGCACTGGCAAAGAAAGCTCTTGCGAAATGGCAGAAAGAACCTCGCTCTCTCCTCTGGGCCCGCGCTCCTGCGCCATCACCCCCGTCACCCTCCCAGACACTCGTACTGGCAGCAACCAACTCCTCTCACGATGGCATGCCCCTCAAAGATTACTCCCAGTCTTTAGAGATCTGTGGTATTGCTCCCCCAGTACTTAGCTTCAGTGGTGTCCCAACCAGCTCCTCCCAGTTAAGGACCAGTGCCGTCGGTCCTTTCCATGCCCAGCTATCCCATCCCCTGTGCCCTCAGCTGAGCTCTGCTGCCCACACAGTTCCTCGTAACTCAACTTCCCTGCTCCTTAGGTAATTTTTATCTGTCCTCCCAGAATCCCGCAAGACAGAGCTACATTCATCACTCCAGGCTTTTATTTATTGCAGCTGAGATTTTCCAAGGGATCTGGAAGGCCAAGACCTATTAAAACTAACAGGACTGGACACCCACATCCAGTAGCAGCTTTATAGCTTTAGGGACAAAGCTTTATAGCTCCACTTTATAGCTTTAGGGACAAAGCTTTTCAGGAATAAGCACTCACAACCACCCAGAGCCCCCGGCGTGACACCAAATTGCCAGCGGGAGCTCACAGTAAATAACAGCAGCTCTGGTTAAGCACGCTGCCAGCCTGCAGCTCTTTGCTAAGCAGCTCTGAGCGCCGGGGGACAGACCCTGAATCGTCAGCACACATCTCCCGGTGTCCGAGAGGACGGTTAGTACCTGGCTCTCCGTTACACTAACTACCAGTCACTAGCTGCAGGAGCTGCGAGCGACAGTGCCACGAGCCGAGACAAAAAAGCAGAAGCTCACAATCCCCGCGCTTCGGGGCACTGGTACATCAGAAGCGGAGCCAGGAAGAAATTGCTCCTGGCACCTTCTTACCCTGAAGCCTTGCCGCGCTTGCCTCTTACAATGCACAGTGCATGTACAACCTGTTCTTGGCAGAGTTAAGAAAGCCGGTTAAATTGACCCCTGCAGTGCCTCCTGCCCGGTGCGCGTGCAGTGCCAGCGCAAGTTATGGGGCTGGGTTTGCACGTGCCCCCACGTCTCTCCATCACCACGCAGTCAATGCTGGAGGGTGGACGGACACAGGAAGGGCCACGCTGCGTGAAGCCCAGCCCTTCAGCCCCGACTGCGCCCAGCAGCACATGCCTAGGGAGAACAGGTAAGAAAAGGGGCAACTGCAGAGCAACGCTTTCCCAGTTGTGTCCTCCCACCGTCCTCGGCTGGAGTTCCACTCCTCTAGGTGGAACTCAAAGCTCCAAGAGATGCGGTTCCCCTGATTGTGCTATCCCTGCTTTTGGCCCTCACCCTCCTACGGCTGTGAGCTCCGCTACCGGCACCCAGCAGCGTCGCGGCCGCGACGGGTCAGAGGCACATACGTTTCTCACAGACGGCTCCCCCTTTGCCGGCCGGGCAGCTGCAGGTGAACTCCTTCCCATCATCCTCGCAGGTGCCACCGTGCAGGCAGGGGTTAGAGTCGCAGGGCCGCGAGGGCTTCTTCGTGGCGGGGGGCTGGCGCGTGGGCTTCCGCCGGGTGGTGGCAGGGAGGGTGGAGGCGGGTCTCTTGGTGCTCCCAGCTCCTGCCAGCTTGGTGCTGGGTCGACCCGCAGCATCTGGGCGCAGCACGTGGATGGTGGTGGCAGCGGCGGCCGTGGTGTACCTCCGGGTGGTGGCGGGTGCCATGGTGGTAGCCGTGGTTGTGGTCACAGTGGTGGTGAAAAGCCTGGGGATCCAGTCTGAAACACAGCAAAATGCAGGTAGAGGCTGGTGCTTTGCAACCTTCTCTGGGGCAGGGAAAGCCGCTCGGGCTTTTGGGGTGAGATGGCAGCAGAGAAGCTTGGACGGACGGCTCTCGCAGGCTACCGCACGCCCGAAAGCCCAGGAGCCCTCTCCCTGCTGCTCTCTCTCTTTTACCCCCTTTATGGCCTTCCTGAGTTGACAACAAGTCCGGGCACATGGACTAACCTCTGAGCCCTGGCTCTGGAGGCCACTATCTGGGGAAGCGTTTGATGGGTTACTGCTACAGATGAAAGGCCCGGGCAAGACCAGAAGAGCCAGCCTGCCCGTTTGAAAGCCTAAACCAAGACAGGGGGACTGACCGCAGACAGACGGAGCTCACCAAAGTCCATGAATTTGACATGCTCCTGCTGGGGCTTCTTCACCAGTATGGTTGTCTTCTTGGAAGCTTTGATCTGCTTCAGCAGGGCTGCTTGGACATCAGCTGCCGTGTAGGAAGTGGCTGATCGTAGCCAGGAGGAGAAAGGAGAAAGGCAAGAGTGAAGATGCAGGCCCACCAAGCCGTTTCCCTCTCCTGACCTCCCCACAATGCATCCGAATCATTCCTTTCCCTAGGAAAATGCTTCCAGCCTTCCAGGCACCAGCTTAGGCTGCACCTCCTCCCAGCTCTTCTCACAGCATCCATTGATTTTGCCGGACAGAAGACCATAGCCCCAGCAAATTTTAAGAAGGTTCTTTCACGCTCCTTGCCGCACGTGTGTTTCTCAGGCCGGCACTACCTGCTCCCTCCTCAGGCAGATGCTGATGCCACAGTGAATCAGCACCGGGAAGGCTCTTACCTGGGTCAAAGTGGGACTCCACAATGACACGGACAGCGCTGCTCTGGCCCAGGTCTCGGACACGGATGCTCTTGAAATCCTTCTTAACATCAGAATTGCGGAAAAGCTCATCCAGCTAGTTGGTTGGAGGTGAAGGAGAAAAGATAAACAAACTGAGTAATGGGGAGATCCTAGGGCATAGGTCCTTTCAGTCAAAGATCCTGAGTCTCAGCAAGTCTCCTTGGTTTCATCCCACAGGGGTTTGCATCCAAATGTTTGCAAGACATCCCACTGACACACGCAGAGAACAGGGCTCCTTTGTGTAGGTGGTAATTTCAGATGGTCCCTATTCTTTACGGCCTGCAGTCAAAGCTAAGAACAGGATCCAGCAATAGTGTGGGGAAGGTGAGCTATCCCCATCGTACCCGTGGAGAAGAGCGGAACAGAGCCAGACCAGAGACACCTTGCACTTCATACAGGGATTTTCTATTATGTGGCATCTAAGTCTTACTGATCTCTTCTAAAGCTGTGTAAACCTGCTTAGGCACTTTGGAAAATCCCATAAGGCACCATTCTGCATCTTTAAGTACCTGACTGCCTTTTAAAACTGGGCTCTCAGACATTGCAGGATTTGTCTGGAGTCACATGAAGGAGACAGAGACAGTCCAAGGCTTACAGCAAGTCAGGGCTTTAACACCCCTGCTAGCTACCTGTCCAGCCTCGCGCTGGACTGGCAGTCATCACAGCTAGAGGCCACCGCTTCCTTCCCTTGGCTTCAAGGCAAAGAGAGAAGAAAGTAATTAACTTGACTGATGGTCCCACGGTACAGTCTCCCTCTAGACCTTTGGGCATAGCGATCTCAGAGGGGTAGAGGAGCACATCGCACCCATGGGTGTGGGCAGGTGGGTTGCACAGGGACAACAGGTCTCTGCGGCACAGGGCCACGGCAGGAACTCTCAGCCCAGCCACAGATGGTCTCTGGGACAGAGGGCCTGTGCCATGCCTTCATTTCCCCCAGCCCTGGAAAACCAGCAATCAGCACAATCTCCTGCCTTCTCACGGGGGGCGAACGGATGAACCAGTGAATGAAGCTTTTGTGTGCATGTCTGCATCCTCAGAGAGAAACCACTGTTGTATTGGGAAATATTGCTATTGTGATACAGAACTGCACGAACCATATGGTCCATATGCCAGGCACACATCTGCTTATATGACTGTACCGAGGGCTTGCCAACTTCTAAGCGCAGCTTGGAACCAGCTCTAAATATGTTAATCTCCTTGCAAAGACGCTTTGTATTTGCTGTGCCACACTGCAGGCTACAGTATAATGTTGCTACCCCACCCAGCGCTTCCTTGGCATACCCATATGTATACGTCGCCACGCAAAGTCCGCCTACTCCAAGAGCCGGCAATGCAGGGGGGTTCTCCTTAAAGGTGGGAGACTGGATTTACACAAGCGGCTTCCCAAGTTGTGTAGCTGAACTGGAGGGGCAAAGGGGTTTTGGACACGTTTTTGCCTAAGGGCTTTTCATGGAGATGAGGACGCTTTGGGGAATCCACAGCGTTAAGGCAGAACCTCTCGTCTGAACAGCCCCACCACCAAGATCAAGCTGAAAAAGGATAATTTTTGACCCAGCGCATAACAAAGAATGGAACCTACTGACACAGCATGTGGTAGAGGCTAATAACACATGTAGATTAAAAAGAGATTAGACAAATTCACAGATGGTACCTCTTAGACTGGTGCAGCATCTCCGTAAACTCTTAAGTGCCCACCCCATAAAGTGCTGGCCCTGGTGATAAGCAATGTTCACTCCCAACTTTTGGAGGTTAAGCCCATCTCAAAAAAAGCCCCAAACCCAACATGGAGCAATGCTCCTCCAAGGCACTCAACACATTTTGCAGATGGGTCTCTGCGCTCCCATTTGACAGACAGCAATGACAGGCCACGGCCTCCCCCGAAGCCATCGCGAATGAGAAGGCAAAGCAGGAGGAAACCCACAGCGGTTCCCGTGGTCGGGACACCAGAGCGTCTGCAGTTACGGAGGGTGGTGTTGGCACAGGGGACGGTAACAGGCACCCCGGGAGCAGCGCTCAGAAAGCAGACAGCGCTTGGTCCCTGCTTCAGCGAGGGGCTGGAACGAAGCGAGCAGGCAGGCAGCCTTCCTGCAGAGCGCCGGCACCTCGGCGGCCAAGCGGACGCAGGCAGGAGAGCGTGCCGTGGGCTGGCTCCCCGTGGCAGCACGGCCGCTTGAATGGACAAGCCTGCTGATCAGCAGCAGCTTGGAGAACGCCTGCTCGCTTGAGAAGGAGAGGACTGTGTTTCTGGAAGTGAACATTTGGGGTTTAGTCATCTGTCCACCACAGTGGGCAGGGTCCTCTCTTCTTTTGGGAGACCAGAAAAGTCTGGTCCTCTTTTGGGAAACCAGAAAAGCCTTACCCAGACCCTAGATGAAGTGCAAAGGACTCACCGCGCTCTCAATGCTCCTGGCCGTCTCCCCAAAGAGCTCTGACTTGGGGTCAGCCATCTCAGGTGTGTAGAACAGCTCCTGGCCTTCCACCTCCTCCAAGATGAGGACTCCTTGGAAGACTTTGGTAGCTACGGGAGGGAGGGTAAACAAGACAAACGCCTTTAGTCGGCTTGTGGGCAGGGGACAGGCGTGTGGCCGAGAGCCGCAAGGAGTGTTCGAGTCCCTGGGGGGAAAGGGTGATGGCAGTGTGCGGGTAGTGCCAGTGTTGGGGTTAGTCTGGATGGGTCTGGGAGAGCGCCATGGAGGATTAGTATCAGAGGGTGCTGGAGCAGATGGCAAAGACCAGGCTGGAGATGGCAGCTTTTACCATACGGTTTCCTCTGAGCTCCGGCCCGGATAGCAGCCCCCCTGCACCGGCTGAGTAACAAGAGAAAGACGTTAGCCAGAGCAGCACATAGTCAATACGGCAGGATCAGACACGGGCATGCAAACAGGGGGCCGAGGAGGGCGAGATGTGGACTCCGGACAAGGAGAAGACCTGTGCCGGGAGAGGGAAGTAGAGAGCCTGCCAGCTAACAGGCTGTGGCCAGCCTTGCAAAACCAGACCAAAACTGCAACAGGCACCCAAGGTGTGGTTCCAGAGGACAAGGGGATGTCCTGCTGGACATCCCAAGGAACAGGGACAGTTAAGAAGGACCTCAGTGAGCAACGAGGAAACATCTGGGAGACGGCCCGAGAGCAACCATTTTTAGGGTAACGAGGATCTACGTACAGGGCAACCAATCCTCTGACCGAGCCCAGGTGGCTTTGTTTCCTCAACATGGACAGCGCGAAAGGGACTGTAAGTGGGCAAGACTAATCCTGCCTAGGTCATGAGAGCTGTGTGCACCCCTGGGAACCTCAGCGTGAGTCAAGAGAGCTCAGACTCCCCAGGAAGCCCAGCGGGGACACTGGGGCTACAGCCGCTCTCCCCACCTGCCCTGGCACAGAACTGGTCCCCGTCAGCCCAGCTCCCTTCACAGCCACTGACACAGATAAAATGGGAACCCACGCAATTCCCTCATCCCCCCTAGTGCCAGTCGTGAGCTCTGCGGAAGCCTGGGCAAAACACTGGTCAAATTTTTAAGGCTGTAGCAGTCAAGGAAGAAAGTGGTCAGCTAAGTGAAGGAAACCGCGGGGTGCCCTGGCTCCCCGCGTGAGCAGCAGCACCCACCCGCGCACTAGGGCTGGCTGCCGGGGGCTGCGGCAGGCGGGCACAACGTCTGCCAGCCACCAGGGCTCAGCACGTCCCACGAACACCCCCTCGGGGACACGCCAGCCCCCAGACCGGACACAGGAACCGTGCTCACTGCCGGCCGGGCAAGCGCAGCACCACGCTGCTCTCCCCACTGGGCAGCTCTCAGTGGCATCTCTCCCTCTCCTGCACCCTGCAAGAGCTCAGGCTGACTCCTGCCCACCGAGAGGGAGCCCAGAGCCCAGCCCCGAGGACAAACTCACCCGGACAGTTGCTGCCTTCCGCATCAGCGGCCGCAGTCTTGCCATCGGAGCAGCATCCCAGCGGGGTGTTGTAACACGTTGCCCTCTCGATGGCTGGGGTGGAAGTTACTTGGCTTTCCTCCACCTCCTCTTCCCCTGCAGGGCATTAAGAGGAGCATTCACCAGCAGGAGGTAAGACCTAACCTCTGTGTTAGAGAATGAGGCTGAGACACAGGTTCATTTTGTCACGAGAGACAGGGTACGGTTTAGCC
Organism: Mycteria americana; assembly: GCF_035582795.1. Classification (NCBI taxonomy): domain Eukaryota; kingdom Metazoa; phylum Chordata; class Aves; order Ciconiiformes; family Ciconiidae; genus Mycteria; species Mycteria americana. Next base: position 7,725,103 of record NC_134382.1, on the reverse strand, counting down.
CGCAACCGACCTGCCAAGCCTAAGAAGCGCACACTCACCGGCAGAGCCTGCCCCACTAGATTCCTGGTCTCCACTGATGCCCATCTCTTGGTCTCCACTGCCTTCTGCACTGCCTGATTCAACATAGGCAGGCTGGGTGGTGGCCAGGACCACTGGCGCAGTGGAGAGAGGGCGGACGGTGGTCTTATACACCCCATGGGTCATCCATGGTGTAGTGGCTGGTCTGGCAGTCGTGACGCGCCTTGTCGTAGATTGACCTCTTTCAGTAGGCCTGGCTTCCAACAGCAGGGAGCTGGTAGCCAGCTCGGTGGGTTCTGGAGCCCGGGTGGTGAGCCGCAGTGGCGGAGGAAGGATTAACTTGTCCAGGGGCAGTGTGGGCAGCGGTGTGGGTGGTGAGGTGTGGCTTGTGTGAGTGATGGACTCTGAAAGGAGCAGCAAGACAGGGTAGGTAAGGAGGGGCAGGTCTGGGGAAGGCTGGCCGTGACACGGGGAAGCATGTCGCAAACCCTCAGGCACCTGCCCTGGGCAGCGCATCTGCTCTGCCATGAAGAGTCACAGCACAGCGAGGAACCGCAAAGGAAGGCGGCGAGTCCCAGGTTCAGCGTCAGGCCAGAGAGCTGGCACTGCCCCAGCACCGAGAGCTGCGGACACTCACCGTGGCACTGCCCCACGTGCTTCACTGAGATGACCTGTCCCTGCCGGCAGGCGATGGTCTTCAGCTGGCACTGGTCCCCATAAGTGACACCATCAGAGCCACACACCTGGGAAGCAGAGGGGAAATGTGAGCTGCACCTCTGTCCTCCTCCAAGCCCTGGGCAAAATAAACCGGTTTCTAAATGCTGGGAGCAGAGGCTTTGCAGGGGTCCCTCTGAGGCAAAGAGGTGATGGTCTGCACAGAGGGACCCGCGGGCAGGCTGCGGAAGCCCCGGAGCAGAGCAGCTCAGAGGTGCCAGATGGGGCACAGAGCACCCGGCTCCATCGGGAGACATCTACGACTCGCATGTCACCCTTCCCCACGCATCAAAGACTTGCCCGCCTGCCTCTTGGGCGGGCGGAGAGCCATCAGACTCCCACACCGCCTGCACCAGCCCGATGCAGCTGAGCTAGCCGCACGTCCCCACGCACGCCGCTCAGCCCCCCACGGCTGCCTCTCCCGCAAACCTTGGTCATGTTGGCCTCCGAGCAGAGCGGGGATGGGCACTCGCAGTGAGCAAAGCCGTTGACTTCCACGCACGAGGCCCCAAACTCGCAGCTCATTTCCTCACAGGATTTTGGGGCTGACGGGTCTGGGGTAGGGAGAGAAGGGGGAAGAGATGACCAACAAAGCATGTACCAATGATACAGAGATAGGCTATGCTGAATCAAAATCCCTCTCTCCTCCCAATGCATCTTCGCTCTCCCAGGGACTCACCAGAGCAGTTCAGACCCGTGGACAAGACAGACTTCCACCAAACAAACAGAGAAACAGTCCCTCACGCTGTGCCTGAGTGCACGGATAACGGGAACCCTGGCAGGAATGGAGGCCAGGGCCCCTTTCCCCCGAAGCACCAGCACGCAGGGTGGGAGGGGTGCATTTCTTTCACAGACCTACGTGTTGCCCCGCAGCAGTACCCAGGTGCCCATTTCTTGGCACCCCACACAACCCCTCTGGTACGTGGCTCCCTCACCTTTCTCACAGCCAGTCATGCCCAGCTTGCTGCCATTGGGGCACTGGTTGCATTTCATGCCGGTGATACCAGTCTTGCAGGAGCACAGTCCAGTCATCTGCTCACAGTCATCGCGCACTGAACCCACCGGGTCGCAGTTACAGGCTGGGCAAGAAGGGAAAAAAAAAAAAGACACTGTTTTGCTGGTGGATTTGTGGAGCCAACAGCAGACTCAGGTCCCCCAGCAATCCAAGAGAAGAGCGAGGAGAAGGGTCCAGGGGAGGACCATAATGCTGACTGCTACCCTGTGCTTACTGACCCCACACCAGCGGCAGGAACCTGCCTCCACCCGCTACCCTCTGACCGTGGTCGTATGGCTGGTGATCCCACATCCACCCCACAGGCACACGCGGGGACACCGGGGCTCATTCACGCTGGGCTCGAGCAGCCCTGCACAACATCTGGGGAGGGAGCAGGCCCGTGGAAGGAGACACCATCTCCCAGCCAAGCCGCGCTACGGGGGAGCAACGGCACCTGGGCAATGCTGCAGGCCACCCCGTCTCTCTTGCACAGAGCAAGTCATCAAGCTCCGCAAAAACAGCCGCTGGAGGTGACTTACAGTAGGACCAACACTAGGGCTCATTGTTTTAAATCGCACAATACCCTGCCGTGCCTTGAGCCCCGCGGAGCGGGCCAGGGAGCCGTGCCAGCGGAGAGCTGCACGGGACGAGGGGCACCGGCCCAGCCCCGCCCGCACTCACGCGTGCAGCCGCTCTTGCTGTCGGTGACGATGCCGCGGAAGTTCCAGAAGCCGGGCTCGCAGCGGTCGCACTTCAGGCCCCCCACGCCTGGCTTGCAGGAGCACTGCCCTGTTGTGGGGTCGCAGGCTCCCCCGTAGGAGCCGTAGGGGTTGCACTGGCAGGTGCCTGCGAGCCAGAGAGAGAGCGAGCGTGAGGCTGAGTCCTGGCCGAGGAGGTGGGGGGGTGCTGGGGGCTGCATCAAGGCGGAGGGACCGACTGCTGAGCCACCGAGCTGCTCGGCCAGGGCAGGAACGCGGTCTCGTGCTGGGCAGGAGGAGGTTTCACCAGCTGCTCTCAACGCTTCTCCTCTGCCCCAGCTCCAAGGGGGAGCTGAACCTTCAGGGATTAACCTGCCTGCTCTGCTGTCATCAAGAACTCCTCTCTCATTAACATCAAAGGGAGAGGAAGCTATTAGAAGTTTATTATTAATTCATTAATTAGGAACTTGATGGACGGAAATGATCCAAAGATAGACAGAGAGACGCTCCCTTTATCCACAGGGAGCAGTAGGAAGGGGACATGGGGCAGAGCTGGAGAGAAAGGGAGACCCCGGGAGCAGCAAGTAGGGTGCATACGCACATCCCCAGACTGCCAGAGGCAGGGCAATGGCATGTCCAGAACAGGCAGCAATGGATAAATCTGCCCTAGGGGCTCCAAGCTGCTGGTTAAGCGGCAATTACCTCCTGATGTACGCTTGCTGCCAACACAGGGACACAGGTGGGACAGAAACTGGTGGGATACTGAATCCCCGTCAGTTGGGAAGCTGTGTCCACGGATTGGAGGGCAGGGGACAGGACTTCCATCAGAGACACAGAGGAACATCACTACCAACCGCCACTGGCAGGGCGATGCCGAAATGCTCGTGTCCTCCCTAGCGTCACTCTGCCCGGCTCCTGCCTGCTCCGCTGGCCCCTCTCGGCCAGCCCACGCCACACCGCCGCGCGCCTGCTCTTCCAGCACCCACCTCGGCCTGCAGCCCGCCCCGCGCACCCCCTGCCAGGAAATCTCTGGATGTTCTCTGAATGCTGCTGCTTTTTAAATTATACGGCACATTAAACAGCACTACATCCTCATCAAGCAGGCATTAGCCAGGCCCAAGCACGGCGTGAATCGTGTCTCCACGGGGTAATGTGTTTCCCTAACAGGCAGTCACAGCCTCAGCTGTTAAGAGTTTGCTAATGCCTTTCAAAATGCGCCTTCTGCTGAAGTGCTGACTCCGATAATTATTTAATAAATATTAATGAAACATTTGCCAGCTCAGCTTCCTACACGGTGCAGTCACCCACCAGTCACTGGGTCCTGGAGTGGCCTGCAGAAGGTCCCTACGTGAACCCAAAAGCTCTGTTCCACCTCAGCCTGCAGCGGAAGGATACAAGCAGTGTTCTTGTCACTCAGGCCGGTGAAAAGCCCTAAGCCTCTAGCAATGGGTTGAAGGCACAGAAGGCATGGTCTGGCCCTAGGGGCACCTTCTGGGGTGGACCAGCGTGGACTCAGCACCACACAAGTTCTGAGCCACCATCCTGTCTTCTGCATTTCAGAGGGACTTAGACCTGGAAGTTGACTCAGGGCTTTTGAAAGGACAAGGGCGTCACTAGTAGACACAGAAGGCGAAGCATGCGTGCACGTCTCCATGTGTGCATGCTGTGAGCTTGGAGCTGGGGATAAATGGAGGCTTTTTGAGCCTGGGAGGTCACCAGTTAGCTAAGGAACGGGGAGGGTCCACCTTCCTTTGTTTCCCCTGGGATGGGACCCCAAGTCCCCCCTCCACCTGATCTCTCCTGCCTTCCAGCCATCCTTGAAGATCCTTCATGCCCCCCCAGGTGGGAACACAATGTTCACTCACTTGGGCATCCCGCTGCACCCACTCCGAGCGCCAAGGTCATGTTGTCTGGGCAGCATCCGTAGATGGTCTGGCTGCAGTGCACAACCAGGAGAGGTGGCAGGGTTGTGGCAAGGGCTGCAGAGGAAGGCAGAGAGGTACAGATTATCTTTGGCACGCAGGCTGCCACAGGGCGGTGTTGCCAATGTATGGATCGAGCAGGTAGCAGCATTCCTGCAAAACCACGTGGTCCTTGCAGAGATGCTGGGAACAGGCGATGAGGTGAGGTCCTACCCTTGGCCAGGGAAAGCGCAGGGCATGAAAGAGGAAGGATGCAGCGGGGATCAGCAAACCAACACAGACACTGCTGTGTCCTCAGTCAGCGCTTCCTTGCTTAGCCCCAGGGAAAGGGCACGTGTTACTGCTGGGCAGCAGGCTGGGGACCAGCGCACACAGCTTGTGTCAGCCGGGGGGGGCTGGCTGCCTTCGGGGGACTCACCGCGGCAGGCTCCTTGGCTAGTGACATAGAGATCCTGGCGTTTTTCACACCGTGTCTTCTTCAGCTCACACTCGTTGGTGTAGGTCACACCATCAGAGCCACACACCTGCCAGGACAGGGAGGGAAGCTGCTCAGGGCAGTCCCTGGCACAGGAAGGCAGGTTCCCTACCCGTGGGATGCCCTCTCCTGCCCAGGAAGCATGCGGGAAGGCCACCAGGGAGAAGAGAGGAGGGGAGCGAGGACCGCAGCAGGCAGCCCAGAACTGCTCAGCGTGCTTACCGGGTTGCGTGGTACTGCCAGGCAGGTGAAGTCACACACACAGCGGTCATCCTCTGCATCCTCGTCCCACCAGCCCCCGTACTGCCGGCACCGGTCCTGTTCACACTCACTACCATCGCCGGAGCCCGAGCCCCCTGAGCCGCACTCTGGAGCGAAGGAGGACCATGGTGAGAAAGGGCTCACACCCAACAGGGCAGAGTTAGGGGAAAACACAGGGGACGGGGTTAAATGCCCCGGACAGGGGAAGCAGCCCACAGCTGCACAGGCCCATCCAAATCACAGCAGATTTAACTTTTCAGCACAGGCAACCCCAGAATGCTGGGCCCACATATATTAGGATGCTTATGCCCGGACCTCAGAGAAGATCCCTTTCCCTTGGAGAAAGCAGATTCTCCCACCGCTGTCACAAGATTGTGCTACGCCCACATAATGAAACGGCACAGGGATGCTTAAGCAGGTGGCCTGAGATCTTCCTCTCTACAGCATCACCCCAGGAGCAAAAGCAAAGATCCTGTGGCTACCAGCACCCTGCAGGCTACCTGGCCATCAGACAGCTAATAGCCACGCACAGGAGGAAGGGCTGCCGCTTGGCTTAGCGACAGCTTAACTCCATGCTTTGATCCGAGTCCTTCCCCTTCTCCTGCCCTCCCAAACACGTAGTGCAGCAGGGAGATTGCTGCTGCTCCTATAAACATGGAAACCAGAGCAGAAGAAGGGATGGGGTTTGGGTTTAGTTTGAAGTTCAGTTAGGCAGCTATTCTTAACAATATATAAGCTCTGTCCCTAGCCCGGCTGCCTCTCCATAAGACGCTCAGAGCTCCAGCAGCAAGAGAGAGATGTTGCTGATTTCAAAGGCTTCTTAAAGGGGAAGGGGGGGAGGGAAGGAAAACCTGGCCCTTTTTATTGAGTGATCAAAGGCTGGGATTTGGCATTACACAGAGAATTATTTAAGATCTTTTCCCAGAGGGACATCAACCTGAAATTCCCCAAGGAGGGCTGTGATCAAACACCATGTTATGTCTTCCCCTCTCCCTAAGCTCTGCCATAGCACTGAAGTCCCTTCCAGCTAGACTACATGTGCAATGAGCCAGAGAATCTCAGCTCGCCAGGTCAGCACAACAGAGCGGCAAGGTTTACGGGCCTCCCGTATTCGGATTCAGCCAGCATTAACCCACAGCTTTCCCCCTACAGCGGGAAAACTCAGCAGGTTCTTAGTTCTTAGCCTAGCCAAGCAAGGCACAGCCAACCCTGCGACCCTCCCAGGTGCTCAGGACCAAGTCGAGAGCGGCCACAGGCCAGGCCCTCGAGCAGCCCCTGCGGCAGAGGGAAGCAAAGCAGCAGCCAGGCTCCCTGCCCCAGGCACCGCTCCGTTTCCCCCAGCCAAGGCCTGCTGAAGTGTGAAATTAAAGCGGTGATAAACTCCTCGCCCAGCCGATTCGGCGGCGTCACCTCTCATTACTGCTGGATACAGAAAGACCAAGGGGAAAGGGAGGCGGCAGGGGTGCCGGGTGACCGCGGCCAGCTGGCCAGGAGGGAAGGAGAGGCTGTTGGCTGTGCTGGAGACACCGGGGGTGTCAACAGGGCACTACGCCCGAGCTCCACGCAGCAGGGCTCACGTGGCGGCCGGGCACAGCAGAGCAGCGAGGGGAAGAGCCCGCTGCGTGCAGCCTCCGTCCTTCCTCACCCTTTCCCCCACCTTTCGCACCCGTACGGCCGGAGGAACGGCGGCAACCTACCGTCCTCGCACGGCCCCGTTCTGGCAACCTCAATGCTCTTCTTCTGCTGGCAGGAGGCCACCTGCAGCTCGCACTGGTTGTCGTAGGTGAGGCCATCGCTCCCACACACCTGAGCGAAGGGCTGCCTCTCGCAGCGCGGGCACACGCACTGCCCACCCACGCACTTGCTGCCGAAGGAGCACACCGTGCTGCCGCAGGACTCTGTGGGGCGAGAGGGAGGAACCACAGTGAGACGTCGTAGGGACCTTTGCAGCCAACTGCCCTGTGTCACGCAGCTGGGGACCACTAATGCCATGCCCTCAGAGGCAAGGAGAGAAGTCCTCCTTCCCCAGAGTGCTTTGTTATTGCTTATTTAAACCGTGCAAAGACTCTGCCATGGGCAGGTGACAGCCCTGAGCATTTCTGATTCCCATCAGCACCCGCAGGTGTTGCGTCCAACAGCTTTTTCTAGGACACCAGTAAGAAATCCCATTTACTCTCATGGTGACTTCAGCCTCCTCCTGCTCGCAGTGCCCGCGGAGCACTGAGAGTCACCGGTCACACTTTGCTCCCAAATTTAGAGAGGATCTCCGTGCACAGTTCAGCCTTGGAACGCAGACCCAGCTGGACAGGCTTTGTGAGGCTCAAAGCATTGCTTTTACTGTAGTAGCATTTGTCCTAATGAAGAACCTAGGCAGGGCTTTTAATTCATTAATTCATTAAGAAATTAGCACAGACAGTGCCCTGTGCTGGGGAGTGGGGAGGAAACATATGAGCAAAGAGGAATTAACCCCAGGGGATGGAGGGAAGGGAAAGCTACTGGGATTAACTGTGTGATCAAACAGACCCTCGATGCTTTCAGTTCTGGTGGTAGCTATTAACATATTTTTAGCCCAATTTCTTTGCTTGGCTCAACGGACATTAGCCCAATTTCTTTGCTTGGCTCAGACAAGCAACAAAGAGGGCAGATACCACCTGTGATGCATAGCTGGGGCTAAAAAGGAGAGGCTGCTTGAGAGACTCGAGATGCCCAATTCTTATGAAGCCGAAAGGGCAGACCACGCCAGACAAGGCGAAAAGCCTCAGGCAGCGTCTCCGAGTGACCAGCCAGGATCTGCAGCCCAGGGCCGGGCTGCTGGGTGTCCCTGGGCGAGCCCTGTCACTCTGGAGCTGCCACCCTCCTGGGAAGTCCTGAAAGCAACCAATAAAGGCACCAGGAGGAGTGCTAGGGACACCCTCCACACACCCCAACCCCGGGGCTTCTCAGGTGCCTCCCAGGGCCGGCAAACCCATGGGCTGCGAGTGCTACAAATGACCGGTGAGCCTTGGACGGCCACGGCCAGGCAGCTCAGCGGGGCCCGGGCGGCCAGCGAGGCTGAGCATCCGCTCTCTGAAATGCCACCAGCGGGAGTGAGACGAGGGAAGAAGGGGACCTTGCCAGACTCACTGCAGTCTCCTTGGGCAGCCACCAAAATGTTCGTCTGCTGCGTGCACGCCCGGACGTGGAGCTCGCACTCGCTGCCGTACGTGTTGCCATCTGTGCCGCACACGGGCTGAGAGGAGGGAACGCACTCCGTGGGGCACACGCACCTTCCCGTCTCCGCCTCGCAGATGGCCCCAAACTGGCACTTGCCACAACGGTCTGCATGGACAAAGAACAAAAGCGGTAGCTTAAAACAACAGGTCAGGAAGGCATCGCTGTCTAACGAAGTGCCAGAGCAGAAATAAAACCCCACTGCAACCTCCTCCCCCACGTTGAGCCCTCGCAGATGCCGGCAGCCTTGTCGGGAGCAGGAGCCCCAGGGCACAGTGCAAGGGAAGGAGCTGAGGCGAGGGCTGCAGGAGGAGGGAGAGTCAGGCTTGGAGGCAGAAAGGCAATAACTACTCCTAAAAGCTGTCAGGGCCAGGAGTAACCGTGATGAAATGTCACCAGAGCTGTATGCCGTTACAGCTAAATAGGAGGCAGGAGAGAGCACGGGGCTGACTGCAATTACGCGGAGCGATAAATCAGTCCCAGCCTTGGGAGGAGGAGCGCGGCATCGCAGGCAGCACGCGGCCAGTCTCCCAGGGGAGAGAGCTGGCAGGATTCACACGTGGCGAGTCGGCAGGGTGGGAGAAGGTGGTCGGCAGGGTGGGAGAAGGTGGTCGGCCGGGAAGGGGGATGCTGTCTTCCCCTAGTTTATCAGGGTGCCAGCAGTGCCGGGCGCACGTATAACATAGCACCGATTCAGAGCGCCCTGCCACCTCCCCCAGCAGGATCCCCAGCCTGCCTGCTGCAAACACCCGCACAGCGCACGCAGGCTCAGGTCAGAGAAGATGTTTATCTTCGTAATAACTCACTTGCAAAGGAGCTATCACTCGCTGCAGGAGAGAGCGGACTCCAGCCGGCACATCTCCTCTCTCCTCACTCCTGGGTATTTAGTGATTCACGGCTTCATTTTCTCCTTCAGACATACACCCCTCTTCCCTCCCCGCCATTCAATTCACGAAGAATTTGGCTCAAAGGTGGTTTTTTCTTATTTTTCTTTCACACAGCAGCTGCTGCCTTTGCATGGGGGAGGGAAGATGCAACAACCCCCCGCGCGGTTTGTGCGGACTGTTGGCTGGGAGGTGTCCATCTACAGCACAAAGCTTGCAGCCGTGCCTGGGCTCTGCGGGTCGGGAGAGGGGCTGCTCAAGGCAGCCTGTGCGCAGACAAGGGCAGCCCTTTCCTACAGAGCGCTCAAGTGCATGTGCCTGACAGCTGAAGTATTCGCATCCTTCACTTTTTCTCCTGTAACTGCGTGGAGTTGGTACCAGCATCTTCTTCTGACCTGAATCCCACTGGGCCCTCTGCTGTGCTGCAGCGGGGAGCTCCACAGGTTGGAGGGGGTCTTCCTTTTCTGGAGGAAGGGTCTTCCTTTTCTCCGCTGTCTCAAAGCCCTTACAGCTCAGGAGCGTGTTCCCCAAGTAGGACTGCACAGCGCAGCTCAGTGGGGAAATGACTGTAAGGGATTAAGCCCAGTTTTGTCAGGGGCACTGCTATGCCACACCAGCCCCGGGTGGAAAGCCAGGCACCAGCTCCTGATACCCTGCCTGAAGGTTAGGGGCAGAAAGACTGAATTTTGACAAAAATCGCGACGAGCCTAGCCCTACCTGACCATCCCGGCAGATTTTGTCCCAGGAGAACCCAGCCAGCTCATCTGCAAACGCTTTCTGACTGGCGAAGCTGCGCTGGCACACAGAGAGCGCTTGCAGATGGAACCGCTGCGTACAGGTCTGAGTTGCACACGCTACGTGGTGGCAACCAAAGCGCAAAGACACCCCAACGGCCCTATCTCCCCGTGGCTGGGGCCACGCTCGTGCTTAAGACATCGCCTGCCCCCAGCAAGCAAACCCAGCTGTGCCCGGCAGCACGAGTTGGAGGAACCCCCCGAGATCGGCTCTTACCGCAGGGCCCCTTGTGTTTCACTTTGATCTCCCTCTTGAGGACACAGGCCATGGAGTCGAGCTCGCACGGGTTGCCATAGGTGCGGTTGTCACTGCCGCACACGGGGTCGTAGCGGCCCTGGCACACCTGCTGGCACTCGCACACGGCCTCCTGGTTCTTCACCACGCACGTGGCCCCGAAGGTGCACTCCACGCTCAGGCACGGGCTGGGTGTGCCCAGGTCTGCGGAGGGAACAGGAGAGAAAGGCACGGGTCTCAGACCGCTGCTTCCCCAGCTCCCCCGGGGCACTGTGCACAGCAATGCATGCCAGCATCCCCAGCCTCAGGCCCACGCCTGCCTCCCCCAAGCCGTGGCAAATGCACAGAGCTCCTGGCCTTGGCACCAGCCCAGCCCCTGCACCCTCCATGCCACCCCAACATGCCCGGCTCAGCATCTTCCCCATGCTTGGCAGAGGTTAGGGATGGGAAGCAGGCACGAGATCTTCTCCCTGCACGCCGTGAACAGGACTCCTGCCTCATCTCCTCCGTCCCATCCCCATCCCAGCTACGTTCCGCCCCGAGGGGCCGGCAAGGTGGGATCGGCCCTGCGGGTTTCTGCACCAAACCCCGATGTCTGGGTCTCCCCAGCAGCTCCCAGCCTGCATCAAGAACGAGCATCATGTGCTGAGGGAGGGCGACACGGACCGAGGCCCCTCATTGCCAGGAGAGGAGCCGGTACTTCTTCTCCCGGGCAGCAGCGGTGCCACCGAGCCTGCCTGGGAAGTCAGATCTGAATGAGCAGCCCTGTGGCAGAGGGCAGGGCAGGAGGCAGCAGAAAGCCCTCCTCAGCGTGGGTCTCGGTGCCTCCAGGACGCTCGCTACCTCATCACGCAGGACCTGGCACCGGCTGCCGAACCCTCAGTAGCCAAAAAGCCCACACGGGGATAGTTCCCTTCACTGAGGCCTCGCATCCTCAGAATCACACTGTCCCCTGAACAGCTCATCCTCATCCCCCCGTGGCCATACCCAGGAAGATCTGGCTGGGGAGGACGCCTGCATTTGGCTTCACCACACAGCCTGTCTCTCCTCTCCTCTCCCCAGCAGCTCAGCTCCCTTCCCTTCCTCTTGCAAACTGGTGTTGGAAAGGCCAGGGAGCTGCTGTGCGGCAGGATGAAGAGACCCGGTGTCCTCGCTTCAGCCCAGTCCTCGGGCATCTGGCTCTAGAAGCAGAGCCCTGAGGCTCCCTGGGGACGGGTGATGCCCCGCAGCAGGGGTTGCGGGCTGAGAGGCACCAGTGCCCTCTGCTCACTCGCTGGAGCTGCTTAATCCAAGTCAGCCAAGCAGGCGGCACCTTCCCTGCAAGATGCCCGGCAGTGACGAGGCGAGCAGCCAACCCTGATGGTGACAGCAAAGAGAAAAGGCTGGGTCTGACTCCCTGGTACAGCTCTGCAACTGCTCGCAGGGAAAGCCCTGCAATTCCACCCGGTTCCCAGCCCGCTTGCTGAAGGCAGGCATGCCCCTCCAGGAACGCCCTCCGCCATCACAAGCCAAGACAGGCAGCTGAAAGGCAGGACTGGCCGCGCTGCTGGGAAGAGACCCAGCACTGCCCGGCGACCCCTTCTTGTGGCTCAAGAGAAAAGCCCTGAGGACCTGGGGCAAGGAAAGGACACAGATTTAATCCGTGCTGAACACTGACAAAGACACACGACAAAACAGATGTGGGGAGCAGACGATGCGGCCAAGGTGAGATGGATGCAACAGGCAGACAGAGCACAGCCCCGCCAACACCGAACAGCGAGGCGGGCACAGAGTCCGAGTGTGGTGGGAAAGAAAAAGCCCTCCGGAGCCTGCTGGCGTGGCACAGAGCGCGGACAGGACAACGGGTCCGTTCTCCTCCCCTGCTAGGACCAAGGCGGCATATCCGCAGAGCAAGGGCAAGGCTTGAGCCCTCAGGAGTCTGGTTGCATGCTGACAACCAGTGAGAAAACGGCCCATAGCACGGGCACGGGCAAGTCGGAATTTTGGATTTGGCTCTTTGGGAAGCACCCGCCAAGTCAAAACTTAGAGCCGACGGTCTGCAAAGGAACAGGGAAGAGGGGGACAGTTCAGGCGCACGGCCAAAACTTCAACCCCGCCTTTTCAACTGGGTCCCCAACTTCCCTGCGGTGAAGAGTTTGTGAGCAGTTCCCAAGGACCAGGAACCGCTCCCCGCTGTGCTTAGCCCTGTGATGCTGCTCACACCTCCTGCTTGTGTTTCACTTTTTTTAAAAACAACAACTGGACCACGATTACGTTCCCCAAACCGAGACACACGCTTGCATGGAGGAAGCGCCTCTGCTGGACGCAATTAGGCAGTAAGGATGCAACGAGCTAGGCATGAAGCACATAGGTTTGTTCATCTGAAATCCAAATTCACGCTCTTGTCTTGGGGAACAAAGTGAGCAGTGAGTGAGAGCGCAGGGAGGTGCCAGGCCTGAGGGAGAACACTGCCCTGACATTTCTCGCCCTTCGTAAGCAAGCAAACCTGCAGAGATGCTGTACGTGAAGTTCCCTCACAGCCTGAACCTCAGCCTGTGAAATTTCCCACGCAGCCCTGAGCACCTGCAGATGTCAATGAGAGTTTTGGCACCAGTTTTGATGTGGGTGGATATAATGAGGACCTACTGAGCAAGGACCTTAGGCTGTGCTATAATCAAGACCTGCTTTGATTCCTGACCCTTCTCCATCTTGGAGGCAGGGAAACTGAGGCACAGAGCAAAAATGCTCATTCTGCACCCTGACTGATTCAAGGGCACGATCCCTCACCTGCTGCCAAGCTGTGCAGAAACCTAACCAAGCCCTGGGGACGCTGAGCTCTCCTGCCAGCCTTGCCTGGCTTGGGGGAAGAGGCTCTGAAGCTGCTTTGTAACCCATCACGCCCCATCGATCTGTGCCCGTGACACCCAGCGGGCTCCAGCACCAGCTCCACAGGGACATAGGGGAATATTCTTAGAGAAGAACCACGTCTGAGCACAGACAGCTCCTCAGTGCTTCCAAAAGGCACGCGCTGCTTTGCTGGACACGGGGGCGGGGAGCTGTAACCCCTGCAGAGCCCCTGCCCACGGGACTTGCCCAGACAAGCGTGACACACACTACGGAGAGCAAAGGGACAAGCATCACAGTCCCAGGCAGGCAGAAGTCTCTGGGAAAGAGGAGGTGGGGAAGAAAGGGGGGTTAGTCGGGGGCAAAAGGAGAGGTAAGATCAACCAGGAGCAGTCCAGACTGATGTATCAGCCAAAGAGGAGCTTGCTAAGGACTGGGGGGCTCACAGCACCCACCTCTGCTCCCACTCTCATTTGCCTCGAAGGGTCAAGCCACAGCAAGCATCAGACAAGACCTCACTGCACTGCAAGGCATTTCCATTCCAGCAGGAAGTGTTTGGGGCGAGGGATGGGAGCAAAACCAGGGCAATCTCTCCATCCCAGGGGCTCTCAAGCAAAACTAGAGAGGAGGGGAGCAGTGAGAAGAGGCCAGGACTGTCACTGGCTACGGAGAAGGGGAGAAAGCCGACCTCCTAGCAGAGATGTCCGGGTAGGGAGCAGAAGGATGCTGCGAGGACACAATTCCTTCCTCCAAACAGGCAACACTGTAAAACACAAGACACAGACGAAAAAGGAAAGAGAGAGAGAGAGAGAGCGCAGAGGGGGAAAGAGAGCGGGGGGGAGAGAGCAGAGAGAGGCAGGGAGGAAAAGACAGATGCAACTACAGACACCTTCCCTCCACCTCCTGTCCACACCGGTCTCATTCCATCCCTTCTTTCTCAACTGCCCCATCACGGTGTAAAAGTAGAGAAAGATTAAAAACAAGGCCTGGACTGTTTTGTTTGGCTTTGCCTCCTTTGCCTTGCTGCTGGAAAAGACAGCAGCAGAGCTTAGAGTTCATTAGACAGGTACGTGTGAGAGATTAAAACACTGCAACCACACTAACGGCCCGCCTTTCTTTTCCTCCCCTTCCCCAGCTCCGTCCGTCTCCCGTATCCTCGCGGCACAGAGGCGTGGATGAACTCACCACGCTCCCTGCCGTGGGTGCTGGACGCAGACAGAGCCTGCAGCTCCCTCAGTCCCCGGTCTCGCCCGCTGCCGAGCGTCCCACGAGTCCCGTCCCAGCCTGTGCCGGTGGACTGCACCCTGCATCCCAAGGAAGCCTCGGCCAGGAAGCCAGCCAGGAGAGAAGGTAGTGCCACCAGCAGTGCTCATGCTGAGAAGACCTGTCTTGACACACAGGCTGGCAAGCAACATCACCACCCCGTCCCCGTTTCTAAATCCAATTCCCACCTCGCATCGAGCGTGAACTGGTGACACAGAGGAGGACGTGCTTGCTTCCCAAAGGGCAGCACTCAGCTCAGAGAGAAGATGCTTTCCTAAGCTGATGGGGAGGCCAAAGGCTTGCCCACACCTCATGGTGGCTTGCTACAGGGCAGCCTGGAGCTGTCATGTGGACTTTGAAATCCTAGGCTTTGGCAGACAGAGCCCCAGCTTTGATTTACTTCCCCCAGATGACAGGCTTTGCTTGCTCCTACCCCACAAGGATGCAGCTCCTGTAAGCAGATTTGTGCATCCGCTGTCCTCGCCTGGAGGAAGAGAAGTTGGGGGAAAGCTAAAATAAAAGAGAGTAAGATGGAGAGAGGAACAGCAGATGCATAGGGACCGTATCCTACTGTCCACTGGCCTCACTCCACTGAACGGGGTGGAAGCGACGGGCGTCTGACAGCAGGGTAACTAGCGGCACGAGTTACTCTCGCCCTCGAAATGCAGGAAGCCTTAGCAAGGGCCTGACTCTAAAGGAGGTACAGGGAAGGGTTTGTAGAGAGCCCAGGGCACCAGGGCCCAGCCACCCAGCTGCAACCGACCACCTCCTGGCCCCACTGCCCCACAGCTGCCTCGGGAGCCCAGCAGAGCCCGGCCATGGGCACCTCGCTTCGCCCCCACCCTCCCCTGCGCCAGGGCAGCCTGCCTCAGCAGGAGCAGCCCCGGGCCATCCCGTGCCAGCCCGTCACAGCTCCCGCAAAGCTTTGCGGCAGCACAACAGGGCAGGAAAGCGAGCGCCAGGCTTGCCGGCGTGCACGGCTTCCTGGCAGGGCTTGCTGGTTGCCATCCAGCACCAGCTCCCCGGGGCCCGGGGAGACAGAGGACTGAAAGGTGCCTCTGTTGTCCTCCCTATAGGAAGAACTTGGGGAACTGACTCCTAATCAGTCAACCACCAGAAAAAACAGTGAAACAGATGATTAAAAATAACAGTTGTGATTATACTGAGTGTGATTTTGGGAGCCTGACAAACAGTTTTCAAGCAGCTGGGCCTGGCAGCATTAAAAACCTACTGCAGGAGCACAAAGCCAACAAAACAGATCAGCAACATGGGGCCCAATTTCCAAGCACTTCAGAAGGTTTGATACAGCTGATACCTTACAAAATATCAGCTTAAAATAATAGGACACAGTTCTAGATCTAGTAAAAACCAGTTCGAGCTGAAATGAAGTCCTTCCAACTGGTACAAATCAATCCAGTGACAGTGTTTAACCTCCTTCATTTTCTGTGCGATAATTTTAAAATTGGACGTTCCCAACATCCTAGGGCCTCCAAGCCCCATCCTATCACATACGCCTGAAAAAGTGTCCATTGGAAAGGTCAAAAGCTTCTCCCAGAGACGAGACAAAGACACGGCGAGACCTCCAGAGAGCGGGCGCGCTGGGAAGAGTTCCTTACGGAGAGTACCTGGAGCTGAGAGAAGCAGGCAGGCATGGAGGGGGAGGCATGGAAGGAGCTTGGGGACTGGCACTACCCTGGGAGGGGGAATGAATGGCGTGGGCTGCACGGGAACTGCGTGGTGGCGAATGTGGACCTGGCCGTGGCGGTGAATGAGAGAAACCAGCTGGACATCACAGACACTTCGGTACTGTTTAAACACAAATGATTCTTCCCCGTGTTACTGAGCACATCAGACAGAGACAAGAGCGAGGAGGAACACATGCACACGCACGCACACACGAGGACCGCTGACTGCTGGAAGGAAAAAGAACAGGGAGGAATGGATATTCAGGGCTTGTCAGCCACAAGACTGAAGAGAGCCTGCGGCTTGCTCGGATGGTGCGCACCCAGTCACAGTCACAACTTACCTGCAGCTTTCCAGCATCAACACGAGCACCGTTGCCTGCACGGAAGGGACTGACGCAGGCTGGGCTTAAAGTGGCTGCTGGGGCTGGGAAGTGAAAGGTGTGGGGGTACGAGCGTTCCTGTGGGCAACCAGCCCGGCGGCACCAGTGCTTACCACAGGGTCCACTGTGTTTTACTGGGATGGCAGCCTTCTGGTGGCACTCGGCCTTCTGGCGCTCGCAGTCGTTGCTGTAGGTCCGGCTGTCCCGGGCACAGACAGGCCGGTAGGCACCGTCGCAGGTGATGCGGTCACAGGAGCAGCGAGCGGTGCCGCGGCGGTTCAGGCAGACAGCGTTGAACTTGCACTCATCCTTGCATTTGTCTGGGAGGAGAGAGGACAGCACCGCTCTCACCCACCCCGGGGACAGGGGAAGGGTACACGCTCATTGCTAAGAGCGTGGCACGGAGCGGCGGGGAAGGTCAGGAACCCGAACGCTCCCGTTCCCCAGGAAGCAGAGAGGTACTTACCCTGATGCTGGCACTGCCCTGAACGCACCTTCTGGATCTCCAGTCCCCGGATGGCCCCCGAGCGCCCCATCACGCACTCGTTGTCGTAAGTCACCCCGTCGTCGCCGCACACGAGCTCCCTCTTTGGGGGACAGTTCTCGGGGCGGGAGAGCAGGTCCACCCTTCGGGTGCGGGGGTTCACCCGGCAAACGCGATTCATGTCGTTGAGGACGCCTTTACAAGGGTCTGCGCACAGAGACAGAGCAGATAGTTCGGCACACGCACGCCCTGCCCGGAGAGGTCCTACCTGGCCTGCCGCCCTCCCTCCCAGCTGGCCCCAGGAGCCTCCGTACCTTCCCCAGTAGCACTCAACCTGTGCTCATCTCTTCCTCGGGACTGGACATCTGCAGGGCTCCGCACACGTAAGGACTCATTTTTTACTGAGCTGCACACACCGAGGACACGTGCCCTTTCCAAGGTGACCACTGGATATGGGATGAGCTCTGCCTTTTTTCCCCATCCTGAGCTGCCTTCGCTCCCCTCTGGCTAGGGGACAGGGCTCTCTCCCCCCACCCAGCCGAACCTCCCAAGCCCACGGGGCTTCGCTGGGTATTTCAAGACGCTTGGTACTCCCATCCAGCTCCTCCCACTCTCCCTCCCTGTCTTCTCAAAGTGCTGGAAGAGCCCCGAAGGCAGCCAGGGCCACACGCTGCCTTGCCCCACTGCTCTAATCTAGGCTTATCCGGATCACCCTCTCTGATGAGCTGAGCTTACATTAGCATACCAAAGACATGGGCAAAACAGGTGCCGACTGTTCACTAATCCCTACTCTAGCCCTGGGTTTTTCTCTTCCTTGTCAAGCACGGTACCTGGAGAATGCTGATTCATTTTCTGCAATTGCAGAAACACGATCGAATGTTTCCACCCTTTAATCCTACTAGTCTGAAATCCCTGCATTGACCGCAGTCCCAGGCTGACAAGGGGAGGAAACAATACAGTACCCTGTATTCCCAGCCTCTCGCAAGCAGGCGAGGGACCTCCCTTTCGGCCGCCCCCACATCCCTTGGAGAAGGCTGGCCTAGGACAGGGTCGCAGCTGAAGTCTTTTGCTTTGTCCATTTTAGCACATGCAGTAATCATGGAAACGAAGCAGACGAAGGAGCTCCCGCGGGACCTACCCAATCCATCTCCCATTCCCCCTCCAGCAAGAGCTGCCCGCGCTCGCTGCTGCCCTGCAGTCACACCAGCAGACAGCCAGGGATGTGTCTGTCACCTCCTTCGAGGCCTCTACAAACCCCAACAAAATCCCAAGAACATCTTGCGTGGACTCAAGGAGCTGTGGGTAAACAAGGCTGCTGTAGGGAGGCAGGGATGAGGTACAGCCGAGGCGATGGGGACTGCATCAGAGGGGTTGGGGATGAGGCCAACGCACAGACATATCTCAGGGACTGCAGGATGAGGATATCTGAGATGTGCTCTGCCTGCACTGCTCATCCCCACTCTCTCCCCTACCTTGCAGTACATCCTCAAGCCTTACAGTGCACCCAATAGAGTCCAAATGCCTTCAAGTATCTTCAGGTTCTATAGCCCGGCTGCTCAACCCAGACTGCCTGAGCTTCTGCTCATGCCCAGCTAAAATCAGGAGGACCTCAAAGGAACAGTGACGCTCAAAGCCTCCTCTCTGCCCTAGAAACCAGGAGCACCCAGCGTAACATCGCCTCTTTTGCACATCCCACTTGCACCCATCTCGCCCTACTTGGGACTGAGCAGTCAAAGCGTCATTAAAGCTCTTCCAGGTTTGCAGCCTGCCCAAACACCCTCCCACACTCCTTCCCCTGGGGACAAACACTGGTCTGGCACGCGTCCTGGCCGATCTCATGGTTTTCCTAACGAATACAGTTGCTTTTAATTACAAGTATCCACAGCCACCGTTAGCCGAAGAGGAAGCCATCCTCGGAGTGGCAGGACTGTGTTTGCGCTCTGGGATGTGTGCCTGTCGGGCTCCTTTAACGAGAGGGAGCTGCCTGCCCGCGAGCCCCGGCACACCGGCTAGCTGCAGGCTTCTTGCCAAAAGCGGCAGCCGGGGGACTCCAGCCAGGGGAAACGGCAGGAGGGAAAGGAGGTGGCACAGATGTTGCCACTGCTCTCTAGGTCACTGGGTCCCGAGCAGAAACACTCGCAGCCAAATGCCGCGGGGGAAGCGCTGTCTTGGTCTGACGTTCAGAAGCCATCACCCACAGACTGACCTTTTTCTGCCCAGCCCGCGTTTTCGAGCCGATGACAGCAGGCGTGCAGGCAGGTTTTTCTCCCCAGCCCTTGCCATTTCCCACTGGCCTGCCCTCGATACTCCTGATGCAAGAGGAAACCTTTTTAAAGCAATACCCCCAGGGGGACAAGGGACTCACCGCAGGCGCCATCGAACTTCTTGAAAACATTCTCCTGCTTGTCGCAGGCGTGCTTGTTGAGGTCGCACTCGCTGCGGTAGTCTTTGCCGTCGCTGCCGCACACCGTGCTCTCGGGCACGCCGCTGCAGGATGACGGGCAGACGCATTTGGCCGACTGGCCGTCAGTGGAGCGGACGCACGTGCTGCCAAAGCTGCAGGTCACCTCTGCGCAGGGGTCCTTGGAGCCTGCGGGAGAGAGGAGGGGGCACGGCACAGGCGTGAGCGCAGCGGGCCGTGCTCCTGTGCCGCCCTCTCCCGCTTGCTCCTCTCACGGGACAAATAAGCCTGACACACCACGATATCTACCTAGACAGCCCCAGTCCCTCCAAGTGCCCAGAAACGTACACGACGGCAATGGATGTCCTTCCCTCGGCTTCAGCGGATGCTGGAGCCAGTGCCATGTACCTGGTCCCACAGCAGCGAGCCCATCCACCCCGGCGTCCGCAGAGGCAGGCAGGACCGTGAGGCTGTAGGATCAGCCCCGAACCCACGGCACGCGAGGAAGGGAGCTCGCTCCCCAGCTGGCACTTCAGGCAGAGCCCCTCCTTTCTAAACCTCTCAGCCTCACTGCCGTGAGCTCCCTTCCCTGCACATGCTCTCCCAGATCCTCTTGCTTCAGCGAACGAGCAAAACAAGGGTCCTTAAGGCACCTCCTGCAAACCATAATTAGAGGAAGAGCTCAAGGAGCAATTTCCTCATTGATGGGGAAGGGCCAAAATTTATGTGCCAGCTTTTTTTGCCTTTTTTTCCTTTATTTGTCACTTTTTTATGATTATTATTTTAAATAAATCACTCAGCACTCTCTCCCCTCTGAGAAGAGCCCCAGCAGGAGTGCCGGGTGCAGATTTATTGCAAGCCAGAGCGCTGCATGAGAGAAAGGTCAAGTTAATTTACTCTGAGATGAGGAGACTGGGGTCTCATTTACACAGCTCCTTGCTCACAGCTGGTGAATGCCAGGCTGGGGAAGGGCTTTCATCAGCCCACCCAGCCTGTGCAGATGCCTGGTCCCTCCAAGTCCAACTTCTAGCTGTGGCAGATGTGACCCACTCTGGGGAGGCAGCGTGGTGCAGCAGGCAGAGCTGCCCGAGGCAGAAGGCTGTTCCCCACCGTCTGCCACGCACCTCTTGAACAGCCTTTGGCCATCGGTTTGCCTGCTTATTAAACTCTGCCCATCACCAAGGCAGAGCTGGTGATTCTCTCACAGTGTCCCTTCCCATCAGACCTGTCCCCAGCCCCCAGGACATCACCAGCACCGCAGTGACGACGTGAGCTTGGGCCAAGTCTCCCCGGCCCCACACGGTCACCTCCGAAAAGCAGGAGAGCCTGCCCTTGCACTCACCACACGGTCCCTTGCTGATGACTTTGATCCGTCTCTGCTGGTTGCACTGGGCCTTCTCCAGCTCACACTCGTTGCTGTAGGTGGAGTAATCAGAGCCGCAGACAGGAGCCACCACGACGGGGCAAGCTGTCTTCTTGCAGACGCAGGAGGCCTGGGAGGGGTCGGCGGAGCTCCTCTCACACACCGCTCCGAACCCGCACAGCATCCCTCGACATGCTGCGGGCACAGACACGGAGAGAGCGGTGAGCCACGGCTGCTCCTCTGCCAACAGGAGGGATGCAGACCAGCGCCTGTGCCTCTCCTACGTCCCCTGGCAGAGCTGCTCACACCACCCAGCTTGGGGAGGGGCTGCAGCCCTCCGGGGACCAGGACTGCAAGGGCAGGGCCGGCGAGGACGATGCTCTAGGCACAGCAGAGTCCTTTCCTGGCTTAGGGCGAGGATGTCACCATCTCAGCGTGCCACCTCTCACTGCCTGCCAGGAACCAGGCGGTTAAGCTGGGTCCTTCTCCAGGGATGCCTAGGGTGCGTTTGAGGTGTAGGGGGGTGTGCTGGTTTCAGCTGGGATAGAGTTAATTTTCTTTACAGTGGCTGGTATGGGGCTATGTTTTGGATTTGTGCTGAGAACAGTGTTGATAACCCAGGGATGTTTTAGTTGTTGCTGCACTGGTCAAGGACTTTCCAGCTTCCCCTGCTCTGCCGGGGGCACAAGGAGCTGGGAGGGGGCACAGCCAGGACAGCTGACCCCAACTGCCCACAGGGCTATTCCATACCATAGGGCGTCGTGCTCAGTATATAAAGCTGGGGAAGAAGAAGGAAGGGGGGGACGTTCGGAGCGATGGCGTTTGTCTTCCCAAGTCCCCGTTACGCGTGCTGGAGCCCTGCTTTCCTGGAGATGGCTGAGCCCCTGCCTGCCCATGGGAAGGAGTGAAGGAATTCCTTGCTTTGCTTTGCTTGCGTGCGCGGCTTTTGCTTTCCCTATTGAACTGTCTTTGTCTCAACCCACGCGTTTTCTCACTTTTACTCTTCCAATTCTCTCCCCCATCCCACCGGGGGGAGCGAGCGAGCGGCCGTGTGGGGCTGAGTTGCCGGCTGGGGTTAAAGGGGGCCAAGCCAACCCCGCCAGAGCCACCCACCCCAAAGCCACGCGCCTGAGAGGCCGGGTCTGCCCAGCGCAGCCAGGGAACAGCGCGAGGCAGCCAGGCTGCCCGGCCGGGGCTGCTGCGCCCTGAGCCCCCATCTCCTGCCCGCGCCTGGAGCACGGGCATTGAGCAAAGGCACAGGTAACCTCAGCGCCTGCTCCACCGCGCTGGTACCATGCGGAGCAGACAGCGCAGAGGCCACGGGGACGGGCAGCACGGACAGCGGGGTCGGTAAAGCCTGTGACCCAGAGAAAGCTTCCTCTGAAGGGAGGCTGTCACGGAAGGCAGCACCCTCTTTGCCCTCAGGCACCGCACTGCCGTCCCGTTGGCTCTCCCGCAGTCTCTCCTGAGGGACTGAGCCCTGCTGCCCTTTGAGAGCGGCCGGGTAAGGCAGGATATGTGCTAGGCACCTTCATCCCACGCAAGGACAGGGAGGGAAGAGGCTGGGGTACAGCGTGGTCCAAAAGGAGCCAACAAACCCATGGTCAGCCCTCTTGCCTCCTCTGTGCCCCTTCCCACTCCAGGCTGCCCGTTCTGCTTATCGCCAGCATGAACTGGAGAAAGAAAGGCCTGTCCCCAGCTCTGCACCACAGCAGGGAGGTCAAGGCCCAGGCTGGGAGCAGGGAGGTGCCTCCAACCCCACTACAGACATGGAGGAGTGTCCCCAGGGCTCCGGAAAGCACTTGCTCTGCCCAGGTTCCCTCTGCTCAAGCCTTTGGGAGTCCTCCGCAACACAGCGTGTCTTCCGCTAACCAGCAAGAGAAAGGAAAGTCAAGGAACGGAGAAGAAAACGTCCTCACCTGTCCCCGTGTGGGACAGATTGTCCCACGTGCACACCCTGGTTTATGTATGCCGTTTATGCAAAGCAGCTGAATCACGTGGCTGGTGTCTCTCTAAAGGAGATGCACGAATCTCTTTATCACATCCACTAATCAGAGCAGCCAGCACAGACCAGTTCAGCATCTGAATTGCTAATGTGGTAGGAAACGTAATTCTTCGGTTGGAGGGAGGAAAGCAGAGGACAGGTGTCTCCAGACTCAGCCGTCTGCAGGTGAGACGGCGAGAGCAAGAGATGCCAGAGCTTTCTGCCCAGCGGTTCCTGCCACGGGCACAGCCCTACCCTCACAACACGCGCCACCGGGCGGGTAGGCAGGCACACGCGGGCAGGCGCGCACCGCGCACCCGCTCACCGCGCTCCACGCGCAGCCGCCGCGCCAAGCGTAGTCCCCGCGCCGGCACCCGCCGCACCGCTCCTGCGCCCACGCGCAGCGGGCACCTCCTGCCACCTCCGGGTACACCTCACCGCCCCGCGCTCTCCTACGCACACAGCATACGTTAGAAAGGGAGACTGACCTACATAATGAGAGAAAGAAATCATAAAAGGCAAAATAAAATGCTCGACAGCGGCTCATTTACACTTCAATTCCCGGGCGTTTGCCTTTGACTGCCTTGAGATTTTGAGCTCATATGCACAGCAACAATATACCACTAAGAGACTAATATCATCAAATAAAAAAGAGCTCTCTCTCTCTCCTGCCCAATATCTAAAAGCAATTCATCATTTTTATGAAGCGCTCTGGATAGTCTCTCCTGCTCTTCCCATCACTGTTCTTTCTCTCTCTGTCTTTTTTTTTTTTTATAAATGCAGATGAGCCTGTTGAGCTCTGAGATTAGAGGGTGCAGGGGAGGCGTGCAAGTGAGGAATGTGAAACGCAGGACAAGCAGGGATTCATCCTGTCCCCTCGCCCCGCGGCGCAGGTGTGTGGAGCAGAAGTGTAACCGTGTAGTGCATAATCAGCTGCCGGGCGCAGGGGACGCAGACGGAGCCGTCTCAGCGACCAGACCGAAAGGAAGGGAAAGGAAGGGAGCCGGTGTGCGCAGCAGACGCGGGACGCAGAGCCAGCTTGGAGCGGGGTTCAAGCAAGCGCCTGCTCAAAGGCGAGAGGTGCCTGCTCACACCGGCCCAGGTTCAGCAGCACACTTGCAGATAGAGAAACCAAGGTGGGAAGCGTGTCCAGGGTTTCAAAGTAGGCGTCAGGGACAGCCCTCTGCTTTCTTGAGCTCTTCTGTTCTTGCCTTTTGCCTCAGAGCATGGGAAAGGAGCCTCACACATCCAAGGCGAGGGCTTCCGAAGCGAACAGCCGACCCAGCTCTGGTCCCACCCAAACTGAGGACGTTTTCAGTGGGACCCAATTCACCGAGCACTTCAAAAACCCCATCCTAAGACACTTGTTGCTGTTTTCGGGTGCTTTTTCTTCCCACACGGCTCATGCCCCAACGGCACTTTTGCCTTCGGTCCCCTGCCGTCCATTTCTCCTCCCAGGCCTCGCAGCGCTCCGCAGCAGCCAGCCCGCGAACCTGGCAGGAAAAAGCTTTCGGCACTGGACGGGACTTCTGAAGAAGTTAAAATATTGCTGATGGTTTTGACTCTTCTTCAAAGAAACTTGTAAAATTGTTCATTCAGATTCGGAGCCAGACTGGGTTTTGTCACCTTTTAGGTGATCCTCCCTGTAATTGTTTTGCCCACACATATTTAAGAATCTTTTAATTTGACGTGATAAAAGCAATGGTAAATGACAAAAAGGCCACAAAGTATTATAAAGTTAAGTGGGTCAAGCCACATAAAGAAAACTGATGCTTTATCAGAATTGAAGTTTCAGTCTGTCCTTGCCCCAGAACCATATTTCATAAACACATCAGGGGCATAATAGGCCAATATGTGAGCAAAAGAGATTATATAAAGGGTATGGATTTACCTCCCATTCCGCATCAAACGGATGGTGCAGAAGCGAGCTTTTACAGCACCGGTGTTTGACAGACACCTTCCCACTCCCTGCCAACGAGCTCCATCCCCAGGAGAGAACCTTGCACGCCGCGGACCCTCCGAGCTAATCCCGACTCAAGGGGACGGCCCGGCTGCCCCGCGGACGCCCGGGCAGGACAGAGAGCGGGGGTACGGCAGGGTGCAACCCCCACACCCCGTGCTTCAGTCCTTCCTGCGGACGAGGACCCGGCTTCACTGAGTTTTGGTGATCAGGCCGAGAAGCAGAGAAAGCGAGAAAGAAAAATGCTTCAAAGCAGAAACAAATTGTGACAAGCAAATTGGCTGTTTAAGTTTCTTTCGCTTCTAATCGTCGCTGGTGCTACTGGTGAAGAAGCCTATTTGTTCACAGCAGATGATTTTAAAAACTCACCCATCCAATGCTGTGATGCGGTTGGATGGTGCAAGCTCAGAACACCGATGAGAATAAAACAAAATGCCTTCGTTCCCCTGCCAGACCCAGGAGATGAAACAGGTTTATTATGCCTGCTAAGATGACTCAACCCAGCAAGCTCTGTGAAGGACAAAATTCAGAGGGAGCTTCCTTCTTCCTCAACATCTCTCTGTCTCTCTTTCTCTCTCTCCCTAATTTTACTTGGAAGGATTCAAGAAGTGTAACCGTCACTGGTGCGGAAGGAATAAAAGTTGAGAAATTAGAAGCAAAAAGAAGAGGCTGTCAGCCCAGTTCCGGAGTACTCGGCCCTGACCAAGCCTTCGCCTCCCATTCCCCGTGCAGAGCCACTACAGACAGAAGCGCTTTGCTGGGCCGGGCGGAAGGCAGCAATAAGCGAGGCACAAAGCGCTCTTGTCCTAACGCTTGTACACGACAGCCCGAATAAACTGCAAAGAGCAGATAAAGCGTACAGAAGTGCAAGGACCTCTTAAATTTGATTCCTGACAGTGCTGGTGAAGACCGTGCTATCAAAAGCATCCCACAAGCGAGGGGCCGCAGACCGCTCTCTATTCCCAGCGCCGCTGCTATTTCGGGCACCCGGGGGGGGGGGGGGCCTGCTCTGCCGGGCGTCAAAGGGACCACCCTTGCCTTCACGCTCCCGAGCTTGAGACGAGACAGGGCAGGCAGGAGCGCAGAGACGGTTCTCTGGCAAGGAAATGGTCCACCTGCCCACCCAACTGGGACAACACCAGAGACCAGGGCTCTGCCTGCCTGCTGCCCCTCTAGTGACATCTCTACAACATCACCAGGATAGCGACCATAGGAGAGCTTGATAGGACGAGAGGAAATGGCCTCCAGTTGCGCCAGGGGAGGTGTAGACTGGACATTAGGAAATATTTCTTCACTGAAAGGGTTATCAAGCATTGGCACAGGCTGCCCAGGGAAGGGGTTGAGTCCCCATCCCTGGAGGTATCTAAAAGCCGTTTGGATGAGGTGCTTAGGGACATGGTGTAGTGGTGGGCTTGGCAGTGTTAGGTTTACGGTTGGACTCGATGATCTTAAAGGGTTTTTCCAACCTATACGATGCTGTGATTCTGTGATTCATACATTTTCCTACCAGTGTGCCTTCTACATCACCTGACACGCCTGGATAGGGCAGAAGTAGCCCCTGCCATGACTGTGGTTGAGACCAAGCCCAAAGCCTGCCTTATCCACAGCAACACTGCAGCTGGAGGCTTTCGAGCCAGCTATGACGGACACCTCTGCAGGACGGACGCTGGAAAGCAGCGGTGAACCAGAGTCAACGTGAGCTTGCAGCGGACGGAGCCCCTGCTCGGGACGATGGAGGCTGCAGCCTATTGTGCCTCTTCCCTGGTCGCAGAGGGGAGGTGGCATCTCTCAGCACTTGTTTAAGACCGTGCTTCAAAACTGCCTACAAAGCACACGGCAAGGCTGTGCAGCAAGGTCAGAGAGCAGACCAGATCTAAAGCGAAGCGCGGCTCTGGTTAAATCATCCTAGCGCCGCAGAGCCGAGGCGCAGCAAGGCATTTGGCAAACAATGAGAGCAGCACTTGTCTGGAGCAAAAAAAAGCTACAGCTAGGAGCTGACCTTTCCCAAACCTCCTGAGCCGCCGAAGATGAGGGAGAGAAACAGCTAAAGTGAGGTATCTATACAACACTTGAGCAAGCTGTACAGAACAAAAGGGAGGGCTTGGGCTTATTGTAACCATGCTGAATACCAGCCAAGCCTCTCCACGTCTCTTAGCAGCACTGGAGCAGAAACAGGATAATAAATAACAATAACAACAACAACAATAATAATAATTTAAAAAGTGCACTTGCTGGAGAGGAGGGGAAAAGCAAAAAGGTGTTGCTACAAATAATTCATGGTAACGTGCTTCCCGCCACAACGGAGTCGGCATGACTCCATGGGCGGACAGAGCAGCCTCCTCTTCCTCAGCAACCCCAGGCTGAGCCTGCAAAAGCAAGAAAAGCTTTTGGGAGGAGCCATCCCCTCGCCTCGGTGTTTTCTGTGAACACCCCGCGCTGCGAGCCCCCGGGGCCAGGCCAGGTCTGCCCTGCAGGCAGTTGCGTGGTAAACGGACACCGCAGTGACACCCAAGTTCACTCCCCCATCTGCCCGTCTTTGGGGGGCCAGGAGGCAGCTGGCAGGCAGGCAGAGGCCAGCCAGGGCTCGAGCTGTTGCGGGGTGGGAGCTGCCCGGCACGCTCCCCTTGCCCGTTGGAGAACGCAGCTGCATGGCCCGTTCTCCGGGCTGCGGCGGTGCCCTGACCTTCCTCCGCTCTGGGCTCTTCGGAGGAGAGGCCAGAGCGCTTTGCTGTGCCCCTCACCTTCCCCAGTTAGCCAGGGGACAGGAAACCCCCATTAGCGTTCCTTCGCGCTCTTTGCCCTGAACCAGGTGGTGACTGCAGGATGCAAGGCAGAGCCTCAGGACGTAGCATATGTGAGCTGGAGCGGGGCTCTCAACCCAGTCAGGTCTTTCCCCTAGCCTCGATCTCTTCTAAAAGCCTTTCTTGCTTTTGCAGGCTCAGCCTGGGGTTGCTGAGGAAGAGGAGGCTGCTCTGTCCGCCCATGGAGTCATGCCGACTCCGTTGTGGCGGGAAGCACGTCACCGTGAATTATTTGTAGCAACACCTTTTTGCTTTTCCCCTCCTCTCCAGCAGGGCAGGGGCAGGGGCAGGGGCAGGGGCAGGGGCAGGGGCACGAGCCAGGCACAGCAACCAAGTGACAGAAGCCACCTACGGAAACACCTTCCCCCGCCTGCCAGTGATCCTCCGGACCGACGCACGGGAGGTCGGGGTGGGATGCCTGCATCAGTGAACCACAGAGTAGAAAAGGGGAAAGGAGAGAGATGACAAGCCTCTGGGAGCCTATCTACGCTGGCAGCTGAAACTGGGGTGGGAAGAGGGAGAGTCAGGGTTGCAGAGAGCTTCTTCCTGCAGTCTGGGCCCAGAGCTGCCGGCATTCATCAGAACCGAGCCACCCCTGCAGAAAGAAGAACGACTACCCATTGCACCAGGTGTAATGACACCGGTTCAGATCCAAGCCTCCCACCCCATCCGTGACACTTCCTCAGGCAGCCCCTAATTAGCACCAGGGAGGGAGCGGGATGCTTCATTACCAGGGAAGCCCCTGCCAAGGCTCAGCTCAGCATTTCCCCGAGCAGGCTGCGCAGGCACAGGTGGCTGGTACTGCACGAGTAGCTGCCAGGGCAGATGGCACCAGCTCCACCTCCTCGCGTCCAACCGTGCCTGCAGATGCCCAAAACGGCTGGAAGGACAGCTGAGAATAGGACGGCTCCGCTGTGGCCAACGGGGAGGGCCAGAGCCACCGCGAGAATGCCCAAGAGCTGCTGAGGCTCCTCGCACGCAGCTCCGCTCTGCAGAGAGATGCGGGAGTTGGTGTGAGGCTGCAGGCGGCCCGGGAGAAGACTGCCGATGAAGTAAAGGCCCTGCTTGAGCTGGGCCCGAGAGACTGGGCCAAACGAAGATGCTGCACAGCACACGCGTGTATGCTGGTCCATCCTGGAGCACTCCCAGGCCGGAGCTGGCAAGACTATCCTGCCAAGTGAGAGCCCGTGACAATACGTGTATGCAAAGGGCTTGCTCTGTGCTTCAGCAACCCTCTCTGACCCCCGCCAACACACAGGCTTGCTCTGCGCCCTCCTTCAGTCCCCTGCATCCTAAAAAACGCAGCAGCCAAGGCTTCAAGTTGTGCACTGGCCCCCCCCAGCCTGGACCTCCACCTCTCTCCCAGCTGCCAGTTCTGGCCACGCTGCAGTTTGCACCAAGTGCTCCAGATAGAGCTCTTGGGCGAGCTTCTCAGAATCACAGAATCGTTTAGGTTGGAAAAGCCCTTTAAGATCATCGAGTCCAACCATAAACCTAACACTGCCAAGCCCACCACTACACCATGTCCCTAAGCGCCTCATCCAAACGGCTTTTAAATACCTCCAGGGATGGCGACTCAACCCCTTCCCTGGGCAGCCTGTCCCAATGCTGGACAACCCTTTCAGTGAAGTAAAATTTCCTGATATCCAGTCTAAACCTCCCCTGGCGCAACTGGAGGCCATTTCCTCTCGCCCTATCACTTGTGACCTGGGAGAAGAGACCGACCCCACCTCTCTACAGCCTCCTTTCAGGCCGTTGTAGAGAGCGATGAGGTCTCCCCTCAGCCTCCTTCTCTCCAGGCTGAACAGCCCCAGGTCCCTCAGCCGCTCCCCATCAGCCTTGTGCTCCAGACCCTTCCCCAGCTCCGTTGCCCTTCTCTGGACACGCTCCAGCCCCTCAATGTCTCTCTTGGAGTGAGGGGCCCAGCACTGAACACAGCATTCGAGGTGCAGCCTCACCAGTGCCGAGTGCAGGGGACGATCACTGCCCTCGTCCTGCTGGCCACGCTATTTCTGATAATTCTCAATCCATCCCAGCCTTCTTCCGAGCCTCCCGGACCGGAGCAGTGAGCACAGGCAGCAGGGGGACAGCAGCCGGCTGCAGGCAGGGAGGGTGGAGAGCAGCTTCAGCTTCCAGCTTCAACTCCCCATCCGGTTCTGCGCCTTGGTTCTCCCGTTTACAAAAAATGCGGATAATAATAATCACCAAACCCCCAAGGTCAGTAGGTAAATAGCTCAATATAAGTAGTAGGGATTAATAACAAGCTGGCTTTGTCAAGTGCTTTGAGATCTTGAGGTGAAGAGCTCTATCTAATAAGCCCCAAGCATTCACATTAAAATGCTCCTCCAGCTTAATAACAATAATCATAAATGTAATGTCAAAATTGCTCTTTTCCACTGTACAGAAAAGAAAAAAAATGCTCCTGGAGCAGCTTGCTGATTGCTTATTGCACCCTGCCAGGCCCTCTGCAGCGTGTGCCTGCCTGCCCGCCCCGCGCTCCCCGGCAGCGCCCGGCCACACAGCCGGGCTACCGAGAGGAGCACGTGAGAGGCCACACGGTTGCTCCCCAGGACCGAAGCTTCCTCCTCGGCAGGAACCTTGCCAAGGGAGGAGGAAGAGGAGGAGAGCCCTGAACACCCGCAGAGGAGGGGGATGCCAGGAAAACGTGCCTGCTGAGGGCAGAACCTCTGTTTGCTGGCTTGGACCTGCTCCACATCCCAGGGGAGTCCATCCCTTCTCCGAACAGGCCGAGAAAAACAATCAGAAAAGCACAGCCGGAAACTTGATTACAGCTCGTGGGTGGGAGACAGGAGGGTGGGATGTACCTGCTTTCACGGCTTAAAGTGTCTCCAGTGACAAGAAAGGGGTAGGAGAGAGGAAAGGCTAAAATCGCACGACGGCCACGCTGCCGTGCTCCGGACAGACACAGCCATGAACCCCTACAGCAAGGGCCGCGGGCAGGAGACGAAGAGAGAAAGACACTTCCCGGCAGCACGCCCGGGAGGGTATGGGCAACCTGCACCTCTGGGGACCCACGAGCAGCTGAACCGCTGGCACTGGGTGTTCTTGTTCATAGGAGAAGCCTGAAATTGAGGAATGAGGATGTCCGCGCCCAATGTGCAAGGTGGCTGCCTTTTAATCTAATGCTATCGGATTAAAAACTCTCCCTCTCTGGAAAGCGGTGGGTGCTCCCTTGCTAAAGCCATTTAAAGCAGACTGGACTGGGGAATCCAAGGTGCAGAGCAGCCCCGAACTGGCTAGGCTGGACAGCAGAGGGAAAAAGCTGTGATGCTCACATACATCTTTCCAATCCCTAGGGCACACTGACGGGCACCGAGCCGACGTGCACCTCTGCGTGCCACCTACCACCGCTCCCCACTTGGTCCCCGAGGCCACTAGTGGGTCACACTGGTAATCTATCCTGTCCCAAATCCTGCCTCAGAGCAGTCACTCCCAAATAGCTGTGTTAGAGAGGAGAAGCCACCCTCACAGAGCAGGCGAGAAGCCATGAGGAACGCTGGGCAGCACCCTTGGAGCCCAGCGGGCTGGGGGAGAACGGCCCGGCTGAGGAGCCTGCCACGGAGAGTTCCTCAGCCAGAAGACAAGAAGCACAAGCGAGGCAGTAGCAAGCAAGCACACCTAATACCAAAGGGCGAGGGCACACGCACAATAAACCCCGCGGGCGGAGGCCGAGCCTTCCCTCTGGAGAAGGGGCAAGGCCCCACCACGACAACCGAAGCACGCCTGCCCCGCTGCCATCCCATACGTAGGGACACCGCCGGCGCAAAAGGCAGGGGAGGCCCGCAAAGAGCAGGGCAGAGCTGCTTCTGGGGCCTCCTTCTGCCGAAAGGGCAGAGGGAAACGCGAGGCCCCGGGGACGGAGCGGCGCGCGTGTGTCAGGACAGCGAAGGCCGGCATTAATTCTGCATGAGCGCGAGGTGCCCGTTGCCATGGAGACCGGTTATGCCGGCGCTCCAGCCCAGACGCTCGCCCGTGCACATTTACTCCTCTTCCCGGGCCCACCCTCCCTGCCATCGATATTAATTGCATCAGCCGGGGCTTGCTCGGTGAGGGAGAAGGAGCCGCCTGCCCTGCTCAAAGGCCTCCGCCGCGGGGCCGGGAGAGCCACACGCAGGCACCGGCGGCAGAGCCGGGGTCTCCACGCCACAGCCCTGGCTAAACGCCAAGATCGGCATCGGCTCTCCCGGGAAAGAAACGCAGAGCCGTCAGACCGTGTGTCATTAACACCACGCCGCTTAATCCAGGCACTTTTGCTCAGAGCCCCTAGCCCTGGCACGGCCAGAGCAGCATTAGGGGCACGCTAGCCCTGAGTCCTCGAGCCCCAGTTCTGCCCATCTTCACCTACTTCGTGCCCTGTCCCTGCCTACAACGTGGGACAGTGACTTCATGCAATGCTGCTGACGTAGATCTGGAAAGCTGCAGGTAGCCTCACCGGGCAGCCCCAGGCCAGGGGCACACGCTGGCTAAAGGCACTGCCAGCAGCCCTGCGTACAGCCCGACAGGTACCAAAGGGGACGGGGAAGGCAGCACCCCTCCAAGCTCATCAGGACTGTGCCCATCTTTACCTCCACAGTTTAGCCACGGAGCTGAGCAGAACAGTCACTTAAAGTTTTCAAGCCAACATGTTCTCAGGATGGAAGGTCCTTAAGAAGCTGAGAGAATGGCAGGCACCCACCATCCAGTTTGGGAGCCTCTGTGACGCTCTCAGCTCTCCAAGGATCTTGCTTGCACAGCTCTACCCATGACAGAGATCTCTGGGAGAGCAGGTATCTCCTCCCGAGACCACAGCGTGGTCGTTCAGCACCCCCAAACACACTCTGCGCTCCGGCGTCCCCCAGGGAAACAAGGAAGGGAAGCCCAGAAACATGGTCGTCACCAGCCACAAGCTTTTACAGCCCAGCTACCTGAAGAAAACTCGTCACTTCTAAAAGCCACCACGATGGAAATCTAACCTGCGAGCAGCAGCAGCAGAGCGGTCAGCACTGCAGCCCGTCCCCACCCGGGAACGGGCAGCCCAGCACCTCGCAGGGCTGGCACCAGCAGCGCAGGCAGCAGGGGCCACGGCAGACAAAGGAGGAGCGAGAGGAGAGCTGACTACGCAGCCTATAATTGGGGGTCAGGAGGGGTGGGCAGCAAGGAAAAAAGTTGATCAGTTGGAAGATCTAAAAGCAAAATCGGGTGCTGGAGGCAGAGAGATGGTAGTGAGCAAGGCAAAGGCGGTGCCGGGGGCGGGCAGGGCAGGGCGGAGCAGGGAGGAGTTGAAAGCATCGTGTTCTGGGGTCTAAAACATCAAAGTCACTCTTGCAAATCAAACATCATCTTAAAAGACTCTCTCGTTAATCTGTCACGAGCCCCCTGCGAGAGCGGCTCTGAGCAAACTGTCACAGCTCCTCAGCTCCTCATCACTGGAAGAATTCATCAGCCTCCAGAAGAGAGAGGAGCAGTTTGGAAACGCGCTCCACCAGGGCCGCGAGCGAGAAGCCAGCCCCAGCAGCAGGCTCCCGCCGCCCTGCCTGCGCACCCCAGCACGCACAGATCCCCTCAGCCTCGCCACACAGCGAGCGGCCAAGAGCAGGAATCTGCCCCGAGGAGCCACACCGCAGCAAAACACCCAAAGCTCAGCGCACGCAGGGAGCGCACCCAGATGGGACGGCAGCCCGTACGTAGCCCACGCAAGGGAGGGAGGCGAGGGCAAGAAGAAAAAATACTTTGATTGTTTTAACCGGCTCCCACCTGCCTGCAGAGGCCACGCTCTCAAAACAGAGTGTTTACAAATCAGGGAGATTAGAGAGCTCGGCGAGGGAAGGAGGGCTGCAGCAGCCTCTGGATGCCTGGAGGGAAAGACGGCTCCTCCGCAGCCGCAGCAGGTCCAAAGCCAGCGCTCAGCTGCACGGTCGGCAAAGCCAGCACGCCGCCCTTTGCCGCCCTTTCCCAGGCTGCCGGGCACTCTGCAAGGTCTGCTCACGTTCTTTGCAAAGAGCTTGCCGATACCCTGGGTGTCTCAGTCAGCTTCCTGCCTCCTGCCGTCCTTTGCTCTCCCTCTGCGCTTCATACGAAGTATTAAACGTAGCGACTGCATCCCTAAGCCGCAGGGTCCGCGCTAAGCCCGGCCTCCCCCGGGCTGCACGCCGCTCCCACCGCACAACAGCGAGACTCCGTGTGTCACTGTGACCTCGGGGCACGTTCCTACAAACCCAACGTTCGCTTGGCAAGAAAGCCTCTGCCGCAGCGCAGCGCCAGGCAGGATTGGCAGTGGGCTAACTCGGGAGCTGGCAGTGATGCACCAGCTCTCTCCGAGAGGTATCACGCAACTTCAGCGTGACACGGCCAAGGGGAAGAGAAGACAAAGCAAGACGAATGCTGTTTCTTTGTCACAACACCAGAAGGATAGTCCTGGGAGACGGGAGGCAGAGATGTGGGGAGAGTGAGGCAAGCTTGGCGACCTGCAACCTTAGCAAGGACCTGATACAGGGAAAAACAGGAACACCTTAGCAGTTCTCCCATCGACTCCTCCTCTAACACTTAATCCACGTAACATGAAAGTGCATAAATTGATCCCCAAGAGAAAGCTCAAACCTCACTGTAAATGGAGAAGAAAATGCTCTCAAGAGATCAAAAGTGGTGTCTAATAACTGCTGCTACCTTATCTACCGTTCAGCTTTTGAAGAGCTATGTTTAGCATCTCTCCTCTCTCCAGAGCAACCCTGAAGCAGTCTGAGCTGGTTCGGCTGAAGCACTTTGCTACGGTGCTCAGGATGCGGACCCCAGGCAGGGAAGCCAGGCCGGGCCGTGGGGCGAGCGCATGGGGATGAAGCTCCACAAGCAGACCCCGCTCCTGGCTCCCGAGCTGTTGCCTCACTGCCATAGGGTGCAAACACGAGCAAGAAAAAAGGAAGGGGAAGCCAAAGACCTAACCACGGTGACTTCAGTGCAGGACCCCCTGGACCAGCTAGGGGACAGCCAGCTTCACCCTGCAGGCATGAATTGCCCAGGATCCTGGGGCAAACAGGAGAGCACCCCAGGCCACCCTCATGCCCGGGAAGGCAGCGGGTGCAAGCGCCGTAGCGGCAGCGCAGTAGGTCAGCGTTTCAGTCTGTGCTGCAATGAAGTCTTAGAGAAGGAGTCGGCACGATGTAATTAAAAGGGAGCAGCTGCTGAGAAGCCTGGTACAAAAATTTCACCTTGCGCAGAGAGAGTGATTTTTTTCTGTTCCATGATGTGTGACAAGACTTCCCACCACGCTCCGATGCTCCCAGTCCCTCCTCGCTCAGCAACGCCAGCCTCGGCCCAGCCGCCCACCGGCTGACACAGCCAGAGGCGCAGAAACATCACCACCGCTCCCGCTGCTGGAGCCAGGGGCTGGCTGGGCTCTGGGCTACCCCAGTGCCACGCAGTGGGGTGCGAGGCGTTCGGGCGGGGGGTGCAAACCTCTCCCTGCTCCCACCATCCTTCTCCGCACGCGGCCTTGGCGAAGGAGTCGTTCCTCAGCATAACGGGGCTTGTGACGGGAATACCGACAGCAGAATCAAGCAGGAGAGTATCTCCACCGAGCCACCGCGGCCCTGGGGCAGCCCGTGCCCCAAACACGCGTGCCTCCACGGAGCAGCCCTTCCCCACACACGCCTCTTCCACTTCGCGACACAGAGAGGAGAGGTCACAGCAGCCCAGCAGCCACTGTGGGCTGCAAGGAGCACCAGCAAGGCTTCACATCAGCTCCGCTGTCCGTCAGCATTTGCTAGGTGGGGAGCTGACACGGGTGGACACCGCGGCCCAAGGCCGCAGCGAGATGGATTGCTGCTGGAGCGCATCACTTTCCCCGCTCCTGCTGCTGCAAGTCAGCTCCCGACTTTTCAAACCACATGTGCGGGAGAGGGCTGGGGCCAGGAAAAGCCCGGGCGTGAAAGGAAGAGAGGGTGGGGTGGTCAGAAAGGACCAGGGGCTGCAAAATGCATCTGTGGTCTGCAACACCTTCCTGTTCTACTGACTGAGATCAGCCCCGCCACGAAGCCTGCGCTACGAATTCATTTTGCGGCATCCAAGTCTTATATTGGCTTGCCTCAAAAGAGAAATAAGCTGGGATTAGCAGCCAAAGCCAGCAGGGTGTTCCAGTACTGCCATGCACAAAGAGTACAAAATTGAAGAGCTTGTGTTTTATTTTAAGTTATATTTTCATGGCTCTCTTCCCAGGGCAGCCAAGTGTCCCCTCCCCTGTCCCCCTGAGCAGGCGCAGAGCTGCCCGGAGAGCCACCTGGCTCCTTTGAGAAACTAAAAGCCCGAGCCTGCCTCCCAGTATTCTCTCCAACAGGGACTGGAGAAGGAAGGGCTCAGCGTGAATTTGGCAGCGGGAGGAGGGCACGGACAGCACCCACGTCTCCTGAGGGGTGGGCCAGCCCCAGCCTTCTCCCCGCCAACGCACTGCAAGGTCTAACTTTAGGGCTGCGGGTAGGCTGTGGGCAGCAGGCACAACTAGGCAGAGCAGGCAAGGGGAGGTAAGCACCTCCCATGACTTCTAAGGCCAAGGCAATTATTTCCCCCTCACTACCTCTGTGCCACTAGGTTACTGGCCAGAGGAAGCTGTTCATCAGAGTTATAGGATGTTAATTAAAAACGACCAAATAAAAGGAAGGAGCAGCTTTTCCTGATGAAGTATCAAACAGGAGCAGCAAGACCAGGACCTCCGATACGCGGCTGCTGCTCAGGCACAGCCAGCGCTCCGTGCCGAAGAGCACCGCAGCCCGGTAAAGCCTCTCCCCGCACGCTACC
The DNA here is from genome assembly GCF_035582795.1 of Mycteria americana. Lineage (NCBI taxonomy): Eukaryota > Metazoa > Chordata > Aves > Ciconiiformes > Ciconiidae > Mycteria > Mycteria americana. The sequence goes on along the minus strand of NC_134382.1, from coordinate 7,688,970 downwards.
TCCCCATGCCGGGGCATCCCCTCCTCGGCTGCCGACACACACAGACACAGGGCTGGAAGAGAGCCGGGAGGTTGTGAAACACCACATCCCCGCACCCCTTGGCTGCCCCTAGCAGAACGGCCCCCTTTGCAGGGCGGCGAGGCTCCCTCCAGGCTCTCTTGCTGCCTCAGCACGGCCAAGGTACCGCTCAGTCTGCCCAAATCCATTGAGTCATCTACAGCCGGGGAGTATTTCCTAACGTTCCCCTGGCCCAGATCAGATGCTCCGTAAGATGCGGCGCCGTTCGCACCCCGTGAAGGCAGAGACGGCCGCCAGCAGGGACGTGGGGAACCAGTCCTGCCAAGGCTGCAGGTGGCTGTCTCTCTCTCGACGGCACAGGGGACGCTATCTGGAGAGGGAGTCACTGCGGGGGAAAGGGAGCTAGACCTGAGGAGGCCAAGCCGTAACAGGGTGCTGAAGAGAGGGCATCCAGCAGCCACCTGAGAGACAACGCCCAGGACTGAGAGCACTGCAGGATTAATCCGCTAATCGATTTCCCATGCAGACTTGAAAAGCCACCTGCACCAGCATTTTCTCTGCCTAACCCCATGCCTTGACCAGTTCTGCAAACCCTGTATTTATGGGGCTGCCAGGCACAAGAAAGCATTTTTCCCATATTTAATTTCTCAGATGTCCTCATCTCATGCGTCACTGCCGCTTTTATGCATCCATAAATAAGCGTTTAGCACTGCTCCCTTGGCCTGGTGTGACAGGTTGGGCCAGCATCACTCTATCCATGCTCGCCAAAAGGAAACGGGCGTCCAGCCCTCTCAGCCTTCTTGGACGTTTCCAATCCCAGCACAGACAGGACCCACAGCCGGTTGGTGCCATTAGCACATCTGCAAAGGCGCACGGATGCCAGCAAAAGGGCTGGCTCCCACCACCCTGGCGAGCTACCGTGACTCTCCCCGTCCATGAAGGCTGCTTGCTCGAGACAGGCCGAAGCAAGATGTAGCTCTGAGATCAGGATGCCCTCCTGCGCTTGATCCAGAAAGCTGCTGGGGCCAGCCAGAAACCCAAACCTGCCAGACCAAAGAGCTGGTGACAGCAAAAGGGACTAAACAGGCTGCCCAAGCCCGTGCCCCATCAAGAGGGCTTCTTTCTCCCTAGCAGGGCTGGGAGAGCAGCACGGTTGGAGGGCACTGCCCGGACCCTGCCGGAGAGGCCCCAGCTGCAGCTTACCCCGCACTGCTCCGCTCTCAGCCCCTCGCCTCCGCTCGCACCGGGGAATGGGGAGGAGGCTTCCCCGCACCAGGAACAGGAGCGGAGCGTGTGCGCGGGCACGGTCAGAGCCAAAAATGCCACCAGCGAGGCAGAGCCCTGCTCTCCTCCCCCGGCTCCCGTGTCAGCAGGACAGCTTTGTGTCCCGCTTGCTGCTCTCGGCTCCAGAGCTGTCTGCTGTTGGTCCACCCGGACCTCGCTAACAAGGACCCCAGCCGACAAGGCTTTCCGCACCCCTGCAGAGCACCCAGGGGAGGAAGGTGGCAGGAAGAATCACAGAATCATATAGGTTAGAAAAGACCTTTAAGATTATCGAGAGGGATGACGGGGAGCTGACCCCGAGAGCCCGGTGCCTCATCCTATCGATCCACCTGAGCAGCCAGCCCAGCTCTCACCAGCCTGGCTTCGCAGCTCCGAGAGGGCTTATTGTTCTCCCTGCCCTCCGCAGAGCAAACAACAAAACCAATCTTGCCTCCCGCACATGACTCCACCAAGGGATGCTGCAAACAAACAGAAATCAAACCTCTCATGACAGATGCTGCAAGAACAAGGAGAGGGGAGGAGGTACCCTCCAAATCCTCCCCCATCATTTATTTCACCCCAGGGGATGCAGGAAGGCACAGCCCACCCTGCCGGCCCCCTGCACCGAACCTGCCAACCCCCCCTCCAGAGCGCTCCTGCCCTGGGGGGCCGCAGCTGAGCCAACATCCGCCCCCTCGCCAGCTCCCCCCGCAGCCGCTCCCCAGCTCCTGCCCACCACTGACAAGAAAGGAGAAGAATTAGCCAGCTTGGATGCCACGGGCCAGTCCCTCAGCTGGGGAAAAGGCAACGAGCCTTCATAGAGCACTGCATTTAAGAAAGCCAGGCTTAAGACCTTATGGAGCTTAACAATCCCCCGCCCAGCCGCGGGAATGCCAGCGGCGTGGGAGATTTGGTAGAAAGCGGTGAGTTAACAGCATTAATGGCCTTGTTTCAAAATGAAGCAGAGACTACTCTATAAATCAATGTGTGGCTGAAGAGTTTTCTAGGGTAGAAATTGGTATGGGAAGAAATGGAAGAGAGAAACAGCACGCGAGTGCTAACTGGAGACACCTCCCTGCTGGCTGGCAAAGTCTTTCACCTCCAGCATCGCTGGAGCACCAGGGGAGCGGTCGTGACTGCAGCACCTTTTCTGTATGCAGGACAGGGTCTTTGCAGAAAAGATGCCCGAGGTACGGGAAGCCACTTCCTTCAGACAAAAACTGAGGTCTGACGTTGCCAGGGCTGACGATGATTTCTGCCTAGCTTTGCACCACCGTTTGGAAGGGGAAAGGGCCACAGCAAACCTTCCAGTAGCAGGGTTTCCCGACAGAAATACCAAGTTGCAGATCCTCAGCTGGTACCGGTGGGCAGAGATCTGTTGGCTCACGGCGCAGGCTGCCAGCTGGTGGCAACCCACTGCTCACCACAGAGCTGTGCAGACTTGTAGAAGGTGAGGATCTGGCCCAGGAGATAAAGAGGCGACAATCCTCAAGCAGCCCAGCTGGAGAAGCAGCAATCGAGGGGCCCTGCTGTGCTCAACACCGGCACTGTCACACGCACACCGCCTGCCGAGACCCACCAAATCCTTGTCCCCCGCCTTTGTCACACCACCAGGTACCACCTGGGGAAAGGAACATGGGGCAGCGAGGCAGAGACCCTCTCCTCCCTGTCCCGCTCAGATGTGGCTGGTTAGGGGAAGGGAGAAGGGTTCGGCGGCTCCCCAGCCAGCCCTCCCCAAAAGGCCCGTCGGTCGGACGGCCGGGCACAGCTCTCACCAGCACATCTGGTCCCACCAAAGCCACCCTGAGAGCAAGCCTGGGACAGGAGAGCCATGGCCCTCGCCCAGCAAACCTCAGCCGAATCCCAGCGCTTTACAAGCATGGCCCCATCTAAGTCAGCGGACTGTACACAGGACCAGAGCCACGTCTCCGAGCCAGCCCAGGCCATGAACGCTGCCAGTCCCTCTGGCACAGCAGAAGCAGCAGGGAGCAGCCCCTTCACCCGGGGGGACCCCTGCCCCATGCCCCGTGCTCCCCTCCGCCCAGAAACGCCGACGTGAGGCATTTGCACCGTAACAGACTTGCAAACGGGGGTGCCTCATTTGGCAACCCACCAAGGGTGGTAGTTTTCCATCTCCTGTGGGGACCAAAGATCTTTTGGAGTATGTCATCTGGATGGGCTGGGCTGCTAATATTTTGGAGCCCTAAGCTAGGAGTTACACCTACGTTCGTTTTTATTTTTGCTTTAGATGTCTTCTCTGGTCCAATTATAGATTAATCACATTTTATCTAGCATCCGTTTCTCCCCCGCCTCCTTCCCCACCCCCATCAGAGAAGGAAAGAAAGAAAGAAACAAACGTGTTATTAATTGGCTGCTGTTTTCTGCTGGGTTCTTATCTGCGCACGTGAAAGTAGGGAGGCTGGGGAAGGTGACTGAACAGCCTGCCAGCAGAAAGCAGGGCATTTTAAGCCTGATCTTCAGAGAAAACAAAGCTCCTATGATGACATTATCTGAGCATGTGCTTGCCTGCCTGCATCCAACAGCTTTTAAAGCCGTTGACTGATAACAGCATGGCCTTAAAAACCACAGTTCCTCCAGGTCTGTGAAACCAGAAGGCTTTAGGAAGCCCAGAGAAAAGATGCGAGGTGCTGGTGAGTACACTGCTCATCAGACACCGGGGAATCCATAGGCGAGGGCCACAGGTCCAGGGCAAATGCAGGTCCATAGGAAACCCAGGTGCTGTCCCATCTGCTCTGCCAGGGAAGGACAAATAACTCTGCAAGATGACGAGGAAAGCACCATACCGCCTCGTGACTGGCAAGGTGAAAATTTGGAGGTGGAGAGGGAATTGTTAGGAGAGCCCAGAAGCAGAAACCTGTGGGACCCAAGCAAAGATGGGAGAGGAAGGAGGGCTGCGTTACAGTCCCCCAGAATTTATATGCCCACACCCCTTCTGGCCAGGGCAGTGGAGATACCCGATGGCCAGCTGAACACCAGCTTCCATTCTGCTCTTGATGCTGATAAAGCTGAAACCTTTTGCCAGCTGGAGCACAAGCCCAGCAGATTTTTTGGTAGCATTTATACAGTGTTAGTAGCTGACTGATCCAAGACTGGATGGGCTGGGATGATTCAACTTTGGCTGCACAGCAGAAGCAGTAATTTAATCAACAGCCAACAGCATCTCAGCAACCTCTGCTAGCCTCAAAAATCACCTCTCCCTGAGCTGCTCAGCCCACATCCCACGTACTCGCACTGGAGAGATTCCTACCTGCTTTGTGCCCATTTAACCTCCTGCTGCCATGAGCCAGCACAACCCACTCCAGTCCTTTCCCAGCAAGACCAAGACCTGCTAAGGCAGCGGAGAGTCCTAAGACACCGCGTCCACGTCACTCCCCTGAACAGGCATCCCATCCTGCTCGGCCTACGCCTGCTCTCAGGGCAGGGTGGGACGGCAGGGAGGACGTCTGCTGCCCAGGCCACGGTGAGATGCAGTCTCGAGCTCCAGGCCCCATGAGCTGAAAATACCTCCCTCACTGTCCTCCCCTGGGTTGCTCTGATGCTACACCAAAAAAACAGAGGGACGGAGGGAGGCACAGCACTGTTTCTGGCTATTTCCTCATGCTAACAGCCCATCACCTTCTCATGGTCTTTCCCTCACCTGCCACATACCATGGGCACATATGCCATTTGCCTTTTTTTTTTTTTTTTGCTCTGTGCTTGCAGAGCAGCAAGCCTTTCTGCACCTCTCTCTGCTTCCCCCCCTCCTTTTGCCAACATCCAGGGAGACCCTTAGGAGACAAACACAGAATAGCCGCTGGATTCAACACTGCTGCTTTGAAAGATAAGCTCCCTTTCTCCAATCCCCTCCCTTCCACGGCTTCAGCAGACGAACCAGTAAAGCTCTGCAAACTGCTGGAGCACACGGAAGATCCCATCTCCCTTTCCAGCCCTTCCCCACCTCCATCACAGCTGCCCGGGAAACCCTCTGCAGAGAAAGGGCTGCCGTGCCTCCCAGGGAGCACCGAGGGCCAGTCGCCCTGCCCTCCCTCCTCGCCCCGGAGAGCCATGCTCCTGCATCCCCAGGGCGGGGGCAAGGGCAGGGCGCGGGTGTGATGCAGCACTGCTCCGGGCACGGAGAGCGGCCAGTCAGCTGCAAAATAGATCACTGGGTCAGGAGACGCTGCTCCACCGTCAGCTGCGGGAAGCACGCGAGGCTCAAGCCATTTGCTCTCAAGTGCATCCTGAGCACAGGAACCGAGCTCCAGCAAGCGACGGCGTACTTACCATCTCGCGGCGTCGGTGGCGTCTGAGTAAAATAACTATTGGGCTTGTCTGCAAAGAAACAAAAAACACGGGGCTATCAGCAGTTCCTTTTTGCACGCTCTCTCCTCCCCACCCCCAGACCTCTGGCCACAGCTCCCCAGCAGCTTTTGGGCCAGCGTTTCATTCCTCCAGCACGCATGCCCTGCACAAGCAGGCACCGACTCCCAGGGAACACCCGGGAGGTCCTGCAGCAAGAAGGGAGCAGCAGGAACGGGAGCCAGGAGCCCCGGCTCTCCCACCTGTATCAATGGAGCATCTCTGGCTTGGGATCTGGCAGCAGCCCTCTTCTGCCTGGCAGGCTGGGGCTTGCCTCAGCCCGTTGTGTGCCATTTCACCAGGGCTGCGATGCAAATCGCGCCGCTTATCACCTCTCACACACGCACACACCTGGGCACGGACTCACCAAGTCATTCGGGTTGAGCGGGACAGCAGCGGGGAACGCTGCAGCCTCCGGGACAAGAAGGCAAAGGTGGGAGAAAGGGGCAGCCTGGGGCAGCAGAAGATGAAAGCTCCCATGGACGTGACCACAGGTCCCAGAGCAAGGTGGCACAGCCTCGCCACCAGCCAGCCCTCCACATTTGAGTAACCCCTGATTAAGCAGGGGGGACAGAAGAGTTTCACTCAGGCAGTTAGCTCCACAGCCCCTGCTATCCTGAGTGGGAAACACCCTAAAGCCAGCGTCAAATTAGAGAGCAGAGCAAATGTGCTCTGCTCTCTATTAAGTGATGTGCCCAGGGCTGCGGCACAGGGCACACCACTCCTTACTGGCCAGGCGTTCTCTACCATCACCTGGACCTGCTCCCACCAGTACATTTAAAGGCATTTATGTGTTTTACAGTTTTATACAGCTCTTTTCTAGCCACGTACACACCAAGGGAAGCAGTGCATCCCAAAGCTAGGCTGGAGGATTTGCCTGCCCTCTAAAGGTTTTTCTCACAGCGGGTGTTTGGCACTTTCCAGCGTCAAGAAGATCGAAGATACCGCTGCATGACAGAATCCTCCTCCACAGGCTGCGCCTAGAGAAAGCCAGGCGTTGGGAGGGTGAGCACCTGTGCAAGGATGAGGCAACAGGGCACAGTGCCTAGAGCAGCCAGCAATACGTGGATGTACCCACGCCCAAGTGCGCGATCTACTCGGCCACACCAGGGATCGGATCAGATCAACAGCCTAACCGCAGGGAAAACTAGTCCGTCTTGCCTCAACCCTCTGCTGATTCTTCAGAGCAAGAGAGCATATAGAGAGCAGGGATCCTGGAGCAGCCTAGGAGACACATCTCCCACCCATCGCGTATAGTGGCAGGGCCCCGAGGGTCCAGCAGTTTGTAACAAGGGAGCAGCAGAAGCCCCTGGCCAGAGCAGGACTCACAGGAGCCCATCTTTTGCCCCTCATCCCCGAAACAGCCCTGCTAAGATCCCCACCTTGTAAATAGACTGACTGAGTCCCCCTGAGGAGCAGCACCCACACTCAGACCTCAAGCAGCAGGTCGGGAGACACGGTATTTTGAGGCGGCGGGGAGAATGGCACACGGGACACAGAGGGTGCTGGCGCAGCTGAGAGCATGAGCGCACCGTGCAAAGTGGGGAGCTGGGGCTGGCCCACGCACACCCGCCTTCGCAGCTCCGCTCCGCAGTTCTGGGCCAACATCATCTCAGGGAAAAGTGGGGCAGAGCTGCGGAGCTGGCTGTCACCTCCCCGGCTTCTCCCCAGACAGCAGCAGGCAAGCGATGAGCGCCCGGGCGCAGGGCAAAGGCCAGCCGGCGGCTGGCGGCGTTGGGAGGGCTGTCCCCGCGCCAGAGCCCTGGCACGCCGGCTGACCTAAGTCCTGCCTCGCCCTCCCCTGCTCCTCCCACGCGCCCGAGGACACGTACAGTTGTTGAGGAAGAGCAGCACTGCAAATCCCAGCGTCGAGGTGGCCAGGAGGATAAGGCAGATGTTGCACGGGATCATGAAATACCGCACCACCAAGGAGACCTTGTGCTGGTACATCCGGTCCCGCTCCAAGGCCCCCGGCGCCATGGGGTACTGGCAAGCCGTCATGCTCGGCCGTCACACTGCGGGCCAAAGCTCAACCCGCCGCTGACCCATCCAAGGCAGAGTAGGCACAAGGCTCACATAGATCACTCTTCCCCCCTCCCCGGTCGTCTTCGGAAGCCACAAGACCTAAGTTTTCCCAGAAGTTCCCATCCTCCACTCGCAGGAGGGCAGGGTGGGCCAGGGGCACCTTCAGAAGCAAGAGTTTGTCCCCACATTTGCCATGTCAGAGGCACAGCTTAGGGGTCAGGTCCAAGCCCGCTCCAGAGGAACACCCACAGTCCTGTGCTCAGCAATCCCTCTTCCAGCCCGGGAGATGTCAATCCGCACCTGCCCACAGAAAGCAAACTAAACAACCCCAGGCAAAAGTGCCGAGAGCTCAAGTTCTGTGCCCAAGCCCACTGGGATGGGGACAAGCTGCTACCAGCATGGGAACAGCACCAGCACCAGCATCAACACGCGACGGCTCCCGAGAGCAGGGCTGGGACAGAGACAGCGTGAGGGGTGCCGGCACGGGACCCCTTCCCTCAGGCTCGCAGCCTCGGCAAGGTCCGTATCCTCTCGGCGGGGATGGAGGGGAGGTCTCGCCACCCCACCGGCGTGCGGCTGCCTCTCTGCTCCCCGCTCAGGCTCTGCACCAGCCTCACTCCGGGAACGCTGAGCTTCCTCCGCTCTCCGCGCGTCTCCTCCGGCTGCAGCTGCTCCGGGACAGGCGCTCCCACGCTCACCGGCTTCTGACCCTCCGGGGCAGGTCCCTGCAGCCAGGTACCGGGAGCAGCCCAAGGGTGAGGCGCTGAAGCAGGCGCTTCCCCTCCCACGCCGAGGCTCCTTTCACAGCCGCTGCACATCCATCCCCGCTCGGCTCCGGTTTCCTCCAGGGCAGCCGGTGCACGGCGCTCCCCCGCCGCCACCCCTCCCCAGGCGAGCCAGCTCTCCGGCCCCCTCCTAGCCCTCCGGTGAGCAAGAAGGGGCCGCGGCTCGGCTTCTCCCCCTGGGCGGGCTGCCGCCTCGCAGACCTCGCCAGCGGAGAGCAACGCTGCCCAGCGCGGGCACCGTCACCGCCACGGCGGCGGCCGGGGCAGGCCAGCTCCCCTCCTCACGCCGCTGTGACATGCCAGTCCTTCCCGCAGAGGTTCCAGCTCCCCGCGGAGCCCGGCATGGAGAGGCGGAACGGACGCGGGCGACAGCGACGGGAGCGGCGGCCGCCCTGGCTGGCTGGCTGGGCGGCTGGGCTGGGCGTGCAGCCCGCGACGGCAGCTCGGAGCCCTAATTCCGGCACCCGAGGTTCGCCCCACGCGCGGTGCCAGGGCCGCGCAGCATCAGACAACGGAGCAACGGGGGGAGAGAAGCCCAAGCCCGAGCAACCGCGTGAGCGCCCGCCCCACGCCCTGAAGTTTCCCCGCCCGCTCCCCTGCCCCGCGGGGGCCGGCGCGTCCCCCCCGTCCCCCCCTTCCCTCCCTCCCTCCCTCCCTCCGCCGGCAGCGGCGGCGGGGCTCCACGCCCGCCCCCGGGTCGAGCCCCGGCAAGCGGGGGAGCGAGCGAGCGAGCCCCTCCCGAGCGCTCCGGCGGCCAACAAAGGGGCGGCGAGGGCGAGCGGGGCGGCGCGGCGCAGACAAAGAGCGGGAGGCGGCGGGGTCGCGCTGCCCCGGTTCCCCCGGGACCGGTGCGCAGGCGGGGCGGGGGGGCAGAACGGGACCGCGGCGGAACGGGACCGCGGCGTGGCTCCGGCCCCCACCGCGCTCCGCAGCCACCAGCGCCTGCAGAGCCCGGGGGGCGAAGCCCCTCTCCCCGCCCCGCCTGCCCACTCGAGATGCTGAGAAGCGGAGAAAACTCCTCACGCCTTCCCCTTCCCCGGCATCGCCCCCGCGCGGGGCTCCCGGAGGGGGCCGAGAGCCGCAGGGCCAGCAGCGGTCGGGCAGAGCCTCGCACAGGAGCAGCCCCCAGTTACTATTTTCCAAGATATTTGTTCTAGATGGAGGGAGGCATACCTGCACAGCCCGGCACGCCCTGGGGACAGCCCCACCACAAACGCCCGGGAACAGGACCAGGCTGTGACCTGTGACCGCAGGGACCCAGCTGGAGCTGGAACCGGCCGCGTGCTCTGGGTCCGTGCTGGCACTGCCAGCGAACCAGCTGGACCAGGGGGAGGAGAGCACGGAGGGGAGAAAAGAGGTGCTGGGACACAGATGCACCATCAAGCTGTGCTGCTCCCTTCCTTGCCTACCTGGGTATTCCTGCCCTCAGGAAGCCAGAAGCTTCTGGTCACCGCTTTCCTCGGGCAGGATGCTGCCAGCAAGGACGGGAAAGCTGCCAAGAGGAGAGCTGGGCTGAAAGCCAGAGGGAGGTCAGGACCAAGAGCCAGACTTCTTGAGTGAAGGTCCAGCAACGGGGCAAGAGCAAACAGCAGGGCAGGGCGGCCCTGCTACAGCCCGAGCGCTCCCAAATACCTGGTGCCCACAAGACAATCCCAGGCTCACAGGGCCTCCACTCCCTACTTGCTCTCCACAGTAGCTCTCCAGGCTGAAGCCCCATCTCTGCTGAGACAGCATCCCTGGCAAAAGACCCAGCTCCTGGCAAGCTGTTTCCCTGCCCACGGTACCACGCATCTAGAGCACCGTGACCTGCCGCCTCAATTCTAAGGCACCACGGTCCTTAGCAAACAGGCTGACCTCTTCTTCACCATGGAGGAAGAAAGCAGCTCTGGAGACTATGAACAAAACCCCGTGAGAGGAAGGCCCTCTGATTACAGAGCCACCTGAGCAGAAGTCTGGGCTGACTATACACAGCCCTGCAGTTCCAGAAGCTGGTTTATCATCCAAGCCATGGGACAGGAGAACTCTTGCGGCCTCCTCTGTCTCCCCAGCACTGCGCAGGGGCTGTCTGTACCCTGCTGTGTCATGTGCAAGGCAAGGAAGGAGCCCTCAAACACCCGTCCCGTGCTTGGAAGGCAAGACGAGCACTGTGGAGATGTGGCAGTGGGTAACCCCGCTGTGGTCAAACTGGGAAGCTCATTGCAGAGAAGTTCCTCCCATGTCCCCCTGCTCAGCACCAACCGGGCAGCTGCCGCAGCTGGGAAGGGAAGCACGGCTTCCTCCTGGACACTGCTGGCAGCCACCATGCAGGCCCGGGCCACGGCGCTGGCCCACAGCTCGGCAGTGCTCTCCTCTCCTCTCCTCTCCTCTCCTCTCCTCTCCTCTCCTCTCCTCTCCTCTCCTCTCCTCCCGGGATGGCCGGGTGCCGTGGCTCCAGGCGAGGCAGCTAGAGCTCGTCTGCCAGCGACTCCGGCTGCGGGGGCTGCACAGCCCTCTCTTGCTGGGGAGGTGCCCAGCTGGCTGGACAGCAGCCTTCCCACCACCCGCTCCTCCAAAAGGCACCAACAACTTGAGACGGGAGAATAACCCTCGTTGGCGGCACGTACCCCTCCCAGCCCCAGCCTGCTCTTGCCATGCTGCCCCTCCCTCTCTCACCTTGGCAAATTCACCTGGAGCCCGAGGGACACAAACACTGAAGCTGAATCCACCCACTCTCCCCTCCAGCGGGGAGATGCAGAGGAGACTGGGTGGTCCTTCAGCAGGGCATCTCAGGCACCACAAGCCAGCAGGTTGCAGGATCTCCTCGTGGGATCGGCACAAGCTGCCCTACAGCCGCACCACAAAGCCATGCTGCTCCTCTCTGCTGGAGATGTGGGCTGGGAGCATCCTGGGCATCCCAGCACCGCAGCTGCAACTTGCCAAAAGCAGTACCAGGAAGAAGAAAAATGAGAAGGGAGGAAAGAAATCCAAGTCACGTCCCAGACATTGCTCCTCTTTAAACCTGCATCGCTCCCTCCCCTCCCCGGGGACTCGCAGAACATGATCCCAGCTCGCTGCGAGGCACGGGCTGCATCCTAACCACCCTGCCTGGAGGAGAGCCCACACAAGCAGGGTGCCTGATGGCCTCACGTCCGAGCAGCGAGGCAGATCGGCACGCACCCCAGGAGCCATTCTCCTCCCGACACATGCAGGGGCTGCGAAGAGCCCCTGCGAGCCCAAGTGCTATGAGGGCTCAGCGGGAAACACTCTGCCAAGCTGTCTCTCCCAAGCAGACCCCTGCTAGGAACCCATCTCAGGAGCCCGCTCACAAGCAAAGCCCTCTGCCAGGGAGAGTGCTGGTGAGCCGGGTGGAAAAGGGCTCCTCAGCCAGCACCAGAGATCACGGAGCTGCCTCCTGGGACACGGCACAACACCCCTCCCTTCACCAGGGATGAGGCTTGAGGACTGGCTGAGCAAGTCGGAGCACCCTGGCAACGGGACGGAGACCCCCCAACCTCACCACACACAGAGCCCCCCACCCCTCCAACCCAGTATTTTTCCCTCAAAGGGTAAGCTCAAGTCCCTGCCACTGCTGCCCCATTTCCAGCACCCTCCCCAGCTACCGCAGCCCGCTGGGAATTTCTGGAGCATCACAGAAGCAGCCAAGACCTTCCCAAAAAGCGAGCGGAGTGCCCTGGCCCTCTCCTTTGCTTGGTCACTGTGTGGCCAGCTTGGCCTGGTTCTGCATCCTTCTGCTCTGCCCTGGGACACAGGGGCTAAACTCCTGCCCGATGCCTTCACCAGGGCGCTGCCACGCTGCCGCTGGCCCAGCAGCACCCCTCGCCTCCTCCACACCCCACTCCCCGGGTAGGGCTTCAGAGCCATGCTCCCCTGGCAATCCCAGCACATGCAGGCTAAGGCTAAAGGCTTGGCTTCGAATAAAGAAAGAAAAAAAATCCCCAAAGGGAAGCGAGGACATTTGCATCCTCCTGTGTGCATGTTTACACATGCAAATCAGCCACCGCACAGTCCTCCCTTTCTTCCCAGGTCTGCAAGGACTCTGTCCCCTCCAGCCATTTAGGGGCCACTTTTAGGGGCAGCAGTGCCTCAGATCGGAACAGCCTTTGTGTCCTGGAGGAGGCAGGTTCAAACATGGGCAGACCGGCTCATCACCCTCTTGGGAAGGACAAACACTTGCACCTTTGCCCCTTGTGCATCTTTCAGATGAGACTTTCTCATCTCTTCAATCATCTTTCAGATGAGACTTTATAACCAGAAGAGCCATCTGCACTGGGGGGACATCGCACTGGCCTGGTCCATCCATGTGGGTTGTCGTTTTTGTCTGTTATCCCTACCCCTCCCCAGAGCTGGCTGCACACAGACACCCCTGTACAGCTACAGCATTTCACAAAGGCCCGCATCCTTTTGCACCAGCTACAGCACACAGGGACAGCCGGTCTCCTACCTGCTCCCTCTGCCAACCGTGCCCACCATGCACACTCAGCCCTTCCCTTTACGCTTTACACCAGCGCACGAAGGACCAGGCGGAAAGATACAGCAAGACCTGACAAGGCAGAAGAGGACATAAAAGCCGCCTTTGGCTCACAAGCGAGCAGCTCGGAAGAGCTCGCCAGCGAGTCCAGCAGCACTGAACGCACACCACCAGCTTCAGGCCGGTCTGGAAAGAGGTGGCTGTGCACGAGCCAAAGGCACCCGGGACACAGGGACAGCTCGGCCCCCCCGGTACCTCTACGCTTGGCTCAGTCTGCACTGGGACAGCCCAGCAGAGGGGACTCATCCCTCAGCCACGCCGAGGCTCCAGAGCAGTCCATCCACCGCTCATCATCCCCGCTCTGAGCAACGCTGCGTGCCAGCGCTGCCGGTATTTCTCCCTTTCCTCCTCCTTAGGACTGGAAGCAGCCTGGCTAAGGCTGCAGGTGTTCCGAGGAGGGTCACCTCCAGGGTGCAAGAGGCAGAAAGTCACCACGTCTACCAGGGAAGAAGAGGGAGGGACGGGGGACAGCAAGCCAATTTAACACCCTCAGACACAGCTGCTATTCCTCTACTACAGGCAGGAAAACATTATCTTTGAGCTCATCCATATTCCCCCCTGCCCAGCTTTCTAAATGAAAGTGTTCAGTGCATTAAGGCCTCCATGTGGTCACCAGCCAGTTTAAAGCCTGGTGCCATTAATGGGTTTATTTCTGGGCTTTCACAGCGAGGATGTCGCAGCTGCTGCCAAAATGCAGCAGACAGGCAGAAGGGGCCGGGCTGGGTGCAGCTGGCTGTGCTCAGCGTGGCAGGACAGTAGTTTTATCCTCTTGCTTCTGAAGCACGGAGCTGGCAGGAGACATGTACTCCATCATCTCGGGGCCTGGGCAGGCCCGGGCACACCAGCGCTGGGAGCAGCACAACCCACGCACGCTGCCCTGGCCTCGGGTGGGGGGGCTCACAGGCATCTTGGGGGACCCTGCGCCCTCAAGCCACCAGTTACTTGGGAAGAGATAACACCAACAGGAGACACCAGTTTCATTTCCTTCACCTCCCCATTTCTGCCTACCAGATGCCAGATACCAACCCGCGACACCAAAAAATCAGTGCTGCTTTGGGATCTGACTGACAGCTGTCAATCTCTCCCTCCTCACCGAGCTAGAGACCTTGCAGAAGCCCCCAGCTCCTGCTGTTGCCAGGCTGATTCCCCACCTGGCTCCCTTCTCGCTAATCCTGTTTGGCAGGGAGCTAATTGGGATTTATCTGACAGCACCCAATGCCTAGAGAGCCATTTTGTGCTTCCTCTGGGGAGGGCGAAGAGGAGGAGGAAGAGGAGGGAGCCTGCAGAAGGCGTTTGCACGTTCTCCCTTCCCCATCCCCTCCTGCCGTTTTACAGGCTAATTACCAGCATTACAGAGAAAGGAGCAGGAGGGGGAGAAAGTGGGGATTTTAATTATTTCATTTAACACTTGGCAGGACCCAGCTTGACTCCTGCTGAGCAGCGCTTGGAAATAAAGAGCTTTTAAACCCTATCAATGGGAGACGGGGGAGCGGGTGCGGGAGATGGGACTGGGGTGGCCAGCCTCGCGGCTAGGTTGGTGTGTGTGCGCTGGGAGTGGGAAGGGGTGTTAATTCACATCATTCCTAATAAACAGCTGTGCCAGGTGGTGCTGGATGAGGGGTGCCTGGCTGCCTCCTCTGAAGAGGGGGGGTTTCCCCCACTTAATGGCTTTGCCCTGAAACAGCCCTCTCCTACCATGGACACTGGACCACGCAGCTGTCTTAGGGATGCCCGAGCACGGAGCATTGGAGTGGGCCACACGCACGCGTCCCAGGGAACACAGGTCACCCTCTCCCAGGACCGCAGGCCCTTCTCCAAGCTGGTGGTCTGCACGCCACAGCCCGCGCACATGCTGCACTGCAACTGCAAGACAGCCCCTCCGTTAACAGACGTTCCCCCGCGCGCACTGCACAAAGCCCACTCCTCTTCCGCCTAGCCACCCATATGCAATGGTGAATGTTTTATGATGTTTCTGCCCCCCCCCTTAAAAAAGAAAAAAAAAAAAAAACCCAAAACAAGGTTTGCACACAGAACTTGGTGTCCAGAGCTAAAAGTACAGGACTCCTGCCCAAAAGCAGAGACACAGCGAAGCAAAAGCAACCCGGGGAGGGAGGCGATGCATCTCAGCGCTAAGCCACGCAGCTCCCCGCTGTTCCGGCCGAGGAGCCCAAGCACTCTTTGCCCAGCCCCGTCATCCTCTGCCTTCGCAAGGGTAAACCGCTGCCCTGGGTGACCGCTCACACAAACCGCTGGGCTCCCGCTGGCACCCCCGCTCCTGGCCCCGACTCCTCGCTCCCTGCAAGCCCAGCTTGCAGGCTCCAAATAAGGCAGCCGGGCTTGCACCCACAGCCTAAGAGGACTTTCCAGACCAAGGCACTGTGCTAGGGATTTCACGCCTTCGGCGGCCACCGCCTCCCTCCTCTGTGGTTCCCAGGAGACCCACGTTGCCCGCTGGCTCGCTGCGCTGTCAGGACAGCTGCCCACTGCAGGATTGCATGCAGAAGCAGCGCTGAGAACAGCCCCCGGGCTGGAGAGAAGCGAGCCAGGGTGATGCTGGAACCAAGGCCCCTCGAGCCTGTCGCCCTGCATTCTCCCAATACTCCGAGGGTGTCCGGGGCAGGGTGTGCACAGCGCTACGGCCCCAACCCTGCTGCCGCACGGACTGGTGGTACGCCCTGAGCTGCAGCCCGCAGCCCTCGGCTCCTCCGGCAGACTCACACTGCCACCTGCCGCTCCCGCCAACCCGCACGGCAAGAAACTCCGGCTGAGAGTCGAGCGGCGAGCCCACGGCATCTCCACTGACGTGGCACGGAGAGGATGCTGTTAGAGCAACGCGAGGGTGATGAGGAAGGCGAGCCTCTCCCTCGCTGGGGGACAAACAGACCTTTCAAACACCTCAGGGGCTACACTGCCCTGAACTTACATTGTCCTGTGGCTACTGTTTCCCCGAGACAGCATCAAGTCCCTCCACCAGAGGAAGAGCCTTGCCTGACTACTGGAGGGGCTGAGAGTGAATCATCCAAGCCTTCAGCCTCGCTATGTGTTAATTGAGTTGGCTGAGCTGTAAGACGTCACTTCTGCCTACCCTCTTCCAAACGTACACCAGTTGCTTTGCAAGCTGATGTAAACTTGTTCATCTGCAAGGGGGCGTGAGGATCAGCTGGTGTTGCAGAGTTCCTCAAGGATATGATAACATGGGGAGGGTGCAAATAGGAAAAAACAGTAGAAAACAAATGATGAAACAAACCTACGGCACATTTCTGGAGCAAACACCCAGCAGGCTAAAATTAGCATGTGTCCCTGGCGCTCTGGATACCTTCCCACCGAGAAAGCAGCTGTCACCGGAGTGCTTCCAGACAATGAATGATATCCTTCAGCAACCCAGTATACCCAGTAACCCTTCTACCCAGTATAAGGTATGCCTTTTATACTGGGTCTGCCTCAAAGAGCAGCATTGGCTGGAGTTAGGGTACTGCCCATAACCTCATACAG